>NW_028233078.1:2465442-3698164 GCF_057557595.1 Rhyacophila brunnea | reverse complement strand
CAAAAGTGCCGGGTGATTTTTTTCACTTTTAACACATTCGTCAAATGAGTTTTTGTATTATTATTCAGTATTATGTTTATATTTCCGAATCATCATTGTAAAAATGAAGATAATGTGATTTTCTTGTGAAATAAGATCAAATAAAATAAATAAGGAAATCATTGATGTGAAACGATTTATGGAAGAATCAAACATTTTAGAATCATTCTTTGACTATACAACATATAAACACGATATTACAAGCCCTTTACCATCCAGCTCAGAATGGCTCTAATAAACACGATAATGGTAATAAATAAAAGGTATGGTTTTTTTATATCAAAAAACATAAAATTAAAGCTTATTTAACCGGCACATTTGCTAATTATGTTACAAAAAATCGAAATAAGTTCTATTTTAATACAATACATATATTAGGATAATTTAAAGGTTCTATGTATTATAAGAAATATTACTAATCATAAAAATTATTTAGCTTTATCAAGTTTTACTTGGGTTATTTAAATCAAATCTTATTTATAAAGTTTCTCTATAAATAACAAATTTCATTCATTTTCAATAAGCTCAAAAGATAATATACATATTTTCAAATCATATTATGTATCAAAAATTTTAACCGATTAAATAAAAACTTTTAATAAATATTTATGTAAAAATATTGCATTAGTAAAGATCTTTAAATATAAATACTGTGTATATAATTAATTCATTGTCATTTTAATAATACACAAATAATTGACTTTTGCTTTTTAACAGTATAAAATGCCCGGTATCAACAAAATCACCATAAAAATATGCTGAAGTAAATTTTTAGCCCTAAAAAAAGTCAACTTTCTAAACATGATATAGATCAGCATGTTATATCTTGCTATTTTTATCAAACATCACTATATTTTACCTAATTATAAATTCAAATACATTAGTTTTATCCATATTTATACTGACAAAACACTGTGAATGTTGTAGCATTTTGTCAAACAAACACTGATATCAGATCTACAATATAAATATTATGATGCTTACATTTTTAAATCAAATTTATGATCAAATTTATATCATATTTATGCATAATTTAATTATAGAAAACATAATTTTAATGATATATTTCATAATTCTATGACAATTTCTATTATCAAATAAAATTTATTTTTTCTTTAATACAACACAAGAACAACAAAAAAATACAATCCTAAAATTTTTGTTGTTTTCATTTGTGTATATATACTTGTGTAGCAATAATATCTTACGCACTTAGCACTTTTTATTTATTTATATTTGCATTTGTATTTTTTTATAAGTTATTCATCGTGTGAAAACCTGAAAATGTAGCGCTTTGTCTGTAAATAAGAATAAAAATATTAAAAACATATACAAATGCAGATTAATTCATACTTTTAAATATGTAGAAAAACAAAAGCCTAAATATATGAAAATTTTATCTACCAAATTATACTTTTGATTGTATTATAATCAGCCAGATAATTTATATAGAAAACTAAAAATATAGTAAAACCGTTTTAAAGGCGCACTATGTACATCTAAATCAAAATTAGGTTATTTCGAATGTATAAAATAGTATAAACAAGTAGTCCATTTAACACGAATATATAAATAGGTGTAATAAATATTACATATTTTCAAAAATTCAATAAAGAAAGATTATATCACATAACAATAGGATTGGTATGCATATAAATATAAATATTTACTGCGCTAGTCACTAAATATATTGAAAAAATTTACCTTATAATCGATAGATAAGCAGTAGCACTAAAATTCAAAAATAAAAACGCAAATCACCTGGTCTTATATATGTAATATTTTTGTATATATGGGTAACTAACATATATTTTTTAGTCCGAAATTGAAGGAAAATATAATTTTGTAATGCGAAATAAATATGAAAACATTACTTAAAATATTTTCAAAGTGTACATGAACGTAAAACATGAAGTATATCTTGTCATAAAGTGGCAATTATAAAAATAAAACCATCTAAACAAGAATACATTTTTCAGTAGTAGATTATCATATTTTTAACATTGAAAGATAAAATATCAAGCACATTAACGAATCTTCTAAACTATTTATACATAGCAAACAGATAAAAAAAAATTGGTGCAACTATACAAAAAGAAACATCACAAAAGAAGTTTTATAAACATTTCCCCATAAAATATTTAATTAAATTATTCATAATATCCGTAGACACTCCTATAAGAAATAATTAAAATTTTTTTTTGTGAAAATCAAGATTGTTTGAACAATACAAATAGGCCATGATAGACTGAATATATAAACTTTTTGCTTATTTTACGGCAAGAAGAACTGTTTCACTAATAAAAATACAAACGAGACATTTATTTAATATCCAAAGAGCGTTCCTTTATTAAATAGAAGTCTGTTTCATCAGCTGCATATGAGTGTCACTAATATATTAGTGTGAATAAATAATTATCACAATATATAAAACTTAGGTAATAGTGGCGATATAACACTATAGTAGCAACTATAATGAGCTAAAAAGTACAAAATTGAACAAGGCACTTACAAAAACTCTGGGATTGTTTTAGAGGGCAAAAAAGTGCTAAAAAGATTTAAAGGTTTAGAAAAGGATTTCAAACGGAAGAATAATTATAAAAGTGTATATACGCTGTTCGTACAGGAATCAAAAAAGGCATTTACAAGAACAAAAACTGTATTTGAAGCTCAAAAATTGTGCTATAAGAGAAAAATTCAATGTACAAAATATAATCACTATGGCAATATATATGAACTTTATTTTTAAAATACACAAAAATATATATTTCAAGGTTTCTTACATAA
The DNA here is from genome assembly GCF_057557595.1 of Rhyacophila brunnea. Taxonomy (NCBI): domain Eukaryota; kingdom Metazoa; phylum Arthropoda; class Insecta; order Trichoptera; family Rhyacophilidae; genus Rhyacophila; species Rhyacophila brunnea. Next base: position 3,695,338 of record NW_028233078.1, on the reverse strand, counting down.
AAATACTATAGTAAATATAACCTTATCTGTCAAAATACATGGTTGTTAGCATAGCAATTGATTTTTTGAACATTTAAATATTTTTAACATAAATGCTGACAGAAATTTATTCTTTATTTATGTAAGGTATAATTTTTTAAGAATCAATGAAAAATTGTTTTTATGGAATAAAAGATATCTATGAAGATTAAGCATGGTTAAAATTGCTAAATTTAGAATAAGCTTCTAAAATTATTGTATCAGAATTTAAAGTTAAACAAAATATATAAGCCAAATCAAAAAAACAAGCCAATATCAAATTTTAATATATTATAAAGAAAACTTTCGGTTTAAAAAAAAATTATTAAATTAAATTATTACAGTTTTTTTAGAAAATATGGACTAAAAAAATCTATATAAATAAATATTTACAAAAAATGGAACTTTAATGGAATATTTAAAGGTTAAAAAAAACTTTGAATAAATAAAAGTAATTTTCTTATTACCCTGCGATAGAAAAATATACAGGTATAAAGCATACATAAAATATTGCGTCTTTTATAAGATCTAATTATGACTTACTGCTACTTCAAGAAATAATAGAAAAATTATGATATGAAAAATATTTTCTATAAAAAAACCTTCATACTCGCTTATAGACATTTTATTAATTTTTGTATAATGAAATCTTGACAACATATTGAGTTTTGGTAAAAATTTTGTTTTTATTGGTTTTAATTGCGGTTAAAGAAATATTAAAAACGATTTAAATATACATGAGTTATATAATATAGTGAAAAAAACCAATGAATCACTTAAATTTACCTATCAAATACATATAAATTGAACAATACTCTGTATATTCGAGAATTCTTCAAGTTTGTGTAAAAATAAAACTAAAATGTGTATGAGCAATCTAAGACACATGATTTTATAGGTTTTTGGCTTTATACTTATTATGAATGTAAGATTTCTAGTGCAGTTTGAATCATTTTCTCGTGTGCGGATTTCTTAGAAGACTTTAAACACAATAAAAGATTATCAAGTTATTTGAATCTACGCAAGTCGATAAGATGTGGATATTAAGCAGAAAATTTTTTAATTTAACGTTATTTCATCGTAGTAATTTTTTCAAAATAAAATACAATGTATATATCAATAATATTCTTAGCGCTTTGATAAATAACTCAAAAAGTAATTATAAAAATAGCCAAAGGAAAACATTGCATATACAATATTTTCTAGTCAGCTATTTTTATTTAATTCAAAAAATATTCCAAGCTCTATAACTTAGATTTTTTTTAATTTTACACACTTTTGATTTAAATTCGCACAATAATATTGAGATAGATGCTTTAAATATTTTAATTTTTACACAGGCATGCTTTATAACATTCGATTGCCATAATATTTTTTTTTATTTGACAAGTTATTTAAATATATATTTTTCAGAAAATCCTTTATAAACTTGTTTGTTATGTTACATATCAATAATATCATTCGTAATATATTTTAGCCTTTATAATTAAATTTATTATAATTTAATGTAAATTATATCATAAAAATCCCTTAAAAACTCGTAGTTACAACGAAATCGAGACATGTATACAAACTAAGGAATCTGGCAAAATCTTGAACTAGTAAGTCGTGCAAAGATTGAGGCATTGAAAATAAATAAAAGAATGATAATATCACGAGTAAACCTTAGGATTGAGAAAAACCATTGAATTAATAAGTCAAAAGAAGGTGGGGTATTGAAGAAGACTTTGAGAGGAGAAGATAGCCGAAAGTATAAATACGCTGTGCGTACAGAGAATAAAGCAAGCTGTGCCTGAGAACAAAAACTAAAATTACGACTATAAATATGGTCCATAAATAAAAAATTTAAATATCACGAGTATATATATGATATTGTCATGAGAAATTATTCAAGTTATGTTTATAGTTAAATATCAAATTAAAATGACAAAATAAAATGATAAATAAAATTCATTAAATTAAAATGTCAAAATAAATTCTTTAAATTTGAAAATAATGAATTGTATGTATTAATTTAAATGAGATCTATTATTATTTCATAGGGGATCGAGCCATTTAATCTTAATCTTACTCAAGATCTACAAAATACTCTTTAAAACAGATTTAGCCGATACTTCTTTCCATTCGTTATTTTATAATATTCATCAATTCACCTTCTTATTCTCCAGATTTATAAAATTCAAGTGTTCTTGTAAATTTATAAAAATATAGCGTATTATTTTCTATATACCAAATCGCCAACATTTTCATTTTTCTAATTTACATATTGCTCGTTAATAATGCACCCAATTAAAAAAGGCCACAAATCAAATACACACAAACACACATAAAAAAATGAAAAGCACCAGATCACACCATTATGATGGAAAAGAAACTGCTCATGAGTAACACAAAATCTAGAAAACGGCCCGTAAGTTACATGGACATCAAGCAAAATTGTTCACAAGAAATGATGTGGAGAAAATATCATGCTTAATAAAGAAACATATGAGAAAACATGGGAAAGTGATTACAAATCAAATGCTGATATAGCTTACCCTGGATTTTTACTTGTTGGTAGTTATATAAAAAGAACAGATAGTAGTGTAATAAAGCAGAAGCAACAGTAAAACGCCGATATATTGTTCATATTGCTAAAGTCTAAGGCTACCCAGAAATGAATATTTTCAAAGTTCTTGCTACGGAAAAAAGAGTTACGAAACAATAGAAGAGGATAATAACAAAGCCTTGTTTTGTTGCTGAAGGATCTACGGGAAAACTATTGAATATGAACGTTGTATTCGACCAGTGGCCATGCGATATAAATTTGCACATGTGAGTCACTCAGAATTAAAGGCTACTTTTAATCTTCCAATAATTGGTGTAAAACAAAATCCACAAACTTCAATTGGAACACAACTTGAAATATTACAAAAAGGTATAATAATTGAAGTTAATGGGAGTGAACTAGGAATAGTTTGTGGAAGTATAATTGTCGGGTAAATATACCAAATCACCAATTATCCAGAAAATGATGGTTGCATCAATGCCGTCCTTTTATTATAATAGAATAAAATATTTTTCTAAATTTAATTGATGTCACCAATCAATATTTTATTTTCTAGAACGAAAAATTTTTAATTTTTACTGCATCATAGTCTTTTGTTATATACTATTAATCAAAAAAAAATATTAAGCTTTTCGAAGTGCATAGTACAAATAAGATAGTCTTTGCGCATCTTCTTCGTATTCTTTGATTAATTTATAAAGATTATAATTAGTTTTCCCTCAAATTTGATTACTCAAACTCAGAAGGTCTATAGAATAGTAGATTAGAGACGAGAATTAAAGATGTATATATTTGACTGCTTGATAGAGTCACCTTTAGTTTTGTTTATAAGGAGTAGATAAATCAAGCAAGCCCATGATTCGTTTTAATGTTGATTTATTTGGGGTTAAGTTTCTTTATTTACTAATTTTATCAACAGAGATAATGAAGGCCAATAATAAAAAGTGCAATAATATTTTATGCATCATTAGGCATCTTCCTCGTATCTATCTGGCTCAACTGTTCTTCTTCTTTTATATGATATGCATACAGCATCTTGATAAGTGGATGGGCTTGCATGTATTATTCTACTCTTCTGGTTTTAAACTTCTATAATCTTTTTTTTATGAATTTTTGTAACCACATCATTCTAAGTAAACAAATCCATGATATTTTTTTACTAAATTTAGTGGTTAATATTTGTTTTAAAATTATATTTCTTAAGCAATTTATTTGATACAATCCTTGATACAAACTTTATCAATCCTTTTAACATTCCATTTCTCTGCTATTACCTCTTCGATACACCTTCTCCTCTCAAGACTTATCAGTGTAAGAGTCTTTTTTATCCCCATAGCTTGCAAATATGCTCGAATCCTTTGGATATTCCAAGTTTTCAAATATTTCTTGTAAAATTTAGTAACCACCAAATGCTAAGTTATTACATATGGAATCTTTTTCGCTTTAAACTTATATATCAAAGGCAGTTCATTTGAAAGAGATTATTTTTTCCTCTATTTATCGTTTTCTGTTTAGGTTATGCAATCGATAATAGTAACAAATAACTCTATCAGTGTTATTCAATTATTTCTTGTCATAAATTTATATATTTGAGTGATCTTTTTTTATCATGTTTTTTTTATGTAGTGTCTCAACTTTTAATTCTGCAAATTTATTTTACATAATTTCTTGCGCTGAATCTCTACGAATTTTCTTTGTTTTTAAATTATATTTTCTTGATATCAAAAAACTCAGTTCATCATACATTTTCATAGTGTTTTCATGTGTAATTATGACTTAACATTCTCTTGCATCTACTCACTAAGTGATCAACAGTTTTATAAGAAAAATTATAGGCGGGCACTTTTATCTATCCTCAAATATTCAATTCATTCATTTATTAAATAAAATCTGGTATCTTCTGCCGGTTTTATATTTCCAAATTAAATATATTATAAGGACTCAGTATCTCAAGCATTGAATTTATGCATATACTAAAGAGTTTTTGATGTAATTGTTTATTTTTTTTACACAATAAAATCACGGTCTGGTTAGCAATAAGTATTTCTAAATCTATCTCTGTAAAAGTATATTATATCCGAATAGATATTCTATCAACTCCAAACGGTTCTCATTATCTTTTTCAAGTTAAAGAATGGCAGCTTTTCTATTAGATAGTTATGTTCCCTATTTGTGATCTGTTAAATTATAGCAACGGCTTTTCTATTTTAGTAATCCCTCTATCAATTCAATTCTTTTTTTTTAAGTAAAGTCATTCTTTATTTGCTGGTTGAAGATGTATCTGTTAACCCCTAAAAAATTTCTTATATCGTCATCAAGTTTATTATAATCTTCCAGGTAGAACTTAAATACTGCATTGTGTTGTTTAATATTGAAATAGCGCATTCTTGTATAGATTTTATAATATTTTGTGCATTCAATCTTGTTATACATAAATTCTTCACCCCAATGTTAATTCAATTTTTTATATTATCTATGGTTTCTGGTTTTATTTTTGAGTTTATTTCTTTAAAAATTCCAAGGTATCTGTATATGTCTTTTCCTTCAATAACCGTAGATAGATCTTTACAATTTACGTTATTATTTGCTGACTTTTCTTTGTTGATTTTTACAATATATTTCTAAAAAAATTAATAGCTTCATAAGAGATTCATTTTAAATTTTCATGGTCATTTAAAATGATTTCAAAGTCATAAATAAAGACAAGGTGATTTCTTTTATACGAGCTTTCGTTTACTGGAACATTAACAGACGGATATTTAGGGTTTATTTTTGGACTTAATAGATCCATACATAAAACAAATAATATTGAAGATAATATATACTTAGAAAATATCTTCTGAAATATTTTTATGTTATATCTATGTGAGTGGTACTAGTTTCAAATGAGTTAAAGCATAAAATTAATCATCAAGTTATGTAGGTTGAGTTTTATAACAACTTATAATGCTAACGTGGTCTAGTCTTTCAAAGGCCATTTTACATCTAACTAAGTGGCAAAATGCTCATTGTCATGGTGATTTAAAACTGCTACTTAAATAGGAGTTTGCTCTCTTACTTCTCACCATTTAAATATCTGCTAAGATATTTCTCGGTTCGATCTGATTTTATAAAATAGTAATGACGATATTAGTGGCAAATTTATGCAAATTTGACATGCAAGTGATGTATACAAATTCTTATGCTCTTAAGACATCCTTTTTCGCAGTAAGATATGTAGTCCCGGCGTATAACTAATTGTCTTTATAGCTGTTCTATAAGAAAATTTTAATCACAATTTTATACAAACTCAGGTGGAGACTAGTCAGCTTTTCTATAATAAAGTTTCTAGATTCCATAACGCTCAGCAGCTTTGTAATGAGGAATTTTTTTTACAATATCATAAAATTCATTACATGAAACAAAGCAACAGCTTTTATATTCTTGGTAATAAAACAAGTATACTTTAAATTCAAACTCGTTTGTATCATATATCTTAATTTTCGACCAAGTATCTATTTGTTATCCTCCAGATGCTTTTATTTCATTTTTTTATGTGTTTACTATACAATTCTATAGGCTTACCATCTTGATAGTTGAGATTAGTATTCGTTTATGTGAATTAATAACATTTTACATATTGATCTAAATACTTTACATAGATCTCTATTTTTTCATTGTTGATATTCACCAATTCGTTCATTACCGTAATTTATATCGAGGATTTTATGATTCGTTCTGTGTATTAATCTAAGAAACCAATTTTATTTTTACTCATATGAGTTTTTATATATATATACGCCTATATAAATTGTTTATATTAGTAAAATTATATATTTTTTACATTTGTATGTAACTTAATGCTTTTGTTAATCTGTTTTCTTGTATATACTTCGTAAATACTTGTGCTTTTTGTATGTGTTTTGCTATTTAGAACATGTTTTTAGGTATGATGTTTATAATTATGCATCTTAATACTATTTTTATTTTTAATAATTTTGGTGCTAGATTGTGGATTGTTATATTTCTGGTTATTATGAAAATAATTATGTCCTGTCATGCAAGGTTTGCTGAATTGAAGAGAAAAAACTTCTTGCATCACTCAAGATTAGCAGAGCATTATTTTTGCATGGTTATAGGGTCTTTTTCATTTTCTTTTTACTTCATACACATTAAGATTCCGCATCGATTTTTTTACTTCCATCCTTGTCGTGAATATTTTTAAAATATCATTTATAGTTGATAAAGGCTGTAATAAACATTGAACCTTTTGGTGTTGTGTTCTATTAACTTTATCAAACAAATCTCGGTATTTCGTAAAACGCATCAATGTATATAGACAGACCTCTTGAATACAAAAGTTCTAAAGTAACTTGTGTTTATAAGCGATTAAATTGCAGAGCATCTGCTGTATTATAAGGTTTGTTTTGATGTAATATTTGTACTTTTTTGTTTGATATATTCGTCACAGGATTAGATTGCAGAGGTTTATCTTTGTCTTAACTTGTCATGGTTTTTCTTTTTTACATATTTTAAAAAAAGCGAATGAATGTTTCTAATATAATAGTACATAAATAGCTGAAATGTGGTAGTACATAAGAATCATGTAGAACAAGACAGATTGATAGAGTAAACTCAATTTTTGTTAAAATAAAGTTGCAACAAAAGTAATTCATTTCATATAAATATTATATATCGCGAGGCCACATTTTGTTTTAAAATTGAGTTTTTGTCCTCAAACATATTTTGCTTGATTTCCATGGGCAGATTGTTTCTATACTCATGGCTATCTTCTCCTCTCGCATATTCTAGCTTGCGAAGCGCAATAAATTTATGGCTTTCTTAATTTTTATTTTGCATTTTTGCCATGATCTGATTCGTGACTTTGAGTTTTTGGAGGTATCTTTTATGATACTCTGCAACCCACATCGTCCAAAAAAACATATGAAATTATTAATTATATACAAGAAAGGTTCAAGAGAATGCTTTTGAACTTTTTTATATAAAAAAAAAGCTTGATAACGTTTTCTTAAGTTTTGTTTCTGCAATAAAAAGTGATACTTTGATAAAATCGACCTCTGAAATTATTGATTAGATATTAAATATCATATATTAGGTTTTATAGGTGATGGAATCAATAGAAGTATATATAATTTGACAGTTTGATATAGCCATCTTAAATTTATTTTGCTTGTAAAAGGTGATAAAAGAAGCCTATATAATTATATTTGAGTTTTTTTGCTATTATTATTCTTTCGGACGAATCTTTAAATCCGTCTACGTTATTTATTAAGCTTTTTATGCATAATCATATTGATTATTTACTTTTTTTCTGACTTATTAATATTATTTTTATCTAAATATTATTTTTTGGTAATAGTTTTATAGTTTTAGAAAATTTATATAACATTAAACTACATTTTTTGTATTTTTAACCATAAGTATCAGAAGTATATTTAGCATAATTCTTTTTTGCTTATAAACTTGTAAGTTAGGGATAGTTTACTTACTAGTGAGAAATCCATATCTGTTTTATTTTTGATAAACAGGCTTTACCCGTATCCTGTTAAATCCATCTCTATACATATATTAGAGTCTTTATTTTTTATAAAAAAAAAGATTACTGGTTTTTAAAAGCTAATATATAGTGATTTTTCTGTACTATTACACCTTTTATCTACTATTCGTCCACAATTATTTCTTTTACGTCGTTTTTTTATGGATTAATAAATTTTATGGTTGTAAAAATATAAATATTCCAGATTTTTATCGACTGGTTTTTATATTACCCATACATTTTTAAGAAATATATTTCTCAAATTTTATCTTTTATATACAAATGTGCGATACCGAATTTTCATTATTTTGTAAACACACGTTTATTTTTAACACTAGAAAAATTTTTATTTCTTCTTATGCCAAAAAATTTTTTTCGTCTAATTTGATGATCTTTTTGTTTTAATGTCCGAGATGCCTGGCATTTGAATCAAAAAAAAATTTGATTCTTTTATATATTAAAGCTTTTTTATGTTTTTGCTTATGTTTTCGATTTAATTTATGATGATTTTATAAAATCCTTTTTTATTTACATCGGTGTATTTTCGCATGTATTCTATTTAACTAAATTCTGGATCTCTATTTAAAGATTTATTATTGGTAATGATTATCTTATTTATCCGCAAATGTATGGTTTTTTTTTCATATTATATAAAAAGCCTAATCATTCTAAAATTTTTATAGTTTTTTGCATAAATTCGTGTCTTTTAGGTTCTAGATTTAAATACTCATAAGCTTTAAACTCTTATAATGATCTTCTAGTAGCAAGTCTACGTTTCTAGCGCAAAAATGCATATATAATTTTCATTTGTTTTTCAATATATATAAACTTATTTACAAATTTTTTGACGCTAAGATTTTTTAGAATTGGTTCTTAATTCTACCATAGTTTCTAAAATTTTGGTGCGTGATTTTAACTTAATGGGAAGCATATATACTTAAAACACAAAAAATCTAGTCTATAAACTTTATCTGCTCAAAATATTACAAATATACTTTATACAACAATATTTTTCCAGATCTTATTTTTAAATTCTAGAACTATGCTTATGAGACATATCCTCTGTTTGATGTTTTCTTTTTAGCATTTTCTCTCGTTATATACAGTTTCATAGCGAAATGGATAGAAGTGATAGATTTAACAGAAGAAATTTCAATAATACGCTTACGGAACAGATAAAACTACGAGAAACTTGATTAGTATGTCTATGATAAAAACATTTAAAAGACAAAAAGGTTTTCACTGAAACATTCATATGTGCATAGTTTGTTTGAAATAAAAGAAGTTTCATAACTTAATCAAATTCGTGCAATAATTTTGTTTTATAAATAATTTAATTATTTACATCATAAGATATTGGGTTTTTTTATGAACTAAAATTTATTAGTCTCAATAGATTGACCATTTTAAATTTTATTTTAGCCTAAATGACACTGTTTGACGCTTAATTTTTAGAAATTGTAGTTTCGTTTATCTCAATCTATTTAGGCACATGTGCTAGACGTATTGGTCGCTTTGATTTTTTATTAGAAATCGCCAAATACTTTTTTTCTTGCAATACATAGTAGAATTTTATTTATTAAGTCGAGTATAAGAATAAGCACCGATAGTATCTCTGTATATGATAAATATTTTCGAAAAGAGCTTGAAACCTATATTGAAATAAAAATAAAACATCTTTATGATTTCGTTAAATGTGTTAAAAATAGTAGAAATGGCATATTTACATGATTAAGTTAAATTTACATCGGTTATGGCAGATTTCTATTCTAGAAAATACATTTTATTTTAGAAATCATTGCAAATTAGATTTTAAAATTTGGCTTTTCTCTCTCATTTAAATAATTTCAGTGCCAATTAAACCAAATTATCAACCATTCTAAGCACCCATTTCAAGAAATAATCTATTAATTTTGTCGTGATCTATAAATGTTCAAAATTTTAAAATCACGCAAAAATATGTAGTTCTAGCTTTAAAATTTATTTTCATAGTTTTAATCATTTTTTATGTTTTAATGGGCCATAAACTTTGTTTATTTCAATGAATTTGGTATTCAAATCTCGTTTAAATGTAAATAGATCTTATTCTCCTGATAAATCTGTTTATTTACATTAATATATCTTTTTATATAGTGATTATGCATATTTTTTTAATTTTTTTACATCTATGTAAAATATTTTTATCAATACGTTTTACAAATTTTGTAAAAAAATAAATGTGATATTTAACCATCGCACAAATTTTTGTTTTTTAATTTGATTTATAACTTAAGCAATCATGGAAAGAACTTTCTTTATCTTTACAAAATTCTTTATCATCTGATACATAATATTTTCTAAATTTTAAACAAAGGTTTATTCTTTAATTATTTGGTTTATAATTTAATTTTTGCAAAAAAAAAAGATTTATATATGCCTTAATCTCAAGTATATTACATCAAAAAATATTTTTTTTAAGTACCGATGCCTTTAAACCAGTATCTGTTGTTAGTCATTAGTTTAAGAGAGTAATATGGTAAGATTATATGAAAAAATACATGTATACTATATTATAATATTTCGATTACATGGTATCGAGCGTTTATGATTTAAGGAAGAAACTACAATAGAATGTTTAAATATAATATACAGTAAACTGTAGTCTAGAGCAAAAAAAAAGTAAAAATAAAAAAATACTATATAAATAAAACTACCGATTATTTCTGGACTAAGCATATTATCATATTTTAAAACGAGCTTACTTATATAAAAAGTTTAAAAAATACAAATGCCCATGAAATATTTAGTTCTATTTATGCAGTCAAAATAGAATTATTTTCAGGAAAATTTAGTAAAAAATTACGATTTTTAAATTGATTGATTCTGCGCTTAAGAAAAATTTTTAAGAAATGAACGCTTTAAAAAGGTATTTTAAATAATAAAAAAACAATTGAAAGCGACATAAATAAAATTCATTTATTGGGTAAACTACAGCAAAACGAAATATATTGATTGATACATTAATTAAGAAAAATGAATTAAGTTTGGCTCTCTAAAACAATTGATGGCAGAATATATGCTTACTGCGGATGCTTGAGCTGATATTTGGAGTGAAGTCACCATATTTATATAAATCGTATATTATGCTTTACAGATGAAAAACGTATTATTTATCAATAGACGTATCCTTTTTTTTTCTGGATATTAAAAAATTTTTACTGCTAAAATATCATAATGAAGAAAATTGATCGGATATTGCATAAATTTTTAAATCAAAAATCAATATAAAATCAGTCAATAGAAAAAACAGATCATAATCTTTCATTATGTATTTTTTGGTTTATAAAAGCTCTTGTTGAATCGAATTTCATAAAAAATTGGATGTTATTATTTCATATAACATACTCTATGACAAATAATAGCACATTGGAGACAATTGATGAATCCTTCATATATGAATGGAAAAAAGATATCTACAAAGTTTTTTACGATTTACATGACGCACAAATTAACGGAGCTTACAAAACTAAAGACAAGATTCCCTTATCAATAAAATATCCTATAGATAAATTATCTGGCGTTACTTACTCTGATATCAACCATGCCTTTATAGAACTACACAATAAAAAATTGTACGCTTCATCCTTTTCCACAAATAGTATGCCATCAAAAGAAAAATTTTCTAGAATTATCGATATATTAGATTCCTTTCTATCTTATACTGGATACATTGATGAAAAGTCGGAATTTTTTGAATTGAAAAATGTAATCCAAAACCGTTTTGATACCAATAATCCAGATTATTTAGTACTTTTTTCGACTCTTTTTAAGAAGATTTTATCAAAAGAAGATTATATGAAATATATTCCTAAAATTTTCAAAAGTTGCTATTCACCAGAAAAAAAGATAAAATTTCTCAATAATTTTGTATTCTTTAGAGACGATATTTTGGATGATTTTTCATTTGCATTTATTAACAGGATTATAAGCGGCTTTATATTTCAAGAAAATAAAAGAGTAGAAGAAATTATTGACAAATTTATTTCGAATTATTTTGATAAACTCGAGGCTGAATTAAAGAAATGTTTATTGAATTGGCGAATCAATCCTCAATTTTCTGATGAAAAGGTAAGCAGCATGTATAAAGCATTCATACAATGCAAATCTGCACGCATTTTATATAAAAGGCAAAACTCTTATTATTGCAAACATGAGATAATAGATCCAAGAAAATTTTTTGCGGATAAAATATTTTTGGATGTTTTAAAGCCGAATTATGGCGAAATAGAAATTGAAAACTATGAATATGTATTTTTTTATGTCAAATCTATAACTTTAAATGGCAACAAAGGTTTACTGAGCGCTTTAGAAAATTTATTTAATAAATATGAACCCACTAAAGAGTGTAGCATCGAAATATTTCGAATTCATGAATTTGATATCAAAAATGTCCAGCAAGTCGATATTATGCATCAAGAAATAAAAAATTCCGAGATTACACATACATCTGAATTGATCCTAACCCAAATAAAAGTTCACCCTGAGCATATTGAACACAATTCGTATTTTTTTTCTAGTATATTGAGTTTGAATTTCATTAATACGCATAACCATTATTATGATGAAGATGAGAATGTCAAATTTGAGCTTAAATTAACCAAAAAGATTTTTTTTAGCGAAAATCATCATCGTACATTGAAATTTAATTTTTGTGAAGAAACTGGGAAGCACAATTTAATAGAATATACTTCATATTTTTTTCTTCCAAATAATAGAAAGATTTTTCCATATACTAGAAATTCGCTCATATCATTAAAAAATGATTTTTGTTATTTTTTAAAAAATATGGATTCAATGTTTAATATCAAGAAATAGGATTTTTGCTTAGATTACAGCCACCATTACCTTAAATACATAAAAGAAAAAAACGTATTATATTTCAAAACAAATTTTCTTCTGTGTGAAACTAACCAAGTAATTCAGAAGATAACAAATTTACTATGCAACTTAACCTTTTTTTGTTTAGACAAGGGCTATAAAGAAGTTATTTTGTCGCTGATTGAATTCAATTCGCATTATAACTTTTTTCAAGGTGTATTGAAAATAGTTTTGATAAATATATTGAGATAGACATGATGAAATACGAAGTGATTGAAGTTTATCAAAAAATAAAGTCAAATCTTTTACGGAAATTTCTAAACTCCTTTGGAGAAGTGGAAACTAAAGGGCAATTTGCAATAAAAGCTCATAATAAGAATAATAACAAAGAAGAGTACACATTTTACTTTGAGCATAAAAGCAACGAGAAATATATTGAATCCATAAAAAGATTACTGAATTTGATAAATAAACATTTCGAGACCAAGATAGCAATAGTATCTGGAAACGAAGCAACTTTAAGCGCGTGTAAAAAACTTGTTTTTAGATACTTTTTAAATTCGTTGAATAATAATGATATTAAAAAAGACATATTTTTTTGTTACAATTAATAATGCTTACGATCCGATTTTTCGATTTTCGATGTTTTTGGAAAAGGTTATTTTACTATTACGCCAAAAAGTATCAGAATTTTACTTAGAGAATTCTCTTCAATGCACAACAAACATCAAAGAAAAAGCCTATTTGTATCTTTTTTCATACTTTAACCATGCGGAATCACGTATTTTCATAGAAAAAATAAAACATAATTTTTTTTTGAAACAAATAAAATTATTCTTAAAATCAGATACTGCAAGCTTAAGAAAAATGAATGAAAGTCTAATATACATAAACGAATACATTGCAACTAACCTAGTTCCATTTGTAATGGCGGATATTTATAGGCGGACGAAATTTATAGATTTTTTTTTTCAATTTTTAACAGATTTGTCAAATGAGTTTTTGCAGGAATTATACAAAACAGTGATAGTGTTTCCGAATCATCATGATAAAAATGGAGACAATGTGATTTTTTCTTGCGAAATTAGATCAAATAAAAATAAAATAAATAAGTCGATAATTGATATGAGACGAATATGAAGGAATCAAACATTTTTGAATGTAATTTTGGGTATATTCAACATGAATCCGATAATAAAAGCCACTTTATATCTACAGCTCAAGATAGCTGGAATATGTAGAAAAAAGTTAAATAATACATATATATTTTTAATCATACAACATTAATTACGTGTTCATAAAAAAAATCTTTTGTTTGTTTTTGTTAAAAATGATGTGAAAAGAGAATCGACGTTTTTATAATGCTTTACAGAAAAAATTTATAAAATATACAGCTGATAGAAATTTAATAAAATTATTGAACTTCTTAAGTAAAATCATGTTTCACATTGGTCAAATTAATTTTTCAATATTATTAGAATCTTTCTAAATCACACCGATCGTTAGTAAATAAGATTTTCGATAAATCAAAATGTTGTGCAAATTTCTGTATAATAAACGAATTCCGTATACAAATTAAATAGTTAAATCAAATATTATTTATATAGTTTACGATTTTTTGTAGGTTATAAAGATTTTAAAAAATATCAATATAGAACTGTACAAAATAGTGTTCGATTTATCATAATAACAAAAAATTTAACAAAGTTTTTATGCTGGAACGTAAGTAAACAGATAAATCAGCGCTAAAAGAGATACATCTTATAACAAAAATAAAATATTATTTCATGATTAAGAATAATCTTTTACTGCGATTTTCTGTATAAAGCAATGGAATAGATTAAGATAAAGGTTTACATAAAGTTATCGTTGTTCTAATTCTAACTACTTAAGAAATGCTAGACTAGACATTTTGTTAGGCATAAATTTAGTTAATTATAGCATAAACGGCTTGGTTTTGTGTCGTATCTACTTTTGCTGACAATATTTCTTTATTTTATGAAAATAATTGTGTTTTTTTGATACTAATATATAAGTTTTCACACCACAAAAATACATATAAAATTGCAAGAATGACAAATATTACCTAATGGATATTATCCGGTCGTTCTATTGTTTCTAGATATACTTGTTTTCATACAATAATGTTGTTAAAATGTAATTGGTAGAGCTGACATTTTCGTTAATATTTTTACTCATTACCATCAATTCTAGAATACATTTTTATTTTAGCACGTATGTGCCTATTTTATTATATTTTATAGCGAAAAACTTGGTTTTAGATGTCTTAAGGCAACATAGCTATATTTAATATGGAATTTATATTTTAAAGGCGTCATTTCGATTAATAATCGCAAAAAATATGTTTAATTTTGGTTTATCACAATTATTATCGAACAGTTTATGTTTAAAGTCGTTATTTCAAACCTCATTAATACTATATATCATCTTTTCATTTGTCATATCTATATCTGTATCCTTTCTTCCTGTTAAAATAGCAGTTATGTGGTCATTCCTAAGAAAATAGTTATATAAATGCCTTAACTTGATAGATATCACTGGTTATTTTCTATAATTCTTGTGGAATTTGTAACCCCCCCCCCATTCAATATTATTACAATACTAACTTTCTCGCTATAAATTTATTGATCAAAAAATTTCGATTTATATAAAAAACATCATAATATTTTTCACTTTCTTCTAAAGTTATGTTATAGGTTGTATTGACATCACTTCTATTATTTTTATACAATTAGTATTCTTGTCTGAAATGTAATATCCGGATATTTTTTTTGTCTAGGATATATGTTGGCTATATGTATTCGCATTTTATTTCGGTAAATAATTTTTTCATATTTCTTGCTCTGATTGTCTATGGATTTTCTTTGTTGCTTTGAAAAAAACTTTCTTGCTTTTAAAGCATATTTATATTAGTCACCTATGCTTTGTTGTTTTAATTATATAAACCCAATAAAAACGGCCAATTAATTATAATTTTTTCATTATGGGGTGTTTTTCTTTATATCGATTTTATCTATTGAGACATAAAAAGCCCATTTAAAAGATCACTCAACTCTTTGATGCATCATATAACACTTTCCCCTGATCATTCTTCATCAACTGCTCTTCTTCTCTCAAATGAGATGAGTTCAAGTGTCTTGCGGATTGTGAGAGCTTTCATGTACGCTTCTACTTTTATAGGATTTTTAACTCCTTAACATGATTTTTATGTTATTTTGTAACCGGCTCATCCCAAGTCATTACATATAGTATTATTCTTGTTTTACATTTGTAAATTAGACCATTTTAATTCGGCAAGACATATATATATTAGAAAACCAGTTTTAATTTTATACGTTTCTAATATCATATTCTGTTTAGCTATTCTTTTTTGTTTCAATGTATGAAAATATATGATGATTAACATATTCTAGTTATTTTAATTTAAATAGTTTGTTTTAGATCAAATTTAATGATCCGAAGAACTGAGATTTTTAATAATATATAAACTTAATTTTTGATTTTATATTTATTTATCTGGGAATTTTTTTATTTCTACATCAAAAAAAAAAGATATAATGAGACTCTTTTTTACAAAATTTCATTCATATATTTATGCTTTAAGTTTCCAATTTTTGTGTTTTTTTGTCTATTTAGCACATTATTGCAATACTTTGCTTTTTTCACATGTATTATTGTATTAGAATATGCGTATTTGCTCAAGATATAAATTTAAATAACTTTTTTGTATTGTTCACCGTCTTGCCGTTTAGTATTTTTCATCAAATTTTTTATATTGTTATTAATGGCTTTATTTCTCTGCAAAACGGATAAAAAACTTTAGAAATATTTTTATTTCATGATCAGATATTAATTTAATCAGATAAAAATTATTTTTAGTTGCAAAAATCAGAATCAACATACAAATTTATATTTCTTTCTTTATTTATTTATGCCTTTTCATAGTTATAATTAGATATTTTTCTCTTTTAATAAATAAGTCTTATAAATTAAGATTATATAGCATAATAATGTTGAATAGTGATCTTCGGCTGGATTTAAAATATCCTTTATAAATTATTGTATATGAAATATCTTTTAATTGAATATATAATCCTAGCACTAAATTTTGTGAACTTTATAAAATAAATGGTGTATAAGTTATGACTCACTATAAGAATGCAAACATAACAGATCTTAGTTTTATGTGCGCCTTTCTTGGTTTAAATTTATAGAACAAAATTTTAATCATCTTAAAATGTAAAGTGAATTTTGATTATGGCACGTTTTCATTTTGAAAAGAAAGTTGTGATAATATTACATATTGTCTTAATCAGTATGATAAGTGTTAATATTCAATTTGCAAATAAAATCCAAAAAATAATATTACATTTTTTACTTATTATTAATTTATATTTATGAAATCATTAATATTAAAAGGTTGTTTTGAAAATAATGAATACCATTACAGCATTCAAATAACATTTTATATTTTGGACCTTTTCTATTTATGTTCTATATTCTTCTAAACTATTAAGTTAGTATATTTGGATTTATTCTTTGTTTATTTTGTAAAAATTACTTATTTCGGGATCCTAAGAAAAATTGCGATTTTGTTGAATTATAGTTTAAAGTATATTCTATTGATCGACTTCTATCATAGAAGGTACCTGAAGAAACTAGATGTCACGAACCAGGTTGAGGCATATATTCAAACCTTGGGATTGAGAAAACCCCTTGAATTAATAAGTCTCGAAAGAAGGAGGGGTATTCAAGAAGACTTTGGAGACGAGAAGATAGCCTAAAGATTAAATAGGCTAGGCGCATATAGTATCAAGCAAGCTGTGCCTGAGAACAAAAACTAAAATTACGACTATAAATATGGCCCATAAATAAAAAATATGTTGATCGACTTCAAAATTTTTACTATGAACATTATATTGTGCATAAATATAATTCTGTCCAAATATTTAGTTTATAAAAATCATGCGTATTTTTTTACAGTACTTAGATCCGAATATGTCTGTGATATTAGTTTATCTGTTCTAGTCTGGTTAGCTAATTAATTGATTTAAATATTTAATTATATTCGTATTTGGAATATTCAAGAGCATAAATACGCAGATATGCAAAAAGTTCTTAAATTCTATTGTTTTTTGTTCAATTTATTCAATGCGTAATTTTCATAGTTTCGAAAATTTTAAGATACGAATTATACTGCGCATATCTATATGGTTTTCGTACGGTAAAATCTATAGAAAATCGGATACAAATTGCAGTGAAGATCAAGATATTTGTCAATATTTATATTATTCAATATTATATCAACACTTGAACTCATTATTTTTATGAATGATCAGTTAACTCAACGAAGGACTATCCCGTCGTTATAAATCATTGACCCTTTCCTAATGTTTTGCAACACTGTAGATTTTTCAAATAATAATGCGTATTTCGATTATAAATTTCTTAATTTTTTGATATCTATAAAATTAATCATTATTTTAAACACTAAAAACATCTAATAAAGATTTTTACCGAGAAATTGAATAAAATATTTTTAAAATATGCAAAATTTATGTTTTGTCAAAGATATCTTAGGTAGGAGTCTCAGATAAAAACTAAATAGAGAAATAAAAATCTTTCTATTTTATTTTTATAAGCTCATCCGGGAGGCGTATTTTATGAACATAATTTACTAGCAATCAACGTACTCCATTCGATCATATCTCTGGCTAAGATATAATGTCTTCCTTTTATATAAATTATTAAAAATATAGTTTATCAATTTAAAATTCACATTTTAATTTATTATTAGATAAACACATAGTATGTGCGAGACCTTATATGCATCATTATCCCTTAAAAAAAGGCTTAGTATTTTTTTGCCAAATAAATAATAATTTTTAAGAAGTGAATCAACAAATAGCGTCTTAATAAAATCGTCAGTTAACTTTTTACAAAAAATGTCAACAGATTGGAAATAATGCACAAATAGAATTTTAAATAACAAACATGTGTAATTGTAAGTATCAAAAAAGTAAATTATGAACTTGATACACATAAAAGTGTTAAAACATGATTTAATATATACATTTTCGATTTACATAAATTTACTAATATATAAATAAAAATCTATTCTCTACAAATTAATCTTAAGTGATTCTGGTAATTATTAATCTGTTATCTATAGAAAGAAAAGCATAAATGTTACTTTATCGAATGTAAATATATATACACTAATCTTGAAACTTCAATATACAATTTTTGAAAATTTGATGTTAATCTTGATAATAATATGATTAACAGACCATATACTTGAACTTAGCAAGTGTTAATATAGAGATTAGCTCATTTGTTGTCAGAAATTATTTTTTTTAGAAGAAAGGTTGTCAATTTTTTTTCTCTCTTAATTCATACAGTGAATATGGAAAAAAATAGATTAACAGAGCAATTACTTGAACTTAGTAAGTGTTAAGATAGAGATTAGCATATTTGTTGTCATAAATTATTTTTTTAGAAGAAAGGTTGTCAATAATTTTAAGTACTTAATTCTTACAGTGAATATGGCAAAGAAAACACCGATCAAGGCATTTTATATTCTCTTTATATATAAATTAGAAGCAAAACCACTAATATGATAAAAATAATTTGCGTGTAAATTTTTGTGTAAACTTTATAGGTGGCTTGTTTTTATGTTAAAAAGAAAGCTTATCTATTTTTGTTTACTTGATAGACTTTATTTATATATAATTATCAAAAAGCCTTATAATAGTTATTTCTAATACATTTATGGCTTAATTTTACACGCAAAATATTTAATACCCTATTTATTAGTTTTATAATTTGATTAATATCTGCCGGCTAAAAAAGGTTAATTTAAATTAGATTTTCTGATTTCATTTTTCTCTCGTAATCAAAAGTTTGAATTTTAGAATAATTATTAGAAAAAAAATATGACATAAACTGTTTCTAACATGATTGATATTATTTATATGTATAAAATCTGGAATGGATGTCTACTTTACCACTTGAAATCTCGCGAACTCCAATATAAATATATAATTTTTAACTTTAGTCTATTATTATAAATTGATAAAATAATATTTAAATTCTCTAAATACTTATTTGATTCTTCTCCTTACCAGATTATGCATACACCTTTATAAATATGGAATTTCTTTAATACTGTATTGCTATTGGTTGGATTTGCTTCAGAAAGCGTAGAAATTAAATTATTAAACTTATTTATATTTTTAATATTTTTATCCCCATCATGGCAGGAATCTTATTTCAATCATGACAGCCAACAACCATTATTGTTTTAGTCTTTTTCTATGCTGAATGGTATCATTATATCGGTTCTGTTCTTTAGATTGTATCCTCGACACTGTCTTGCTGATAATTTCAGATTCAACACTTTGATTTGGTAATTAACTATCTATTATGATCAAATGAAAATTTTATCAAATAATATTCCTAGCGTTGTTTTCTTGTGTTAATATATTTTTCTCATTCTTTATAAAGGTATTACATATACATACTTCGAAGTAACAATCTTTTTTTTTCCTGGGGAAAAAATGTATATTTTCATGCATTAAGCTAGATTATAAAAAATTATAGTTCTAATAAAATTTGGTAAATAATAGTCAAAAGGGTCTTACCTGTTTGTTTTTGACAATTTAAATGCGGCAAGTACTAAGATACTTTATATGACAAACATTTAATATTAAAAATGTATTGTTTTCTTAATTTTAGGGCTATGACAGTAATTTCGATTATTTTATATTTCTTCTAACTAATTTGACGTTTATTATAATGAATATCTAGCGACTTGATAATAATAGATTCTATATTATATTTCACATGTTATCAGTTGATTCTTTTTTATCTAAATGACTTAGAACACTTTTTGGATTTTATAGATGAAATCTTGTTTTAATATGAAGAAAGATTAATTTGACTAAGGCATTATAAAAATTGAAAAAAATATCAATTTTGTTTTTTTTTAAACAAGAATCTTATTAGATCGTTCTTTTTTTTAGAAAGCCTATAGTCATCTATTTTATCTTCTCGCTTTATATACGTTTTTGAAATGCTAACCTTCTTAATTAATATAAAGATTTATCTATAAATATTTTCAAGGTGTTTTGAGTATTTATTATATATGAAAAGTAAAAAATAATCCGTTTTTTTTCTTGATTCGCTTAGTGGAATGTTTGAAAAAATATTCAAATAATTAATTATAATTAAAAGCATTTTTTTTTAAATTTATAATCAGTTTCCGTTTTTTCAAATTTTTTCTTAAGCATATTTGATATCTTTGAATATGTCTACTAAATTTTGGACCAAAAAAATTCACATTTTTTACTTCTTGTTTGAAAGCAAAACTCTTGACAAATTATCATACTTGAAAATAAATTTTTAAATTCTAATGTTTATACTTGCAATCTAAAACAACAAGAACATATAATTATTTTCTAACAATTTATTTTGTCAATATCTGCATTAAAATATATTAGACTTCGAAAAACGAAAAAATCTATTGGTTTGAATTTTTTATTAATTTTTTTCTATAGGTGTAATAAACTACTAATTAAGCTAACATTTTCTCGTTTTATATGCAAAAAAATTTGATTTTTTTTATAAATGACTTTACTAAGAATAAAATAATCGGTTTTCTTCGTTTTGCATATAGTTTAAAAAAATCTAACGCCTAGAGCTAGATATTACTAAAAAATTGGAAATCTATTATATAAAAACCAAAAATTTGAATCACTAAAAAAATTGATTTTAAGAACTGAATGTTATTTCTTGGATAAAAATGCCCATTTATTTTTAAATGTATCTTGCATTATTTCTTTTTCCTTAAATACATATTTTTTTACAACCATGCATGTATATCAAAAAAAACTAATGTTACAATAATTAAAGCACTAATTTTTCATAAATTGTCCAATATAATGTGTAAAATATCAATAAGAAATGAATGATTTTTTCTTAATTTAAGAGTATTTATGTATTAAATCATCGGCGTGCACACTAAAAAAATATATTATTTAAAATGATCTAAATGGAGAATATACAAGCACAAAATTTGATTCTATGATAGCATATATTTTTTATTCATACTTACTGCATTAGTTTTTAAAGAATTTAGGAAACAAATTCAACAATAAAGGTAGTGAATATATGCCAATTCTATTGATTATTTTATTTTTTTAATGTAGAAACGCACATTCGTATTGACAAATGAAAATAATAAAAGGTTCAAAACTAATAGAACAACATATAAATTGGCTCAGACAGTAATAAAAATTCTTTACCATCTAAGTTTTATCGGTATAAATGATTATTTACAAAGATAAGAGAAAATCTGGCTATATCATGACAGTCAATTTAAAAGATTATTACAAGTTGAAATAATATTTATTTATGTTTGTGTCATAATCCCACATATAAATTTTTTTGCAAAAGTCTAAAAATTACGAAATATGGAATAAAAAATGGAAACAAATACGCAAGTCTTTCACAATTTTATACGAATATAAGAATTTTTATTGAGTAAAAACATCATTATGCTTTAATTTATCGTAACTAAACCAGGTTCGATAACAATTTTTATATGCACAAAGTATAAAATATGATATTTATATTATATAATTAAAAACTTATGATATAAGTCTTCTGAAAAAAGGATTTTCGATGTATATTTAGCAGTGATATATATTAATAAAGTTATTTATAAGGTTTGCAACCAGAATTGTTTTACAAAATCAATTTGAAAAATATAATATCAAACCACATGAAAACCCATTAAGTAAATTTATCTAATTAATAATGAAAATATAGAAAATATGATATATTAATTTGGTTAATTGCAAAAGAAAAATATTAAAGTTAGCTATTCATCTCTAGAGAATTTCTGATCTGATGAAATTAATGCATAGAAAAAGAAAAACTGTATGAATATTCCAAGAATATAAACCTCACATTTAATTTTTATTACGTTTATAATGTATTCATTAACTTTGCTTCAATAAATCATTTATATTTACTTTTTTATATTAAAATTACATTAATAATATTTTCGATATAAGTCATAATTTTTATATAAACTGTTAGGATCTAGTACATTGCAATATATAATTATATTTGTGACAATTTCATATCTTTTTTTCTATACATAGAATGAAGTGTTAACAGAATCAATCAGAGATACAAAAAAGAGCACATAATCACAATACAAATAGAGATATATACTAAATTATCTGAATGAAGTCATCGCATGAAATAATATTTTAATTTAGAATAGAAGAAATATCCATAAGAGTATATATTCAAGTGTCAGCTTTATCAACACATGGGAAATCGTTTACTTTTTTATTTAGAAAAAATCTATACTTACAATTCCAAAGATACCTATAAATATTTATACAGTGTTTAACAAATTTACTTTAGAAAAAATTGCGACGGGGATATTTAAAAAACTAGACGGGTTATTATGCTACCATATATTCTATATATAATTACAAAATATGAAAATACTAATCAAAATTTATAAAAGTGCAAACATTTATTAAAAATATATATATATATGCTTAAATTTCATTTAATGACTTGGGATGGAGTATTTACAAAATTTCACGAAAATATGTTACGATGTTAATGATCCCGGACGAATTAGAAGCATGTATGTAAGATTTCACACTCCGCAAGACACCTGAACTCGTCTCATTTGAGAGAATAAGAGCAGACCATGAATATTGATTAGGATATGGTGTCAAAAGATGCATCAAGGAGTTTTCAATATTCCAAATGAGCTGACCACGTCATAATAGATAAAATTGATAAAAAGGAAGTTAACCCATAAATAAAAAATTATTTTCAATATCCAATAAAAAAAAGGAGTGTTTAGAAAGCATTAAATGTATCAATCGTTTGCGATTTTTATAATCTACCAAAAGAATTCAATATATGTATTGAAAGAAACATTATATACACCGTTTAAAATATTATAAATTTAGTGCATGGTTTATATTTTAAATTAAATGGTTCTATTGTAAATTGTTTATCACTAAAAATCAATAAATACCAGATTTGCAAACAAAACCTTTGAAAAGTATATAAGCTCTATTTATTACCTTTACATTTAATTTTAAGCATAAATGGCAATATTTGACAGATAAATTTATGATCAACTTAAAATACACATAACTAAATCATTTTACGCAAATTCAAAATAGTTCATTTTTTTGGATTTAATCTATTAAAATTTATTGTTAATTTTTTTTATAAACATTAAGATAATAAGAAACTAGTAAATATTGTACACCTAATGCTTTTTAAAACCAACTTTAAGTATAGAAAAACACAATTAATAATAAATTTTTACGTACTTTGTATAATATTAACAAACTCGCACCATATAAGTATGTTAATCTAATCATTTTTATTTTAAAAATCCAGAAGAAAAACAATAAGGTGAAGATATATTAAGATATAATATATATTATTATTTATAACTATAAAAAATAAGCTTTTCTACTTTTTCTTTTATAATCATGTATAGAATTATGCGCAATGAAATTATAGTGATTTTGTTTTTTAAAATAACAAGTTATACGTAGATTTTATTTTCTTGTTTTGTTGCTTAAATAATATTGTTAACTTTTGCATCCATATCTCACGTGAGTATAGAGAAAATTTGTTTACTTTTGTTTCAAAGGTGTGAATTTTGTAAATATAAATCATTAAATCCAAAAAAGACCAAAAAATTCACGTACAATTACAGAAAAAATAAATATACAGAGTGAAAGATTTCTTGTGTAGCATTTTAAGTACTAAATTACCAGTAAAAATAAGTATTCATAAACTCTCGTGAATTATCATTACATAACATTTCGTAAATATAGATTGTGATAATATGGTGTATGGTGATAATCTGACTCGTCCATCGGACATTCGTCTAGAAACAACAAATAACGTAAATAGTGCCCGATTTGCATGCATGCGAAATCAAAATAAATCTAATTTCTAAAACACCAAAAAAATTATATATATGAGAAAAACGAAATTATAAATGGTAAGTCTACCAGTGTTCCTTGTATCTCTTGCGCATAGAGAAATTTAACCTAAAATTTTTTTAATTTAAGATCTATGTCAAATGATCATGCCGCTCAAATATCAACAATAAATATTTATATGCGTCAAAAATTTCGATTACTAATCAAGTTAAACGTATCTGATATATTTTTGATGTAAAAGATTATAATATTGCTTACTTGAGATTAGATTCCTAAATAAATGATATAATATAGATATAGTGAAAAAACGAATAAAATCGGTTTAAATGATACACCTATGTATTATGTTTTAAACATTGGATGCTTTAAATTAATTTTACATAGATAATTATTTCGCATTAATAGTAAAGCATATTGTCAATTAAACTTAGAAGACCCAAGCTTCAATTATAAAGCAGCTTATAATAATTAATTAAATACGTCTACAGAAAAAAAAATTCTCATAAAGGTTTAAAAAGCAATAACAAGCATAACGTTGCCTTAAAAGTTGATAGGGCGAATATTTTTTTTTCAAATAAGTATTTATTATATAAAATATTTATACTTTTATTAAAAATCATTGATTTTATATCTAAATTTTATAATATAAAAAAATGCTAGAATCACGAACAGAAATATATGTATTTAATTTTAACCGGTTAAAAGAAGCTCTTCCTAAATTTTTCGTGTTTCGGATAGATAATTTTATTTTATTTGTCGCTGATAAATCTTGATATATTCTAGAGTAGCATAACATAGCTATATACATATAAAAAATTAATATATTCAAATAAAATATTTTTTGTCTTAGAACAAACAATTAAATTAGACCCTTTAATTTATAGGTTGCGACAATTTATAAATATAAGTTTAATAGTAATAAATAAAAAAAATGTACGTTAAACCGCAGTGATTTCAGTAATTAATGTGTTATATAAAAAATCATATTTGCATGCTTTTATGTCGATTTTAAAGATGTCATTGTGAATAAATTTTTCATGATGAAACAGAATTCGATTTCCAAAAGCATTTAAAATTCGAAAGTAAATTATTTTAGTTTTATTTATATAGGAAACAAAAGCAAAACTATTCAATAGTCGTTATGTAAAGAATGAATTTTTATAAGAAATTAAGACATAATTTACCAAAATATTGGGACACACACAGACATTCACTTGCTGTCTATGCGTAACTATATCATACTTAGGCACTAAATGGACAATTTCATAAAAGTCAAATTTTTATTAAACATAAAAACCAAAAAAATTTCAATCATAACTATCTAAGGCTATTTGACATCCGGTACTATTTTGATATTTGTTTTATGGATACAAAAATAGGTACAGATCTTTATTAAATCATATTTACATGCTTAATATCTCTTTATCATTCATATGGATCTGTTTAATGGTTTTCGATGGTATATTTTACATAAAATACTAACAAAAATCATGATGTGCATTAAGAAAAATAAGTATTATGAATGAAATAAAATCATTCGTAATAAAACAATATTAGCACCGAAGCAATTTGTATTCTTATAAAATTATAATAAAATAAAATAAAAATACAGTTTCATCAATGCATAGTTAAAAATTTGATTCTTTCTTATATTTTATCGAACATTATATCTTATTTCATATAAATCATTGAATATTCTGCTTCTGCATAATATTTAAAAATCTTTAAGATTTTTATTATATATCATTATTAAAACAAGATATTAAGCCTTTCAAGATTATGGCACTAAATTTTCTAAACATGTACTACAATCAGCACACATTGACAAAATTTATTGTGTTTTAACATTAAAAATGTATTTTCATATAAGAATTTGCACTAAAAATCATATGATATTTCATTGAGGTTAAGTAATTGTTTTTTATGGTTCCATTATCTGATTATTGTTTTTTAAATTGTTAATATACATAGTTTGTGTTATAGCCATATCTTTTTTGAGCATGTGATGTTCATTTAATATATTTCGATTTTTAAACATATTCAGAATCAATAAATTTCACGTAAACTTGCACCTTTATAAGCATTTATTTCTTATTATACAATTAATTATAATATAAATCTTAAATTTTTATAAAAACCATAAAAACATTTGATTAAACATGAAATCTAGAAATCCTAATACCTTTGATGATTTTATCTCCAAAACATCTGAATAGATGGCAATGGTAAGAAATTATCAACAGATTTCAAACCATAAATGTTCGATTTTAATCTTATTACAATATAAATTTCAAAGGGCTTGATCTGAAGTTTATTTTCTTTATAATAGATGCTAATCTTTTGGAATCTAAATATATCAAACCTAATTCCTTTGAATTAAATATTTCATTATTTCTGATTGAACATATTTGTTTATTTAAATAAATATAAACTATATTTCTATTTATTGTGTTTAAATGTTTTAATTTTTGCAATTTTACCGATCTAAGCAACCTTAAATTTTTAAATGTCTTGTGATTTGCTAAATAAATAATATGAAAAATTACAATATACGGCAAATATAATTTTTTTATATCCCGCGGTTTATATTATGATCTTCTTACGTTAAATAAAACAAAATCAATAATTATCTTTAAATTGGGAAATCCACAGATGGATATTTACTTTCAATTTAATATTTCATTGTTATATAATGAAAAGCTTCACGAATACTGCAATTAATGATATTTTTTGTAATCTGACGCATAAAGATCAAAATAAAGAAATTTATATTTTTTATTCACGCTATAATGATTTACAACGATACAAATAGTGCACCGAAACAAAATATAAAGGTTTTTAATTTGATAAGATTAAAAACATTTATTTTATAAACAGTTTCCTTAGTTTTCATATTTTTTTAATGGGATTTGCTATTTGATTTTTATATGATTAAATTTGTTTTTTAGCTCTTTATAGTTGTTCAAGCAGACCTATAGACTACTCTATAGGAATAGTTTGACCTAATATTCTAACTACTTTATCATATTTACAATCTTCCCCAGATACGTCTTCTCCTCTTAGAACTGATCAGTTAAAACGCATTTCTCAAGAATATTGTTTGTGCGTGAGTTTTCGCTTCGGTTGGCATTTATCAATTTAATAAATTTAAATATATAAAATCGCACATCAAACTTCAAAATTATAATCTTACTCTTCTTCAGATATCATAAAGACGACAATTAACCTAGATTTAATGTAAAGTATAACTTTGAAGATTTGATATGTGATATAACAGGTGTTCTATGGAAATATAAACACTTGCGACTGGCTGTGCCTATATTCCAAAAAAAAGAATCGTCATGCATTGATGCGTCAAGAAGTATGAATTTGCAGATAAAAGAAGCTGGATTTGTTCGTATAAAAATTAGTAATGTCAACACAAGAAGTCAAAACCCATAAACACTAGGTTTATGTAAAAAACTTAAATATACACGTATGTGTGCTAAAATTCAAGGTAGATGGTGTAGAGTATATGTTTTTGGAAAACAAAATAACATGGTTGAAAAATTGACTATAGATCCATCTATAATTCTACATGTTCCAGAGATTAAAGTATTATGAAAAACCAAATCATATTTTATAGACATTAAATTTATGACTATATCACCATGAAGAAATCAAATTTGAATCTGTTAGATAAAAATTGAAATGAATGTAAACACGGGTTAAAACAAATACAAAGTAAAAACGTATTATTATAAGTAATTAGATGGAATAAAACAGTGGTGAGTAGTTTTGAAGAATGTTTGTACTTTAGAGTCTCTATTTACAAAGATCACATGAGGCATATTGTACCGATTGATTTTTCTGCTTATTTATTTTAAAATATGATACGCAATTCAATTTTAATAGGCCTAAAATTATCTCCTATGGGTGTTTCAATCTTTCTAGTTAAGTCCATTTACATAGATTCATGCTTAAAATGCTAAATTACAAATTTTTGATTGAACTAAGGAATACTGATTAAGATGTATATGTAAATCTCAAATCCAGATAATACAACAATAATCAACTTCATTATAAACTATAGGGTGTTATTTTTGCAATGGATAAAACATATATTGGCTGAAATTATTTCGTTTCACCACTAGCCATCAAATATTAACTCTTAACGCGCTTGAAGCAATCCTCGCAAGTAATATTTAGTTTGAATTATATGGATATAAAGGCCGATAATTAATCACATACATATGTTGAAGCGTTCAAATGTGGTATACGAGATTTCTTTTGATCCCACAATTTTTGATTCTTGGTAAAATAAGGGATTTCGAATTAGAGGGATACCAAAAATGTATTAAAAGTGACTTAAGTCATTATAGAGAGTACTAAAATAAGAGATTTCGAATTAGAGGGTTACTAAAAATGTATTAAAAGTGATTTAAGTAATTATAGAGATTCCTAAAATTAGAATACAAAGACTTAAGAGAAGCTAGAAAAATAAAGTCAAATATATTTAAAATATAAGTATATTATGCATTATTTATTCAATATGTACAAACTTTCCACTAATAATTAAATCAGTTTTTAAATTATAGTCGAAAAATTTGATAAACATGCAAAATCATTGCATAAAAGTTTTAAGAACGATAATTTTGGCCTCAAAACAAGTTAGTTTTATATATTCTGACCATCCCTTATACAGCTAAACGATTCATAACTAATATAAAGCAGTCAGAACCAAGAAAAAACGCATAGAATATCCATATTAGCAAAGCCAACACTACCATTTTTATAATAAATATAAAGAGAAAATTCATATTTAAAGAAATTTGTTTGAAAACTTGCATAGAACTCAAAAATGTATATAAATTGACATACTTTTGAATGTATATATACGAGGTTCTATAGAATAAGCTTTTTTAGATATTAACAAAAAAAAGCATGAAAAAACATTAAAGTAATACTTATGAAAAGTATCTACTTTCTATATTTCTAATTTGAGGTCAACAGAAGACACTTAAAGGATAATAAAAAATAAACTCGAACACAATGAACCTTTGTAAATATAATTTATAAGTTATAGCCAAAATGGAATAAAAAACCCAATATAATAGAGTAAATATTTAAGAAAGCCACAATATTTACATAATAAAAAGTCTCAATATTTTAACCGTTTAATTTGTTTTAAAGCTCTGGATAACACTAAATAAGTAATACCTTTACAAATAAAAATACCAAATTCCACATATACGATTATATTAGAAGTTTATGGATTAAAATACTAAAAATTGTACTGGTTAATTTTTGATTAGCGTGTCCCAACAAAAAAAACACTGGTAGCATTAACTAAGATATTTTTATATGTATATATTCTGTTTACAAATCTTGAAAACTAACTTAGAATAAAAAAAAATTCAACAAAAAACGCAAAATGATATAGATAAAGTAAATACTATATAATAAGTAAATGTATGAAAAAAAGGTTTTCTGATAAAGCATATAATTATTTCGATTGACGTAAAATTCGATTTTTGATTTCAAAAAAAAGAGCATATATGAAAAGATTAACATCAATATTTTTGGACAATTTAAATATAAGCAGATATTTAAAATTACATATAACATACTTTATAAGAACATCATTGCCGGTTCAATAATCAGTATATTTGATTTCACCAGTGTTTCTGTATAGTTTTGATATACTAGGTAAAACTATATCATAACTCCAAGCAGAATTAATCCAAGTTAGAAAACATAAAAAAAATCATTATGTTTACAATTATTTACTTTTTCAATACATTTACAAAGTAAAACCAATAATAAAACTTGATATTTGTAGAAGCTGCAGATTTACAGAAACAGAAGATATGAATAAAAGTTTTAAACAAGCACCAATAATTATATAAACTGTATTTAACATGTTTATGTTGGCCAACAAGATATTTTTAAAAACTCAAACATATAAAAATATTTCAAATAGGTCAGAAAACCAGCAACAAATATCAAATATATGATGTTACTAAGACGGTGATCATATTTTTGTTATTTATATACAAAAGCAACATAAAATATGAATTAATTTACTATTAAATTACTAAATTATAGTCGAAGAATAATATCACTTAAAACACAGGAGCAGGATGTAATAAATTGGTTAATAAATTAAGAAGAATATTCACCTAAAAAAATCCCCATCCACAAACTTATAATAAATAAGGCAACTGGGATGTGGATCAAAAAAATAAGATAAATACGTTAAATTTTATAGATGAATATATAAATAATTAATGGTGAATTTGTGTTTTGCTCATAATATCACAAATGCCAAAAATTAAAATAATTGCAAAAAACAATGACCCGGACGCAAGAAACACATAAAAAAATGAATTTATGCTATATACATATAAAGATGACATTTTAAAAACGAGTACTTCTATTTTATAACGATTAAAAAATATATCTAAAACTCTATGGTTTAATGAAGTGTTACACCTGATAGAATAAACATATTTAAATGCCCCAAAAAAAATAAAAAATACACCTAGATAAGTTCTTTTTTTTAGGTCCTATTATATAATGGGATTAATAGTATTTCTTCAATGCAATCAATCCTTTAAATCAGTCGAACATCAGTTACTAGATTCATAACAAAGTTTCATAAAAATATATAAGAAGGCAAAAATAAAAGAACTATGTGAGTTTTTAAATCTATTTATGTATTTCATTGTATGAAAACATAAGTAATTTGATTAAATGTTTTTTAAAAGATATGGATAATTAACTTGCGGAGAGCAAAGTGAAATAAATGATAAAGAATGTCGAAAAGCATTCATTTTTCATGTTTTATATACAATCAGACGTTAAAAAATGCAATTGCATGTGATAATTGAATAATATTATTTATAATTTTAAAATAGACGCAGAATAAAATTATTATTTTTGTAAAGTATGAACTGCTAGCGCCTGTATTTTTCTACAATATATGACCAATTTGATTTGAATTATGGTATTGTGCGTAATTATGAAGAAATAAGATCACAAACGATTCAGATTTTTTTTAAATTTTAAATTCGTTGATTTCATGAATGTAAACTATGAAAAAATCATTTTTTATTTCGATAAATTTCAAATAAAGATTTGTAGTATTTTAAAACAGTCTAATGATCCAGTTTATTATGAGGATGTACATATGAACAAAAAATGTGTGTTACGCATATAGAAATTCATCTAAAGCTTAAAAACAAAATCATGTTATAAAAAATAATTGCATAAGTCTGAATAAAAATGCAAAAAAAATTCAAATGCAGAAAAATTTTATATCATATGTTTAATCCCATAATTAATTTCGAAAACTGCTATCAAATAATTTAAAAAATACAAAAAGGATTTTTTTCTAAAATATATATTTTTATGAACCTTACTATCTAAACATCTTGATGTAAGATCGAAGAAAAGATTTAAACATAAAGATTTATTTAGTTTGCATTTTTCTAATTATAATACCGCGTGCTACTAGAAAAAAAATCACATGTAAAGATAGAGCTAATATACAAGGATTTTTAATATAAATGTATTATAAAGGCTGTTTTTGTGTTATAAGCTTCTTAAAAGCCCCGCGTGGTTTTTAAATCCAGGATTTGCTACTATTTTGAAAAAAAATGTCTATGAACGTATTAAAGCAAATTTAAGATATGTGCGGATTCTAAAAACATTAAATTACATCATGTCATATCAATAAAGTTGTAAACTTAATTCTTAGACTATTTCTGTAAATACATGCTTTAATTATTATCTGGTTTAGAGATAATCGCATTTATGTATTACAATTTTTTATATAAATATATGCATTTTTTTATGTTAATCTTGAATATTTTAGTTTGTTAAAAATGTTTGTCTATATTAATATATTTTTACGATCTTTATCCTTATTTCCTATTTTTTTACGCTTTGTCTGCGTTCATTTAAATCTAGAACGTTTTGAAATTTATAATAGCTTCTATACTCGGCAATATCAAGTTTTTAGATTTTATTGTTTTACATGTTCTAATTTTCTTATTTTCGCCTTAAATAAATATATTTATTTTGTATATTAAATATATTTAAAGCACATTTTGTGTATTTTAAATCAATTATATTTTGAAATGATTAGCGTTTTTAATGGTGAAAATATTATATTTGTTATTTAAATCATGAATTTATTTTATCTTGAATTGAAATTTTTCAATTTATTGTGGAAACTAAAAACTTAAAACTAAGACTGCTAAATAATGTAAAAAACTTTGGATCATTTATCAGAATATTTTAATATATTTTTTGTATTTAATGTTTGGTATTTAATGTTTGAAAAATAATGAAATTGATCATTTTCATGCATCTTTTTAGAATTTGATGCAGTATTTTAGATTGAATTACATCAATTAGTAGAATAATAATGACAGTGAATGATTTAAAGCTTTCAATGAAATTGGCAAAAAATTAACCATATTAGAAAAAAGAAAAATGTATCTAAAATTGCCTGCAATTTCATTATGATAAGAAAATCTTTATAATTACAAAATTTGAATTTTAGTGGTTGGTTCAAATACTATACTTTTGTTTTTTAGAGCTAACATTGTTTATATACGATTTATAATTTTTAGATATAAACCAAAAAATAAAAAATCAAAAAATACAAATCTATTGTACATGTATCAAATAATATGTAAAGTGGATTTATACGGATTTTTTGTTGTCACAAAAATTATTTTATTATCATGTTTTTTTTAATACTATAATGTAAGACTATTTTTTATGTGAATATACCTACTAATACATTTCGATCGTAAATTTTAGAATAAATACAGCTTTTATTATAGATTTTCATCAGAATGACTTCAATAGAATTTAGTCGCGTAATTCTGTCATGATGGTTGTAATATTAATAGATATTTAAGTTAATGTCATTTTTCTAATGTATTATTTAATGCATAAAGAATTATAATTTCTCATAACTTTAATTTTTCTTTTTTTGCAAAATGATCTTAAAAACCCCGTCGTTGCACAATTAAACTATACAGAAATAAAATTCCGAATAAAAAAACTAGTTTTATTTTTTCAGTGTTTCACATAACATATTTTAAATATAAATATTATTGAAAATATCTGATCTAGACAATTTTTTGCTTATTAAAGCATAATTTGAGGCTGTTACCTAATTTTTTTGGAATACTATTGATCTTTATAAGATTTGAAACAATCGATAAATCTATATGCTCATCTTTCTCATTATATGATTAGCATAAAAGAAAGTCGAATACAATGATTGGGTCAATGATTAAGCATATATATACTACTATTTTCTAAAATTTATAGTATTTATACCTTTATACACAAGTTTTATCCTCATTATATTGGTTTTTTATATATATTTAAACTCAAAGTCTAAAGGATTTTCGATTATTTTTTATAAACTCTTTTTGAAAATTATAAAACATTTTTCTGTCGTAAATATATAAAATATTATAAACTTTAGACTCTTATACATTAGATTTTATATTTGACCATTTATGCACTATATTTTCCATTTTTATATTTTAAGTTTTTTAATTGCTTAGTAATAAAAGAAAAATATAACTAGTAGGTACAAGTAAAAAGAGAGTAATTCTTAAAATATAAAACCCAGAAATATACAGATTTGATTATAGGATGTTTTATATTACTCGACTCTTTTTTTATAGCATTGTTTTGAACCTATAGATTTTTCTTTATTTGAATATGTAAAACAAACTAATATATTTTTTCTTGCATATAAAAATAACTTTTTAAGCATTAAATTTTGTATTTTTGGCCTGACTAAAAAATTTTATAAAAAAACATGTATTCACACAAATTTAATAAATGCTAAAAATGAATTATGGTTATTATTTTGTCGTAATCTATGTTTTCTAGTTTTTTGTGATAAATAAATTCTTTTTTATTCTTGAAAAATCAGATCGTTTTATATATTCTTCTATTTTTTTAAAAGTAATTTATAAAAATATTATTTTATTTGTTTCAAATATTATATTTTTTTACTAATATCAAATTCCTTTCTTATATAAGTCGATCTCACATCTTTTCATATTCATTTAGATATATAGTTTACAATAAATATATAAAAGTTCTTGCTGACGATAGACACCCACATGAAAGTATAAAAAAAATTAATATTTTTTATATGCAAAAAAACCATTTACAGCCTAACTATCATTCAAAAATTTATAATATTTTTTTTTCAGCCTATTTTAAATATTCTTTTTACGCAAGAATGGCCAAAAATGTATATTATTTATCAATTTTATAATTCAATAAATAAATTTTATTCTTTATGATTATAATTGTAATACAAATCCTGTAAGTATGCTTGAATACATTAAAATTTAAAGTAAACGTTTGGCACTAGTAAGTAAAAATATACTGAAAAACATTAAATGCATCATTGATAAATTTAATCAATAGAAAAAAAGAGGTTACCAATAAGAATAAAAATAAATATATATAAATGAGGTTCTAAAGTTGAATATATTATGCTTTTTATCAATAAACTTATTTTTTCAATTTTTTTACGGTTAAGTTTAAAACCTACGCAGAATTTGCAAAATGTAACTTACACACAAATAAGAATTTAGATCGAAACATAATACATCTGAAAGTATTATATTGATTTATACATTAATTTTTTTATTTTTTTACTGAAAATAATAAATTTACATTTAATTCATTAGCGAGGTTTTTTAAGTTCGATAAAAAGCCCTGTCGTATATAAAAAAACGTTATCTATATTTTCATTATATAAAAACATTTTTCATACAAAATTACTTGATTCTGCTAAATATTAAATATAAACGAGCATTTATTTTTGTATCTAATTTAGTGCGTAATATATTTTGAATTTATGATACGAAATGGATTATGATAAATAAAAGGCTTTTGTTATTTCAAAAATAAGATATAAGATATCAAAAATAAAAAACGATATTTAATACCAATATATTTTATATTGCGGTTTTTAACTGTGGGTCACTCAAATTATAACTAGATAAGAATTTTTAGTTTAGATTTTATAATATAAACGCAAAGTGTCCTTGAAAAAACTTAGGGCTTTGTATATAAAATCATATTGAATTTTCATTAAATTACAGAAATTTAAAAAACCGCTAAACACATAATTCAAAAAATATCGTACATATATAAATTAAAATTAATTTCTAGATACCTAAAGGGGCTTAATTATGTTAATAAATAATTATATTTTTTTCGAATGTAAATATTTTTTTGCATAATTATCGAGAATATTTAACAAAATGATTTTACAACAGAAAATCTTAAATCATATTTATAAACATCTAATCTGCATAAATTGACGTTTATCTTTTATTTAGATAAAGAATCTTTACTATATAGATTTATGATTTGGATAAATATTTTTGAGTCCGAATTCAAATCAATAAAACCACTATTTGTATTACTTATTTTTTTTCTTTTCAGTTATCTATTTTCGCATTTTCTGGGCATAGTAAATGTATAATTGATGATACAAATTAAGATTTTTCTTAAGCTTTAAAGTTCATTTAAAATTCTTATAGACGAATATTTACTTGCCTTATAGTAACTATTTATCGGTATTTTATATATATAATTGTATACTCATCTTGTTACAAATAGAAAAGGGAGGAAAAACAAATGTACGAAGATAGAATTTATGATTACGATATAAATAAAGTAAAAATATGATAATTAGTAATAAATTAATATTCTTTCTACTTGGTAAAGAGAGTATAAATATGTTCAATATTTTATTGTGGCTTTTAAATTATATAAATTTGCATTAGCAAAGAATTATCTGGATTTAAGGTGATACAAAAATCGCATTTAGCTTTTAGAAACATCACGTTGCCCATTAAAGCTTGATACTAATATGTTAAGGCATCTAAAATATATAAATTTATATTTTTTCTTAGAAGTAAAAAACACAATCTATATTTTAAATTATAAATTAATTTTTCGATTAGTAATTATAATTTTTCTTTATCTTAATAGAGCAACTTTACAAGGGTAGATTCTAGTAATATTGTAATACTCCGCAAAAAAATATGCTGTTTTAGCAAGCAAAATTTAACTTCAATTCTCACATAAAATTACAAGATTTATAGTGTTTGGAGGTATATGTATTTGATCAGGTCATTTGCTTGAAGATAATGAAAATTTATTAATCATTTATGTGCACGTGTATTTTATACGCGATTTGTTGTGTTCTTTTATTGTTTGTATATAAAATATAGTCAAAAAATACCCTTCATGCTTTAACATCTTATAAACTTCATAGATAGTTACTCTTGCATCATAAAATTGTTCATCGTTTATGCAATCAAAAAAATTTTCTATTCCTAAATATAAGGAATCCTAATAACTATATTTTATTGTATATTCTCTATTATTACACTATGTGTTTATTTATCTATTCAAAATTTATGTATATTTATAAATTTAATTTTGCTTTTTATCAGCCTGTAAATATAATTAAAGATCTAAATTTCGTTATTTCTTTTAATGCTATGGAATGGATATCAGAACATTATAATTAAATTCAAGAAAATACAAAAAATTTGGATTTTTTTACGAATAAAGTAATATTTTACATAAGACACTTCATAACCATACTCTTAGCCATATCTTCTTTGATATTTATTATTCATTCAAGCCCTATTAGTTTAAGGGGGTTTCTCAATCCTATAGTGATATTGAATTTTGTTGTTTTTTATATTTTATAATCTCCACAAGAGCACCAATTATTAGATGAATAAACAGAAAATCTAATGTTTTTATTGTAAAAACTGGGTTCAGATTTATCAAAATCTGTGATGTCTTTATAAAAATTAGAAATCTAATGATTTTTTATTCTTTTCTTTTTTGAGTAAATATTTTCAATAACGATTATCATGTGTGTAGACAAAAGAAAAAGAAGCTGATTTTGTGATACTAATTTATTTAACGTTTTTTTTATATAAAAAAACAGAATAAAAACTTTAATTTAGCACAAATATAATTTATTTCTACCTTAGTTTCTATTCTACTGTTTTTATTTTCTGTACCAATATAAATTTAGTTTTGTTAAGAGCTTGTGATATAATTATATTGTTTATTCTTTAAAAATCAAATACATGGATATTCTAATAAAACAATCCTCAGAACTTTGTATAATTATCGGTAACATATAGTATTGTTCATTCATATATTTTATTTTATGATTTCTGAATTATTTCCTAGCTGTAAACACTATAGAAGACCCATAATTTATAAAAAAAATAATCGGATTACCTTATCATAAAGTTTTATGAAAAAATAAAATACGATAATTAATGTCGAGATTAATGACAAAATTTAAAAAATTGCAAGATTTAATATAGAACATAATGCATGAATTAAATTAAAACAGAATCTCGCATTATTAATGTCAAATAAAGTTTTAAAGAAATATGGTACTCTAAATCACATAAGTTATACTCTAAAATACATATATGCTGCTTCTTTTCGTGATTCTTTATTTAATTATTTGTCCTGCTAAGCTCTGTATTTTTTTTTAAATCTCTTTTGTTTATATTGCATTCATAATAATTATTCTACGATCAATGGTTTTGTACACTGCTCGTTTAAAACCATAGAATGTAAGTCAATCTATAATTAATTTTTTTTGATAATTCTTTGTATAATAACGTGAATGCTGTTATATAACCAGAATAAATACACATTCGGATGCCAGCAAAACGTCCAATCATCCAATTCAATCTTTGCAACAGAATTACATTCATGGAAAGTGCATTAATTAATACGTATGATTTGCGGTGAATATGAAATCGTTATTGGCATGAAATTGAGCCATTAACATTACCGTGACTAAGCACGTGTTATATCGTTTTGAACTGGTTGTATCAATTACATATATCTATACTAGCATTCATTGACGGTTCGGCCAAATGAATTTATTAATAAACTTGAACGGAGTAGATACTATGAAAAACCAGTTTGACTTTTTTTGTCCGACAATTAATAATTACCTTATTTCACTACTTATGTACCATCTAGTTTTAAGTTTTTTTTGGTTTATAAACTATTTTGGTGTTTATATGTGTGTCTTTACTTTTAACTACTATTAAAAGGAAGACGGGAATGAAATACGACATTATCATTATAGCACAATTAGAATTCGATATCGTCTAATAATTTTAGATTCAAACATGGACGGATAAAAACATCATGATCTATTGATATTGTGATGTTTAACACATATGCACTTCTTTTGGAATGTGTATTGGGTTAAAATAAACATATAGAGATAATTTTATTTGGGTATAATAAAATAAAATATTTTTGGTTTCTTATTCCATTTTCCAATGAAAAAAAACGCAGGATTCATGGAAGATTTACAAAAATATTTGAGGAAAACCATGACTGGCAGGTAAAATAAATAAAATATATTTGATGTCTAACATTATCAAATATATAATCTTTAAAATTATTGAATATAAATTTAATGACGCTCATATGTTCATTTTTTAACATCAATGTAGTCTTATGTAAAGTATGAGCATTTATAAATATAATTTCGCGTTAGATGTAATCCTCTGAGAAGCCATATGTTAAATAAGGCGGCCCTTGTTTCTACTTTTTAGTGCGTTCCAGGATATATACGGTATGATAAAAAATATTCTAAATAAGAATATTTTCAGACTAAAATAAATTTACAGCATATTTGGCTTTCTAAAAGTATTCAAATTTTATGTTTTTGGAAGCTATTAAAAAAACAAGGGGAAACAAAATTTATATAATGCTTTCAGAAAAAAATATCATACTTTCAAAGAATTTCTTCATAGGTTTCTTAAGACCAAAACTACGTATTTAATACATTTTAAAGTCGAACTCTTGATCTTAGTTTAATATAACGTCACCTGTAAGTGGAATTTTATGATCTTCTGATAGGTATCAATATTATATACAGAAATTTAAATACTCGGTTATTTGACTTATGTCGCAGAAAAGTAATGAAATTATTGGTAATATATAATAAAATATAAACTTTAAAAAAGTGACAGTATTATAAATTTTCAATATAGAACAAAAACCTTGTAAATAAATTTATATTAGATGCATCTATTTCAGAGTTATTGTGTTTTCTTATGATTTAAAATTTATCTTTTTAACGTATATGAATAAGCGCTTTTATGTGAGAAATCGTAATAGCTTAAGAAATCGAAAATATGATTTGCCCTCATTTTTGACATTGAATGTAATTTAACTTCTTTGATAAGGTTATTTATACATTTTGACTAAAAGTAAATATATTTATTGTTCGATTTTTATTTTATTATATTATATTATATATCTTCCGTGTTTTATAAAAATAAATATGAATGAAAGGAATAAGCTATGCAAATATGTCAAAATATATTATTTTTCATGCATTATTGTGATAAAGGTTTTATTTTTGTCCTCCGAATATAAAATCTTGCATAATACAGAGAACACTCCTATTTTTTATATAAAACTATATAAACGAGCTTCTTTGGCATTAAAATACACAGAAGAAACACAAAATCTGATCACATACAAAATTTTACAGAGGCTTATGAATATATTATAGACGAATAAAAAAAAATATTATGGAAATCCTTTTTTAATTTATTATTCAGTATTTTAATCTGTTTGGTTGAAAAACGGATTACATTTGGATGAAAAATTACATTAAAAAAATATTCTAAATAATCATTAAAAAAATCTAAATCATAGATAATATTGAATTATTTATTATTCATGCTTAAAAGTGATCGCGTATTTGAGCAACTCGGATTTGTAGAAATGTAAAAATTATGGTCATTCTACACATTAGGAAGTTTAAATAAGGAACTACTAATAGCACAAAAAACTAAAATTACTAGTTGAAACTACATAAATACTCTATCCTGCATTTTTTCGCAATGAGTTTTATCCCAATATCTATAAGAAATATTTTTTCTAATAATTTTAAAAGATTGTCACAAATTAATCCTAAGTATAAAAAGGTTTTTTATTTATAAAATATTCCGAAATTTAGAGTTTTGATTAGTTTACGGCTATGTCGCAAATAATAATATCTAATTTACATATTAGAACTCAAAGTCAGAACATAACTGAAGCATAATTAAATATTTTTATTTTGAAAAAATCCTAACTTAATAGGTCTTTATAAGTAAAGAATTTTCGAAAGAATTAAAGAAATTAGGATATAATCATAGTATAAATATGATGTACCATCGGGATCTTAATCAAGTTTTAGTTTGAGTAATTATTTTAAGATTATTATTGCAATATTTGACCAATTACGGACTTGCTTTTAAAAACCTTGCTCGTAATTATAATGTATGTTGTTTTGCATTCCTTTGCTTTAGAAATATAAATGAATATTTTAAAATAAAAATCGTTTGATTTGATTTTAGCTTAATTGAGCCTTGCTTGGTGTTCGTTATAGTAATTTAGTTTTTTTTATAGATAGTTTTGTTTTTAATTTTAAAAATTTCATATAGAGTGATGCAAACAGCCCTTTTTAAACATTTCACATATTCTTTATATATTTTTGCACCTCAACCTGATTTAATATATTATACTACTCTTTTTCCCACAAATTATGTGTGTTAGAGTGTTTTATGAAATGTGAGAGCTTGCATGTATGTCTTAACTTCATCTAGTATTCTTAACTCCTTTGCATATTTTTATGTAATAACGTCCCTATAACGAGTCATTACATATGTCATATGTATTCTTTATTAGTATGTAAAAGGAATCACATTTTCCAAGATCGAATACTTTACACATTTTTCATTTTTAAGTTCATTAAATTCTCAAAGCTGATTATAACTATTAAAATCAACGTGATAATATTTTCTTTTTTATCGTATAAGAAAATGTTAGGTATATTTTGTATTTACTTTAAAATTCTAGGATACACTTTCATTTAAAATTTTAAATTATTGTAGAATGAAAGTAAAGTGTATTTTTATTGATGTTAATCTTTGAATTACATTTTAACTATGAATTTTTTATAAAAATATATAAACTAAATCTAATATTTTTTTAAA
Source organism: Rhyacophila brunnea (assembly GCF_057557595.1). Lineage (NCBI taxonomy): Eukaryota > Metazoa > Arthropoda > Insecta > Trichoptera > Rhyacophilidae > Rhyacophila > Rhyacophila brunnea. The sequence continues at coordinate 3,653,245 of NW_028233078.1, read as the reverse complement.
AATACAATATTTATGCTAGAAAAGAGAGAAAAAACGATTGTATATTGTAGAAGAAAATTATTTTAGTGCAAGTAAAAATAAATATATATCGAAAAAAAATTAAAAAATAAATCAGAACATATAAAGTAATGGTTTTTAATCATTAGTTTATTTTTACATTATGTTTTTGTAAGAATCTATAAAGGATTTAGTTCTGTATGATTGCGGATCATCTAATGTGAAATTTTCAAATATGAAATGCTAAAAAGTAGGTGGTAAAAAATCAAATAAAATAAGCATCAGCAACATAATAATTAGCTTTATCGTTTATATTATGCACATAATTTGTGTATGTGCTTTTTAGAATGCTCGATAATACATTTTTGATCATATATCATAAAATTTTACTATTTAAAAAAAATATAAATTTTACATTTGTCAATCTTTTTGACATGATAACTATATCTCTGTAGTTACTAAGAAGTATTTTCACACGTGACGATGCCTAAGGTTACAGAATATGAGAAAATTTTGTTATCATTATAAATTTCTTAAATTATACGAAAAACATCATATCCAATTTTTCATTATTCATTTCATTTTATTCGAATGTAAATAAAGTTTGAAATAAAAAAAAAACCATTGTATGAGATAGAAAAAACGCTAGAATCTATAATTTTTAGTTGATCGCTATTGGTTTTCAAGTGATAAGATTATCTGAAACTATCACAAAATGTATAAATTGTATCGGTTTTTAGATTTAAAAATATAATATAATTCTATATATCAATCAAGTACCGATAATATTATATAGATTAATATTACGAAAATAGTCATTTTTAAGTTGTTTTTTTAATTGTAAATCGTGTTATGACCAATTATTTTTAATAATTAATTTAAATCTTGTCTGATAAATAAATATTAGATACTGCATTGCATCAAGATATGGTTTTCAAACCAAAATAGCATATCTTCGTGTTAAAGATAAAAACTATTTAGCTTATGTTTCTCCAAAGATAAATTAGTGTTTAAAAAGTGTTCATTGTTATATTAATAAACATTTCTATCGTATACCATAAAATGCGATCCCCTAATATTATAATATGTTTAATTTGTCTGCCGGGCTTATGAAATGAACAAATTTATATGAATTTGAATATTACTATGATAAGCAACAAGTTTAGTAAGATTGTAATATATTGTTTGAAGGTAATTAGAAACAAATTATAATCATCTTTCACCATATAATCTCAAGATTTCAATAAATTATAAATGATCATAAAATCATTTCTCTGCTAAATTTGGAATATAAGTGTCAAGTCGTGCTAAATTATCTTTAATTCTATTTACAGATTTTATTTGTCTAGTTTCTTTTCTAATTTCTTCAATAAAATATTTAGCTCACGAAAAAATAATTGAATTATAAAATTGAGCCCTGAATAAATTTTACATGGATTAAAGAATCTTACAATATCTAGCTTATAAAAAGACAAATTCTACAAAAATTGTGAGTTCCAATTATAAATCATAGAACTAACGCTTTTGATTATTCTAAGACAAATTAACATCTAACATCGCAAACTTATTTATTTTATTTTAAGATCATTTATGCATTAATTTGAAGTATAAAAAAATCGCACTTTATACATGATAGTAGAATATCATAAAAGTTATTCGAGCAAAAATTAGTAAATAGAAGAGAAACAATAGTTTTTAATTTATTCGTTGTTGAATATAAATTTTCTTTTTATAAATTTTAAATGCAATATTTTTTGTTAGAACAACTTTTTTTTTAAGTTTATATGATGTATGTTTCGGATTTGAATTTTTTAATTTTTACTGCTGCCTCTCATGAATTTTTGTTTAGTCTTGGCCTGCATATAAGCCTTTTATAATTTTTTTGACAATAAAATTAAACTCAAACGTAATAAGATATTTTTGATTTATTTTAAAACCTTAAGTATATGAAATTCACTTGTTTAAAAACACTGGAAATCATTGATATATTGATAAACACATGACAAATACACATCTTATATAGCATTTTATATGAATGAGTTATCTGAAGCTTTTACTTGTAATTGAAACACCTAAATTTGTTTTCACCAAAAAATATTTTTTACATTGTTAGGAAAAATATGCATAGTTATGCTTTAAATTATAAATTATCTATATTTCTTCAGTTTAACGAAATAATCTCATAATAATAACCTTTTTGTTATTATGTATTGTTTTTTTAATTTAAATCTTGATATTTACTTCACGTGTCTTAAAATATATGTCAAGTTGTCTTAACACCCAGCCATAAATATTGGATTTAAATATGTTCATAAAAACATAAATATATTTCCTAATGCAAAAAAAATATGAAAAGAATATGCTGTAATAACGAGAATATACTATTGTATAATATATATCATATTTTGATATGCTTTCTATAGATATTGCTATCGAAATTATACATTTTGATTATGATTACGTATATATATATTTTGGAAATATAAACTATGTCAACTTAAATCTCTATATGCAAGAAAAGTCAATTTCTTTTCCCTGTACGAAAACCCATGATTTCATTATTTGTTGTATTCATATTATCCCACACTTAATTAAATTTCATGATTAAACTCCTACTATATTTAATCTTCTTTAGGTTTATATATTTAAGCATCAGAATCTAGCAATTTCAATCTGTCTATGTTACATTGTTATTCCTTAATTTCTAGATTTAGATAGGAATTTTGTATCAAAAAAACATGGCTTTGGCAGCCAAAAATTTAAAAAATCTATCAGATTTAAATTTAAGTATCGAATTTCAGATCATATAAGCTTTTTGTGTTGCCTATCTGTTATTACATATTCTATGTTGTTTATATAATGACTACTTAATTTTCAGATAGGATTAATCGTCTGTATAGATTTGTATGCAGAAATTAATTTTTTTTTGTTTTAAAATCTCAAAATTTTTCTTTTTCAATTATTTTCAGCTATATTCGTAATTAATTGTAATTTTTTAAATTTATTTCATTTTTATTTGGTTTCCCACTGACTTTTCCTCTAAATTTTATGTCAATAACTACGCTTTAAATTTTATATTAAATATTGACTACATGATATCTAGCAAAACTAAATATACGAAATATGACATTATTTTCTTGATTCATTTTAACAAGGTAATATTACGTTGAAATGGTTTTACGGTAATGATTAATGTACATTTGCAGATCAACTTCATACCATGATACCAAATCGTGTGCACAATATGCAACAGAAGAAATAATTACATCTTAATGGTCGATGTGCAGTAAATTTCAATTTTTCATCTAAATTTTTAAGTCTTCTCTAATAAGCGGCTGCAATGTAATCTTGAATTGCCAATTGTATGCAAATTGTTGCTTTAAATTTCATTAATAGTATTTGCAGATGAAAAGAAAGATGATACTTGCAATATACAGCGAAAATAGAAATTTTATAAGTTCTTATATTTGTTACAGCCGACTTGATAAGCCATTAAAGAATTGTTGAACTTGTATTTTGAAGTCATACTTGGATTATACAGCTTAGAATAAATTCTATTCATAAAATGAATTTTTTTTTGTAATAATATGAATGAATTGTGCAGTGTTATACGATAAAAAGATATAAAGATGGAATAAAGAAAAGAAAAAAGTGTGTATAACAAGAAAGCGAATGATAATATTTGTATATTAACCAGATAAATATAAGATATTACCGATATTTATTATGTTTAAAATTAAAAACCAGCATTAATAAATATATTCGCAAAAATTAAAGGTGTGCTAAAATATTTTTATGCATACAATATAATTTAAATTCAACTAATTGCTTCGGTTTCAATATTTGCATTATGCCACCACCAGAATGGATTACAAATTTCAATCGTTTATATTTATTTTTAAAAAATATTTTTTAAAAGAGCATTCAATTGTATTGAACATATGAGAAATGGAATAATTACGTTTATGGCGTACTAATGTAATAAAAAAAATATTTGTGCAAAAATTAGGAAATCTTAGGCGTCTTATTGTTGTCTAGGAGGGTAAATCGGAAAAACCGAGTTGTAGTATTTAAAAAAGTAAAAAAAAAATATAGCCTTCTTTTTGACCATTATCATATTATATTATTTACATTTAAATTTTATTTCTTTTAGATCCATAAGATTAGGTCATGCTGTTTAATTAGAAAATAATTATGTTTTATTAGAATTGCTGGTCTATATATTTTTAAAAGATGAAAATAATATAATTTTGCATAAACACATATTTCTTTAATTGTAAATTATATGTATAATTCCTTATATGTCTAGCACTGGATAGCATTTTTATACTACAAAAAAGTTATATATATTTTTCAGAGAAGTATAAAATATTTTATCATAATGATATGTTTACATTTATAATTGAATAAATATCAAACTTATATAATAGATGTAATACTATTTACATCTCTAAAAACCTCTTATAGCTTCAATTTTTATCTTTAAAAAGCATCAATACTCTTTTACATGTGTAATTATTACAGAAACATTTTTCTTGATGATATACTATATTTCTTTCTCTTTTCTCTATAAAATTTATTTCTTTTTGTTTATTAATAGAACTTTCATCAGCGTATATTTATTTTTGTGTCATATTTGCTTTGAAAATTAGAATGGATTTTGATAAAAATGAACAGATATAATTTTCGCCTGAATAATTAAAGGCCAAAAAATATATAAAGACGTTTAAAAGTTTTTTTCTATGCATTTAGTATATGTTTGTTTTTATTGGTAAAAATTTATTTAATATTCATAACCGTATAATATATTTATATATTATAAAACGCGTATTTTACGATTATTATAGACTTAATTATTTTTGCAAATTTATTCAATTATTATAAGGTTATATGGTACCTGTAGGGAATAAATCGTTGTAAAAAGGGGTTGATGTATTCGAAATTATTTTTTTAAATATCTTTTCTTTTTCAAAAAATTTGCATATAAATGCTTAATTTATAGATATTTATTACACTTTTCGTTTTTTAAACATTGACATGGAATCAATAAACTACACTTCCTTATTTTTTTTTCTATGTCCATTGGTATTTTATTGCCTAAAAAACGCATCTTTGCATTATTTGATTTGATTGAGCTCGTAATGTATGCGCAACTAATTAATTCATATTTCATTTTCTGATTTGCTTTTCACAACTATGATCAGATAGATATATCTCTATGTAAGAATCTGATTAATTTTTAATTTTTTTTTAAACGAATAGATTTATAGCTACAGAAAAATTTTCATATACCAAACAGAGCTATTATATCAAATCCTTTATATCATAGAAAGAATGTAGCAGTATATTTTTTTACTGATTCTATTTATTAAAAAGAGTTAATTATTAAATAGAATGTAAAAAAATGGAAGTTGGAACAAATAAGTTAGATATATATGTAAAGTATTTTTATGGTATATGTGAAAAATCTGTGTAAAAATGATTATAGTTTATGGTTAACCATCGTATCATTTAATCTAAACGCTTCACAATCTAAACTTTATTGTTGAATTACGCACAATAAGTAATAATTTTTAAGTAAATTCATATATTAAAATCATTAAATTTGTAATTATTGCTTAATTTGCTATTTTAGATCTTTTATAATAAAGAAACAGTACAAAAACACAACAAATATAAGAAAAATATAAATACGTATTCATTAAACATTTTTTCAATGATTAAAGTGAATTTTTATATCTAAGAGTATGTAAAAGACGCATATTGGATGCATTTATAAAAAGGAATGTTATCTAGGCACGAATTTATAAAACGAATATTTCTTTCGAAACTTAGATATATTAAATAAAATTGCCAATGAAATAGAATTTTAATATATCTCTTTTTTATATTTTACAAGTTATAAAACTAGATTACGAACTTTTAAATAATTTAAAAATTTATTTCAAAACTCTAACATATTATTTTTGTATCTTTTAACAGATTTTATGTTTTATTCGTTAGTTTCTATGCTAAATCCTTTAATAATCAGAGCAAGATTATTATTCAAAGTTTGCATTTCTGCAATTAAAAAAATTACAAAATTACATTGCAAGTCTAAAAAATAGTCAAAAGGCTTGATGGTGAATTACGTGAAATTATATTCATTCAGTTATAGATAAAAATTTATGTGAATTTAAATTAAAAACGCGGTTTTGTATCATAAAAACAATCATAGAGCTGATAGAATTTGAATTTTATATTTCTTTTACATTCTATGTTGAATTTTTTTATTTTTCTGGTGAACACGCAATAGTCGAAACATCCACGCATTAAAATATGGATAATTCGTATTATCTTCACATTAAAAGCTAAAAGATGTATGAAAATATAACAAACTAATATATTATCTTCAATTTTATCCTTTAAATATCAATAAAAAAAATAACATGGCCGTTAAAAAAGATGAATTCATATTTAGAAACGAATTCAGAATGTTACACATTGAAAGACAAATTCTAAAGTGTATTATATTGATAAAAAGATAATGGTTTCGTCATTCTTATTCATAAATAATTTTTAGCGCGTAAAGCCTTTATACTACATATAAAAGTATCTTTGTAGATTAATAAAATTAACATACAGAAAAAAGATCCTTTAACGATCTATACAGTTCTAAATCACTTATTTTCTGTTCATGTACTGAAGTCAGTAAAACAGTAGCGAAATATATTTCACCCGTACTTATATCTATATTTTTTATTTGAATAAAAATGTGATATACAGCGAATTTACATACTAACATAGCCGGATTTTTATAACCGTAATACATTTCATATTTATTCGTGTTTTGTTGGGAATAATTATTTTATGACTTTACAAACACAGTAAATTCATTATAAATAATTGTAAGTGAATTATGTGCTTAATATATATAAAAGCCACTTAAACTGCATTTCTACTATATAAGTAGATTAGAATTTAACTTTGTTATATTTAAAAAATAAAAAGGTTTAATGGCAATCTCTAAATTTATAAAAGTCATTAATGTGCAAATTTATAATATTGGTATCAGAAGATATTTAAAAAAGGTTTTACTTTGGAAAAATAATCTTAGTCTTGGATATGTAAATGTAGGAATAAAAAATATAGAGACACACATGAAATTTAAAGAGATTACATAATTTATTTAAATGCGGTTGTTCGCTGCGATAAATGTTACATTATCAGCCACACATACATTAATTTTGGAATGAATTATACAAAACAACAGCAGATTTTACAGGATAATTGATATATGTAATTCTGAGAATATAAGATAATACTTTGGCAATAATTTTATAATATAGAAATAGCATATTACATAATATACCATATCTGATAGCTTCCAAAAAATGTAAAAATTGATCAAGCAAATTATTTTTTTATTAGTTTGACAAATTTCAGACCAAAAAATATTTAAAAGTATTTTTTTTGCGTATGTAAGTGTAATAAACATTTTATATTTTGATATTTACTGAGAATAATGTGCATATTCACAACTAAAGAACTAAATGTTTTTTTTAATTGTAATTGTATGCGATGTTTAAAACTAGATATTTTTTATTTTTATAGGGCATTTATGATATTTTAGTCTGATGCACAAAAATATTGAATTCTAAAAATTTTTTGAATTTAAATGTATATTATAGAATTTTATATTTATTATTTTATATATAGGAATTTCATATCATTAATGCAATTTTTTTTGCATATTTAAAAGTATACACAGTAGAAACACAACTATTATGCACAAAATTGCAAGTAATAAGAAAATTAAACTTTTAATAACGCTGTGAAAACAATCTTGAATATATTTTATATACAAAATATTTTTCTTTTATTTTCTTTATCTATCTGTAATTTTTCAAAATTGAGATATTATTTTCGCTTTATATATGTAAAAAACGCAGACAAATATCGCATGTCTAAATTCCGATCTATACAGCATCGGTAAATTCCGGTACTTTCCAGTCACAAATTGTGGAAGCACCGAATAAATATAAACGGCATTATATAAAAATAATCTTTTTATACTAGATCACAGTCATATGACTGGACTTTTTTTATTAAACAATACCAAAAAACGTTTCCAGTGCATATTTTTTTGATTAAAAATAGCTTAATTCTATTTGTAGTTTCAAGATATAATTACACACTGCTGATATATTACGCAATTAATTTTTTATAAATAAAATTTTTCTCTAAACTGTATTTTTTATGTTAATTTTAACGCATACTTATAGATTCAATATTAGCAAGTTTCAATGAAAAAAATAGCAATGTTTATCATTTATAATTTCGGGTGCTTATAATCAGACGTAAACTGCAAATATGTCTTTTAATGCTTTATTTTTTGTCAGTGATCTGTTTATTATCTTTTGTTAACGAAAAATGAATTTATAAATGATTTTTGTGTTGTTTTAAACTCATATGGATATTAAACATGCTTCAAATAGAAACTTAAATTTTTAAAGATATAAATCTGCTTATTAATTTTGCAGATGATAAACTAGCCTCGAATATAAATTTTCGTACATAAACTCATTCTAATACCATAGTTGCAAATTCGAAAAAAATTATGTTTAAATATATAATATTTGTTCATTTGAAAATATCGAAATTATTAATTTCATTGTAATTTACTTTTATTTTAAAAGGTTCTATTGCACATTTTGACTGATTTTATTATTTAATCTATGAACAAACATCCTAAATAAGATTTCTATAATACATAATATTATTTACGGTAGAAAAAAATTTATTAGTCTATAACATAGATATCATTTATAGCACAAAAATTTTAAAAGGTGAAAATCTATTCGTGTTACGACTTTGGATATAAGTTGCTTATAAATTCTATATATTTTTACCTTTCAGTTATAGATCTTATGAATTCGTAAGCTGATTTGGAAATATAATTTTATTAGAATATATTTTAAAATGTATCCCACATGTCTTGAATAAACTTTTTGTAATTTGCAACATTCAAAGAAACAATCTATTTATCAGTACGTAATCGAAACACGTATTTTAAAAATAAATATCATTTAGATAAGATAAAACAGCAAACCGACGATTGAATTGCCGCTCTTTGTTTGTTAAGATCATTTAGTAACTCCATAATAAGGAATTATATGATTTAATATATGAATTTTGTTAGCTAATCAAAAATAAAGACATCGATAAGTAAGATAATGGTATTTATAAAATGTTTTAATTTTCTTAGTATTTAATAGAACGTTACAATATCAGCTAATTTCTATTATGACTTTTTGAAGTCTCATAATTTTTATAAATGGCTAATCTTAATATTGAATTGCATTTTTGTCTAGTTTAAAAAATATTCAGCGTTAATTTATGACGCCTAATCAAGCTTGAAGATAGTCTTTCACTGGCATATGTTTATAACAGTATTTAACAAGCGTGTGTCAAAAATATGGTGATTATTTTTTTAATCATAATAAAAACGACGAAAAAATATTTCATAAATAAGAATGCTAGTTCATTTTGATTAAGTATAAAGCTTATTTTTCGTGGATTTTTCGGTGGCGTATTATAGATATTGTTTATTTAATAACAAAAAGGTTATTAGCACGATTTAGTATCAGAATCAAGTTTTTAGAAAACTTAAAAAGAAAAATCAAGTTTATTATTGTTTCGAGCATAGACAATAAAAAAAGATTTTTTATCTTTTCTAACATATACATATGACAATTTTCTCAAAAAAAATGCATCAAATGTAGTTTTAGTATCCTAAAAAGACGGATTTTATTTGTGTCATATATGTATACTGAAATGATTACAAAAATGTATTCGAAAAAAAATTCGGAAATAAAACAAGTAAATATAGCTAATAAGCATTGGTAAACATCTAATAACCAGAGTAAAGTAACGAATAGTCTTTTTTTGTAATTTTTAATTCAAGTGACCAGAAATGTATCTTTATTAGGTATCGAAATGGTTTTTAAGGCTTAAAAAACTACAATTGAACAATAATATTATAAAACCAAACTCATGCGAAATAACGATGATTTATACATCTACATCATAGTATGTATCCAAAATTGCTTTGTGAAATATTAATATATGAATACTTGAAATTTATAACTGTATAAAAGCTTTTAAAAAATTTAAATTTTTTTAGCATGCTTAATATGTTTTAATACTTATCAATCATTTTTTTTGTAAATTATTCATTAATCATACATTAATTATTGCGGATCTTTTGGACTGTATAACTATAATTTTCTATTAAGACGGCTTTGCTAATATTAGCTTGTCAGATACTAATATACAACCAGAATCTGTTGATTCTTATATGATACATTGGAAGTAAATTCATAAAAATCTTGATGGATCACTTATACGTCAAACAATAATTCATTTATAAAACAGCCTGTTTATATAATTTAATTGTGATTATTTGTATTTAATTACTTAAAACATTTTGAACCTTTGATACTTATTGAATTAATATTTTCCCTTATGTTAAAAAATATTTTTTTGGTTAATAATAGTTGTCTTCATATTAGATTGAATTTTTGCGATGAGATGGATGGTCAAAAACTCAACTGAATTTATGTTATGTCTAGAATATAATTACTATAAATTATAATATATGGAATTTGCAGTTTATTCAATGATTTTTAGCTATTTATAGCAACATTATAATTTAATTTTGTATTTATAGAAAGGTATAATGACAGCACATTGATATAGGTTAGAATACTAATTAAAATCATTTTCATGCGTACTAATACAATATTTAATATTTTTACACATGCATAGTGAAAAATTTATGTATTTTATTTCTTTCCGATATACATTTTTCTCGGCTCCCTGTCTTAATTGTCTACTTATTTATTCTATTTTTATTAGAGATTAATATATAATGTCATAAGGGTCATTCTTTAAATCATCAATTATGTGGATATTTAATTTAGCCCCTTAATTCAAAAGATGTTTAGTTTGTTATTTATATTTTTTATCACACGCAAGAATTGAAGTTGAAAAATATCGGATTATCCTGAAATCATGAACTAAGCCAAAATTAAGTTGACATGTAGAGTTGCTCATCTAAAACGCTGGTTCGCTACGATGGTAAAGATATTTTTAAATAACATTATTGAAAGATCTAAGCAAAAATTGGCATAGCACTAGTTTTTTAAATTATCATGACTGAAATTTGCATAGATGATATAAATATTATTTTTAGTACATAGAAATACACACATGAAAAATATGATAATAACATTATCAGTCTCTAATAAAAATCCAATTTACAGGTTTATTTTTTCTGTGCGCTTCACTGTTCATAATATTACACTAAAAAAACCAAATTCACATAAAGTTTCTGAGGCTAAGAGATAATTTTTACTATTCATACTCAATAAGAAAACTCTTGATTGCTAACACGAATTAAATAACCTTTATCATTGTCTACAAAAGTATAAACATCTGTCTGTTTCTTACTATCATGTTATATATCATTTGATCTTTATTTGTTTTTATTGTTATCGATATTATGCCATAACAAATTATATCATATGTCGTAACATGGGATGAGTGGTAGCACAATATCATAAAAGGCAAATAGTAGAGCTGAAGTCACAAACCAAATCGAGGTAAAGATTTAAATTATAGGATTATATACAATCAGAACCAATTGCATATTCCAAGAGGAGAGGTATCGAAGAAAATATGGTCAAGAGTATATATATGTATGTATGCAATACGTTAATCAAGTAAATCTGAAGGAAAAATCTAAATCTAGATTATCAAAATTATATTTTTAAGTGCAATAGAATAACTTAAAATTTGTTTTCTAGCAAAAAAAAATATACATGTAAATCTGCATTTAAATTTTTTAACACATACAAAATGTGAAATATTAAAAATTCCTTAGACAAAACATTTTACGGAATAATAATTATAATTTAGAATGTTTTTTTTCATAATCCGGGATTATAATTTCATTTATAATATTTTCATGATATTTACATTATTTATTATAATAGTCAAATATCAAACTAGAATTAAATATAAAATTGAATGCAAAACTACTTTTAAAAATCTTGTAGTAGTTGCTAAATAAGTAAAATAAATATAAACATTTCATTTTGGATATTTTAAAATCAATATTTTTATAGATTTTATACACAAAAAATAATTTTATGGGTATCATTATATTTCATTGGATATTAAATAAAAAGATAAAATGCTAAAATAATTTATTTTCCATATAATAAACTTATTCAAGTTTGTTAATATGCAAAAAGCTGATTGATATGCAAAATTCAAGCGAAATATCAAATCTTATTATAATTTAAAATTTATAAAAACTTTTGTGCATTGTTTTTCGCTAAATTTAAAACAAAAAAAATATGATAAATTAATTATCTTATAAATTAAATGTAGCTGTTTAGTTAAATATAAACAAAGCATGAGAAAATAATACTTAAATATATCGAATTTAGTACAAAATAATAGTATTTGATCAAACACGATTTTCGTGCAAAAAAATGTTTATAGATGTATATAAAAACTAAATGCAATTTTTAGGGACCATACATAATTTTATGTGAAAAATGCATATAATCGTAAGAAAATATATCTAAAATGTGTTATTATTACATTTTATAAATAGATTTGTGTAAATCACGTAATTTTTATAAGATCATAAATATCGGGTCTAAAAAATAGTTGTGCGATTATATACAAAATATTCACCAGCACTTAAATATTAAAATTTTTGGGTCATTAGTATATTAAAATTGCACAAAATATATTCTATTTTTAGAAAATTTCGTAATCGTCTAACAAATTTTATGGTTTGTATAATATATATAATCTTGAGAATTCGTATTTTAGAATATTTAAAATAATCTGCAATGTAATTTATAATACATTTTCGTGTCAAAAAAGACATTTGACACTAAATCTTTTAAAAAAATAAACTTATATTATACCCAAAAAATTACAAGTTTACACAAAGATTATCTCTTTATTGGAGAAGTATTAAAAAAATACATTTTATAGGTTGTTACGGGCGATTTCGTCTATTTTTATAATAAATGATGCTATGTATGTAATTTTCTATATATATTATTTTAGTTATTTTCTTAATTTCTAATAAAAAAAAACAAAAAAAACTATGTATTATTTAGTAAATGAATCATATATTTTTTCGTGTTGTAATTTGTGAAAGAATTCAAATATGGCTATATGTAATTTTTAGCTGTCCGATGAACCCCCATATGTGGTCTTTCACATTTTCTGTAAATATTTTATCGTCTTGGTTTAGACGTTTTCTATTAGGTTGTAATTTATGGTTTGGAATTAAAAACAATTTAGTTTAAATTGCTGGTTGGCTATACATCCACCAATATACACTTTGAATCAGCTTTGCTTAGATGAGTTTGTGAAAATAAATTTGCGTACAGTTCAAAGATTTATTCGCAGCAAATATTTTATATTTTCTCAGCTTTAAGTCTTTTTATGTTTTCGATTTCTAGTTTTAGATGTTTGCCTCACATAATTTTTTATTTTTTGAGTAGTACACTCGAAATCGGAAATGCTTGATACTAGAACACAGCCCGCTTATACATCTTTTTTTCTTAAACATGAGTTTACACCCTTTAGATCCAAAAAAAGTAATTTTATCATGTTGATTCAATATATAAAATCTCATAATGTTTTTTCACAAGAATCATGCTGTGTGAATAGATGATTAGAAATTAAATCAGTCGTAAAGTTTACACGTATTTAAGCTAAATGTGTTTTTTAAATTTTATAATTTGCGGCTTTTTAAGGATGTTTCAACGAATAGTTGCAAGAAATGAATTTTTTTTAATATTTACAACTGAAATCTTGATTTAACAGAGAAAATTTTGGCATAAAATACAAAATGTTTTAATTTTAGAATAATAGTTGTGTCTCTAGGAAAAGCTACAATCTTGAATGACATATTTCTATATTAGTCTTATCCATTTTACGTATTTACGCATAGTTTCATTTTGCTCTCCCGATTTTGTTTTAAGCAATAATTTTACTTTATACTTATTGTGTCATAAAATGGATTAAAAAACATTTTAGTCATTTTTCGTATTTTTTGTTAGTTAAAATTAAAATACTATTAAAGATTAATAGATATGTGCAACAAAACCGGTATTTTTAAAGGATTCAACTTATTTCAAAAACCATTTTTAATATATAAAACTTATTTAAAACACCAACTAACTAATTTAATAATATTTTTGAGAAATGGATTATATAATTGTTCATTATACTAACAAAGGCAGCAATGATGCGGTAAAATCATGAGAATAAATATTTGAAATTTAGTAATTCAATTTATAAGTAATGTAAAAAATAATACGCGATATTTTCATTCATATGTAGCAATTAAAAAATTATAATATAATATATATTAACACCCATAAAACATAAAATTAGTGTTGTATATAAATGGTGACTACTTGAATGTAAACATAACAGATATAAAAAAACAGAAGACAATATACAATAATATCATACTACAAAGTGGTCTAAAAAAAATTTTTAATTTTTTTAACCGTTTTCTATTTTTAATTGCGTTTAATGTTACCGATTAGTTTGTTGTGCTTAAAGTGGCATTTTAGCGTAGCAAATGTGCTCTTGAAATGAAACTAGTCATAAAAAATGCAACATTGAACTAATTTGAATATCACAATTGATGATTTACTTTATGCTTTTTATTCTTTCTCAAATTTTCAATTTTTCATATAATCAAGCGATATAAAGTTGAAGTTATACATGTGTTAAAAATCAAATACGCCTTTATATCTATATCTACATCATAGATTATAAACACCATATGTTACATTTTTAAAATAGGAATAAAAAAGAGTAAAATTATAAATTTATCATAAAAACAACAAAAAGATGATTAGATGAGCGCATACATTTTTCACGAACTACTATAAATAAATAAAAATTCTGGTTAATATTTGAAAAATTAAGCCATTAAAATACTAATTTTCAACATTTATATTAAAATCTTTTTTATATATTCGACGCTTTATAAACTTCTTATAACCATATGCTATGTGAGGAGAGAAGTATATTAGAAGGAAAGTGAATATGTAAAAGGGTGATATAAAGAGTTATCTAATATTTTAACATGCACCAAACGAGTTAAAAAACAATTAATATCGCATAAAGCAAATCGATTCGAAACAATACAGTAAAATTACTATAATTTGTCTTGAAAAAATTTGCCCAGAAATACTTAGAAAATTGTATTATATCATGTAAAAATTAATATTATACCATACATAAAACACTAAAAATTGATTTGCAGCAAATTATGTTGATAAAAATTATGAGACCTTTCCTATCATGGACATTAAAGAACAATTAAAAGATCTTTAAAAAGGTTTTAAACCTCATAAAATTACAAAATGTACAAAATATTTAAAAAACGCTTTTTTAATTCTGTTACTCAATTCAATACCATATTTTTTACATTTTAAAGAGTATCGTGAATTTCTGGATTTTTATAGGATATAATTTATGGTTATATTTTAGACTTTTGTTCCAGATCACAACTTTCTCGATGTCTTCTACATTTCTCGTATTAATACTTTTGGCTTGCTTCTTCACTACCTCTCAATCTGACGATACCATTTCATTCAACTGTCCGTCCTAATATTATGGTTGTATATACTCCCTAATCCGGTTCTTTCTTTGGGTTGAACAATTATCGTAGTAATTGTATGTTATTAATTCTATTAAAATATATATAAATGTAAAGGGGTAATAGATTATATAAAAAACGATTATGAAATCTAAACGTACTGGTGATCAAGATTTAAAAATATAAAATTAAACATGTATTTTATTTTCGTTTTAATCATGTGTGAAGGAAGATTATCTTTGATTTAAAAAAAAAATAACAGTCCATTAGAAAACACAAACATGCAGGTAATGTATTATACTTGAAATTTTCTTACAGAATATGCACTATATTTACGAAAGTTTTTTTTTAAAGTAGATTATGATCATACTAACTTAATTGAGCTTTTTATTACTACACTGATAATTTCGTGAAAATATTTGTGGTTAATTTTAAGTAAAATAAATTAAAGGTATTTATCAAATGAAAATTCTGTTGATATATTTTTTTAGATTAAATCTATTAACAATTTAAATTCATAATATTATACCGATCCTGTTTGTCTTTTATCTAGATCACTATTGTGTTGAAATATTGATTCATTTATGTATAATATTATCTAGTGGATTTATATTTTGTGCCGTTATTTTTATTAGAATCAAAAGTTAGAATCGCAGGTAAACTTTGTTTAATATAAAATTACTAAAAAATATATTACATATTAATGGAAAAGGTTTGATCACAGAATTTAATAATAAATCTGCTAAGGAATTATAAATCACATATGAGGTCTAAGCATATATGCAAGATCAAACACTTCTTAAGGCAATTCTACTCATATTATTTACAGAAGAATAAGCGCTAAAGAAGCTAGAATGCGGAAGGGTGTCAAAAGATGTATTAAAGCGTTTTGCAATATTTTAAATGAGCCGTCAACATCTAAAACTTAGAATTAATTAAAACAGAAAATTAGCACATAAATGCGAATTTAGTGTAACAGAGACTACTAGATATTTTTTATGTTATTTATATATAAAAATCATGCAATGACTAATTTTTTTTCTAGAAATAGAAGATTTCAAATTGTAATTGAATTTTAAATATTGGATTATTCGATCTTTGTCTAGCTCCATATGTGCTTGTTTCCTTAGATGTATAAGTTTATTTAAGATTTTTATTTAAAATTTTTATGTATGAAAGCAATCATAACCCTAAGGTAATGAAACAATAAATATCTTATTATATCTTATTTTATATTTCGTATATTGCCCTGCGCTTTTAATTTGATTAGCATTAATTAATTATAAATAAATTATCTTAATAGATTGTATATATTATATCAATCAATTTAAATTTTTATTATATTATGTTTTGTATATATTTTATTGTAAAATATTAAATTTGCCATTTCCATCGCAATATGTGGATATTTGCTGGCATAATTCCTTCGAAATTTATTTTCTTAAAAAAATGTTACCTTGTTATTAATGTGTAAAGAAAATGTATGTAGTTCGCACAAGTAAAAAAAATAAATCTTGTCATAGTAAAACAATAGGCGAGTAAATATCGAAACCTTTTACCCTCAATTTTAAAGACTGCAATAACTTGACTTTATCTCCTCTAACCAGTAGATATAAAAAAAGATAAAGGCTTTTAGATTCAAAATCGTGGCTGCTAGTTCGATAGAATAAAAAAAATTCGGTTATTGAGAAATAGGTTAAAGTCCAAACCAAATTTTTCTCTATACGAGCTAGACATTTGATTGGAATTGTAGATATGATATAATATGATAATAAATTATTTTAAAAAAAAATTTTGATCAATATTTCTTGTAATCTAAGTTTTTTTTTGCACTTCAATTTTTATAATCAATTTGAAAATAAAAGCCAATAATTATTTTTCATAAATTTGTATAATTTCTTACTATCAATTCCATCTATTGAAACGTAGTCAGTTCACTATGAATGTTTCGCAATTTAATGGAAGATCATTTGACATATATACTGACCTATCTCTGCCAGCAGCTCTTCTTCTCTCAAATGAGATGAGTTCGAGTGTCTTGCATCACCCCATAAATCTCTATTTACGTATAAATGCGTAGGATTTATGTTTCGAAGAAATAAATTGTGTTCTATAAGCAGTTATTAAATATTAAATTGAAATACAAAACAAAAAATTATTGGTGAATGAATATATGGTATGCACAAGCTGTTTTTTTATGATAACAATATAAATTTTAAGGTGGTTAGATTAATATTTAGCTTATATTTTTGAATATTTTCTAAAAAAATATAAACTGTTGCTTTTTTTTCATTTTAAAAACTAAATATTATAGCATAAAATGATGTTTTTCAAGTTAATAAATATTATCCTTTTTTTTTATTACTTCATAAATTGTAAAAGAATATTTATCATGCTTATTTTTGAAATACTGCCTATTTTACTAACATTAACCTAATAAGAATTATGCATTATACAATATAATTATTTTGATATTACTTAAAACATTATTTATCAAAAGTTATGCATGAGATGATCATATTATTATTCAACATTAGGCATAAAATTTAGGATTCCTTAAACATAGCCTAAAATATTATACTCAAATTTATTTTATCATAGTATTACTTATATCTATCGTATAATAAGTCCGTCTGTGGTAAAAAGCAAATTCACAATATTTTATTTATATGTAGTTCAGAATCTAAAAATCAAAACTCTATCTAGAAGCATACTTTCAACTATTTTTTTGTGCTCTATTGGCTTTAATAATATATATGATCAAACGTTTACTGAATATAATAAGCTCTATTTCAAAAGTTCTAATCTAAAAGTATATTTCTTTTTTATATAGGTAAGTATAATAAAAATTTATCAGATAATAAAGTTAGTGAATTTCGATTTTTGTAATTGTTGAGTATATCTAAAATTTGTTTACGCTATATATTTTTTTCAGGTTTCTATACACTTTTATCATTATTTGAAGCAATATTGAAGCTAATTTATGTTCTTTTTAAGCATAATTCAATCCAAATAGAATTTAACCCGTTGCTTTTTATAATGTAAATTATTATATAAAAAATACTTACAAAAGAATATGATTTTTATCTTTTTTATAACTTACATTAAATTTTTAATTATTACAAATTGCTGAAGACTCGTGAAATATTATTTATCATATGAAGCTTACAAATTGATATTGAAATGTGATCTAAGGACATTTAGCACACAGAGTGATTTCTAGAAGAAAAATATATTGGCTTAGAATCGAACACATCGGTATTCATAAAATTATTGAATAACTTATCTATGTAAACAAGACAAAAGAAAAGAAAAATTACATGTTTTTTTTAACATGTATTTGGTGTCATTAGAAAAAATACATATTTAGGCGTAAATTTTTGAATATTATTTTGTTTCATTAATCACTAAAACTGCCATAAGCGCTCTATAGATAAAATTTGAAATCAAACAAAAGCTTAATATAATGAATATATGTTACAATATACAGCTTATGAGACCAAGAAAGGCTGTTAATTGTAAAATTCAGATTAAATTATATGTATTTTAACGTATACATACCCCAAGATAATAATCGATATAATTATAAGTAATTTTTTAACATGATATCATAATATTGTGTTTATTTAATAGAAATCATATAAACATTTATCAAAATAAATACAAGTTTATATTGTGAAATTCAGCTAAAAGAAATCCATATAATAATACAAATTACAAACCCATCGATAATTCAAATTAATTTGATGTATCAAAGCGTATTCAAAAAATATTTTTTTACGGCTATGGATTACCTAAATATTAAAATATTCATGCTAAAAATATTGTTTATATTAAGGGTAAACAATAGAGAGAAATATATAAATTTTCATGCGTGCAAGTTACGCATAATAAATAAATTGTTAACGTTTTATATATATACTACAAATTCTATGCTAAAAAATGCATTAAAGTGGGCTTTCAGCATGAATATATAAAATAACAAAAAATGAGAGAACAAAGACAATCAAAAAATATTAAGGGTGGCTTTTATATTAATCTAAAACATAATTAATATAAGTATTGGCGTCAAAGATAAAAATACAAGCTGAATATAAGTTCTAACGAATAAAAATAGGATTTAGAAAAAAGTTAATATGATGTATCTTGAAAGAACATGTATATTGAAAAGAACTATAAATTTAGTGATTCTGAAGTTTTGATGCGCAAACTATTTAAAAAGAAATATAACGATTACATTCGACGCTTTTGTATGACCAATGATCAAATAAACCAATAAATAAAATCGATCCACCTTATTGATATAATTTTCAAATGATAGATTTTTAAATGTGGCTAATAAAATATTAAATGTAATTTAACATGAAATTTAAAAAAATTTATAGCATTTTTTATTCTAAATTTAGATTATTTACTCAATTTATTTTATTTTAAATTACGTTTTCAGAGCAAAAAAACATGAAATATTAAACTACAGTTCTTGATATATATATATAATCCGGGTAAAAATACTTTGAATAAAATTTCACTGGCCACTGAAAAATAGTATATTAAGCATTTTATAATTTAATAAAGTAAATAATTACTTTTATTCATTAGTCATATAATACGAATTTTCATGTAATTTAAATATTAAACATCAACTAAATCAAAACTAAAGTGGATAATTTTTTGAAACTAATGGGAAATCCGTTTTACGAATTACTACTGTTGTTGATAAGTTTGGAATTTATAGTCCTGTATATTTAATTCTTATGGTTTTCGTATGAAATAATTATCTATTACTTTAACGGTATATTTCAGATAATTAATTTATAAAAATTAGATCGTAATACCGAGTTTTATTGACCTCTGCTTAGTCCTAATAAATAAAGAACCAAATGAAAAAACAAATTAAGAAAATATTCTTTAGTATTTCTATACAATTAAATATATATAGTAACAAAGAAAATCCAGCACCAAAATATTAATTAACTCGAATATTCATTGAGAAAAGCTTTTAATCAAAAAAATTTATAATGCTATATAAATATTTTGTGTATTTTATTTTCAGTCTTATATATATTAATAGATTTTGTTATAATTTTATAACACAAAATAAATTACTGCACGTTTTTTGTCAGAATACTTTATCTATGATGATAAGCGATACTATGGTACAAATTAATAAGTATGATTTTAACGTAAAAAAATTTAAATTCATTTTAACATCTATTTTTGCCTTTAGTTATATATTTTCTAAATAATATGCTATAAATCTTATTTTTATCTTTTTTTGAAATAAACAAGAAATGTTTTATATTTCTAGATTATAGATAGTGTTCTAATTTATGTGGTCTTAGAGAAACATAATTCGAGGTTTCTTATGTTGATTAATTCTGTTCATGTGTGAGTGATACCTAAAAGCTGTTGATTCATATATTTGATATTTTTATATTGCACAGCTCAATCTAAAAAGAAGCATAAGGTACTATAGGTTCAAAAAATATATATCTATGTTTTTTGTGCATATGCAAAACTGAAAATCAATAGAAAGGTTTAAGTCTTTTAGAAGATCTTTATTTGTATAGTAATACATAGTCTAAATTCTTTCGTATTTATATTTTTATATGAAATGAACATCTTAGTCAATTACCACTTTAAATTTGATTTATTTTTATATATTTGTATATTTTAACAAATATTAAATATTTTTTTGAAAATTAATCGATGATGTGGTAAGTTAAATATTTTTTTTTGTTAACAGATCATGATCTTGATAGATTTATATTACAAAAAAGATCGAAAATATAAAAAAGTCATAATGTTGTAGCATGATATACGTTTAGGTGCCCATTAAATTATATTTGTGAACAAAAATCTGATATAATTTGAAATATAAACATACACTCATAAATTATAAAAATAAATAGAGTCTCTATTTCACACATTATAAATCACATAAAAATCTTACTTTCATAGCAATAACATGCTGCGAATTACGTTAAATTATACGGCAACAGCTAGATTGACTAAATTACGTCTTTAAATCCAGTTCAATTATTGTTATATAATTAACTTAAATGCTTGCAATAAGTTTCTATTTACATAATTCACTTAAATGCTTAAAATAAGTATATATTCTTTTTGTCAATAACACCCTATTTAATTACCTAAATAATTGAACCATATAATAATTTCACAATAAAAATGCTATTACTTCATAGGAAAATGTACAAAAGATAATGATATTGTCATTTTTTTGCGGTGTTATACGTGAGATATATATTTTTTTCTACATGATCTAGCGAAGAAATCAATTACCACCTGTTATGGTGGTCTAAACATCGCATATAACAACTTTTGTAATTATATTAGAATTAATACTGGCAAAAGCATCTTAGAAACATTTATGAGATAAATATTACTTATATGTTCGTATGCGTAATAATTTGTAGAAACTTATATTGGAATGTTTTTTTATAATTTATATATACTAGTGTGGTTTTAAACTTGTATAATTAATGTTTTAGAAGTATTTTATATATACAAACTTATTTAATGTGTTTCGATCATAAATTTCCGAACGTTTTTTAACCTCAAAAATACAATAGCTATAATGTTTCATTGCACTATATAATATACCATTTTGAATTTATTCAAGTTTAAAATTTAAATCAAAAAAATTGATGGTGTGTGAATATATAATTTTTCTATAAAAATCAAAATTGTACTTATATATGAGCCTCTTATTAAATCTAAATAGTGAATATTAAAATACATACTATTTTAAAAAAGAGAAAATAAAAATATGATTCTTCAATATAAAACATTGACATAAATTAGTTTTTACTGTTGGAAAAATTTTATTTCTGACAAATTTTCTAATTAGGATAAGTTTTAAAAGTTCATCTGTATATTTTTCGTATACATCTACCATGATGTAAAAAAATAGATCCTATTTTTCTTTTATTACTAAAAATAAACTTTCAAATGCAAGTATATTTAAATGCAATAAACCGGATTTTTTTATGTGAATTTTTAGCTTTTATCAATCTATATCATTTATATGTATTAAAAAATATTATTTATGATCGAAAAAATTAACTTTAAATTTATAAATCTATCTTAATTTTACCCGTTGATCTTTTACTATTTTTTGAAATTAAACTAAGGGATTAACACAAATACGCAATCTGAAACATATAGATCGATTCCGAATATGTTTTTAAAACTAGTTATACCATTTCTAATGCACATTATGCATGGAAATGACAGAAATTTCTTTTATACAAAAATTATGGGAAAATTAAAAACATAAATTTATGACAAATAAAATCTACGATGTAAAGTTTGATAAATAAAATGAATGTGTAAGCAAAAATCCGCACTATTTCATGTATAATTTCTTGAAATGAAAATTATATTTGAATAAAACGTAAACGTTTTTGATCTTTTTTGTGGCTTCAATTGGACTTTTAGGGCCTGAAAAGTCTAATCATGTATATAAAAACCATGTTCAAGTAAAAAAAGACATTTTTCTCCTAAATTTTTATATTGCATGTAGTACAACTATAAAAAAGACACAGTTTATAAAAATTGGTTTTACAAATATATAAAATCACGAAATACATTTATACCATCGTCGGAAAGAAAATATGGAAAATAAACTGCAGCATATAATAGGAAAATTTTATGTGCAAAAAAATCTTTCTGATAAAAGTAACCTATAATATATATTAAATACTATGATATTATGTAAATTGATTTCTTTGTATGCTAATTTTAATAAATATGTGTAAATTTATCGATGATGTCACAATCATAAAGATAGAAGTAACAGATTAAACCTGGATTTTTGAAACTTCAACTCGAAAAAAGTAGCAAAAGCTCTTATTTTTGTCTTTTTTTACATACAATTTAGATTCCGTATAATTGGATCTAGCAGCAAATGTGAAAATTTGTTTGTTAAAGATGACAAAGTTATAAAATCTGAATTTAGAAAATAAAATATATGATCTTTTTATTGCACCTTTCATATACACATGCACGAAATGTATTTTATACTTAGGTATGGTGTCGAAGTTATGCATATAAAACAATTTTTTGTTTTAAAAATAAATACATATAACTTAGTAAACTTAAAATATATAAAACGATCTTATGAGCAATTTTAAAGATGCAATGTGTTATTTTTTTTCTATAGCTACGTCACTATTAAATAATAATTCTTAAAACTTAAAATAAAAAATGTTATTTGAGATTGGAATAGTTTATAAATCACATTAATTTTAAAAATACAAGTTTTAAATTACAGAAGAAATTTTTTTAAAAAGCATATGATTTTTTATTATGTGCACAATGTATACTTGTATGCATATGACATGCAAATTGTGTTAAAAATATTTTATAAATTATATAATATATAGCATTCTATCTTACTACCATCAGATTCATATAGCCTTGATCAGCATTTGTATGTTTTTAGTACACATGGTGTTGCTTCATCTAATTGTAATAAAAATAACGCCTTTTTATATTGTTAAAGTAAAAACTGAGCCAAGATTTTTTTTATAAACAGGCTGTGGATTGGTAAGATATTGATGTAATATTCTTAAAAAACTATAACTTATATTTTATTCTGTGTTTATTGTAGATGGAACACCATATAAACGTATTTATTGACGCGAAGTAGTTTTTTTGTGCGTCTTTTTTGATTAATTAAAAATTTTATAGATCAAAAAATACTTTCAACCCCAAATTTCTATCATACGATATTTCATATGATTAAAAGTACATTTATGTGACTTGCAATATGCATACTTTTACAGAAAAGATTAAAAACGGAGTCATCAATAATATTCTTTTTTTTATACATTTTAAGCACCCCTATTTACTTTAGGCAATTGAATTACTATAATCTAGATTCATGTGATATCAGCATTACAAAAATGCACTAGAGATTTGAAAAATATTAGAAATGTATCAAGTGAAATTTATCGTACAAAAAATTTTCAAGATCACTTGTTATGCAATATTCATCGCTATTGTGCAATGGAACAGCATAGTTATTTAACTGTTATTCGCTTAAATAGGCACTAAAAACTGTATTTCTATTACTGAAAACAAAAAAAAAACCATATTTTAGCATCGTTATACAAATCAGATTTGCATAGAAATTTTTTTTCAATTTACTTTTAGAAATAGAAAGATTGATTCACAAAAAAAAATTATATTTATTTTTTGCCACTTATTGATTTAATAAAAAGTTTGTAAAATTTAGATGATTTAGATTTATGCATAAATATATCTATCGTTGGTATTATGGAATTCTTGAGAAGTTGATCTCTAAGCAAATTTATGTGCTATATTGTATAATTCAAATAATTGTCATCATATTTAGGAATTTATGTAAAATTTATATTTATATTCTTCGATTATTGCATCTTTTCCACTTTTTGCACCAAAATATTAATTTTCATTTAATAAAAACCTTAACAAAATTATAATCGTTTTCTGATGTTAAATAATAAAAAATGACATAATATTTAAAATTTTCCAAGTCAAATATAAATTTAACAATCCAACGATTCAGAAACGTCTTCTTAATGCTCTTAGCTTAACTCAATTTAGCCATTTTTATAAGGAAATGACGAAAATAACCAATGCAAAGAATTTGTATGCCATTTTATATTTTTCGGGATTTATAAAAGACTTAACCAGATTGTAAGTGTATATCATGTTAAACAAATAACTGACTATTTTCGAATATATTAATTTGTAATTTGTTTTTCTGTGCATCTATGTAAAACATTTTTTTCGACTAAAAAAATCTTAGTTTTTTAAATAAATCATATTAAAACAAGAAAAAGACAGGAATCGATTCTTATAACGATATTTATTTATATATTTTCTGCACAATTTATTAATCATATTGACTTGTTTGTGATTCTGAAAAAGTAAAAGAGTGTAGTTTTGATTAACCGAATAATATGGATTATATATTTTTTGATGATCTGTTTAAAATTCTTTTACCATAGACAATCAAGCCTAATCAATCCGCTAGAAACTAATGATTACATGTATCAGTTGTATGTAAACTTCAAAATCATTGTTTTTTTACTATCTTTAAAAATAAATTATATTATATTATCTTTAAACTGATCCAATGTATATATTAAATAAAATTATATAACTATTATAAACAAAACTTACATGCGATTTTTTTTCGATATTCTGCGCACTGTTTTATGTAAACAGAATACATTTTAGCCTTGTAATTCAGTAGCACATTATAATCATAAAAATATGCTCATTATAAATTTTTTATAAGAAAATGTATTGTATTAAAGGAAGAATTATGTAATATATAAAATATCCTCACGACTAAAAATATGCAATATATAGGCACTAATCTTAGATATCTATAATTTCCTGACCATTAAAAGGTATTTTATTGATTTCACAACATATATTTTTTTAGAACTCCAATAAATCTTACTGTTAATATATAATACGATTTACAAACCTTTTTAAGAATTATACGATTTTTTTTATGGTTACATAGATCACCGTATTTTTTTATATAAATTCATGATACTATGTACCAGATTATATAAAAATCTATAAAATCTTAATGATATACTATGCTCGCTATAGTTTTTGACATCTGCTCATAATTCAAGTGGTATTTTTATAAGATTTATTTAAACTTATTCTAATATAATTGATTTAGATTATCAAAAATAATTAATGGATTCATTATGATAAAATGTTACCTTAATTATTTTCTATTTCTAATTAGTTTTTAGTATAATTTTTAATGTTAAGCGACAAAGTAAACGCAAGTAAAATATAAAATGCAATTTCTAGTATTATTTGTATCAATTGATAGTTTTTGCAAATCAAAGATTGCTATGCATACGGTATTAGGATATCAGTGATTTGCTAGAATGAAAACACATCAAAAGTCTAATTACAGAAAAATAGTACGTTTTATTATGTTTAAATCTGATCTGTTTTCTTAAGTGTAGGCAGTTCATTTTACAATTTTATATTTTATCCATATTATATTACAAGTAACGACTATTATGGGCAAAACTCTTGATTTTTTCAGTTTCGCGTACTTAAATCTTTAAAAGCATACATAATTATAAATTTAAATATAAAATTAAGTACATTATAAGAGTTCTTCCTTTGCATCAATATTTTAAAAATCATATAATAGATGTTGTCTGAAATATGTTAAATTTTGCAGAATAAACAGATATACATAAACTGATAATAGATAAAAAAAGATTATTGCAGTGTTGATTAGTTTACGAATTCATAATATACAGAAAATCGCAGCATTATAAATTTAGCAGTGCACAGGTCTTACTGATAATAATCTATAATGAGTGAGTAAAAACACAAAAGCGAGTAAGATTATCTAACACTTATCTATTTTCTAAACCTTAACATATATTTTGATATGTATAAACCTATTTAGTATTTATATTATAATAAAAATTCGTAAAATTATATCAATTGACCGAAGCAGCATTTATTTTTTAAATATAAATTTAACAATGAGTTTGTGTTGTTTTATAACTAAGATATATCATTTTAATTATTATCTGCCTTGTAAATGATTTAATCCTATGTAATTATAAACTTGAAAACCTAAAGTGCACACATAAAGCATAAAATTGTTTTTTAAACACACTTAAAGTGATTTCTGCTAAGTCAGAAAAGAAAATTTATTCAAAAAACTAATATTATGATTTTTTTATAGATTTCATATTCTATATTGCATGTTTACTAACACAAATTTAAGGGGTTAAGTTTATATCTATAAACACACTAGGTTTTACATACTAGTTATACGTTTATTGCGATTTTAAAACATTTTAATTCTTATTAAAATTTAGTTTGGGATTTTTATATATTTTAATCCATTTGAAAATTTTTAATCGATATCAATATGACCTACGAACATTTTCATTTCATAAAAATAGAAATTGCGATAAAAAAGCATAGAAACTGTAATATGTAAAAAACACAACCTTAAATTATAAATAATATCAAGAAAGAAAATGTGGATATGTAGTTTAATTTTAAGAAATTGAATTTCATTTCAAAAAAAAATCCTCAGAAGCCATCATTTAGTGTTTCATTCTTTTAGTTCTAATAGAAATCGTATTTTTTTTATATTTTAATCTGTTTATTGGGTGACGGGATTAAAAAAACTTGTTAAAGAGTGAATCGCTTAGCTTTGCCTTAATTAAAAATTGATGATGAAGAATTGGTAGTAATAAGCGAAAAATAAAGAAATTATTTGATCTATTAGAACGTTCTATTATGTGATTTAGTGTTTTTTTATATCTGCTTGGAATAAAATCTGTAATTTTTTATTGTACTATATTGGATTTTGAGCAGTAGAAATAATAAAATTTTTATGCATTGGTAATAGACACAAAATTACAACCTATGTACGAGATCAAGATTTTTATAGCCGTAATACTCTCGAAATTCATGAAATAATTAATATATAGAAAATTTGAATTAAGCTTTATATTTTTTTTATCATAGAAGTGGGAATGTAAGATTATGATTCATTTAAAAAAATATTGTGTTCCAGCTATACAATTGTTTTAAAAAAAATTTAAAAAAGAAAAAACCAATATAAATATATATGTTTATTTAGGACCTATACAAAACGCTTGTGAATAAAAGTGTCGAGTTTTATCTATTTAAATTTTATTTTTGTTCAACATATCTCATTTTGGAATCATTATAAATATGGATATTAGATAGAAAAATTTAGAAAAAATTGTCATTCATTTTAAAGTAAAATTTAGTATTTTTAATCAATTTTAACTGTGGTCAATTACGCAAAATATTTCTTATCAAAATCATAAATAAAAAATGAACTAAATTACAATAAAATTTGTAAAAGTCTAATTTTAGCATTATCATAAATTCTAATTTGCTATTTATTAGGACAAAAGAAACCATTAAGATTTTATCCTGTTTAATAAAAATTTATAAATCTCTAACATCCTAAACATCATTGATGCTCTATTAATATATTCTTGTGCACCCCATCTAAAAACAAATCAAAAATATCACATACAAAACACCAAACAGAGCACAATATTTAAAAGAAAAAACATAAACTATGATCATATAAATAAAATACGATACACAATGTCAATATAACTACATCAATCAGCAGCTGTAATAGTCATGTTCATAAAAAAACTCGATATGTATCAAATTAATAATTACGAAGAAGTCACTATATAGAATAGTCATTTCCTTTTATTGGTAAAGTGTGATAATCTTATGATATTTTTGTGTTGATGAAAAACAGATGAGTATATGAAAATAACTGGTTTACGATCAATAAAGCCCTAGAGTTATTGATAGTTATCATAAGAATTTCGATATTATCGAGCGAATTGAATTTTTAGAAAATCTTAAAGTCCTATTGATTTTTTTAGGGGTAATATACTTTACAGATTCGCATGTTGTTTTTGCAAAACTTTTGATTGCTCTATAGAAGAAATTTGATTGAAACTGCTTTCCCTCATTCTATCTTTTAAAATCTTCCTAGATTCACTTCTTTACTAAAAAATTAATGCATAAGTGTATTCCTTGATCCCTTTGATTGTGCGCGATATTCCGCTTTAGTTCTGATTTCCAATTCCATATCATACGACGTATGATATTTTTGCCACCACATCTCGAGCTTTGGCAAATGAATATATAAAAGCCCAATAATAATATTAATGAAAATTTGATTCTGGAAGTACATTATAAAATATAATAAACCGTGATATAACAAAATTGATTACAAATATGTTTTAAAAATTTTTAATAATTATAAAATCCATACTCGTTCTATATAGTAGAAACAAATATAGCTATCATTAAATTGAATTAATCCATTTTGAAATATGTTAGTAAACATTTCATATTCTCTTTACTAAAAGTTTTTGAATATGTTTAATTTAATATATTCATATTTACCTTAATCGAAATAATATGCAAAAAAAATCATTTATATCTTAGCTCCTGTCCCAAATCGATTTGTTTGATGCACAAAAATTTTATGCTTTTGCTTAAATTTAATATATTTCTACGTCGTGGTTTTATAATAATTAAACACCCAAGTGGATGATATTTTTTAGTGTGATCATAATACGAATTCAATATTTATTTAACCCTTTAATCTCTCTATTTTTAGTGTAGAATAATTAAATATTTGCTTCTGCATCGAGGCTGTGTCTTCTTTTTACATAAAAAACATAAAAATATCGTATTTACATAAAAAACATAAAAATATCGTATTTACAAAAATAATATATATATAAACAATAAAATAATATTCTAGTACTCTTTTACATAATTTTATTTAATATTATACATTGCATTATAAGAACAAATTTCATAATTTTTATAAAAATTTATGCTGCTAAAAAATTTCAACCCCCTGAAAAGCATATTTCTGTGATTAAATATAACAGATACGCGATAATTATTATATGTGTGATTTAAAAATTGCAATCTTACTTTAACTATCAGCAGCTTTAAATGTTAATATGTATACTAAAGCTATCTGAAATACATAAGATGAATTTCATTGGGTAAAATATTAGCATTTATAATTGATATATATCTCTCGGAAAAAATATAAAAAACTCGAATCCGTAGATCCGAAAAATTCAAGACTTCTTTTTTTATATATAACTAATGGCTGTATAGATGTAAATATTATATTTTATGATGATAGAAATCATATACTAATTTTTTAATCACACCAATCAAAAATAAAAAATGTTGGATTATCTTATGGTGTGCCACAAAATAAAATAAAAAACCTTTATCTGTTTGCTATACATCTATGCTATTTAATGTTTTGTATAGAGTTTTAATAAAATCTTATATTAAATATAAATATTTTATATTCTGGAATAAACATAATATTTCTAATTATATTGAGTTTTAGTCATATTTGTAAATTACTTTTGTGCATCTTTGTATTATCGTATCTAAATGTTAAAGAAACAAATGGGATTTTCAATCTGCAATTATATTTCTATCTAATTTACATATAAAAAAATATCATCTGATTTCATAATAAATTTCTATAGAGGATTATTTAAATGTGTTTTGCTGTCTAAAACGTTATATATTATATTTGTAATAACACAATGATTCAATTTTAGCATATTACATTAAGCATATACAATGATTAATAATTTATTTAACAGTTCAACATACATATTTGAACGCTTCAATGAAAATCCAATATAAATGCGCTTTAAAACTAAGCTTTATGCTTTAATTACTGATATTTGTATATAAAGTTGCGAAGAGAAAATAATATTACATACAATCAAGTGTTTGTTGCTCGTATTTTTACTAATTCATTCTTCAAATATTATAGATAAAAGTAACGGTATTTTTTTTATACCTATATCTAAATTAAGGACTGGATAAATATTTTTTATGTGTTGTCTCTGGAGTATTTATCCTTTAAATATTTTTGTTTATATTTGTGCGAACTATATTTATTGTGTCTTAATTGAATATAAATTTTTATTCGACATTTTATTTTTATAACTTGAAAATATATATGCTGTAAATCTTTTGAAAAGTTAAAAGAACATGCAATTTGATTTATATAAAATGCATTCTTAAATTAGCTATGCATAGTCTTTAGAATTAGTATTTGCTTGCTTGAGAAGTATCTACATTGCATGTGATTCATACTCTTTTGAATTTCAAATATATATTTTGCCAATTATATAACAATACACTCTGAATTCGGTAAAAATCTATGATTTAATTTATCTATATTTTTAATTTATACATAAGCCGAAATACTTAAATCATGTTATATTATAATCATTAGTTATGAAAAAAAATTTACTCACATTGGAAGGCAATATTTTAGATCATCATAAACATAAACTCTTTTTCACGTAAAATATTCTTGAAATATGCATATATTGTATATAATATAGCAATAAAATGCATGATCAAAAACATATTCGAGGGTTGATGATCTTTATTGGTTAGTATATTAGATATTAATAACCTTGATATTATAATATTGAAAAAAAACCAGTCTCAAACTAATATAATTAACTAGAAGAACCTATATAGCACAAAAAGAAAAGGCAATTACACTTATCTGAATAGATTCAAAACAATTTGAAAAATTTATACAATATGTAATGAAAATAACTTAAAGCGTATTCTTTACTTTTGAGTGCAATAAACTAAGCTAAAAATGCTAATTGGAAAAACTTCTTATACTAGGAAGATTGTCGATATAAACAATAAATTATTTTTTCTGCATACAGGATGCAGCTTAAACAAAAAAAGTGCAATAATCATAAATATATGAGCTAAGCATTTCTATTTCGTAGAAGTGATTAAGAGTGGCATCTATATTTTTTTATGATTAGTTTATGGCAATATATAAAACTACAAGGTTGTATATTCACAGTAGAAATATCTTATAGTGCATGTAATCTAAAGTCATAGAGTATTTATATAAACCATTCCATATTTTTATTTTTGTCTTTTTAGATTATATATACCATGTCGTAATTTACTATTTTTGTGGAAGATAAAATGTGGTTCAGAATATAGAAAAGGGGATTAAACAAATATCGATTGTTAAATGTATTATGACTGATGAGAAGTTCGTAAACATTTTTGAAAGAAAAAATTATAAATTACAATATATTTTAGTTCACATTCCTAACTTTCAACATTATCATTACAATAATTATTTATATTTTTTTAAGATAAAGATAATCTTAAATATAATTTTTGATACTCCATAAATAATCTATATCTTTGTTTGTGATTTATCGACTTCTAGTATTTATTATACATAACTGCACTCAAGCAAACTAAAATTATAATGGTAACATCAATATAATAATCGATTATTTTTCCTTTCATTTTCGGATAAAGTTTA
The DNA here is from genome assembly GCF_057557595.1 of Rhyacophila brunnea. NCBI lineage: Eukaryota > Metazoa > Arthropoda > Insecta > Trichoptera > Rhyacophilidae > Rhyacophila > Rhyacophila brunnea. The sequence goes on along the minus strand of NW_028233078.1, from coordinate 3,620,588 downwards.
TTTTTATAAATTTTATCTATTTATATGTGGTCAGTTCTTTGGAATATTGTACAATTATTTCTCACATATTTTTCCACCTTCGCCTGATCTTTCTTCATCAAAAACTGCTCTTCTTCTCACTAATGAAATGTGTTCAATTATCTTGTGAAGTGTGAAGTCTTGTGTGTATTCTTCTACTAATACCTGGATTTTTAACTCCATAACATATTTTTATGGAAAATTGTAACATTATATCCCAAGTCATTACACATGATATATTATTCTTGTTTTGAATTGAAGTAAACTTATTTATGATTTTTTTATAAAAATTAGTTTATATCGCAAATATATTACTTTGGTGATTATGTCATCAAATTGTTGAAAAAAATAGTAAAAATAAATATTGATTTCTAGCTATGTTATAAAGATGAAACTAAGAAATTATGATCTGGTAAAGATGTAAAACCATTTTTATTTGATACTATACCTAAAAGATGTTTAATTTAGCTGACATGAAGTTCTTATTTTCTTAGCATATTTCAATAATTAGTGAGATGTGATCGCAAGTGAAGCAGTTGCGTATGAACTTTAGCAAAATAAAGACAAACACACGATATATACTACTGCAAAGATACATTTAAAAAAGCTTTTTTTTTAGTGCTGCTAAAGGATTAAATAAAAAACTCTGTCAAAAAACAGCTTGATGTTTGCCTTGAACAAATGAATTTGCATAAAATTACATAAACATCTAAATAAATAAATAGAACTTTATTTTAACAACTAAACATATATAAGTAGTCTATACTAAGAACGAAAATACACATAAATCAATGGTGGTGTTACTTGCATAGCATGTTTAATTAGACGGTTGGTGTTTTAATAAATTAGGAATAAAATTAGTAAAAAAATGTCGGGCTTTAAATCTAATCCCATTATATGAAATTAAACTGTGAAATAATTGTAATTCTATGTAGAAAATTTTCAATGTGAGTAATAAGAAATAGAAACCTAAATCTTATGTTTACGTGTATGGATAAGTAGTTTTAAGTAATAACATGTCTTTTCTTATTATATAAATATCAAATCAACGAATGAAATTCAAATCGAATGTTTTTTTGCAGATTGCATGTATATAATTCAATATGCGTTTTTAAGTATGTTTCCCCACGAAGTGATTGTAAAAAACCGGGGAACAACATTTAAAGATACAATATAATATAATAGGTTTATTTTATAATATAAATTTAAAATTCATATATTCGCTATTTCTAAAAATTTATATAGAAATTATTATATTTGGTATAAAAAAATATTACTTAATCCTGATAAGACTGCAAGAGATTATATATTTCTTATTATGGTTAAAGCCACTTTTTTGTCCCGCCTTTATTCTATGTCGTAGTATGGGCATGGAAACATTGAGAATTATATAATTCATTAGATGTCATACCTCATATCAATACCAATAAACTAATTTTCTTCTCTCACATGACATGTCTATAGAACCTAAGACAAAAGAAAATGTTATGTAGTCATGATGACTTATATATGTTTTCGGCGATATTCTATATCTAAAATGTAAAGTTTACCTTTTAACTGCTAAACTAGTTTTACTATTTAAATATTAATTTTTCGATAGTAAAAAATCTAAAAATATCATAATTTCTTGGCGTGTCTTAGTAAACTTTAGAAATTTAAGCCATATTCACATTACTGTCACTATATAGAATCGGGTGAAAACTAAAGATAAAATTTTGATATATATTATCTTTTTCTTGAAATAACTATATGTTTTCAAAGGAGGGGAATAAAATAGAAATCTTATAGGTGAAAAAGAAATGATAGGACAAAATAAAAATGACAAGTCTCGATTTGCAGTAATTCATTGACGTATATACGAAAAAAAAATTCTGAAATCTTAAACTGTTTTTTAAAATACATTTAGATGCGATTTTAGAGATAATTGGATGCATCTAATATATTAATTTCAAACTTAGACCAAAATATTTAAATGAACTATTTAAAAAAACACGGATATATTTGATAATAAAAATACACAAAATCTTAGCCAAAGGTTTATTTTAGAAGTTTACATGGTTTTTTTATTGGTTAGAGTTTTTCTTTTTATATGTTTAAATCTACTAAAATGTAGACAGTATGTGTGGAAAATTAAAAATTCCATATTGCATCTTTTGACACTTGACCTTGTTAAATCTTTCAAAGGCTTGCATATTTACTATAGATAAATATATGGATTAATTTATTTGTGTAAATATATAAAAAACAGAAAATAATCAAAATTAATCAATCACAAACCTGCATAAATAGATCATTTATATCAATTAAATACTTTATCAGCATGTTTATAATACAAGAATTATATTTGCTATTAATTTTTCTTAAAAAGATAAGATAAAAAAAAACTTATTATGGCTATCATGATAAAATTTTATACTAATTTTTAAATAAACGAGAATAAAAACAGTTTTTTTTAAATATCTTATATTTCAAGTCATCTGGAATAACAAAGCAGCAGATGCAATCTAAATATTTATTTATTCAATACATGAAAATATAAAGCATATAAGCTATATTTTTTTATCGCTTCAATGTTATTTTTGGCATCATCTAAAGGGAATGCAAAATTTAATTTTTCTTATACGGAAACTACGTATTGTCTGATTATCATAGAATTGGAACAGAATAATTAAATTTTAAATTATTTATATCTTTTTCCCTAACTATCGTGTTTTATTATCTGTCTTTTTTGCAATATTACGTTTAAGATAAAATTTTATATTGTTTGATTTTTATATTAAGTGGTCTTTTTCTTAATTTTCTCTGTCTAACTACTTGTTTGATTATAAAAGAGATAATGTAATCAGATTTTACCGATTCATTTTTTGTATATTAAAGTTTTGATCTAAAATCGCTAAACAACTTGCAATAAATTTAGCGGACTTGTCGTTATTTCTCTATATTTAGGCTTAAAAAAAATTTATAAAAACCTTATGATTTATAACATATGAACATATAAAAATGATTTTATATCTATTATGCATAATATATATCCATAACGATTTATTATTATTCACTTTATACTGTACATCCTAATGAGACAGTTTTTAATATTTTAATTGAGTTCTTATAATTTTGAAGATTTTTGCTGGTGAAAAAACTTATCCGAACCTTTTATTTACATTTATAATTGCCTATAAAACCAGGAAAGTATAATTTTTTCTTATTATATTCTAAAATAATAGTTTTAAATGTACTTATTATTTGTGTTTGTAATTAGCGCATATGTTATAACATGTGACGGTGTGGTGACACGATATCATAGAAGGTACCTGAAGGAACTAGATGTCACGAACCAGGTTAAGGCATATATTCAAACTTTGGAATTGAGAAAAACCCTTGAATTAATAGGTCTCGAAAGTGGGGAGAAGTATTGAAGAAGACTTTTAAGAGGTGAAGATAGCCGAAAGTATAAATACGCTGTGCGTACAGAGAATCGAGCAAGCTGTGCCTGAGAACAAAAACTAAAATTACGACTATAAATATGGCCCATAAATAAAAAATAATTATAAATAAATTAGAACCCATAACAAATAGCAATTCAAGAAGGACAATGATTATAGATACTTAAAGTGATATTTTAATGCATATGGTGAAAATGTTGCCGTAAACTTAAAAAAATATATGTTAATTCCCTTTGTTTTTATATTTTTTCTTATTGGGGATCCAAGCAGTGATAACTAAATAACTTAAATGCTCAATATTTGATTACATGAATTTATAGAAGAAAAGGACGATTGAGTGTAGGTCTAAGTTCGGTTAGAATAAATTAAAATTCGCTTTATCAACTATTCTGTATCTTTTAATTTTATTTATAAAGTTTTAATTAAGGTATGCATAAAAAAATCAGACGGAATTTATGCTAGAAATTTTCTATCGATTATTTTTATTGGATCATAAAAAATTACACTTGAATCCTTATTTTATTTATCTCGCAAACGATAATATAAATGCTATTTCTAAACAAAATCACTTTTTATATGCAATAGAAAGTCAAGTATTTCAAATAGATTTCAATGCTATAAAAATATGATTTTGATTTTTGTTTTGTTATCTCAAATTAGATTATAGTCATTTTTCTTATTTATATATAGCCTAGTATATGTTCGTATTTTTTAAATATTCAATATTACGAACTCATTTTCGCTTTATGATTGTACTTTATGCCGTTAGAATTTTTACTGTCTAAATTATGTAATTATTTTAAAAGCTAGTTCTATATTGATACATATCTCGCACTTTAGTTTTAGCAACATTTTTTATTATACGTCTCCACTTATAAATATCATTAATTTTCATTGACAAAAATTTTATAACTTTTTACTTTGGCAAAATAAAATCTTTTAAGCTAAATTTTTTCTAATCGTCGAAGTTTGTCGGTACTCTATATAGACTCTTTCTTTCATATGTCAAATTCGCATTTTATGTTTTTAAAATACATTTATCCCCAAAAAATATCTTTGTGAAACAGGAATACTAATCGAAGCGACATAATACCCTAAAATCAATAGGTATGTCGAAAAAACTTGAATTAATAAGTTCTAAAGGATATCGTATATGCTTAAATGCTGTGAAATAATGTGAATGTATGACGTATATATAAAGTCTATTTTGTATGCATTTGCTTGGGTAATTATGAGTAAAGGGTTTTAAGATAATTAAAATAGAAAATGAATTTAGGTAAGCTCATGGTGTTACGATTTAATAATATTTCCGAATAAATTTTTTTAATGTTTCGCATACAACAATACTTTAAAAAATGAATTTAAATTATTAGAAATTTATCAAAGAATAAGCAAATAAATTCAACTAGAATGACTTGCATATTGTTTACTGTTATTTTTTATGGCTTTATGAAGATAAATTTACAAGTTAATATCTGCAGAAAGCGTGAGAAATCATATATTCTATTGTCTTTTGTAAATCCAAGATCTTTATCCAAAAAAATCATAATGATAAAAAAATATTTAATCTTAGAGAAAACAATTAAATTTATCTACTTATTTTTCATAGCACTAGCTTATTTTAAAACCCAAAATATCATGATTTATGTATTATTTTTGACGAATTTTGTATTTTAGTTTTTTTATAATTACATATTTATTAAAATTATTAACTGTAGTTGAAATAAAATTTGTTCGGATACATAAATCAACGTTTGAACGTGACAAAAATATTGAAATAATTTTCAGTTAAACTATTGTTGTTTTTTAACATTGAAATGCTGTTACTGATACTTGTGCATTAATATACTTTTCTTGAATAGATTTAGTATAAATACTAAACAATTTAAACACATTTAATTATTGCGAAATAATCTCTCTTCTTGTATTAAATAAATATATAGATGTGTCTAAATAAATAGTTTTAAGTGATAGAAAAATTAAATATAGATGAATATTTCAAAAGAAGGAAAAAATAAATATGATTTAGTGGAAACTTTTAACATAAGGTTTGGGGAAAATGCTTCCACGTGAATTAGAAAATACAAAATAAAATCTTTATGATTATTTTAAATAGAAAGGACTTATTGTATGATTTTTTTGTTTATAATTTATTATATGGTCATTTAAAATTATAGTTACGACCATTCTAAAATATCATTCACAAATTATTGCAGAAAGGATAAGTAATTCTTTTACAAGCCGTGCTGTTGGTTAACATTGTTACAAATAACATTTAGCATAATTTGTACTAGCACTTTAGTAAAAATTTAATCATTCGAAAGGATAGTTTGAATCAATTTATAGTAGGTAATATATATTTTATTTGACTGTAAAAATAAATGTTTATTTGTTTTAATCGTAATACATCATCGAAACATCAGCAAGTATAAAAATCTTTATTTTATCTTTATGTTATCTATAATTATGATTTTTACGATTTTTTTAATATGTCAAGACTTTTTATAACAATATTATACCATATGTAATGGCTTGGGATGGGAATGGTTACAAAATTAAAAAAAAATATGTACTAGTTGTTAAAAATAATACTGAAGTAAAAGGATATATGCAAGCCCTAACAATTTGCAATACAATTGAACACATATCATTTCACTCATTAAGAGCAGTTAACAAAAATAAATCGGGGGGATATGTCAAAATATGTATAAAGGAGCTGTGTAATATTCCTAATTGACTGTATACAACTCAGTAGTTGAAATCAAAATAGGAAGAAACTTAGCCCGTAAATATAGAATAGGATTTATACACAATAAAATCTGATGATTACATCGAATAAATTAATGCAGAGATAATATTTTTTGTTCTATTACCAGTAAAATTGAATTCTTAATTTATAAATTTGAACGTTCGAAGAATTTCCCAATATTTAATTACTCTTATTTAAAAAATGATGTTTTTGAATAAACCCTAGGTAGTAATGTCCTATTGAAATAAAATTTGTGTCATGCTAATTAAAAATAGATATATAATATCCCTTGGTATATGGTGAACTGGATGGCAAAAATTAGATCCTCTAAATTATATCGTCTTTTAATCCTCGAATCAATTTGTGTAGACGTAAATTAATAATAGAAATCTGTTTTTTTGAAATGGTTAAAAAAGGTTTTATATACTATATTTAAGCAGTGGCAATGATGTTGTTGTTCAAATATTTGACTTAGAATTTATATTTCAAACGGTTCGAGGTTCAAATAATTTTCACTCAAGGGCGTTGAAAAATTATTAAACAAGTAATAAATGCTGCCTATCAGCAATATATAGAGCAAACAGTGTTAGATAGAATCGCAGTAAAAGCGATTTACACAAAAAAAACACGCGATCGTATCGCCGATACAGGTTTAATCCCAGAACGAGGATCTGTGAATTCTGTTTTATTATATAAGTATGTTTCATGTAGCGTTAACATGATTATAATAATCAATACCGTTAATATTCTCCGCATATAGGATTTAGACAAACTCTTCAAGATACAGGTTTTTGGGATTTTCAAAAAATGATGGTATAAAATTGTTGTGATTAGAAAAAACTAAAATTTCTCAAGATGATCCGAGATTTTATGCAAAATGAATTGAAATTTTGAAAAATATCTTAATATACGATTTGATACATATATAGTCACAGTAAACATATCCTGAACAGAACTTCGTCATATATTGCTAAATAAATTTTCTTTATGCGTCGAAATTATTTGTAATCTAATGTTCCTATGAATTAAAAATTTTAAATATATACGAAAAAGTTTAAAAAAACTCTTTGCCATAGACTTACAGTATTCCAAGAAAGTTCAACATATCATGGGTTATATATAGCGCAAAAAATATTTTATCGTTGTATTATTTATGACAGAAAAATCTTCTATTCTGAACTTTAAAAAGTATAAATTATAAATGTATAATGTAATAACAATGATTACACACGCAAATCAATAACATGGAATTAATAATGATGTAATAAAATATAGAAAAATAAAATTGGGATGCATTTACAATGTCAAAAGTTTATGTGTATTACATCCTGACAGATCTCGATATTTAAAAATCTAAGTAATATGCAAAAAAAAAACACGCTTGAGCAAACAAGTATGAATAAGAATAATCTGATTGATGCAATCATAAAAGTCTTTGAGGCAAAGATTACCAGTAAAATTGCTCCTAATTCAGAATATGTACTACACGGAAACCGAATCAAATCACAAATTATGTATAAATTTTATAGTTAAAACACTGAAATGGCCATAAAGACTCAATACAGTTTTTTTATAAAATGGTAAAGATCAAGATAAAAAATTTTCATGATCACATTAAATGACGATTATATAAGAATAGGGACAGTACAATGATATATATAGTATTTAGAGATTCTTTTATAATACCAGATTTTCAACTTTACAGCATCTAAATGTTTTAAAAAATAAATATTCTAGCTAAGTAAGGCGATGAATATCTTTTCATAGGCATATTAGTAGCTTATTTTCAAATTTAAGATAATATCCGCAAGAAAAAAAATATTTCTAATGCATTTTCACACAATAAATGATAATTAATCATGATAGACAAAAATATTTGAATATCATTCTTTTATTGTCCAAATCTTTCTACTAAGATATAAAAAATTCGATTTCTTATTTTATATACTAAAAAATTACTATATGAAATACTTTAAGACATCGATGCATAATTTTTTGAATATTTCATTTTATAATATATTAAAAATTATAGATATTAGTATTACTCGTTAGAAAGCTATATTTTTTTTACCATATAAAATCCAATATTTATCCTATAAAAAATATAAATTTTGCATCATATTTAAGTTGTCTGGGATGAATTTAGATATAAAATGTTATAGTATGTCTAAAATATTTATTCAAGGCTTCTTTTTATACTTCCATCTAAAATTTCGAATTTCAGTGTTTGTTGATAATTTATACATATACTTTTAACATGTTTCCAATCCACATATATCATTTACTTAGAATATCAAACACACATCATATTTATAAAAAATTCTAGTCGATCTAAAAATATCTAGTTTATAAAATATTTATTTGTATATATTTTTTAAATGCTATAAAATACGTTTTCACAATGATTTATATAATAAAAATTTACTATTGCTTTTCATCACATCTTTTTTAAGTAAAAAGCTATAATTTTTTAATAACTTTCCGCTTCCAACTATAATAAAAGAAAAAAGCAGTGTTACAAAACAAATAGTCATATTAAAAATGTGATTGTGTATTCGTAATTAATCGGAAATAATGATAATAGAAGCTCTCGTAAAAAACAGCTTTTAATTGAAATAGAGATAATATTATGAAATTCTTTAGAACTAGATAAAGCGACATGCATTCAAGATAATAATATCTTATAAAATTACAAATTTATAAAATCGCATATAATGAATTTCATTTATCTTTTATTACAACTATCATTGTAGTTCATACTTCTCTAATATTTTAACACTTGAATTATCTATATGCCATGATACGTTAATTTGAATAAAATAATTAATATTATGATTATATCAATGATAAATACCAATCATATTTATTTTCAATTTTCTCTTATAGGTTAGAAATTGTTTATAAAAATTTATGGAACTTATAAATAAAGTTAAAAATCCCGGACAAAGTAGAAACATATATGCAAGCTCCAATACTCCGCAAGACACTAAATTCATCTCATTTGTGATAAGAAGAGCAGTTAATGAAGATAAGTTACGGGAAGGTGCAAAAGATGCATCATGGAGTTATGCAATATTCTCAATGGGCTGACCACGTCTAAATAGATATTATTGATAAAAATAATTAACCCATATATGTTTAAAGGTATTTATATAGACATAGAATTTATAGTAAAACAACTAAAAAATGACACAAAACACATAAAAATTTGATTTATAACCTGTAAATTGGATTTAAATCGACATAATTGATTTTTTATAATGCATCGTTGAAAAATTAACTGTTTTTAAAATTTAATAAAGCGAAATAATTACAGATCGTCGTATTTCAAAATTAAATTTAATCTGTGACAAAGATCTATTAAAAATGTTTAAAAAAAAATTTATAGAATTAAGTACCTTATAAATTGTGTAATATATTATAGACAAAAAAATTACATGTAATAGACATTTATATCAAATATTTTCTTTTATATTGTAATTAGAAAAAAAGAAGAATTGCACGTAAAACCATCTATTCATGTTTATGAATGGATTTTTTATACTATAAACACTTCTTAATATTGTCAAGTATCTTATGTGACTGGAATAAAAAATATGTTTAAAACAATCTAATATTTAATAATTTAATGAATATTTTTTTGAATGATAATTGTTCAAATATTATAATTTAAGAATACAAGTAATAATATTTAAATATCTAATTTTTTCTAAAAAAAATTTTTTAGCACATGATAAATTTAACAACAAATCTTAGTATGTTTAGGTATATTCTAATCATATTGATCTAGTACAATTATATTCACGATATTTGTATCGATTATTATTTAAGAAATTATAATTGGAATTTGTTATAAACCAGTCACATATGATGAGATATAAACTAAAAATAAAACACAAAAAAAAACTATCATATGAATTAAAACTTCTAAAATCACTATCTTATTAACATTCTGTATGCACAGCATAGAAGCATAAGCTCTTAATTTTTTTATTGTCCTCTAGTAACATAAATAAATTCAAGATTGGACGTATTTTATTACTAATGCGCGCAATACAAAGGTTTATTGTTTGATAAATTTACAAGCTTATTAAAAATCTATCTGATTATAAAATTTAGTGTAACTTACTTTCAATCATGGTTAAATAATATTTAAAATTTATATGCTATTAGATTTAGTAGTATGTACATATTTCAAATTTTATTTTTATAAAAAAATATCACAAAATGTTATTATTTCATGCCAAGTATTTTATAAAAAAAATATATAAAATAGAATAAGTTTTTACAAATTTTTCTTGATAGTTAACTGATAATAAAAATGATTATGTAAGGATTCGTGAATTATAAATTTTTAATGTGAAGTTTGCAATGAATATTTTATCTTCATAAATACATTATGTGACATAGAGTAATTATAAGCCAAAAAATATATTGGCACAAAATAAAACATATAGAAAATCTTAAAATAGATCTATAAAATATATATGTGCCTATAGGTTTAAATAAAAGGGAAATCAAAGATTTATATAACACTAAATGTGCTGTCATTCTAGCTACTAAGATTATAGCGTAAATTATTGTATATTATTTTAATTTCTAAATCACTGTGAATTCCTTGAAAATTCTCTATATAAGATGTAGAAACAAGCTTTAAAACTGATCAATAGCATAAGATATCGAATATGTGTTGCCATGTATAACTATGGGACCAGAAGGGATGTAAAAAGTAAAACATTTATATAATGATGTGTATTTCAATGCATAAACATCCCAAGATAATAATCGATTGGATAAAAGTCATTATAGTTATAGGAATTCGATATTCTTATGTGTATTTTAATTAAGATAAAGATATTTAAAAAAGTATTTATTAATCAGTTTAAATATAAGTTTCTGTTTATAAACTATAGCATAAAGATATTTTTATAAAAATAAGACTTGCAATGGAATCAGAAGGTCAAATGTTATTAATTTAGCGAAAGTAAAACTTCGATAGTTCTTTTATGGTTAGAAATTAAAAATATGAAAATGTGTGTTAAAAAAAACTATTGTTTGATAAGGGATAAACAATAACCTCTCGATTACTCAAATTTTATCCGGTTGCTAGTTACGCATAATAAATATTAAATTTACGCTTCTGCATATATGAAACAGATTTTATGCTAGAAAACTTATTAACTTGTGCTTTGAGCATGAATTAATAAAATAAAAAGAAGTAGAAATAACATTAGCTAACAACAAGATTAAATGGTTTTAATTAGCTATCAAAAATTAAACGATACAAATTTAGAGCATCAAAAATATGAAGCTGAAGCCGGACCTACACACAATATCATCTTTAATAACGTTATGTAATGTATATCGAAAGAACTGGTAAATTAACAAATACCATATAACAGATGATATTGAAATTTGTGGTAAGCAATCCTTTTTAAAGTAATATCGACTTTTCACTATACGCTTTTCTATGGCTAAATATATATAAGCCCATAAATCAATTTAATACATCTTATTTATTGTATTTTTCTAGCAAAATGTATTGATAGGACACAAATTATAACATTATATTTACTTAAACATGAAATTGCGATATTTTAAAACATTTGCACAATTATTCTAAATCAATTACAAATTTTATATACGTTTTACAGATCAAAATTAGATGGAAATATTATATAAATTAATGACTCTAGGCATATTTACAATCTAATATAAAGATAACTAATATAATATCTTTCAGAACTGGAAAAAAACATTATATTGCGTATTCTAGAAAGTATAGAATTTTTTTTATATATTAGTTGTATTATCCCGAATCTAAGAATAATACACCTTTTAAATTAAATTAATTAAATTTAATGTGAAAAATCTATTGAAAGTAACGTGGATTCATTGACGAATAACAACTGTTCGTGTACTAATTAAAATATTTTAGCTTCTACATTTCATATCGATGACTTTTGTAAAAAACAATCATTGATTACTTTAAAAGCCTATATTTGACAATCAATTTATAAATACTGTATGTAAGCAACGAATTTTAAACCCCTGCTAAACCCAGATGAAAAAATTTCAATATTAAAATTACAAATTTTGGAAATGTTATCTTGTTTTTATTATGCTCAACTGTATTAGTAGATATTAAAAAAATCATGTCATTGAATATTATCTATTTATAGGGATATTTCACTTTTAAAAACTCATAATCGAAAACATATAATAACCAGGTATAGTCATTTTTTGATTTGAAAAACATATATTCATTAACATATTCATGATTTTTTTGCATTATCATTTATAAATCTATATAACAAAACACTTTTTTATAAAAAGAACAACACCTTTATATTTAATATAGTGGTTTGTATATATTTCTTACTTATGTTTAACAAAATAAATTTATAATAAAAAAATGGATTTTTAGGCAATCATAAAAATACTTATTTACAACGAAACAATATGTAAAATTACATTCAATGAAAATAAATCAATAAAATGTCTTTAAGATGTCTATATGTAATATTTTTTTATAATTTATATTGATTTTGCTTTGTTGCAAATACTAAAAAAGAAGATTTAGATGGCATGATTTAAAATTAATCTCCAGATCTAATATGAGATTGATTATTGCTATTTATATAGCACATATGCAGTAGAAAATATTTTAACTATTATATGTGTGAAGTTGCACAGAGATCAAATTTTATCTAAAAATAATTTTATAAATTGCATTTCGCTGGTATTAAAAAAAAAAACTACCTATACAAAAAAATGATTTTTTTTAAGTTTCCGCTGCAAATATATTTTAGGTATCATATTTATTTTATAAAATGTGTTTTACATTTGGCGACTGAATAATATTAGCAGTGAAACAATACAGGTTTGCAATAAAATATTTTACGAGTATAATGATAATTTTTAAATCTTATTACTGCATGCATAAATTTCCATATTATACATATTGTGTTGAAATAACATAAGGTTATGTTTCACATATTTCATTGCATCCTCCATAAACATATCGCTAGATACAATTACTTTATTTTGTATCTCAAAAATAAGTAGTGATTGAACAGAGATTCATAATATTATCAATATATAATTTTAGAATCGAATTCTCCAAAATAATGATTCTATGATATATTATCGGATACTATTAACAGAATATTTGTGGCTCATTTTTTCAAAATTAAAGTTGCTTCAACCCGTCCCAATTCTTTAATTTTCCACATCATATTTATTAAATTTTCTGATAAATAAAGTTTTTTATTTTGTATAAATTGATTTCATTGATCTAGAATATGTTGCAAAAATATATTTTTATTCCATTTCATTCTAAATACAGAGAAAGATAAAGAATATGTAAATCTACGCAACTACAAAATATAGATATAATTATACACTTTTTTTTACGGAATTATTATTTCCCTGGTCTACTTTAAGCAATCGAACTTAAACTCATGATACGTTTGAAAGTAGTAATATGAAACTGTTTTTAAAGTAAAGCCAAAAAAAATCCATTAAGTTCTAGGCATCTTAAAGAAATATTTATATTTATTTATATACAAATATGTTCTAATATGGTGATATGCTACAATACAATTACCTAATTTATATTTGCTGAAATATGCAAAAAATACATTATGACTATGTAAAAACAATAAGTTGTAGTTTTAATCAGTAAAAAATATAATTTGCAGTGAAAAAGCAGATATTTTTTTAGACCGATAGAAAATTGATATACAAAAAAAATTAGTTCAATTTTTCTACGATTAATATTATACAAAAAAATATTGATAAGAATGGTTTTATTTATTTTAACCAATTCAATGATATCTTTTCTTCGTTATTTCATTCTTTTATATTCTATTTTTTATTTTGATGCGTACTTATGTACGGTAATAAGATAAAAGTCACTTAGTTATGATTTTTAATTGCGATAAGAAAATTAAACATTTATAATGTTGTGTTCTGCGTTTTGAAATTATTAAACATAAGATAAATTTAATTATAGCATTATAAAAAACCAAACTACAATTATTACCGTTTGTCTCATATAAATATTTCTATACGTCTATTATATATTAAAAAAAATACTTAAGAACTACCTTTTACCAATAATAAAATAGAAATACTATTTGCGACATTTCACGAACAAATAAATTATCTATTCGTAAAATTTAACGAAGTGTAAATACCTTTGTAAGAAATAAATTTGGATTCAGTATTTAATAATGGTTTACTACCGTTCTCTGAATTTACGGATTTTACCAAAAAAAAAGCAATATAACACATACAAAATACATCCAGTTTATATAAGGTTTATAATAAGTATATCACAAATGTTTATAACTAGCATAAGTTGTCGTGTTTTTTTGGTAATTTTAGACCTTTTGACAATCATAAGTAAACATCATAATTTGAGACAGAGATATTTATTACGAATTTTTTTACCCACGTATTTCGATCTTTATTGGCTTTCTGAGAACTTAAATTCACAAAGTATTTGTTCGTATTAAAAAAATAAAAAGAACTAATTAGATACATGTGCGATTTCAATCTATAGTTAGATGTGATTCTATGTTTTTATAGTTATTCAATAAGAACTTTATAATACCATATATAATATTTTTGACTCACTCTTCTGCACATATCTGCATCTTTAATATATTCATCTATACATAATCTCTAAAGACTTATTATTTTAGTGTCTTCTCTGATCTTATAGTTTGTGTGGCTGCTTCCGTTATAGTTAGCCTTCCAAACTCCTTCATATACGAGTTATGATATTCTGTATCCATGCTATCCCAAGGTGAACCGTTCGTTAATATTCTGATCTTCATTTATAAATTAGGGAGACTAAGTTATCTAACTTTTCAATTTTTTTTAGCTTCAAATTTATTTTATCTATATGTTTATCAATAATCCTTTTCCTTATTTCTATTATCAAGAAAGGATTTTTACACCATCAACAAAAATGTCACTTAAATTTTATGATTTTTTGTATCCATATTTTTTTTTCTATCGACTTTTTTATGGTGCTGGTGAATTTGTTTCAATCTTAAACTTGAGATATTTATTTCTATCTTCGAATTTTATTGGTTTTTTTGAGAGTATACAGTTTATATAAATAGAAACTTTCTTTTTCGTTCGTGTAGGTCTAGGTCAAGCTTCCTTCACATTAAGTTGCTAGTTGTTCATTCTTTCTATATTTTATTCAATTGTGTTGACATTTTGACTAATCTCCTTTGAATAGTTCATATCTTAAATGAAACATAATCTTGCTTATTTTTTGAACTAATCTACAAGATATAGATCTAGTTTTTAGATCCGACAATTGTAATCATTGAGTTGTTGTAGATACTGAAAGATTTTTCATAACGTTTTTTTTCTTATATTTTATGCATTAAACATTTTTTTTGCTACAACTTAATATATTTTATGGATAGATTGTTGTTGTGTTGTTTCAATGAAAAAATATGTTTAAAAAATATCGATGTTTTTTCTTGCTTCCATAATGTACATGAGTTCTATTGTTGATGGTATTTTTTGATTGTTGACAAGTGTCTTATCAAGATTAACGGCAATTTTCTGTATAGAAGATTCTAAATAAATTTGCTCTATTTATATTTAACTTTTTAAAAAAATATTATCTCATTCTCTTGCTGACTGTAAGTTAATATTTTCATTCTCGTTTAAAAAAAAATTTTGATTAACTCTTGTAGCAAAGTCTTTTGTTTCATATTTTAAAACGCCTAAATAGATTTTTTATTAGTATTTTGCGTGCTCGATTTATTCTTTATTTAGTTTTTGCTGTCAACGTTTGTTTAAACTAGATTTGGAATGCTTGTTATAATTTCTCTAAAATATAGCAAATGTTATATCTTTTTCCTCTGATATACTATTTTCATGTACACAGAGGTATGAATATCTGACTAACCAAATATTAAATCCAAATATTCAACAACTACTATTATTTGTTTCAGATTCATTTTATTTTTTTCTAGTCCTATGCAATCACTGATATGTACTGTTTTTTCGTCATTTTTTTGTTTTACTAGTATTTGGTCGCAAGCTTCAGATCAATAATAATAAGAAATAATTTATTATGAATAATTCATCTATAAGTTTTTTTTCGAGTGATTTAAACGTCGATTACATAAAACAATGGATCCTTACACACGGCAAATAGAAGTTGCAATATACTAGCTCTGAGCATTAAATAAATCTTCTACTTTTCAGAATTATTTTTTTCCTTGATGTATAATAAAATACCCATATACTCGTTAATACACTTATAAAGCTGTATAAACACTCTTTATGATCGAGTTTTACCATCAGCGTAAATAAACAGAAATGAATAACTAGAAGCTGTTTTACGCTATATTCCGTTTTTATTACCTTGTTCAGTAGCTTTGTCTACAGATTCTTTACAAGTCATGAGTACTAGTTGATTTTCAGACAAATGGTTACGCCTTTACACTTAAAACTACTAGAATATCCTCATAATTTATTTTTCTAATTTATATTATATTTTCATGTATGTTATGGGCTCAAATTTTATAACCAATTGTATCAGGTTACTATAAATGTTATTTATTTTTATAATCATTCTTTTCCTTATTTTCTTGCAAATCGTCTCAACAATATTATCATAATTTAATAGTACAAATATGTCATTTCTTTATATAAATTTATAGATCCCCTCAGGCGATGCATTTTTAATATTAGGCCGAAAGTTAATAAAATTTTATTAATTATTTTGAAAGTCAACTTAAAAACACATAATTTCTTTATACAATAGAATCAAATAGATACTTATTAAACATCTTTTTTATATTATTTTATTCATACTTATTCGGGCAAAATCCTCCAATTTATTTCTGCTCAACGTTTATTGTTTTTTTTCCTATAAAAAAAATTTGGATAAAATTATCTTTCTTGCTATTCATATTAATTTATGCCTGCTGGTATTATCTTCTTGATATTTATCCGTCTTTTTATTAATTTTTATATGTATTTTGCATACATCTTTTCTATTATTAACTTATAGTAATCCAATTTTCGTCCAAGATTTTGGGATAAAGTCGCTTAATTTAACGCTGTTTATAAATTTTTTTTGAGCTGTTGATTCTTGTGCTATATAAATCTCAAAGATGTTCAATAAATGGCAGTGTTTGTATTAAATATTCTTGCATGTATAAAAATTCCTTTTATAGTGAATATTATCTTTTTTGGTGAGATTATCGGAGGTAAACTGAATCCTCTGTAATATCTAAGGATTTAATTATATATTTAGAATGTTTGACACTAGTAATTCTCTATACGAAATTAGACATATATTCTATCACTTACTCTTTTACTTGTGAGATTTTACTTTCTTTGTTCTTGCAAATATACACATCTAATGATATCTAACTGTAGAGTACATTTTATATTACTTTGATTTAAGTTTTAGAAAAATTTTCTGTGTCAAAATTTTGTTGTGGTTTAAAATATAATCGCTTTATATTTTTTTTGAAGTTTCGCAATCAAATTTACGTTCGGGTCTTGCGGTTTTTGTTGTCTTTTATTCTTTCATTGTCTAGCTTCGGTACTTGTTTATAAGATAAGAGCGTTGTAAATTTTTTATTATAGTAATTCACATTTTCTGCGTCAAAGGCGTGGCATATTCTCAAACGTGATCGGATTGATTTATAAGAATCCTGAAAAAGAAAATATTTTGAAAAGAGAATATACAGATAATATACTAAAAGAGCAAGTTCTTATATCGAAATTTATTTTATAAAGTAATTTCTTCATTTATTGAACTCTTCGTTCCTTATAAAATTAATGCGTATGATTTTGCTACTTTAGTTCTTTTTCCTGGTTTTTCTATTATAAATTTATTAAAACTGTTATAACCATGATTACAGGTATTTATATATGGGATAATTTTCTTTTTATCGATTTTATCTATTTAGACGTGGTCAGCGTGTTGGGAATATTTCACAACTCTTTGATGCATCTTTTGACACCTTCCCCTGATCTATCTTCATCAACTGCTCATTCTTTCTCAAATGAGATGAGTTCAAGTATCTTGCGGAGTGTGAGAGCTTGTATATATGCTTCTTCTATATCCGGAAATTTTGACACAAAAAATATCTATGATAATATACATCATAAATAAATAAATAAAAAAATAATTTATCTCGTATTTCATATATACAATTTTATATACGAAGATGAAGCTTTTTGCAAACAAAATTAAAAATTATATGCGAGAAAAATATGATCATGAATAGTAAACTCGTATCAGTTCAGATACAAATTTTTTATAATATTTAAAACAGACAGTTTTACATTTGAAAAGATCTACAGCAAGTCATTGAGATTTACATATACTATTGATATAAGAATAATTTGTTTTAGACGGAAAATAAATGAGTTGATGGGATAAAGATACTTAGTGAAGTAAAGTCTATTCTAAAATGCAAGAAGTTGTATCACAAGTATGTTACACATTCTATAGATCCTTTTCTATGAATTATATAATCAATTTTCAGCTATTAAGTAAAGGCTTGTGGAAATACTAGCTAATAAAAGTTTAAAAGAGAAGAATGCAACTTTATATCATAAAAAATCATACAAAGATATTTTTAGTAGGTAGATTGCATGTTTTTTTTACAATGTATTTTTCTATTTTATAAGGCTTATTGGAGACATCTCAATGCTTATTTATTGCTGAAAAAGACAATCAAATCATGTTTTCTGAATATGCACAAAATTAGAAGCATTTAATTCAATAGTACAATCAGATCCATTAGGATACTACGAAAAAAAAATTGTAATTATCCACAAAGGTCTGATATAATGATGCTATTATGCATATGTTACTTAATTAATATTGCAGATCCATATTTCTTTCTTTTTTATCATACTATTGCAAATTTTTATAATTAATAAAAAGATTTAATAACCTTTTTCAAGGATTTTTGCTACAGTTAAAGAGCTTAGCTCATTAAAAACATAACATATTAATATTTGATGATTTTAAGAGTTAAATTTTATAAAATAAATATCATCCTTAGATTAAAAAATTACTAGAATATTCTTCAATTTTTTTTCTTTTAAAAAATAGGTATACTGTTCTTATAGAATATATACCGAAAGTAAATGCTTACGATATTCCGTATCATCAATGATGACATACATTATACAGGAATAAAAAAATTCTGCGATAAATTTTTTTTAGTTTTTTGTAATATAGTTATATTGGAATATCTACATTTTTTATATATTTAATTCGAGTAACCGGGTAGGTTTGTTCTAATCGATTTTTGATTATTGTGGCCGTTTAAATATTATCTGTCATTCCTCTTTGTTTATATGTGAAAACGGTTGATATTAGATGTTTTTATATAGCTTTGATTACATATGCACATGATTTGGCTGAAAATGACCATTTTATTTGTTGAATATATAATACTCAAATGAAATTGCGTTCGTATCGCCAAGAAAGTGTAGTAGAGCCTAAATTCTTAGAAGTAATTTTAAAATAAAGATTATCATTAAAATTATTATAAACTATGTTTATGTGGCCAACTAAATATCATCTAGATTTTTTTGGGGCATAAATATTTGAGTAATGTTTTTTTAGATACAATTAAATATATAAAATTGCTAAAGAATGTGTTTTATATATTTAATGGGATTGTTCTAATGAATAATTAACTAATTCTAATAACTTGATATACTTTAATTAGGGTTTGGAATACATTGATAGGGTATATTAGTTAATATTAGTCTGATTGAAATAACTAAAGTGACCAATATTTGTCTTTTATCATACTTTTAGCTTAGTACCTCTTGATTTTTTCATATAAGGCTGCAGAATTTGTTTTTTTTTATTTGGGGATAATACAGTAATATATCACATCCGAACTTTTTTGGTAGTCAAATTTATTTTATATATTTTTTGTTCTTTTATCCTCTGAATAGATTTAAGATCTTTGAATTTAAACTATCTCCTTTAATTTTTTTATCATAATAAAAGACAGTTCGATTTTTTGTTTGTGCAATTTTCATAACATTTTATATAATCATTTTCAAAGTCCAATTTCATTATATTTAAATTTAAATTATAATCTAGACCACCCTTTTCAATTGGATTTTTCTTGTGTAATTGAATATGTTTATAAGCTTACCACGATCAGAAAATTACATGTATTTCATCAAATATTTTATCCATTGTGTTTTAGATATATTACTTAAAATGATTATCTATTTCATTAGTTTGCAATGTTAATTAGGGGCTGTTTGCTTCTTAGAAATCTTTATCACAAACATTTGTATTTTTTATAATCCAATCCTTCAAGAATGAACGACAAGAGTGTAAAAAGATTTTATAACGAAAAAAACAATATAAAATCTAGTCGAGGTTAATAAATAGGGAAGTAATTCGTGAAATAATATCCTGCTGCTGTAAGATGGATTGGCCAGAGATTTAAGACCTATCACCAGGTGAATTGATAAAATGGATGAGAAGCTTTGATGGATAAAATGTGGTGTTGCATCATGCTGATAATTGAAAGGTAATTTTGGTTTTTTTTATACGACCAAGGCGATGCAAAAAAATTGTCTGAACATGTTTATCATTTGCTCGAATCTTAAATAAATTTATAATTTAATCTTGAATTTTTTAATAAAAATATATACTGATACATCTTTTTTACTCTTTGCTTCTTTCAAACAAACTTAGTATCATTAATCTGACTATAATTATCCAATAAATTTCCAATTATTTAATTTCAAAACAAAAGTGACAATTAAAAATAAATGAATATATGTTGTTGGGAAATTTGATATATAATATTTAATTTGTTAAATACACAAAAAAATTTTTATTGAATAAAAATACGGTCTTTTCAAGCTGGTTTTAACGAATACCTTTTTTATAATATCAAAGTTTAATTTATACAGAAAATATTAAGGTTGCAACTGTGATCATTTTCACAAAAGTATAGATTCTATTTTATTAAAAGGTTTTTTTAAATTGTATTTCTAAATGTAACAAAATAATTAATTCTGTCTATTTGAATAGCTATAATTTATATAATTATATCCCATGATTTATTAGATTAAACCACACCTAATATTTATAAAAAAATATTATTTATTTATGTGTCGCGGCACAAAAGAAATTCAATCGAATACAATTTTATTGATTTAAAAATTATTTAAAATCTTTTTGTAGAAATAAATTACTTTTTTACAATTATATAAATAAGAATTCATTTGCATATCATAACTTTGTTAGAAAATTATTTCAAAAGAGATAATTATGTGGTAAATAAATTATTTTCAGTACTAGGAATGAATTTTAGAAACTATAAAAAACCTGATAAAATCTATATCAAATTATAATTCCACTAGGCAATCTAAAAATAAATACACAGGAAAAAAATAAAATTATCAAATATTGAAATAAATATAAATTTCATGTTGATAAAAATCACAACATATAAAATATAAAAATTTTTGAGATTTTAAATTTATTGTTCTTAGAATATAAATAATTCTGGATATACACCTTCAAATAAAACATAATTAAATATGGAAATAGACTGGGGTTTTGTAACCAATAATTTTGTGTTTTTTTGTCGCAGTTATATTATAGTCTAGTACTATTTATCATAATTATAGTTTTCCTTTGAAACTTTTTTTTATTTTAAAAATAAATGAAGGTCAAAATTAGAATATAGTTAATAGTTTTATTATTTAACAGATCAAATTTTTATTTATTATTTTTTAGTAAAGAATAAAAAATTGGGTTTTATAATAGGTTTTCTGACAGATAAATAAATGTTAAATATAACTTTGTGCAAAATTATCATAGGAAAATGCAATAAATATTTTAACCAAAAGTATAACATTTTATTTTATTAAATTATTTGCATATATATACCTCACAGTGACTAGCTTTTTCATAAAAATAAAATAAATTTTGCAGATAAAATAAAAGATGATCAACAAAAAATTATTGACAGACGAGAAAGGGATTATATTAATATTTTTGTATCTTTGTATTTATTTTACCGTGAAATACATCTAGCCATTTTCTATGGATCATCTTTGATTTTTGTTTATTTTTAACTTATGCTTATCGTTTCTCTTAATATATTCGCTTCCCTATGTAAAAAACATTAAATTTCATAAAAATTATAAAATAAACTGTATTTACAAACACTGCTTTTTTATATATAAAAAAATTAAATTTATAATTTCAACTGACAATATTTTTATCATTTAAATTGGTTTAGAAGATAAAATATATCTGTATATATTTTTAAAAAAATATCAGATATGATCAATAATATAAAAATTATTATAATGTATATTTCTAGCTTTACAAAACAGAATTCAGACATGCAAAAATATACCATAAATATTGCTTAATTAAAAATAGTCAATTTTTTGAAATATGCCATCTTTATACTAACACGGAAACCCATTTTTATCTATGCTGATATTATTTTTTGTTTTTAATTATTTAAATTTGATTATAACGATCTTTGTGTCGCAGTATAGACCAATATGGTAACATTAGATATAAATAAAATCTTTTCTTAATAATTTAATTTTAAATATCTAACATATTGCGCGGCATGTAAAAATTAAACATTCAAATTTTATGACGGTTTTTTAATAAAAAAAATAAAAATATTATTTTAAATTTACCATTGGAAATCCACAAGCATAAAAAATAATGGGGAATTGTATTATAACTACAAATAACAATCAGGACTGTCTAATTTGTTATTTTGTATATTTTTTCATTCATAAACAAAATTAACTATTGGATTTATATCATTTCCGAAATAATAAACACATTTTTATGTAGATGATGTGATATTTGGCAGAAAATCATGCAATGATCGAATTCCATATATCTCGAAGAAATAACCTTTCCAATATCTTTGCTTCTGGAGTAATTTTTAGATAGCTAATTTTTCATTAGTGTTAATTGAATAACTTTTCACGTCGTTCTACTATTTAAAAGTACCATCTTATACGATAATGGGAACAAATAAATGATAAATACACATTGAAAAATTAATTCTGGTGTATTTCTGGGAATAAAAAAACACCAATCTGCGCATTAAAAACATACATTAAGTAGATTTATAAAGTTTATAGTGTTATCAGTGGTACAACATACATTTTTGTTACAGTCTTTTAAAAGTTTGTGGATCTGCATCGATTTTTGATATTTAGCTGTGATGGGTAATATAGTTTCTTATCCTTGTGAGTATCTTCCGTTTTAAGATCTTAAATTTTTTCTGTACTTCTACTAATTTATAATTATCTTGAATAGAAGAATTTGATTAAAATCTAATGTTTCTGATCTTAGTCATGTTCAAATTCTATATATTAGTTGCGTGTTGCTTCCAATTCCATAGCAACAATCTTCTTGGTTTTGTGTATGTCATAAAGATCCAAGAGATGGGTATTTGTGTTTACTATGGTCTGAAAATTAGAGGCGGCGTCATGTTCAATATTATATGATTCATCAGCCAATATATGTATCATAAAATGTGTTTCATTTCATCTTGATTCATGGTCTTTCAAATAAGTCTTTAGCTTCATCATTGTAGTGTAAATATCCAAATACCGATATTTCTTTATTCTGCAAATAATAATATTTCTTAGATTTTCCGAGTTTTTTATGTTCACATTTTTCTTTGATAATCTTGTAATAGATTCATAATTGAATTTTTTTTGTTTTTTCTTTCTATAATATTTACATTTTATGTACTACGGCATTTAATCTGAATTTTTATACATCTTCATATCCTGTTCGTTTTTATTTTATTTGTTTGAGGAATAACATTCTCTGTCTTTATATTGGATTGCAGTTCTAATTCTTGATTCATAATTTCTTAGGGTTTCTCAATAAACAACATATTGTTAAAATAAGATCATTAATTTCTTTTAATAATGATACGGAATAAATTTAATTTTATAGTATCTTATACTGCTAATAATCTTCTTCAAAGCTGTAGTTTAATCGATTCCAATATATACTCATTATATACATTGAGCTTCTATCATACCGTAAAAAAAATATGTGCTCCGTTATTTTAATAATTCACAATTGATAATTGTTGGTAAGCTTCTATTTTAATAAGATTTTATCTCATTTAATTTTTTAAGACTGATTTGTTGAATAAAATTTTTTATTCCAATGCCTAAAATATAATTTTATTACATAATGCAAGTTATTTGCTTTTAGTTTTAACAAAAAAGATTTTTTTTAGCGTAATTATAAAGATTTTTACTCATATTACTAGAATCAGTTATTTAATACTCTAGTTATATGCGACATATTTACCATGAATGGTGCACCTAAACCGCTTAAGATTCAAAAATCTCTATATCAAGGATAATATTTTTGATTATACGCTAAAAAATTATTTGTCATTGTTACTTGATAGAATAAAATTCCGTTTTTTTATAGCGGAATATATATTTCTTGAAATTACGCACATTTCCAAGTGTTAGAAACAAATTTATATATATTTAAATTATATTTTTAGATTTTATCTTAAAGCATCTGAGCATGTTAAAATATTATTTATCATCTATTTTTTCATTGGAAAGAGGCACTTAAATTACATTGTAAAAACTTATAGATAAATATGCGTTACAAATGTTAAAAAACAGTCCGCAGATATGATCAGATAAAAATGACACCAAGCTATATATTTTAGTTTTTATTGAGATATAAAATATTTAATATCGCACGGAACAAATATGAAGTAAAAACTACACTGAAAACAGTTTTTTATTTTTTCTTAGTATATAAACATTTTTAACGCATAAACTGTATCCCAATAAAACCTTTATACGCTATTTTTAAATTGTAGAAAAATATGATTGTATAAATTAATGATATTTACTAAAGCTAGGAATAAATCTTTTTCGGCATTAACATGTAGAAAATATAGCAATTGTGGTTCTTTATAATATCTTCAATAGAAAATAAAATCAACTACGCTATATGCATCAATGACTCCAGATTGTTGTTTTGGATTTAAGAAAACACTCTTACATAATTTTAAGGTTTATAATATATTATCTTTGACTAAAGACATTTATTGCGTAAAATGCATCATGTAATATGTTTTTTGTTTCTTAATACAAGGTTTTTACAAAGTTTTAGCAAAAAAGTAAATTAAAAAAAAGAAGTTTATGTTAAACATAGGAATAAATATGAAACTAGTCCATATCTTTTGAATTTATCATAGATATAATTTCTGTTATAAAAAATGTTTTCTTGCTCGACGTGATTTTATCTTAACAAGCTTGGTACATTACATTATGCCAAAGTTAAGAATAAGCTTATTAATCGTATATTAAAATTACATATATTGACAAAAATTTAAAACTTATTCGTTGAAAATTTGTTGTGAATATTTAGATGTTGAGAAAATATGTTTTTTATCGTGTTATATTTGCCTAAAAAATATAAAATGCAACAATAAATATTTTAATATCTATATTTTTTTTGCAATATGCTATATTTATATGTGTATAATGTTTACATTAAGCAGAATCTAAATACAAGTTAATGTAAAATATGTATTTTCAAATATACACATAAAAATCCAATATGATATACGTATTACTTAACCTTTTTATGTTTTATTCTAGTTAATTTATCAAAAATTATTTTTTTTGATGGCTGGCATTCATTTTTTATATAGGATATACTTTTATCATATAAAAAAATAAAGCATTACTGAAATCATATTTTAGTTTACACTTATTTTTTCTTACAAAAATATTATGTAGATCAAAAAATATAAACTTGTTTTTTTATATAACTTCGATATTTTTCCTTTTCGTCAAGTGATCAATTAAAATAATTATAAAACCCCCTCGGGATCTTTTTCAATTATTCTAAAACAGTTTAAAAGCCATTTTATATACATTTAATTGTTTTTTTAAATGCTCATTATATATCTTGACCTTATTTAAATTCATAATACATGTAACTAGAAATAATTTATATAGCTTTTTATTATTGCCGTACCGCAATAAAAATTTTACATTTTGTTTACAAAATCTTTCTATTAAATACTGTTTTTTTCCAAAATAACATTTTTTGCATTAAAAGGAATTATAATAGTAAAAAAAAACGTAAACATTTTAGAACTATCTAAATATATAAGAAATCTTTAATAAAATCAATTTATTTGTGTTTTTTATAAATATTTTCGTCTTTAGAAAATCTTATCACAAAATATAAAAAGGAAGCGCAAAATCGCATATACTGTTTTTGAATACGTATATAAAATTAAGATTATATTTTTCGGTATGTATAATTTTACTATGTAGTTTAGATGATATGAGAAAATATAACAAAAACATTAAATCGAAATCGTGTACCTACAATATATGCATAGTTCTATACCAAACAAAAATATTTCACATACCATCTGCAAAATAAATTATATTATTTTATAAAATGTATGTCGGCAGGAATCGTATATTATATTAATCTCGTTTCCGGCTCTTAAAAGAGCTGATTTGCTATTTTACAACAAAAGAAAAGAAAGCAGACATTTTGTGTTACATTTGACCATTTTATACTACATTCATATGATAAATGTTGACCATCGGCGTAGGTGTCCTGTCAAAAAATAAATAATCACTTATAAAAAATTAAAATCAGGCATATTATATTTTCTGTACACTCTATCCGATACTAATATATCAAATCAGTTATTTGATATGAATATATAACAAAACAGATATAACAATAATTTAATATTTTATATATGTTAAAACGTTGAAAATGTGCATATACTTCAGAGTCTTAAATTGTTCTTGTATATTTTTAATATAATTGTTGATATTTTAATATTTTTCTGAAGATATTCCATATTTTCTTCGCTTTATACCACCCAAGGATTAAATTATGTTAAGAAACAATGAAATGAACCCTTTTGTACATACGCAATCGCTTTAAGAGCCCTTTTTTTGATCATTGTAATATTTACTATCACTTTAGGCTAATAATTATAGACAGAATGAAAAATAGATTTATAATACACAAGATTATACATTTATGCACGATTTCATGTAAATAAAACCAAAAAAAAAATACATTCAGGCAGCAATAATTAAAATAATGACGTTATAAAATTTATAAATAGAGATGATATTTTTTTAATAAATCATTTTATCTAAATATGCAAACAGTTAATATTTAAGAATAAAACTTATAAAGACAAAAAATTAAAACGAATCAATGATAAATAATAATGATTCTTAGAATAAAACATAAGACTATAAATAAGTAAAATTCATTCATGAAGAGCAGAATTATTTTAAATTCAAATAAATGATTGAAATTTACACGTATTTCTCAATTGACATAACAGCACTTCAATAATAATTTGAGGGCTTAATTGTTTCAAGTACATAATAATTTAACATTTTTGTTGGTGAATATAGGTGTATCAAAAACCATCACAAATTCAAAATTACAGTCTCCATACATCAAATCTGGAAATTACCTATTTGGGATCATAAAAAAAGACTCAAAGTAATTAACAACATTGGGTTCGTTTTTATGCAGTAGAGACACGTGATATCGATTTGATAATATGAGGCAAAGTCAATATATTACAAAGGTGATATTCTGGTATTAAAAGGCAATTAAAACAATATACAAGACTTATTATAACTATACTCATTATAACCAAACCTGCGTGTGTGATATTTTAGTTCAAATGCGTCATAATAATGTAAAATAGACATTTATAAATATTATCTGCCTATAAAATCACTGAAGAAGCTAAAATTCTTTCATTGTCAAAATTTAATATGTTTTTGTAATGATTTATGGGTTATATTTATCAGACAATAACAGTATTCTTCTTATATGAATTGATTCCATTTAGTATTTTTCGTAACAAACAAATAAATTATTATACAATCTAATTAGAGGTGTTTTTTATGTCATCACAACAATAAAAAAGAAAATCAGCACAATATTTTATAAATAAAATTTAGATAGCTTATCCGATATAATATTGGGCTTAAACCATGATTAATAATTTTTATATTACAGTAATAATTTAAAGTATAAACAAAAAATTATAAAATTTGCTTAATAATCAATAAAAAACAGGAAATTATATGATTATTTTAAATTTTCTAAATATTATCACATACAAAAATGCTATATAAACCGAGTAACCTAATTGATAAACCCTTAGAATATAATTATTTATTTTGACAAATTTTTTGGCTATTTGATCTTACGATATCTTTTAATATAATGTATTTGCATATAAAGATTTCGTAACCGAAATACCCCTTTTCTACCATCAGCCAGATATTGAGATGGTTCAAATACTCAAACCTAAAAAATTATATATATACAGGTATTAATGTGGATTTTAGGAGTTAAATCAATCGCCAGTATAGTTCAAGAATATACATAGCTGTTGTAATTTTTAAGGCTGGGTAAACATACGTCAAAGGAAATTAAAAGTCAACTTTTATAAAGAATATAGCACCTATACACACATATTTTACGAGATTTTTTTTTTGTGCATTCTATTGCTTGAACTATTTCTTTTAACGCATAAAAGCAGATAAATAATAAAATGTCTGCATGAAAAATAATTTTTATCTTATTGTATCATCAGAAAACAGATTAAATTTTGTATAATCATAAATAACACGATAAAACATTTTTAATTTATTTTTTTACATAGAAAACGATTTTAAAATATATAAAAAATCTTTAAAGGCTACATAAATGATCTAAAAAAAGAAATGTGTCAATCATAAAAAAGTTTGTATAAAAAGATAAATAAAATCCAATCTTTATTTTTTATCCAGTCCATTATATTTAGTAATTCTATTTGACGTGTATGAATGTTTTAAAAAAATAAAACCACGTATTTTTTACGAACCCATAAATTAAGTTATATATCGAAGCCATAATATCATCTTTTAATATCATTGACATGTAATTTTTTGCCCATACATTATCAAAAAATTAACGTTTTGCATGTAAACTGATATCTTAGCACGAAATTCATAGTCAATGCATTTTTTGTCAAACTATCTGTTTAAAATTTGAATCTGCTTAAGAGTTATTTTTTGAACAATTTAAAGGAATATACAAGGTAAACTTTTTAGTTATGGGCGCAACAAATAATTTATTTTATGTTTTTTTACTTTATGAATTTTATTTAATTTATACCATGTAAATCTCTTTTAGATGTTATTTTGTTCTTTTTTTGATTATCATAATAATTCAGATATAAAATCTTTTTTTG
Source organism: Rhyacophila brunnea (assembly GCF_057557595.1). Classification (NCBI taxonomy): domain Eukaryota; kingdom Metazoa; phylum Arthropoda; class Insecta; order Trichoptera; family Rhyacophilidae; genus Rhyacophila; species Rhyacophila brunnea. The sequence continues at coordinate 3,591,030 of NW_028233078.1, read as the reverse complement.
TATTTAATTATAACCATGAACCAATAAAATAGTATTTATATAGAAAGCAGCTAGCAAAAATAAAGTTTTTATGTAGTCATTCTCTATATTTTTTTGCGCATATGAAATATAATATCCATGGATTTTATTATTTAGATACTTTTATTCGAATAATTATAAAAAGAACAGCAAATACTATTTTGGACCATAAAATACTTACAGTAGAAATCATGGTAATATCAGCAGTTTTTTTAATATATTATCAATAAAAATTTGCTCCGTATGTAACAATAATCATTTTTTACAGCAGGAAAGGTACTCTTTTATGATTTATAAAATATTATTTTCAAAAAATCGGGAAGAAATTTATAAAATATTGCTTATTTTTTGCATTTTTTACTAATTAATAAACTAGCCTAATCTTTTTTCTGTTTACTTGACTTAGATTATCTGCTTATTTGTTACTTAAAATTAGTAATTCCGCAATAAATGTAAAACACTTTTTATGTTATAATGCTGTAATATCACGGGCTGATGGGATTTTTGCTGGGAATTACGTGAAATCTCATATTTCATTAGAAAGTATAATTATATGCATATTTAATAAATTTAACTTATTTTATATTGATTTTACATCTTTTACAACAAGATTTTGTATTTTTCTGCTTCGTATATAAACTTACTTTCTTTGTGATATACCATTTATTACTTTGCTTTTATTTTAGATAGATCGGTAAAAATACACATAAATGGACAAAATTTTTCGTAATTAATGACTTATACTAGAATTCTAATACCCAAATAGAAATATCTAAATTTTAAAAGCGTATGAATTAACAAAAAAAATTAAGTTTCTTAGGCTTAGTTTTTCAATATACAATAGTCTAATATGTCTATACTAGAAATATTTACAGAAAACGTTCTAGTATAAAGGTTTGCGAAATAAAACATACAGTTTAGTGCACCCCTTTGTTATAGAGTTCAAGATTCTATTACAAATACTACTATTTATATATGTAGCACATGGGCATGTATATACGGATTCAAGACACTCTAACACAAAGATATATAAAATATATTGTGTGCATGTTTTTTTGTAAATCTAGAAATTTTTCAATTATAAGATAGAGTTATAGAAAACAGTTTATAAATCTGTCTCGTTATTTGAAAAAAGTAGGTTTTGGCATAAAAAATGCAAAGGATCACTAAAAATATACGAATAATAAGAAAATTTACAAAAATTTTACAATAGTAAGCTGTCGATTATTTGATAGATATTTGAAAAATATTTATTCTTGAAGGTTAATATAGCTAAAAGAAATTAAATGAATATTTTAATATGATAATTTTACGGATGAAAATTCATTATGAGCTTGTATTTGTATTAAAATATAGTCAAATATTTTTATTGTATATAATAAACAGTATAGTTAATGCCTTTTAAACATATCTTATAAACTTTTTTCTGATCGACTATTGTAATTAGCTAGTTATATTGAAAAAAAGATTTTATAATAGACAAAATATTGTCATAATATGAAAATTTAATTTTTATTCACATAAAATTCAAAAATCATTTATCAAAAATCTGTAAATTTAAATATATATTACGAGCCATATCGTAATGTATTATAATATATTAAATTCAAAGTATGGTTTTCAAACTTTTGCTAAATGTTCTAGCCTTTTTTATATTATCTATTTGAGCGCTCTGATAATCAAGGATAACGAAACTGAGATATTAGGTCATAAGATCGAGCTATATTTCACTTATGTGCAAACATTTTTTTTTGGAAATCGTAGTAACAACTCTTATTATAGACGTGAAGAGCTTTTAATAGTTTATATATAATATGATAAATCTACTTGGTAAAAAAAACACGAGTAATCTCAAAATTTTAAAACCAAATAACTTTTCCTTCTGAATTTATAAACTTGACGATAAAAAAAATGCCTCAAACAATATATATAAAACGAACCAGAATAAATAAAAATAGAAGCTAAAATGCTAACATAGATTCCATTGATTTTCGACAGAAAATACCTTTAGGTCCAGTATGAAAATCCATACTTTATAAATATATAGAAAAAAAATAGAAAAAGCAGTAAAAAGACGCATTTTGTAGAAGCAAGAAAAAAAAAACTAAAAAAAATAGTGTATCTAAAAATAAAAACACGTGAGGGCCTTATCATAAAAAATAAGAAGGTTTACTCACTAAATACAAATAGTAATATATAAAGAAATTAGATTCACGCTTAAGCAAAGAATTAAAAAAATAATAATAAAAATAATAAACTAAAAAACTGCTCCTTTAAAATGTCAAAACCATTTTTTAATATCGGAAAGATCATACGGTATTATAAGATTAATCCATAATTCTCAAGTGTTTTCTAAGGATGTTTAAAAACATATACATTATAGAAAAGAATATATTTTTCATATATAAGGCATATATTTATATGGAAGTTTGGTATAATTTACATTAATTTTTACGCAGCCGAATATGTATTTTGAAGGGTTTTAAAATTCTTATCATATATTACAAAATCATATGTAATCGTAGACATTTCCAGCCACAAAAGTGTATATTTCATAGAAGATCAAGTTGTGAACATTTTTTTATAAGTTCTGAATTGTTCACTTTGCGCGCAATAAGGGTAATGGAATAAGTTTAGTTAAATTAAATAGTTCAAATATATCTTAAACTACTAACTAAAAAATAGACATATGAAAGCATTTGAATTTTGAATTTATATTTTATAATTAAAGTATATTTTTTTGAGCTTTATATGCATAAAATCAATATTAACAAAAAGAAGTGGCATTAAAAATTGTAATTTTTATGTGTTTATTATAATCATCTGCAATATCTTAACACAGATGCTTAATATGAATATATTCCCAATTAAAATTTTATTTATTGTGATATAAAACATTTTCAGAAAAAAATTAATATTGTTGTTAATAAACATAACAGAGTTTCTCCTTTATGTAGTTAGAAAAAATAGCAGTGCCTAAATTATTATCAGAGTTTCCTTTTGACACAAATATTTGTATATAATTATTAAAATTAAATGTCCACGAATTTTTATTTTTAAATAATGTATATAACATTAAAAAAATATTTTTTTTATGATTACGCGCATATAAGTGAATGAAAAAAATATTAAATATATATTTAAAACTTGGCTCTTTTTTTCAACATAATAATGATTGATTCATAGGCTAAAAAAGATATAATTTATTTGTTTAAATCTATGTTGATTATGTAATTTAGCATGTTCAATATGGTAAATTATTTTTTAACAAAAAATACAGAGCATAAAAAAAAGAATTATCTTATATTATGTAAATTGGTAATTGAAATATAATCAACTAGCATTAGAACATCCCGGTAACTAAAGAAGTTTCATTATAAGTTACTCTTGTCTTCTATATTCTTGAAAAACGTTCATTCAACTTGTTTTATCTAGTTTTAATTTATTCCCACATATTTATTTTTGTAGCTTAATAGCGCAAAAATTCATAAAACGATTTATATCACGTATAAATGAAAGTAGAGGTTTTTACCTTTTTATCAAATTGTGACAGCATAATTTTGTGTTTTTTTAAACTTCTAGTTTCATAAAATATTTATTATCAAGTTTGATGAAAGCGTGAGGATCTTCTAGCACATTTAAAATATCTATAAATGCCGTGAAGTGATAAATGTGAAACATGCGTATTATCGGGTTTATAAAACTACTGCAAAAACAAATATATACACATAATTATGATAAAATAACAGAAATGGTTTATTTAGTAAATTTATTGCGCCAGTTTAGGGTCTTTCTGACACAGAAACTGTAAATTTTTTTATAAAATAAAATTACAAATTTTTGTTGAACCATAGCATGTTTAATAGGTGCCTTAAAGCTTCTGTGTTATAATAAAAAATTAAAATTATTAAAAGAATGATTTTGCTTAGTATTTCAAGACATAAGAGTCGAAATGCATAAAAATTTACTTTTAAGTCCAACTTTAACAGCTTGCGCATTTCGATTATTTTTGAGAACAAACAGTTTGTCTTTTTTTAATGATAAATCCTATAGATTAAACAAAGACAACTTTAGAGTTAGAGAAAAAAATTTATTTTATTATTAATTATCGAACAGTTAGATGCACAACTAGTGTATTATTAATGATAATCAAAACTGATCTGTCGCTTTTTCATGTGATATGTTGCAATTTTTGACCTATTGAAGCGGCTAACAAGCCTTTTTGTTAGTTAGCTTACATATACTAAGTGGTTTCAGTTTAGCATCTTATGACAATAAAATTATTATGACATTTAGTCTTATCTATTTGAACAGAAAAAAACCTTTCTTAGTTGCTATAATGACCATATGCATAATTATGTTAACAAAAAAACTCCGATTTCTTTGTGGTGTATTTAGGAATTTTGGTTTGATGCAGTTAAACCTAGTCAAAAAATCAGCTTTATTGTCACCAGTGGGCCTATGAATTTTAAAGAAGAAATAATTTTAAAAATATTTTTATGTTTTACCTACCAATGTAATTTTTGAGTTTTAGATTGTATAAATTTGCATCATAATTCTTTAATAGATTGTTGCCAAAAAATCTATTCAAGTAGTTTGTGATTCAGTGTTATTTGTGATAATTATAGGTTTTAATGAAAGAAAAAATATGAATAAGATAATATAGCATAAACGCAAATCAATCAATAATTTTTTTAGAGGATTAAGGTGTTCTATCATGGAGAAAGAAAAAAACCTATAAAACATATAATTTACTTTAGTTACGTCTCAATGAACAATTCAAAGATAGCTCTCGATTCGAAATTTTATCTTCCTCAGAATTGTCTTTAAAAAATTATATTAAGTCTAAAAATACATTTTAAAATATAAGACATTTATAATTTTATTCGATGTTACTTTCTAGCTTTCAATTATTATTTCTTGAAAATTCAGCTTTAAAATGCTCATATTGATGTATTGTAAAATTTATTTGATATTTTCATCGTAATAAAATGTACTTGAGTCAAACAAATTTTATTCTCGGTAAAAATCATCTAAAACCTCAACTTTATCGATGTGATATGTATATTTTATTTTTAAGATATTTCCTTTTGATATAATATTGCGTAATAAAATATCGAGGTTATTTATTCTAATTTTTCTTTGTAAATGTCATATAAATATTTTTATGTTGTATTTCTTTGTTTTTATAAATTAATATAGATATATTTCTTTTTCATGCAATATATTTGCAAATTCTGTTTCTTTCTTCGTCATTTCTACCGAAGCGTGCATGGAAGCATCGAGTTATATAGAGTGATCCAGACTATTTCTTAAACACTGTATGTATTCCAAGATTTTTTTTAATGATTTTATTATTAATATATTAGATATTGCCTGAAAACAGATAAAAACGTTTCCTTTAAATATACGTATAAAATATTAACAGGCGTAACCGATCAGTTTTTTTGATTCTATGTTCTTCATAAAATTTAGGTGCTATAATTTAATTATCTGAGTCGATATATATTATTTATTTCAACATATCGTGGTTCAATTTTTAAAAATACAGTAACACATTTACTTTTTGGTTCTACACTATAATTTACGTATTCTGTTCGTTATTCTTTAATTTTTTGTTCGTTTTTCACATGTTTGTGTTTTGCATTAAGACTTGCACTCACCAGATTTGTTTCTTTGCTTTAAATAGTTCTTTTTTTGTCTATATTTGTTGCTGATACATGTAAAGGATTCGAGTAAGTGTTCATCTTATCGATATTATTTCCTTCTTTTGCAATAGATAAAAGTTCTTTATTGTTTGTTTTTTAGTACAGTTTATTTTTAAGATCATATTTGATTGATGAATTAAGTATATCGCCAAAAATTGAATGAAGTATTTTGAATTCGATGTGAGTCTATGTCGTTAACATTATTATACACAAGCAACAGTTTTCTTGAATTTTTATGTTTCAGATCCAGTTTGTCTATAAATTCATGGTCAAACTCTTTGATCTTTGTATAGTAACTCTATAAAAGAGAGCTTAAATCACTGATACTGTATTTATATTCATACATAAAATGTGTTTTACTCCCGATTACTTTAGCGTGTCTTAATAGATATGGGATATTATCTGAAAGGGTTTTTTTATATAATAAAAATTATAAGTCATATAAAATAAAGAAATAATTATAATAAATTTCATTTATACCTCATGTTGGGCCGAGAAATTGAGTTAGATGCCAGATCTTGGTAGTTTTGTATCTAAATGACAACAATTCGGAACTAAAAAGCAAATATGGATATTTATCATAGGTCTTACGATATCTAAATATACTTTCGTTGCGTAATATTCTTTGTTGGACCTAGGATTGTTCATTTTAATAAATATGTATGATTTGTGGGTCGTTATAATTGTAGGATTTACAATAATAATCGCGTAGTTTTTCAGATTATTATTTTGAATCCTTGTTACATTATTAATATCCTCTATTTTGTTTATAAATGAAATTCTTTCACCATATAAATTTTTATATTCATTTATATCAGGTCTATTTATATTATCAACCTAGTTATTACTATAGAATAAGTGAACATTTGCATTATAATTTAACTTAATATCCCACATTCACTGACAATTATATTAATATAAAAAATTTATTTCATCTTCTTTATATTGAAATAGAATCATTAGAAATGATATATTCAAAGCCTGTATATTGGTGTTTTCCGACAATAAAATCCTTTCATCTTCTCGATTTGCTGCTATATACATAACGTTCCAAAATTTTCTTTTCTTTAAAATATCGATCGTTGACATAAAGATTTGAGAAACGAATTCATAGTTTATATATTCATAGCAAAATTATTTTCAACTGGATAAATTTGCATTAAAAGAGAAGCCATACGAGCGTCTTTGTATGTATTTTCTGTTTTGCCTTTTTCAATTTTTTTATTGTGTCAATCTTTAAAATATATATATTCTGCAGCGACTCTTTTTTTCTGTCTTCATCATCAACGCTTTAGATGAATAGTAAATATTTCTCTAAAATGCACAATATAATTTCTTTGGGTTTGCAACCCAGTGGTGTACAATATATTGACATCCGAAACACTATAAGCTAAATCGTTTCATATATACTTGTCTCTAAACAAATGATTAGATTATTCATCTTTAAAATCCAAATCAAAGAATTTATGCAGTGAAGGTCATCAAAAAACCGATAAAATATAGTGATAGTTTTGAGCGTATACTTTGAAGCATTAGGTCTCGATTGGTTTACTTATTTTATGTATGGATATAATTAACATCCTTTTATTGAGGAAATTTTTATCAAAAATGTCCATATAAAATTTATTGCTGATATTACTATTGTGTCTCTGAATAATCTTATCATCGCATTTGTAAGATTTAAAATTGGTATGTGAAAACCGATGTTTATTCTTATCTTCAAGAGAAATGTAACCTTTGCACATCTGAATGACAATAAAAACATTCTTCTATCGTATCTATCACATTTACATTTTGACCATAAACGTCAAGTTTTATTTTTTTTCAATAATTAGTTTTCCAAAACAGAATAATCAATTCTTTCAAATTAATAACCGATAGTGTATATTTATTACCACACTTAAAGCCTTTAATCCACCCTTTAAAAAAGAATAAAATGATACTGTGGCAGTGTGACAATATTTCATATGACGAAAATGTAATTCAGAATCGATTATTTCAATTTCTTTCTCAATAAAATCTTTTTCAAAGTCAAGATTCTAAAAAAAGTTTTGAAAAAATCACAAGAGATTAATAAATGCATTACTATGAATTAACATACTGTAAAAAGTGATAGATTAAAAGGTTACTGCATTTTTAAAACCACCGTTTAATGCAAGGTTTTATTAATTGTTAATCGCAAGGTCTTACAGCTCTATTTATCATAAGATGCACAAGCAAGTGTGCACTCATTTATATAATGTCCTGAAATGGTCAGACTGCAATAGATAATGAGCAGGCGCTGTAAGAGCATTGATCATAATATGCAATTAAAGCACAATCCAGTTTTGAAGTTGTAAATTTTCATAAGTAAATTTATCGTCTTCATTTCAACATTTTGCTTGCTTCTGCGAGTAAAAATGCAGGGATTGTTTTTTGTAAATATATTGATCTTGATAACATTCTTGTCAACCACTCATACTTTGAAAAATTATGGGGTCTATAAAATCAAAATTGGATACAAAATCGATGTGTCGCAGATCTTTATTTCACGCAATAACTTATCATGATCGTCAAATATTTCTGCTAACGTTGGATATAACTAAATAGATTTCTAAATAAAATTTAATATTCGTTTTTTCAGCGGGAATATAGAACGTGCTTAAATTAACTAAGAATATAAGTAATTATTTTGATATCACAAAAAAATAGAATATGATTCTATATAGAACCAAGTTTTGACAGATATATAGAAATTTCTGTGTATCTTTAATTAATTTATATGCTTAGCTTAGATACACAATATTTCTTTGATGAATAGAAACTAATGGATTTATTTGAATATATCTATATTTTTAAGTCGTGTATAGACCATTTACTGATTTGTGCAACAAGTCAGATCACATTGATTTATATAATCAACTTTATATTGGTAAAATTCACATCGTCTCGATTTCATTTGCCGTATGCAAACATTATTTTTTATTATGTAATAAAAGAAATAAATAAAGCTTAAGTAATTTTAATAGATGATCATGCATTTTGCATACCTCTTATAAAAAAATAACAGTAAAATAATTTTGTTCTTTTTTACTATAAAAAATCGAGATTTGCTTACATTTATATTTTGAAATTTATTTTACATCCGTGCAGTTATGGTCTAAAAAAATTTTCTACAAACGATTCACATTTTGAAATATTCTAGTGGACATTTTCTTGATGGAAAATATAATATTTGAAGCTGACTAGTCGACGTGTTTTTATATATAATTTTACGCGTCTTGAGTGTAAAATGCAAAACTACAGTTTATTGGTGACGAAACCTGGAAAGAGACAAACTGCAGTAAAATTTTTCTTGAATATTATGTAAGGTTTTTTTATAAAATATAACATATCTCACAAGCATTCTAAATATTATATATATATAACATAATATTAAGTTTACGAGTGAAGATTTTACATCTATAAACAATCTTATACCTTTAAATGCTAAGTAATTAGAAAATACAGCAAAAAAAGATATAGATGGATAGTAACACACACAATGTCTTAAAAAAGAATATACGTTAGTAAATAAAATTTATTATCAGTAAAAATTAATTTAAGCTTGTTGTAATTATAAATTTAAACCTTAAATTCTGTTTGAATTTGTAAATTTCTAATTACTACCAGTAAATTTTCTACTTTAATATATATAAAGTTTAAAAAATACAATGGCAATATAAAATATAAATAATCGTCGTATTTATATTCATATTAAAATATATTTAGAAAAAGATCTATTATATGATAGATTTACATCGATTACTTTGTTTTACGATATATATACAGCTTTATTATGTTGCTTTTATTAACTTATTTATCAGGTATATTTCGTTTATTAAATTTATTAACCTGTGATGTGAAATATTAAGAATATTAAATTTTATTCATATATGTGCACATAGTAAAATTATTTATACACAGGCAGCAAATAATTTACTAAAAAAATTTATTTCTAGCGATAAATAGAAAGCTCGATGTATTTCAAAGCTACCTTCTTAAAATATTTTAAGCATAATTACACATTTTCTAATTTCAAATTTGTAAATAATTTAGTTTTTTCTAGAAATTCTAAAATTATTTATTTTCTATCTATATTACTATGAAAACTTTTATATATCACAAATAATATTCTTTAATAAGACATTTTTACAGTTTTATTTCTTGATGCAATATATGTAAACAAAGAAATTATAGCAAAAAAGTGTATAAGTTTTTTTATTACCTTTCGACCTTATATTATTTTAAAAGTCCACATATATTTGATGAAAATATTTAAAAACAACATTATCGGTAATCACTTGACCACATTTCACAGTTGGTTATAGATTTGATCAATAACAGTAAATAAATTCTATTTTCTTATACGATCATTTGCATATTATAGGCATAATTATATCTCAGGATAAATAAAACGTGTGAATCGAAAGTATTAATATGTATTTGTAATTTAAAGGTTAATATTAGTACATCATTATTATATAAAACCCATGATGCTAAATTTACGCCTTAAATTACATCCTATAACAAAGATTGTAATACAATCATTAAAAAATCTTAAATTATATTTTAAAAAGTAAAAATTAAAATTGGAACGATAAATTTTTAATATCATATATATTTTTTCACAAAGATAATTCAGTACCGATATATGATCGCGGATTTTTATTTTCAGGCAATATTTGCCCATAAAAGATTTTTGTTTTTTATAAATGATGTATAAAAAAACTATATAACATCCAAAAATCTTTCTTCTGTCATTTAATCCAATGAAATTCCAAATATAATTTTTTTCAGAAATATAGCGAGTAAAAAATTCGATGTTTTCCATTCTTCAAATTTAGCCTATGTTAATTATAGTCTAGAAAACGTAAATTTTACTATAAATAAAAATAAAACATATAATCGGATTGTTTTTTTCAGAATGTAGATTTTATTTATATAACAATAAATCACTTAAGATATATTTAATAATTTCTTCTGTTGTAATATACCCATATGATGTACTAGTTTTTTGTAAATTTCACTAGGATTACGATTCTTGTCGTTCAATAAATTTTAAGAGACACTAATAATCGTTACTTATATAATATTTAATAATTTTAAATTAATACAATTATTTATATGTTTTTATAATTTTTATTGTTCAAAATAAATAGTTTTTCATAAAGATTTATATCAAACAGTATATCGAAAGGCTATTATATCCGAAGAAGCAAAAATTAAACGTAATATATTATTTTGTAACATAAACTAGGTTATTTAATAAAAAAAGTGGGAGAGGAGCTATTTAAATACACTGGCGCATTTTCTTATTTTTCAATATAATATTTTGGTTAAAATATATTACAAATTCCTAGCTTCTAAGGCTGAAAATTCCACTTTCTGATTTGATATACCGCTAGTTATATTTTTCAAAAAAATTTCTTAATCTCAATTTTATATCAGATTAAAATTCTATTTATTTATGATTAAATCAAAGACATTTTCTTTGATACTTTATGGTGCTTGTTATGCAAATTACAGTTAAATTTTATAAATGTATTAATTTTTTTTGGTTGATCTAAATCTTAGCTATTTGATGTATGTTTTGTAAAAATTATGATATCTCATATATAAGAAATTTGTTTGATAAAGATCAATTTCTTTAATCTTTACATTCTTCCACAATTCGCCTTCTTTCAAGCAGTAAAATCCAATGTAATTTCTTTAAGGCCTTCTCAATGTTTTCTATTGAAATTAAACGCTAATAATATAACATCATCCATTAAAAAATCAATGTGATCATTTTAAACTACAAATTTATGTAGATTAAACCTTATTTACATTTTAACATCTGGGTAAATATTCATCTAATTTATAATGTTTATTAATTCTGCTACCATTAAATATCCATTTTTTTCAAAATTACATAATAACGGGTAAGCTGTATATATGGTTTTCATTTTTTATTATGGTTAAGTTTATTTTTATCTATTTAGACGTGGTCATCCCATTGGGAATATTAAACAACTTCTTGATGCATCTTTTGAGACCTTCCCTTGATATATCTTCATCAACTGCAATTCTTCTCTCAAATAAGATGAGTTCAATGTCTTGTGAAGTGCGGGAGCTTGTTTGTATGCTTCTACTTCGTAAGAGATTTTAGCTGTTCAAATAAAATTTATATATAGATAGTATAGCGAATAAAATATTTATTTATTTGTAGAATTACAAATTATTAAATTGTTTCTTCTGTATATCACTATAATTAATTATACAGAAAATAAGCCAAAATTTAGTATTATACAACCAAATTATAGGTGTTTAAAAATGCATTTTATATTTTGAACTTTCACAATTGCAAAATATATCAGTGATCGTTATACATTCCTTACAAAAATGATTTTTATGAATATGCATTAAATATTATGAAATTATCTTTTCCAATTTGAATAATATGATTTATAATGTTAATAAATAACTATAGAACCTAAAATAATTAAGACTAGAAAACAATCCTTTCATTATATATCTTCAGCAACAAATATATGAATTTTATTTGAATTTATATTGGCAAAATAATATAAACAATCTAAGATTTCTAAAAACGTCTCAACATTTATATGTTATTAAATATATTTTTTCTTGCCGCTAAAAATCCGTTAAAACCTTTTTAAAAAATATAAAAATAAGAGACATTAGAAGGCATTATAATAAACCAAACTAATATAGATTAATATTTATACATTCACAAGTAATGTATAAAATAACCCACCGCATAAAAAACTACACCTTAATATTAGATTTAGATCTTTTTAATGTAAAAATTATGGCACCCACTAATCTATCTACAGTCTTCTACATTAAAATTGAAGCGTCATTTGTTATTTTTTACAAAAATTTATTTGCTTATATTACTATATATAAGATAATCGTTTTGATTGCATAAAAAATAACCTAATATCCATAATAGTCTAGAAATACCTTAACACTATAAATACTTATGATTTTGATATGTTGCTAGTTTATGGTGCATATTATACTTTAAAACTATCATTTAAATTTATGTTTATATTTAAACTACTAAATACTATACTAGTATGATATCACACAAATATTTAGGCACTTAAAACAAAAGTTTTGACATATTCAAACAATATCATAATATTTTAGAAGTAGCCAGGTTTTGTAAAATGCTTAAAAATATTTTCTTTAATCTTTTTAGCATTAATTATAGCAAATTTACTGGTAAAGACGCTAAAAAGTCCTTTCAGGTTCAAAATATATACCCGATAACCAAAGATAGCCGATAAAAAGTTTACAATGAAAATGACATGTATTTTATATACTTAGTATCACAATTTATAGTGCTTAATTATAAGGACGAAAATATCAATGATTTCATTTTAAATCTATAGTAAACACTCCATTTATTTTTAAACATAAAAAAAAATAATATTTTATAATCATTTTATTAATAAGAAAAAATGAAATCAATTTCTTTTTTTTCTATTTTGTTTTTACTTTGAAGCCTGTTAATAAAATAATTCCTATATAACTTTATTTAGAGTGTTTTTTATCACAGAAAAAACAAAAAAATATCAAAAATCGTTATAAAAAATTCAAAATTTTACGCTGATTCATAATTTTGTTATTAATCACTTAGATTTACTTTTATGCTTCTATAAACTAAAGCCAAAAAAAAATCGAAAAAAATTTTCATATTAAGACAAAGGTTTTTGTATTTTCAAATGTATTAAAATAGATCATACGCATTTTTTTTTCAACATTCGTTTTTTAAATACACTGTGTAATATTTTTATAAAAATGTGTATAATACGACCAAAGAGGCTGAAATGATGATTTAAAGCTATAAAAGCTTCGTTTTGATAGATCGAAATTATTCATCGAGAATAATTGTGTCTTTTCTCACGCTGATTAGTTCTACAGTGTATCATCTTTCTCAGACAAAAGATGCAAGTATAAAATAAAGAAGTCTTTTTGAATATATATCATCGCGAGATAAGAGCTAAAATTATTCGAATTCACCTATCATATTTTGCATTAATTTTTTTGTTTTATTGGTTTTAAGTACAGGTAATCTTCAAATTTCTATAATAATCAAATTAATTTACAACAGTATTCTGGTTTTAGACATGTAAAATGGAAATAAACTACGTTTATACATTTTTTTATCAAAATACAATTACACGTATAATCATCATAATATATATCAATCAGAATATTCTATTATGAAGTTCCAAATCTAGAGCAACAAAAAATATTCCTGTACAATACAAAAATTATTTTTATGCATATGTAAATATTTAAACTGTTATATCAATATATTGTATATTTTATATATCTTTTTAAGGATTTGCAGTATTTACTTTTAGCATAAAAGAAATGTGATGCAATGCAAAAAATAAGTCAATGGTAAAAGAGAACTAAATATTTATTGGGTGAATTTATATTTTACATATTTATAGTGTTTTATGGAGATAACGATGCTGTTTTTTTACTCTTATTATAATCATAAGCTTCTCGAAAAAAAAGCTATATATTATCGTATATCTGAATTTCATGCTAGAATCTATAAAATTGTAAGAATATACGTTCATCTTATCCCAAACATATATTGATTTTTTTATGGATTTATAATAAACATTTTATTAAAAATACAATACCTGTATTAATTATTATTATCGCCTAAAAAGCTTATGAATACTTTCATGCACACAATTCTATATACTAATGTGATCCCTAGGTTCTTTCTTCGATATAAAAAGGCAGATTAAACCAAAAAATTTAAATGTAGTAACAATACGCATCTATTTTTTTATAAGCATATTAATAAACAAAAATTATGCATTAAAGACATTTTTAATAGATTATCGTTAATCTGATATACATAGTGACAGCAGCAGGTGCAAAATGCGAGTTATATTTAACAGAAAACTGTGATTTGGGGCTTTGAATACATAGTTTTAATTTTTTATGCACAACCTCTAGTCTAAATATTTAATAACCAAATTCATTTCTTATCAAATACGATGCACTGCACAAGAGTGGGACAATTAAATTACAAAGATGCGCTAAAACTGCTATACAAGCAACCTTAGATAAAAAAATATATGCTATTTAACATCAAAAAAGTTTTATATGATACGATAAAATTTTTATAAAATGAAAGATGATAAAAAAAGCTAAATTTATATAATGTCAATAAAATTCAGCCAATTTTAGAGGAAAAAACATATTTAAATGTAATCATCTAATGTTATTGTAATAGTAAGAGCCTATCCGAACTACAATGGATTTTCTAAAATAGCTTAAATACATATAACCGGCAAGATTAGTGCAGCGCAAAATAGGTTCACAGTAATACTTTATATAACTAAAAATTAATGATGCAGCAAATTTATCTAATCAATAGCTTGAAACCAAACTATAATATTTCAGAATAAGGATTGCATAAAAACCTACAAAAAATTCCGTAATAAACTCTTATATATGTAATATTAACACTCCGAAGTTTAAATTATATAAATATTTTAACAAAGAGTATCAAAATCTTTAAAACAATGCGCGCACTAGCAATATAGAATCCGAAATATGTCTAAAACCTTTACACAAACAAAAGTTAGCAACATCTTCTCTGTTTTTATAAAAATTTCTTTTTAGACATTTTTTTGATTAAAGTCAATATCAACAATAAACAAATATTAGCTTTGATGTATAAAGGTGCAGAATCAAATAAAGACATCACAAAAATATAGATATAAATAAAAAAAGTAAATCAATATTACAATTTTAACCTCTAAAAATCAGAACAATAAATATTAGGTATAAGATCTAATTCCAACCAAAGCAAATTTACTGTCACAACGTGGCAATCTAGTATAAAAATAGTAAATACACATGCACAAAAGAACTACATAAATGCAAAAAAGAGGATATACAGGAAACAAATAGCACAAAACTATTTTTAACATTCTAAATAGATCATTTATCCAAATATTTTGTAACTAGCCATAAAATAAATTTAGGCATAATTCCCCTTCAAGAAAAATGGTAGGAATTATGATTCGTTGGCGACTTAAATATAAAAAAACGTATGACTATATCATCCAACACATATGAAAGACCATTCAGATCACAAATCATGCCTATTCGTAAACCGGATTCTAGCTTTTGATTCTACAGCGACTAGAGAGTGTTGTAAAAAAAAGACCATAAAAATTTCATTTTATTTAAAATGTAGACGAAATAACAGATTACCAATAGAAGTAAATGTAATTATGATTTAAAATATTCAATCGGATTTTTATATATTGCAATCGCGGAGAATGTCACCATAAAAACCGTTTTTATTCCAAAAAATGGTCTATTTGGGTTTTTAAAGAATAATTTACACATAAAATACGCTCAATGCCCTACTAAATCATTTTAAAAAAATAAAAAAAAATATTATACATGAAATGGTATACTTAGATGGTTAAATTAAATTTTATGAATCCTCAAGCAACAGCCAAAGGACTCTTCAAATATTTTCATTTAACTTATATAACAGCCATTTTTTTAGAAAATTTAGATCTATTATGATTAAGATGAAAATATTTATGAATAGAAAAATTTGTCTTAGATGGCTTAGCGAACTGAATCTATTCAAAATCACAGCAATATTATACTACATCTAGCCCAAATAAGCTATGGAAAGGAAAATTAACTGCGTTATAAGTATTCTACAAATGTACTATATTAATACTCGCGATACAACGATGACTTTTAACACTAAGCAAAGTAAAAAATTTTTTTTAAAAAATACCCGTAATAAAAGGATTAAATTATAATATAAAAATCATTTTTTGTACATTAAACATATAAATCAAACGAACGTCGATATAAATATATATTGACCATTGACCCCATTAATTTTGCAATACCTTCAGTTCTATTACAAGCAAAAAAAAATATTTTTTTAATGATTAGCGATCTTTAGGCTAAAGCTGATCACGAAAAAAGACTTAGAAGTATTTTTATAGCGAGTTTAGAGTTTCTTAGAAAGTAATCAGGGATTTGGATGCTGATCAACAAAAATAAACATGCTTTCATAACGACTAAAAGGATATTCAAACGTGTAGAAACATAAAACATATACCACATTCATATATTTTATGTTTTATGTTTTAGATATAAGTCATACAGTTTTACCCAAGATAAGAAGAAGGAGAAAGCAATTTAGTGGAAGTAAAGCCGACTAATTAGATCAAATTCGACAAAAACTGCAAATATAAAATTTCATGCAACTTTATTTTTATATCATAACTTACAACAGAGGTACAAAACTCTTTACTTTGTATTTTTTTTAATCTAATTCGACAAATACCATACAAGAAATAGAGAATAGTAGAATAGCTGTAATACTTTCGCAAACATATCATAAAATATATGCATAAATAAATCTTTGCATCAACAAATCTAGAGAACACTAGAAATGTAATTTATAGAGAAATCGTCCCTTAGTGTATATAATGCATATTTATTTCTTGGCTGAAGATATTGCCAAATATATATATATACAAGCTTATAAACTATAATACAGAAGATCATATTTTATGCCTTAAAAACCACTTTGTTGACGCAATTTAGACCCTCGATATAAAATTAACAGATAGCGGTCTGAATTCACAATAAAAATGTATTGAATATATTTAATTGTCACATCATAAACTATATAAAAACTGATTCATCAGTCCCAAATAACATAATGGGTTGTTTAAAAGAGTTATAATTTCTACTAACAAAAAAATAACAAGCATTTCATACACTTTTGCAGAATGAAAACGAACTAAGAGCTGCTCCGCAAGCTATATACTGCATATAAAATTGAATGCTATGAAAGTATTTATGCATTTACAGATACGAAAAATGCAATATTTATAGATCTACGATATTAAAATCACAAAAAAAATACGAATGAATGACAGAGAAGAGACATTGAATTCTTAAATTAACTGTAAAAAAACAATAAATACAAATTTTATAAGATATTAAAAATCAAAATTTTATTAGGTGAGTTATTTATATACTTGGTTTAATATTCGATTTACATAATAGATATAGAGCGTGTATTTATGGTGTTTTTTTGGGAATATGGTTTCGTGATAATGATCATATATTATTATTACACGCCCTACGAGCTATAAAATGACAGACAACAATGACACATATATTATAATAAATTTATCGAATACAGAAAATATAAAAATAGACTTACATAAAAATCTGAGAAACATATTACAATAAGCATGTGAATTCACACAGACCTCAAGATATCGATATATAAGAATGGCTTAAAAATCAGAAATATATATTATATTTTAACATATGAAATAATTAGAAGAAAACTAAATGTTTAATTGTTCAGAAAATGTATGATACTAAAATTTAAAATATAATCTATGAATAACAGATATAAAAAATAATAACGGACAACTTTTTTTTTGAAAAAATTATATAAAGTTATTTGAAAATTTTGACATAAATTCATTGTTTAAAGATTTTATAAGTTCACTTTATTTTTTTATCATGTTTTTTAGACATTCATAGTAGTATTTGAGGATAAAAAGCGATAAATAGATCAAATTTAATTTTTATAATAAAACAAAATTCACAAAAGTTCGTGGATGTTCATACATCAAATTGTATTTGCCATATTATTTATTTAAAAAATTTTCTTATATAACTGCATGGCATTAAAAATCCCTTAATTTTACTTATTAACTAAAAATTAAGAAGTTGTCGAATTTTATTCCAATATGTTTGCTTTTATTTACATGCACTACTTACGAATGTTGTTTTATATATTTTTTTGTGATTATTTCTGCAAAATATATAAAAATAAATTTTTCATTAATGTTTTTGTCACAAAGTTTTTTTAAAAATATGTTAAGGTGTTATAAATCCCGCACGAAGGGGAAGCATGCATCACGCTCGCAGACTCTACAAGACACTTGATAAGATTGCATTTGAGGGGAGAAGAGTAGTTTATGATGATGAGTCAGGGAAAGGTGTCAAAAGATACAACAAGAAGTTGTACAATATTCCCAATGTTCTGACCAATCTAAATATATAAAGTGAAAAAAATAAAAATTAACTCATAAATAAATAAAATAATTTTTAATTTATTTATTTATTATGTTTTTCTATATAACATAGACTGACAGATTAGTTTTTTCTTTTAGGGAAAGAAAACAGTTTAAAAAAATGATTAAATGATACACATAGTATGAATGTTTTTATCTGATATCGTATCTTTAAGCATTCTAGATGTAAATTCGTCTCTAAATTCTTAGACAAATTTATTTAATATTGGATATAAGATATGATATAATTATTTTTTTAAATGTCAAAAAAAAACACATATGAAAGAAATTTCTAAAAGAATCTATATTTTTTATTTTATTCAGTTTAAATGGGAGGCCTGTAAAATAGGGATTCATCTTTTATCTTCGTTTTAAGAAATCTTAATTTTATTATAACAAAAGCCTGAATACTAATTCATTTTGATGAGCCGTTATATGCACAAAACCTCAATATTGAGATTTATAGTTTAGATTTGACCGTTCGCTAGTGTTTCTTAGTATAAATATTCATATCATAGCAATAATGGCGTTGATTGATTAAATTTGAGTTTTAAAAACAGGGAAGATACTTCTGAGAAATCACTACTGTGTGTGTTGATCCAAAAAAAATATTCCACTTGGTTTCAGTACACCATGTTTGGTATATTGCTTGGTGTTGGAGAATATTCTTTGCCCATTTGTATTAGATTCATGTAACTTAGTACAAGTATTCAAAACAAAAAAAATCGTTTTAATATATAGTTAATAAAATAAAATCTTACTAAATTGGCATGGCTTTTGTGTTTTTTGTAATTTTTGTCTAATAAAGAGTGATAACCTGGCTGAAATATTCTTTCCAAAAGTAATAAAAGTATTGAATTACATCAAATTCATTTTAAACTATAATGGAAATAAGGTGTCAAAAAATGCTATAAATTGATACATTGGTCCGCTATGTACTCTAATTTACAGTTTCGGATGTGGCTGTAAAGTTATTAAAAATGTGTGTTTCATCTGTACAATAATATACATATATAGGAACGAGCATTTAACTAAATATCGGATCATAATATTTTCACAATTCTACGACGAAAATAACAGCGGTCAGAAATATCAAAGAACAGTTGACATTATATGTTCAATGGTCATAGAGAGTATATGTGTCGAATTAAAATTTTTGAATCTATAAAATTCATGGGCCAAATTTATTAATATTGCTTAATTGCAATTATAATTGCAAATATTATATATATTGTAAACTTTGCAAAGGAAATTAGATATGTTTAATAAAACAACATTAAAAAAAGCTCGAAATTTAAATTGTAATATGTCGGTTATATTAATTTTATTTTAAACTTCGAAATGAATTTGGAATAGATTTGATATCTTGTAACTATATACTCGGAAACATATTTTTATTGTAAAATATTGTTCGTGGTCTACAAACAATATGATGGTCAAAATGAAAATTATAAGGGGTATTAATACGCATTATAATTGAATTTTACATGTTTTACATATTTATTATAAAGTTTTAACTGTAATAATTCTAAGTAAAATGAAGGAATAGATGAAATTATTGTTAAAATTACATATGCAAGAATTATAATTTCTTAAAAGAAAAAGTGTTAATTGATATCAGATATTTTTTAATAGAACTATCAAAATACAAAATTTGATGTTTTGTTTGTGTTACAGGATTAAACTACAAAAAATGAAAATTTTAAAATCCGATAAAAGTAAAATACAGTGGAATACAGTTTAATAATTGGAATATAGTAAAAATTTCAGAATTTTATTATTAGCAGTCTCAATTAATGCTTTTAGCACAATGAAAATACTAAAATGCTAATTTTATTACACCAACATCACAAATAACCAAACATCATTTAAAAATACGTAATTCACTTTTTTTTAAGACAGAGATATTGATAACATCTTGATTCGATTCTCTATAAATCTATATATATTTAAATAAAATTTTTAAAGTCTATAGTTATAAACATATAATATTCGTTTTTTTGTACGATTTCTTATTATATTTTTTGTTTATATATAAAAGCCACAATTGTGATATTCTTTTCATTTTTGATGTTAGGTTATTGCTTTTAATGTAATCATATGGTAAAATAGATAGTATAACAATAATATTACACTCCTATTTATCGCATATTTTAGAACCTTACTTGCTGTTCTTCTTTTGTATGTTTTGAGTTCAATTTTCTAAACTAGTTTGAAGATTGTATGTATGCTTCTACTTCACTGGGATTTTGAGCTCCTAGAATTTTTTTTATGAAATTTTAGATCAACCATGTCTTAGTTACATCAAATTGTATTTTTTTAGTTTTAAAAGTAAAAATTTAACCAAGTACTTTTGTATTATTTTCATACTTTGTATATTTTCTATTCTCAGATTCGATTAAGTTTTTAAGGCTAGACTTATTTTAATCAACGCAATAAATTTTCATTTTATAGCGTATGATAACCTAAAAAGTCTATTCTGTTAAGTAGATAAATATGTTCATATTTTTAGATCAATTTTATTTCTTCAGTTTATTTAAGAAAATCTCTTATATTAGGTTGTTTCTAAAACTAAACGTTTTCTTAAAGTTCACGCATCTTGCAAGGAAAAATTATAAACATACAACGATTTTGTACATTCGTATGTAATCAGAGACCAATATTCCATTATATTTTTATGCCAGATTATCTATTTTATCATTGCTTCGTACCAAAATGAACACTTTCCGGTCAACATAGAATTCATTTCCATCTGTATAAAACAACATTGGCTATATCTTTTATTTTTTTGATCCATTCAATTTCCATCTAATCAAATCAAAGACAATAACGAAAATGTATTAATAGTTCTAAAAAGTTTTTCATATAATTTCTTTCTTTTATTTTAACTAAATATCATTTCTTGTAGCTTTTTTTCTGTTCCTTGGTCGATTATGTCGATATAAAATAAGTTAAAAAGACATTTTTACATTATCAGAGCTGTTTTCATTTAATTTTTAGAATAGATATATTCACCAGACTGTTTTCACTAATTTAAGTCAGTTATATTTAGCTTCTAGAAAATTTTCTTCGTTTACAATTCAATATTACATAGATAAGATCCAATTAATTTTTATTGTTAGTATTTAACTAGGCTGGAGAAGATAACAATTTTCTTGACAACATTTTTGTTCTTATGATACAGTCGATTGTATACAAACGGTTTTTATTAGGTTTTGCTTTTATAAACATTTATAAGCAGTTATGCATGTTAATATGAAAACTTAAAATAATTTTTACATTTGTTTAGTTTAAATCATTTTCTTAATCTTTTATCATTTAATTTTTATAAAATAACAAGTTCTAGTTTTACGTCATTTTCTTACACTTAATTACTTAAAATGATCATATGCGGCCAGTGCCTTAATAAAATTTCCCACATCTGCGCATATTGTATTGTTAGGGGCTAATTTATTTTTGTAAATTAAAAGTTCTATTGCATTTTATGTGTGACGTAAAATATGTCGTATGCTTAAGCAATTATGCAGTCTTAATCATAAGTTCGAGTTCGTTTATAATCAAAATTTATATTTTTTCGCATGATAGTTTTTATTTTTTTACTGCGCCTATCCACTAATTGCATCCACTGTGTTTATACTACAACTTATAAATACAAACAACAAAGAACAGAAACAGGCTTTCTCTCAACAGTATGGTAGCATTTTTATATTTTTTTAAGATTTCTTTACTTTAGAATAAGACAAAGTAGTGTATTTACGTGTTTTATAAAGAATTAAAAATTAATTTTATGTAGAAATTTGTAAGTATATCGTAAAATTATGCCGGTGAAAGTGTATCTTCGCGTGTGGAATGATTAATTTCAATATTCTAAGTTTAATTTAGAATATTCAGACGTTCTATAGATAATTGAAATTTAAAATAACCTGTATTTTATTTATTAAACCTTAATTTAAATTGCGTATCGGTTTTCAAAAATAGATAGATGTATCTCCATTATTTATGGTTAATTTTTGAAGCAGCTTTTGTAATAATATTTTTTAAGGTAAACGAACGAGGTTGATCTAAATAACATTTTTGTCAATTTTTACAATATAAGAAATTATAAAAATATAACTCTTTCGCTTGATTTTCATATAAACACATATATCTGATCGATATTTTTTTATAATAGGATTCATGATGAAAATTATCTTTTACACTAAAAAGATCTAGAATTATATTTGAATCTGTGTATTTTTACATACGACAACGATCTTATTATGTCATCAAATACGAATTAAGTTAACAAGCATATTTTTTACTTTTTTTTGGTCAATGGAAATAGACACAGAACATTAAATAAATACTTAATAATATTATTTTACATTCCTATTCTAGCATCTTAGCTCAATACAATCCTTTTTATATTTGATGGGTTGATTATATTGTTTTATTAGTAGTCAAACATCATCAGAAAAATCCCCTATTATGCAAAAATCTATGTTTTCTTTGCATAAAGTTTTTTTTTTATTGCTCTATCATAGGATCATCTTTAATGTTGTTTTCTAGATGTTTTAAAATTCTATACACAATAGAAAAGTATAGACAACAAAATCTATGAACGGATGGTAAATTTTTTTGTTTTATCTTGCATTGAGTGTGTTTTTTTAGCACAATCTTTTAATCAGATGGGATAAATTTATACATTCAAGATTAAAATTAAAATACAGACTAGCTTTTATTTGACTATTATTGCAGAGTAACATAATTTGTTTTTCAATCATTAGAAAGTGCTTTATAAATTCATTATATTATCACATTGATTGCTAAATTATGATGAATTCCTCTTATTCTGCTAGAAAATTAATTTCAAGGGTTTTAATAAATCTGGAGTTTGATATGTGACTCGATACAGCAGAGATTTTTTACAAATAAAAAATCAACATTTTGAAAACGTGTAATATAATATTAAATGGTACATAAAACAAAAAATCGATAAGCATTATTGTTATTCTTACAAGAGTCAATAAAATTATTGCTATCTTTACGTATATCTACTTTTTTATAATCTAAAAATTTATATGATGTTGTAAATATAAAAAAAATAATTCCTACAATCTAAATGTTCTTTGATCTATCTTTTGGAAGCTAATAATACAAAAGTAAATTTATTTGCTTAAAATCAAATTCTTTCGATTTTTTTAAAGCTAACAGGGATAAAATATATACATTCATGGAAAAAAGACCATATAATCGGCTATATTATACACACAATGTTTAAATATTCAATAAATATTTTATAATATTTAGTTGATTTTTCATCTAGAATATTATTTAGGTGAAAAGGACTATTTTTTTTAAATGTGATCTATGAACGAACGATTAAAAATGAAACGCCGATAAATAATCATGAATAAAAGAGAATCAAAAAAATTGGAAATAGGATCTTTAAGAAGAGCAAATATCATTCCTCTAATCATTTTAATGAAATAAAAATGCAAATAGATTGAAATTTTCTTATGCGATTCAATATGTGGAAATATTGTGACTCAAACAGTTTCGTTTTTTTCTTTTGATTTAAAAAATATTATCTGTAATCCATTTCGACCATGTTCGGTTTAATTGTAATTAAGCAAATCTTTATTAGCTAATGATAAAATATTGCGACACATAAATGATTCGGGTACAACAAAGTATGCAGTAAATAGATAATTTTCTGGAAGACTAAATTTTTATAGTATTTAGAACACTATTTTTACCCCTAACGACTAATGTGGATTAAAATTATAAGATATTTTGCAACAAATTTTATAAGTAAAATTTTAATAAGGGAGAAATGTTACAAACATATATTTTACAATTTATAAAAACGAATTATCCGTATTTCTAAAAATATAAGTTATATCATCCATTAACCGATAATTTTGGCACAAAAAGAACCGATTATTAATTAAGTATCAAAATAAGTATATTTTCGTTAAATATGTATGTATATTCTGTGCTTTAAAAATGTTAAATATTTGGCACGTCCAATATCATAAGCGATGTTATTTGTAAAAAAAACGTACCTAAACGATAGAAAACAGCAACCATATCATCGCATTATATAAAAAAATGTTATAAGTTTTAAGCAAAATAATCCAAATATCGATTATATCTATATAAAATAAACTAATATATACCGAGTGCTTAAATATGTAATATTATACAAAATAACCTTGCTATACAATAGTGTATATATTTTATGTATTTATTAACAGAAAAAGTCAATTTATGACAAATTAATACGCATCATACGATCCAATAATATTATTATAAAAGCCCCTTAACTCCGGCACTTCTGAAAAATTAGAAAGCTTGTTTTTTATTGCATATAATTTATCAAGACAATCGATTATTATTTTTTTGCTTCTTAAGTTATTTATATATTTTTCAATTTAAATTAAGCTGTTGAAGTATTATATACAAATCTTTCTGTGATACTTACTATTATATTAAGCTAGATAAAATTCGCTGTAAGTATTTTACACCTTAGTAATACATGTTTCGATATTTTCAATGTTTTTATGGTCTTAATGTGTATTTTTTCGTATAATTAATCAACCTGTACAGATATTATAGGTTGCTTTTCTTTAAATTTTTGAATAAGGTATGGTTAAAATATCATAAGGCGTCAAATAATTTTAATAATGACATTGGATTTCTAGTGTTTAACATTTTTATTTTAATTATTATATTTTTATTTATGAAATGCAACATAAACCTATGTTTTTTGTCTATTATATAATTTTTGAATGTAGTATGAATGCATGTAAGTAGATTCTATTTAGAACGGCTTTTTTATCAATCGATTTTTTTTTATTAAAAAGAAACTATATAAGATCATCCGCCTTTTAAAAAGTTTAGTTATATACGTTTCCCTTTTTATATATATTTTTATCTTGTTTTTAAATTTTATCATTGGATATGCAATAAATTGATTGATGTACAGAAGTAATAAATATAATTTATAATTTATTTTACAAAAAAATTTGTCTTTTTAATAAAAAAATGTAAATTATTATAAATTCAAATCTGAAAATAAGATATCTTTTTTTATTTTATTTTCTACGATTATGATATTTTGATGCGTTTCATTAATTGATAAATTAATTTCCTTTTTAAATGAGAAAAAATTAAATTAATTTTAATGGCTGTAATTATCAAATAAACATAATCTGCATCTGCTATGCAAAATATTTTTGACCATTTTAAATTACAATTCAAGTTGTACGAACAGAATTTGAATTAACTTATAACATTATTGCAATTTTATTGTGATATTTTTATCTTTTTGTTTGTTTTTCATTAAATCTACAATTTTGAGATATACATGGGATTCACTTGTACTGCTATAAATAGAGAAAAAAATTTATTTGGTATTTTTTTCATTTACAAACTTATATTTTTAAATTAATGATCTCTGTGATATATATTAATTTTTTAAATAATTTTTTGTAGTGCACAAATTTCTAAAAAACCTTTCATTTATTTTCTAAGTAGATATCTTAATATTTCCCATTTCTTTGATCAAGGCAAAAGCTAATTTAATTTTAACAAACCTGCTCTACAGGAAACATCTATCCACATATTCGTATATTCAATCTATGATATTATGTATATAATTTCGCATTTGCTCATTTTCAGATCATTAAAATCTATATTTATATAGCTCAAGGGTATTTTTAGATATTTTTTAGAATACAGCATTTCCTTAAACTCAAGAGATCTACAGAATCCAAATTTAATTTTTAGCAGTATTTCAAAATTTTATTTTTAAACCAAATTTAACAAGACAAGTATATAATTCTAATTAAATATACATCTTAACATCATTTTTTCTGCAGTGGATGGTAAATAAGGCTTCTGTCCGGTTATAACCGAAAAGTATGATACTGCTTCCAAGTCTTTATGCTCAAAAAGATGACTAAGCTATTCCCGATTTTCTGACAAAATCTTGAGGTTCAAATTTTTTTAAGCAATGCACACATTGACCAAATGGGCTACCATCTTTTCTTATCTGACGCCGATTGGCTGGATTAAGAAAGTTTGAATAACACATGGATCAATTCTCGTTTATATCTTCTGTTTAATATTGACACTATCCTCTACCAGAACCGATGATATTGAACATACAATTTAGTAAATATATTGATGGTTTTCAATTGAAAAGATTGTATGTAAAATTCGATAAATTTATTTAATAGGATCGTAATTTGCATATTTTTAGGTTTAAACAGAATTAAATATCAAGTATATTGACATTTCATACTAACGAGAAAATATAGTTTGAAAGGAGATAATTTTACGATGATCTCTTTCTAATATCAACAAATTAAATCTTTGGGGTTGAAAAACGAATGGATTCGTATAACTATCTAAATATCCAAATCTTTTTAGAGAAAATCAGCAATTGTGTTCTTTAAGGTATCTAAATTATATAAATAATGGTTTTAATTTGTAATAAATAAATATAAATAACTTACATTTGTATAAATAATTTTCAATATAAATGAATGGGCTTCTGGCCCAATTAAACATTAGCTGTGTTAAAAAATAGGCTTTATTGTAAAAAACTTAAATTTTATTTATATAGTTCTTAAACACCCACAATGTGCAATGATAGGGTTTAATTTATATTTAAGGTGCTATGCATGTTTTTATGGGTATATAAAATCATGTGGTATTAGTTACATTAATATTATAATGTACCATATAAAAATGAAAGAAACCCTTTATACCTCAAGATTTGGTATATAATTTATATTTCACATATACCAATGACAAATATTATACGATTAGTATTGGGAACATATAGATAAACATATTATTGTTATAAACATAACCAGTCATCAAGTATGCATATCCCTTTTGTTTTTATGTTTAAATACCACATAGGGCGATGTAGAAACTAAAATCATAATAAATATTGATCTTTCTATGTCATTTTCAAACCAATCTAAATACAATATATTGTTTTTTTTAGTTGAACGTTTTATTAATACCCGTGTGATATAATAGAAAAAATATATAAAAAGATATAAAAACTTTGCAGAATTTCAAGCTATCATTAATATTATTGCATTTATTCAAGAAAAGTAGATTTACGCTATAATTTTTTTAGGTATAAAAATATCGGCATCTTGTGTATCATTTCTATTTTTAAATTTTTAAATATTTAAAATTTAATTATAAAGATTATCCTAAATTCATTATCATGTTGTTTTTTTATAAGCAGGAAAATGTATGTAAATTAAATTTCAATTACACAATTCATTTATATATCTATTGAATTGTGCTTTTTAATAGCAGAAAACTATTTTAAATTATGGTGAACCTTTTATCCTTATCATAATATGGCTGTAACTTTTCTTTTTATTACTATTTACGATTATTTTATATTATATTTCACAACTATTTTGTATTTAACAAGCTTATTAAAAAAAGGGAGCTGCAATTTTGTTGATTTTTAGTGATTAAAAACTACTAATAATTTGAGCTTGATATTTTAACGAAAAAAGCTCATTTTAGTTATTTTTTTATCCAAAACACCCAATTATTATATATATAATCTTAATTAAAGATGTATTCTATCGCTGTAAAATATATTCTATTTCATTTTCTATACAAAAAAATTTTACTTAATCTACAAATAATAAGAGCTAAATATATTCAGCGAGATCTAGGTGTTAAAAAACTAGTAAATTTTATGTTAGAAAAATAAATTATAAGTAAATTCTGTGCTGGCCATAAATTTGAGAATAAGTAGCCTATATGTTTTACTTGTAATTTTCTCGTCCAAATTTTTCGTTACACAAAATCTGCTGCCATAATTCTAATAGTCTGGATAAACAAAATATATTTTAAAAATATTAAAAAAATTATGCTTTAAAAAGAAGATTTAATGATTTCAAATTTATACATAGATGTAAAAATAATTATTTTGAATAATAGGAACGTACAAAATTGCATTTATATTATTTGAATTATTCAAATTTTTTTGATAGTATCTAATAATAATTATACTATTAATTTCTAAAAGAATATTGCTTTTTCGTAATGGGAATGATATTATTTTAGCTTGCACAGACTTTCGTCGGTATCCTATGTATACGTAAACAATTTTTATATTACCGAAATGTTATTTTTGTGATTTTATGATGCATAAATTTTTTCATAAAAATAAACTAGTTGCATAAATATCAAGGCATCTGTTATTATATGTTTAGTGCTAAAATATAGCAATTAGAAAATATGCGACTATTTAAAGAATATTAGATCAAAAATTAGGAGTCTTAAATAAATAGTTTTACTATTATTTGTTGTTACAACTTATAAAAAAATATATAATCAGTCTTAATTTAATATAATATAATAAATTAAAGCAATTTTTTAATAAAATAAATTTATAATGAGTAAATAAATAAATACAAGCGCGAAATTTATTCCTCTAAAGCAAGAATAAATAATATTAAATCTTGCGAAATTCCATTGTAAAAATAACAAATATTGATTGACTGATTTTTCCTTTTCTATAATAATAATAGACATGATATATACGCTTTGGATAGATAACAAATGATGCTAATATTTATTTTGTGTACAATATAAAAAAAATTACTAATCTTATGATTTATATATAATAAATTCCGGACTAAATTAATTAGATGATAAATGTATGGAAGTAATATTTTACTAATTGATACTTTTAACATATATAATTAATCTGGTGATGTACATCGTCAATTGTTCTTAGATTTGTGAAAATTAACAATTACTTCTTAGATTGTAAAATGATGGTTTATTGTGTAAATTAAATTTTTATTATAAAAAATGTACTATAAAATTTATGATCTTTTATTTTATGGATATTTTGTTTTTTGAATGATAATGAGTTTGTTATATCTATTAATGCGGTTGAATTATACAGGTGTTGCTTTCTGCACGATTAAAACATTTTATATTTTAAATTACTCCAGTGGTCAAAAGAATTCATTTTTTGTGTATATTTTGCTTTTTGTAGCATTTTGTTTCTTTTTTCTCTAAACATAACCAACGACTTTTATGTATATTTTGTAGTTGGGTAAAAATTTCTATACATTTAAAAATTTCCTTAATTCATTGTTGATAAAAAATTCAAATTTATTTAATCCTGAAATTTGTAATTATAAATAAATTATATAAGCTTTTCGTTTTTTTACTTAGATTAATCTTCTAAATACACATGTAAACATATTTATGTATAAAAATTTATAAGATGCAACGTAGCAACAGTATTACAAGATTCTAATAGTTATTAAAAAGACAATTTTTTACATTACGTCGTAAAAGTTAAAAAATTGAAAATTTTAGTAATCGTTAACAAAATTACTGCATTTAATTCATACTATTACTTACTAACTTTAAAATTCAAACGCAAAATTTTCAAATCTAAAGATGCATATAAAAAAAGATGTGGCAATATATATTTAAATAAAAACTTAAAATATTTTAATTTTATTTTAATCATCAAATAGCAATTTATTTATAAAATTAAAGGCTTTTGCGTTTTTAAACGCTTAATTTACCACCAAGTTTTATACTATGATCAGTTAATATTAAAATTGATCATCATTTTTCATGCAACAGGCAGATCTAAGATTTTTGTAAAAAAGTGCTTCTAATTCTTTTGAAGCTTCTAAAAGTCAGACATCCTCGCATATATCTTTTATTGTTGCTTCATTACATCCGGTTTTGTAATCTTACATAAAATGTAGAATATTTTTTTTTTATTTTACTAATTAGAAATATTAGGTTTCCGAAAGAACAAAAAAATATTATATTCTCTTATTTAAAAAGATTTGTTTGTATTAATTAAGAAAAAAAGTCATTTTGATAGTTTTTACATATTCCTTTTTTTTCATCTATAAAATAAATCGATATCTACTACATATTGATGATACTATGATCTAAGCCTGATCATATGAGAACAAAAATTTTATACATAAGTTTATGAATATAATAAAATACAATCATATTAAATATTCTCAAATTTAATGAAATAAATCAAATATTATAATTGATTTAAGAAAGTCATTCAGTTGCTCAAAAATGCCTGTTATATACAGAAGTTTAAAATAAACATGCCAGCATTCTTTTTTTAAATTTTTTTGCGCAATTATACAAACACATTATTTTTTATTGGACCTAAAATCACTTGGTCTTGATTTAATATATCAATAGAATATTATTTTTAATAGAGTATGAAATTTATATGCTCTTTTTATACTTAAATACAATTGATTACTACTTAGAAGAATTTGGTATACATTATACAAATTAGGCTTATTTTATCATTTATCTGTTATGTTTCCTTCTTTAGTTCATAGATATAAGTGTTTTAATAGCGTTTTTTGTGTATTTGTTCACCATGGCATTATAAACTTGTTTGGAAAACTTTCTGTGATTGTATGCAAATAAAGCTTGTATAATACAAAATTTAAATATAAAGAATTACTATATTTTTTTTTATGAATTAAATTTTACACATTGAATGCCCACAATTTTTTATAAATTCAAACTATAAAATAGAAAGTTAACAAAGCGGATTATGAACAAAAGAACATATTTTAAAGGGTTTTAGGTATTGGATTTGCACATTTTCATGTGATTAGATGTACTGAATATTGCAAATGCAATGATATGATAGGTTTTTTTCTTTAAACCACAACCAGATTCGAAAAGATGTATTTTACAGGGCATTAAGACTTTTGAAATTTTTATATTTTTTGTTTATTGAAAGTATTTTTTAACAATTAAAAGTCAGATTATCGTTTTTAGACACCAAATACGATAAACATAAAATAAAAGTAAGAATTATTACTATTTTTAACAAAAAATTACTTTAAGTATAGAATTTTCATACATATGTCTTATATATTTAAATGCAAGAATTAAATGATGTATTATGTAATTTTATAAACCTTTTCTTTTGCGTATATTTTTGTATAAGAAGCCCTTTACACTAAAAATCAGAACATATGATAGTTTTATAGAAAGTATATTCATACGTTGGTGGTATAGTCATGAAAATTTATGCTTTGATAGGTATGAAACCTCCAAAAACTAGAATCTGCATATAAATAAATCGAACAGTGCAAATAGTATAATAATAAGCATACAAGTAAATTAGAAATGTGTAAATGTAAAAAAGATTCTAGATTGTATCATAAATATAAATTGAACTTATTTCTAGTTTCTTCCGTATATTGTTTCTATTTTTTTATAATGAACTAACGATCTGTGAGTTTTTTTCAAAAGAAAAAAATTATAAAGTAAGCATTCAAGATACAATTAAGATAATGAATCAATAGAAAAATCCATGTGAAAAATTTTAAAAAATTATTAAAATGCTTTTAAAACATATTGCAGATTAAATCCAAATTAAGTTAGATCAAATAAAAATATGAAAAATTCATAAAAACCATGTAGATGGATTTTTGATAATGTGACAAACAGAAAATAAAGATAAAGATTTTATTTTTGTTTTAGTTAAATGCATAAACGAAAAAATTAAATAATTTAAATTTAAAATGCTGAGAAAAATAAATTTCGAATATATAATAAAAAGTATGTAAAATTATTGTTTTTTATTGAATTCAACGTATAAAAAATCAAGGAAACAAAATATTTATAAAAAGAAATATACTGTCAATTTTTATGTATTAACTACGATTTATATTTTTTAAGATTGTATTTTTTTATATCTTACTAATAAAAATTCTATTATACATTTTTGCGCTATAAAAAAACGTTGATGGTATAACCAATAAAAGTGAAAGGAGGTTGTTTATTTTAAAAATAGTTTAAACTTATATTTGAAATAATCTAATTATTGCTTATGTACACGTAAAAAACTCTAGGTAACGATTTTTTTTTCTTTATTTTATTTTCTCGTAGCAATTTTTTTAGATTTATCTAATCAGAAAGAATAATTATTATTTGTTATTTATTCTGGCTAATATATTTTTTGAATCATAACAAGGACATATTGTCACGACGAAATTGTAAACTTTATTTTTAAAGTAAATTGAAATTGTTTTGTTAAATTTGTACAGAGATCTTATCTATGCCTGCTAAATTTATATACAATATAATTAAGTATGTAATATTCCTGTTATTCTGGCAACGTCATAATGGATATAATTGATAAAAAGAAAATTAACCCATAAATAAATAATAATTATTTATGATCAAAATATAATAATAAAGAGGCTGGTTTTTATAAAAAGAATACATCATCAATGTTTAATTATTGTGCTATTATCTTGTGAATCAGATATATTTTTTTTACTCTGTTTATTTATCTTTTTGATTTGTTTTATCGTTCTTAATTCTTTATAATTAACGTAGAATCAAAAAAAAATTTAAACAAGTTTTTCATACTATCTTAAAAATTACTTATATACAAAGAAATTTTTTCGAATTTTAAATGGATTCATAATATTTAATATTTTCTTTCTCATTTTTTCCATTTTCATATAATTGATTTACTGTATATCATCGAACAACTCTAATGGGATTAAATTCTGTTGGTTTTTAATTTGTTTGTGGTTTTAATTGATGATTCTTGTAAGGATCATGCTTTTCTTGATTTTCATAAAACATTAATAAATTATGAATTTTAGTTTCAGCTTATTTCACTGAAGCTGTTCCTGTATCTTTTAATCCCCTTTTTTTATGTAAAATTTTGATTATGTATATAATATAATAAATTATTATACTTCCTACAAAATAAAAGATCAAATTCAATGCGTCACTATATATCTCTATTTTCAAATATTCTTTAAATTATCCTATATATTTTTCTTTCATATATATTTATATTTCTACTTGATTCATGCTGTAAATATACCAAACACACATCGGAAATCATATTCGACGTATATATCCATTTTATTGAGATCAAAAGATTATTTTTAGTTCATTGTAATATATAGTGTCAAAAAAGGTGTATAAAATAATAATTTGTGCGTTCTATTTAATCTTTTACCTAACCTTATTAGAATATATCTTTTGATGTTAGATAAATTGACCGAAGAAAACAATTTTTCCTAAATCCAATATACATCTGGATGTAATTATAATGCAAATTTAATTTATCTCGCTCATTCTAGGTTAAAAAATAATCCATGCTTTTTATAAAAATAGCCATAGAAACAAATCTTGTAGGTTTTAATTTGTAAATTTATTTTTTCTTAAAACTTCTAAAATGGGAAAATCAAAAATTATGTATTTAATATACGTGTATTAACTGAATCCAATTTACAAAAATGAAACAAGTAATTTTTTTGTGCTTTCCAATTATGATAATAGTGGATTTTTGATATTATTTGAGGCATTGTTCTGCTTAGTCTGTTTTGCCATTGAAATAAGCGATATGTTCAAAGCAAAATTATATTCTATTTATAGAAATTGATACCTTTTTGTTCATTTTTATATCTTTATGCATATAAGAACATTATATTGTTTTTATTTCAAAATACTGGTGAAAAATTACATAAAATTATATGAAGATAAATCTTTTTACACACGTCTATTTAAAACATTTATAAGACAGATTTTTTTTGAGCTAGACTATGAATATTATACATCTAAATCGAAACGATGTTTATTGCCTTAATATGTATATGGGACGAAATATATAATTTTATAATCACATTTATTTCTTGTTTATAAAAATTTTATTTATAGGATTTATTTGTAATTAATCAAGGTTATGCTTAAAATAATATTTTATGTAGTAAGGCTGTTTTTCGAAGATTTAAAGTGTTTAGAAGTTTTTAATATAAGGTATTGAAGAATTTATAATAATGTATCATGGTATTTGCGATATTTATAATTTCTATGTGATAATAAAATAAAAATCATTTTTTTTACAATCTTTCAACAAGACATCATTTTTTACAATGAGTATTCGTAGAGATTTAACAGATTAAATTTTTGCAATAAAATGACATTTGAAGTAGTATGCGAATGAATTCTATTTGTCCACAATGTTATGTTATATAGTATTATATTCAATCATTATAACAAATAATGTGCGTAAATAAAAATTTAGTCAATATAGGAATTAACCTCTTTTATTGGTTTTAAATCCCTAAAAACTAATCAAGCCAATGTTTGAACGACTCTTTAACACTTACTTTGACAAGCCTTTGTAATTTTTATGAAATATTTGATTTTAAAGAAATTTGCCTTTATAGAGATATAAAAAAAATTATTCCACCTATTTTAACCCATAGTAAGTGACTCAAATACTTTCGATCGTGATCCCAAAATTGCTTGTTAGATTGTATTGCCTGAATATGTTAACGGCTGCGAAACACCTAAAACAGATTATATTTGTTTCAAATCTGTATCATTTATATAGAATAAAATCATATTAGTAACATAAATATTGTTATACATATATACTATATCAAAGGGATGATTTTTTGCGTAAAAAATATACGCATGAATTACAGGAAAGATATTATACGAGAGCCTTTTTGACTCTAAAGTACCAAATATCACATTTAAAAATGATATATAGTCATTATTGGATAAGAAAGAAATACGGAGGAATGTTTTATATACTGCAATGAAAAATATAATTTTTTTATATAAATGTTTTCTGTGAGCTAGAGAAATAATAATGGTATAACTAGTAATGTTAGAACTTTAGAAACCTGAATTGGGCATATAATTATCATAAAGTAATATTTGTATTACTTATCATTAGTGTATTTTATTTCTTGAATACGGCCCCTCGCAAAGATAATTGATTTATTAAAAAGTAATTTTTTTAAAATTAGTGTTTAATATAATATATTGGTTTTAAGAACAGAACTAAACGTATAATTTACATATAATAACTTAATTTAAAACTTTAAAGTATAAAAAAATCTTTTAAAGAAGATTGCATCATTTTTAAATAAAAACTTACATTACCTAACTATATAAATGAAAAATTTGGGATTTTTACAAATTATAGTTCTTATCGGTTACAAATATAGTTAAAACGAATTATGTTTAGATAAAGGGGAACGATAAGAACCAATGAGCTTCTATAATACTATATATGTTATATATTATTAAATGTAAGGTATTTTGTATTTAATAAAATTATATTTGTATTTTGCTGGATTATAACCATAATTTAATCCTTTTAAAATCTGTGATCTTGATAATGCTGTCTATTTTTTATAGATATTTGGAATTATTTTAACCCCGAAAAGGAGATTTCAGCAAATTTTAGCTAGCTCCGGGTTTCGTATATTTTTATGATGATTATATTATTCATATATCTGTCTTCATAATAAATTATAAATCTCTATATTAAATGAGTCAATTCATATCAAAGGATATTCTGCTTCTATTTAAGATCACTCTATCAACCTCAGCGCCTCTTTGGCGATTTTTATATATTTTAAACGATTCGCATACATAGATCATGTATTCAATGATTACGAGTACAATTTTATTTATTTATGGGTTTTAATTTTCGTTTAATTAATAGGTCTCTAAAGAAGGAGGGGTATTGAAGAAGACTTAGGAGAGGAGAAGATAGCCGAAAGTATAAATACGCTGTGTGTACAGAGAATCAAGCAAATTGTGACTGATAACAAAAACTGAAATTACGACTACAAATTCATCCTATGAAAAAAATGCAATATATAATAATAATTTTAGACTAGATTATTGGTGCAAATTATAAATTATGGGTATTTGTATCCGCATAAATAAAGGTCACAGCAAAATATTTTTTCATAATATAAAATAAATAATCTAATGTATTATTTATATAATAAAAGATATATTGCATATAAATTAAATATTTAAGCCGCAAATCTGGTAGCTCTTTTTGGATTTGCAAGAAGTACAATATTTTGACTTTATGATATTTACAAGATATCTGTATTAGTAGCAAGCCGCTAGGGCAATTTTAGGTTTTACAGGAACTTAAAGCATATGTCCAACTATTTATACATTTATTTTGCCAGATTCCCTATGACCAATGTTCTTAGAATCTTGAAACTATACGATTTAGATGGTATAAAGAAGTTCTTTCTAGCTTAGTCTAATTCCCAAATCTTGTTTCCATATAAGATTTATTAGTAAACAAGTTTCTATACTGATGATAATTCGCATATTACAACAAAAACGAGCTTTAGTTTATATTAAACATATAAATTAACAGAATTCTGATTTATAATAAAGAAAAAGACAATACAACACATATATATTATGCTAAATATAATTTATTCTGCGACCTAAATGCTAAAAACCACAGTTTATCACACAAAAATAATTTTCAATGTGGAATATATATACATTTGGTAGCATCATTATGTCAGAGATAAAATTTTAATATATGGAATATCCATTTAAATTATGAAAAAACTTGATAACAGAAAAATTAAGAAATAAAATCAAAATTTAAAACTTCAAAATACATATACTTCAATATAAAATATTTTAGTAAAAAAATATATTCACGATTCTGCTGCAGCACTCATTAGACAGAAATAACGATAGTAAAGCACTTCGTTGTTAAAGACTAAATCAAATTTATCTTTTTTAGAGTCATTTGTTACGAAGGCATAATTTATTTTTTCTTCTATTTTGTACAAATTTTAGCTTGACAACCGATTTTAAGTTACAAAATAAATGTTTTAACAATTCTTTTTTTAACATTATGCAATCTTATTATATAAATCCCTTTTTTACCTTTTTTTTCTGGTTTAATTTTCTGTTTTTAAAATTAAAACATTATTTTGGCTCTAGTATGTTTATTTTTCATAACAATGCAAAGCACCTATTATAATTAAAAGATTACACATATTAGATTTGATGCTATGTTGTATATAACAGATCTGACTTTTATGCAGAAAGCAAATATTTTTATATAATTAAATTTCTGCTTTTAATCCCGCTAACAAAAAATATAATTACTGTCGAAAAATTCATAAATATGATTCGAAAGAAATTGCCAATATATAACAAAACTTTTAATAAAAAATAATCTAATTTAACGGCTAAAAAAAATAAGCGCCTATAATTAGCGGCAATTATGTATAAAGACATGTATAAGCTTTTTAGCCCTTATTATGGGAATTAAGCTGTAAAAAAAAATCTAGAAACAAATTTTATAGATAATCACAAATTGATGCTTTTAAAAAGGCAAAATTACAAGTTCATGATCCAACCATATGAGCAAATAATAATCACCTGGTATTGTAAATTTTTGCAACAATATATATATTTTTTGAATATGCTTTAGAATTGTATTTATGTGCAAAAATGGCTTATCTAGTTTGGCATTCTTTAGTAATTCTTGATATTATTTAAAATTTTAATAGCACTTTTTATGTATCTAAAATCCGTTAAAGACGATAAAAACCCGGATTTTATTTACTAAATTGTATTTTTATCAAAATTGAAATTTAAAAAATCCACACATGCGATTTATTTTGCTGAAACAGTTTATTATAGCATCAAATACCATTTGCTCGTATTGTTCTTTTCTTATAAAAATAGGCACTTATTTTTATATGAAATGACAGAATTGACTATGATATGTATTATATTCGTTTCTCTACTTATGGTAAAAAAATAATAATAACGAATATAAATTAACACATTCAACCGAAATAAAACTATCATT
The DNA here is from genome assembly GCF_057557595.1 of Rhyacophila brunnea. Classification (NCBI taxonomy): domain Eukaryota; kingdom Metazoa; phylum Arthropoda; class Insecta; order Trichoptera; family Rhyacophilidae; genus Rhyacophila; species Rhyacophila brunnea. Next base: position 3,552,448 of record NW_028233078.1, on the reverse strand, counting down.
TTTTACTGATATAAAATTTATTAATAATGATTTACAACAAAAATATGTATTCAATATAATCTGTTTATCATAGTGGAATATATGTTATATAAATTATTGAAACATTGGTATTAGAACATAAATATAAATTTCTTATTGGTATGTTTTGAAGTGTTAAAATACGCTACGAAATCATCCATGACTTTTATGTATTATTTAACGATAACAGAAGAAAAAATTCATGACTTTTTGATGTAAAAATTATTCCATTTTTGTGCATAAAGTTCGATCAATTTTTTTTTGAGTTTTAAAAGTGGACACAGATTATAGAAGCATTTAACCACAAAAGATATCTAATATAATCGTATATCAAAGATCATTAATTCAAAATGTAAATATATATACCGTGATCTATTTAGTATTTTTTTCTCAAAATAAAGGCACAACTAAAATATGCAATTAAAACCTTATAACATTGCTAATATTTTTTTAGATAAAAAGCTTGCTTAAATACATAAAAGGAACATTTACGTAAATTATACAATAGTTTTCTAAATTATGCGGTATAATAGAAGAATATGCCTAAATGAAAATAAAATTTTTACATATATATATAATTTTGTAGAGTCTAATTCGAATAATATGTTTTTTTGCTTATTTTATGTGATTTGCCAGTCAAACGAAGAAAATACATTTTATTTCAGCACAATATTTATGCAAATTAAAATATATAAATTATTGAAGAATAGTAATATATTTTTGTTTTTTATATAGTGTTAAGATTCTCTTAAATTGTATAATATGCATTTTTGTGGCTTGCTTCTAATGAATTTAAATAAGAATAATAAATCTGTTATATATATTTCTATATGATCTTTCCGATTTTTTTCTAGACAGTAAAAAACGTGCTTTAATAAAGGGTTACCATTTGTTACTGTAAAATTCATCGCAAATATAATTTAATATTGTAAATTAATATTAAATATATTCTTTTATTGTTTCAACGAATATGATATGAAATAAAAGTAAAATCACAAATACCAATACAAATACAAATAATTGACATCTTACATAAGGATCATAGTTTTATGATTTTGATTAATATGCATAATATTTTCATAATAAAATGGTGATAAGTATAGCTGTAAAGAATCTAAAATACATTAAAAAGACTTGCGATATGATTGTACAGTAACATCGAATTAGTGAGGCAATAAAAATATTTATATTTTATATTCCTATTTTATTTTTATAACAATATTTAGACGTAACAGGAGATTCACGTTTATTTTTTTTCCAGTGGCTAGGATATACATGAAATTAATATCGAATTTACTACAAAAAGCAAACTAATTGGTTAAAAATTTTCAGAAATATAAACTTTATAAATTTTATTTAAAATTTATGTATTTAAGATATTATAATACAACTAGCATGCATAAAATGATTTTTACGATTTAAAGGCATGTACAAAGCGTTAAAAACATACTTATATTAATAAAATTCTTATTTAATGATAGCTTTGTTGCACAAAGTAAAGTAATTGTGTTTCTGATATATAATTCAATGTATAAATACACATTGTCCATATTTTGTTTTTAAACTAGAGTAAATATTTTAATTGCGATATATATATAAACAAAGAAAGAGCATCAAAATGTTTCCATTTCATTTTAGTTTAAAAAATAATAATATAATATATGCTTTTAATTTATCTATTATATAAAATTTTATTTTATCTATCATATATAAATTGTATTTTCTAATATTGTTAAATTATCATAACCTAAACTCAAATGACATTAGATGGAATTTTATGTAAGCATCATAAACATTCATTGTTAAATTTTATAATTAAAAATCAAAGTTATCAATTAGACGAAATAATGAAATCTATTTTTTTTTGTTTCTATAGCCCTTGTTTTTATTTTCTGTCTTTTATTGAATTATAACGAAAAAATGCGTAAAAAATGTTTTTTAAAAACATAAAACCTTTATTTATTAACTTTCCTTATCCTGTTTTCAAATTTAAAATTACCCCTATATTGATATATCTATTGAAAAATCAATTTTTTAATTTTATTTGTACTTTTAATAAATTCTTTTCTCTATATATTATAATTATACCATTTCTGCTTATTAGGACATCTTTTCTAAACTTTAATTGTATATGAATATACATATTTAGATTTTTGTATCAAAGACATAAAGATAAACATTTTTTATACACATCGTTAAGCCTAATTTCATTTTTTTATTTTCTTAATTTAGAAGACGTTAAAATTCCAAAAAAAATTATTAGCGTAGCATTAGATTAACTTTATGGTATAAGGCAATAATTAAACCTATAAACATAAACACGAATCCTATCCATGTCTTTAGCTATTCTTACATCAAAAATGTAATGTAGGGGAATAATATTTTTTGTCTTGTTAATGAACGAAATAGAAATATAGATTAGGAATGGTTTGGAATTATATTGGCAAAGTGAATGCTACTAAAAAAATTATAGATAAATATTGTTGTCGATTTAGAAGAAATCTCTGTGCGATCGGGTTATAATCAGTTTTTCTTTTTTTCCTATAGAAAACGTATGTAATACCACATTATGACTGCTCTTTGAAATATCTATGGCAATATAAATAAATTGAAGGATAAAATTCTGTAAACTGCAAAAGTGAAGTTTTTATTCCAATATCGATAAAAATACACCGTAAAATAAAATATTTGGTGTTTTAATACTACAAATATATTGCGACTCAAGATAATCAATGCATTATACCGTAGAAAGCATTTGGGCATAAAAGTATAGAAAGCCAAAGAAGGCCCAGATTATATATTTGATCAAAGAAAGAAATTTAAGGGGAAATATAAACATTCAAGTTTATTTAAATATCTATACTTATTCAACGAAAATATTGGAATCTATGCATAGTTATCAGTACAAAGCAATATGGTTACTTCCCACCATAGTACAAATATTTCCACAAACAGATATCAAAATATAATACTATTTTTATTTGGATATGGTTGCAAGCCATGAAAACGAATTTAGCTCGTATTTTAAATATTTACTATGGAACTCTAAATATATCTAAATGATCATCTTAAAACTTAACTCTTTGAATCACATCAAAGAGTTCAAATTTGTTAATATAATTTACATGGGATTGGTTTACGCATATTAACTAAAATACCGAGTTTTATATTTATAATAATAACTAAACAAAAACTCAAAAGAAAAAAAAATATTTTAGCATATATTAAGTGAAATAAGAAATATCTAAGAATCTCGGGTAATAGAAGATATATATAAGCTCATATGTTAAATGTTATAAAAATTTATAAAATACAACTATAATAAGTAATACATAATTATGGAGCATAGCATAAAATAAATGATCGAATATGTAAAAAAAATATAAGTTGATAATAATATAATAGAACAATAGAATCTACTTAGTTTTCAAGAGGACTAGAAATACAATCTCCATTTAACATTGAATGAATTTCTGCAGTAAAAATCTAGAAGTTAAGATCAAAGTATACTAATCGTATAAAATCTTTAGATAAATACGAGCAAATCTCAAAGTACTTATATATTTTTTTAAAAAGGTTATTGATCACATTATATGTATGTGCTGGTATAAACAGATTTTTATATAAGAATAAAGCTAATTTTGTAGTTAATATAGTCTTGAATTTTTTCTTTCTATTCACATGTTTTTAGTTACTGCAGCTGTTGAGTTTTTGGGATATTTAATCGTCAAGCTATATAAAGTATCAATATATTTAGTAAATGGTAATTATATCGTCAATAGTTATAAAATACTTAATTATATAGAATGCAAAGAAACAAATTAACTTCGTACGAGTTTTTAGAAGCTATATAAACTACAAAACTTTGAATTTTAAATAATACTGCAATAAATCAAATTATTTCGATACGAAACATTTTATTTATTTGAAATCATGGAAGCAAATGTATGCTTGCATTAAATAAAATTTTATGATAAATTCTTTTGGAATAATAGATTTATTATCGGAAATATTGTTATGAACTGAATTCAGTAAGAAATTTCAAATTTTATGATTTCTGTTTATAATCTGTGTATATTTATTGGTGATAAATTTGGTATTTTTTTACACTGTGGTTTTAATTTCTTATTTGAATTTATAAAGTTATATGTTTATACATTCCCGAAAAAAATTTTATGAATATTTTTTATACTAGAATATGTAAAGTTAAAAAACCATATATGATTTTGCAAAATCTGTTTATTATTCACTTAAAACCTAGCCAAATATTAATCACAACTAGATTATATTAGACTGCCTTCCTTAGTTTGAATACCACATGAAGATCTATTAATATCTATAACAATATGTATTTCATTCTTAATTTATATTTTATGATATATATCATTTTATCAAAAAGATCTCTTGGTTTTATATAATATTCTTAGTTAACAATTTATATCTGTAATTAATTTATGCCTTTGCAGTAACTTCCTGGATAGGTGTTTCTAATGGATTTTTCTTCACAACTATCCAAGTAGAAAAGGTTTCCTTCCTCATTATAAACAGTTCTAAAATGACAGTGTATATGATTCAGCATATATAAATATTTTAAAATATTTTTTTATGTTAGATATATAATTATTTATATGACCAGCAATATTCTTTAATATAAAAAGCACATTTTAATAATCAAAACAAACTTTAAAGTTTAAACCTTAAAAATATATATAAAAAAACAGATTAAATTTCATATTTTCTATACTAATACATGATATTAAATTTATAAAATCTAACGTGTGGCTGTAAACTAACAGTTGAATCATCCTTAACTTTTAAATTAAATAAAAAAAGTTGTGAAAATGACTTTAAATGTAGCTTAAGGCAAATTTAATGTCATATTTTGTTTTTAAATATTTTTATTTATAAAAATTTGGATTAATATAAAATATTTCAGGGATCGTGAATCTCTAACATTTACATTCAAGCCTAGTAAAAAAAAGCTATAAATATAGGTATACTCTAAAATTGCAAATACTTATATTTGTAATGAACTTTGCGTCAATATTCCCAACAAGTATGCAAAAGTACATTTACTAGGCTTAATCTTTTTACTTCATATATCATATATAAGAATGCATTCTAAATTCTAATTTAGGTTTTATACATAAATCAACCATCATTATCTATTTTCCATAAAGTACATTTTTGCATACGATCAAAAAAATTACAATTATATGAAGATCTATAAATCCTAAATTCGGCTTTTTTTAATCCTTAAATTTTAAATTTTTATCTTCAGAACATAAAAAGATATCTAATTTTACATTCCTTTGTTGTTTATGAATATAGGGGCATTTATCATTTGTTATCCAATGCTCAGTTAGCCGTATTAATGCAAGCCAGTATTCTATATATATTCTAGCAGGTGGAATATAGATTCTACTGCATATTAATGCTTTTTAGTTGCGATAATATGATGATTGTAGTACTTTGTGATTATAATATGACATGATATTATAAAACTAATAATCATTCAACGTATTTTATTGTGAATTATGAACTTTTATAAAAAAATTAGAACAAACAAAGATTTTAGATTATAATTTATAAGTAAAAATTATATAAATAAATGTAAATATTTGACTAGTTTACAAATAAGATAATTTAGTCATATATTTATATATTTTAGGCCTTTAATTTACTAATGATATTTTTAGAATATTTGTGTGCATTTTTTTAATTTAAAGGCTTCTAATATTATATCTAATTTATTGCGATCAGACAAATAGATGGATATAAATTTCTTTTGATATACTCTTTAAATATTTTCTGGAATTATTTCCTGGAAGCCGATGAGCACGTTATATTTTAACTTCTTTATTTTTTTGTGCTAAAGGCTCTCTTAAATACCTGAATCTCTGTGTGTAGTTCACAAAACTTAAATTTTATTTATTTATGGGCTAAATTTTAATAAATTACTTTGTATTTGTGGAATAATTTTATTTTTATCATTTAAATATATTAAGACGTAGTCAGTCCATTGTGAACTTTGCAAAACTCCTTGATACATCATTTGAAACCTTCCCTGATCTATCTTCATCAACTGCTCTTTTCTCTCGAAAGAGATGAGTTCAGGTGTCTGCAATGATAATGTCATTTTTATAGTAATAAAATTACAAATTCAGTAAAATTATAAGGTAGTGGGGATTATAATTTTATATTATTTCAATGCAATTTTCTTTTTCTAATTTATAAAATTACAGTTTGTTAAATAAAACTGTTCTTAATAAATTAACAATATTTGCCATTCATCTTTATGTTTTCTGCTATTTAAATTCTGGTTTTGTTTTATTATGTCGAATTAATTTTAGGTAAAGACATTTATCTATCTTATATTCTTTCAAAAATTATATAATGACACAAATACGTCATATATAGGTTTTCTTTCATATTTACAGCTTTGAAATTATGCAATAAATTAGGATTATGGATTTAAACGGTTTGATGGGGGTAAAAAGAAATTTTATTTACGCGGCAACTAGGACCGGATTTATACATAAATAATTTACAAATTTTAAAGAAAAACCAAAAAAATATAAAAGTACTGTGAATCAATATAAGATACATCATGTGTATAATATATATCAAAAACCAGAAATTCATGTGTTTGATTTTTTGTTGTGGAAAATTTGAAGTTCAACTCATATATATAAATGCGCTATTATTATAAATATTATGATTCATTTACAAGTTAAAAGATATAATTTGGGCTATCGTGATTATGTCTACAGTAAGTTTTTTTTAATAAAAATTATACTTTCGCTTGTACAGTCTGTTTCTGTTTAATAGATAATTTGATATAATATTAGACAGTGTGATTAAGATCCAGCTAGAGTTAACTTGCAATAATTTAATTTAGATATTATAATTGCATATATAATTATGATTATACAATATATCTAAATTTATATTTTTATCGTTAAAATAAATACAAAATCAAATGTTCATGTAGGTAAATTTTAGATATTATAAATCTAGTCTTCACATAAAAAAATTCATATAATACACTTTATAAAATCATTTTGATAATAGATGTGTAAGTATGTTTAATTTTGATTTTCTATTATTCTTAAATCGTTTAACATATATTTGATATACTTTTATGTGATGAATATCATGTGATTATAGCCATCCATATGTCAATTAATATTCTTATCCACCATAAAGATTTAATTTTAATTTTTTGCGCTTCTATAGGTAAGAAAATAACGTGAACGAAGCTATGTAGGCATTTAAAGGTAACAAATTTTTATATCCATAATATTTATATAATATGCGACCAAAATGACCACTCTATTATTTGAAAGCTCCAGATCTATTTTTTATCTAAATAAGAAAGGTCTTTTAATAACAGTGATCTATCTAAAGATATATATGTTTTTAGACACCAACGCTTTTTTGTTCTAATAGATATACTAAACTTATAATACAGATATTTTATGGTCATCATATAATTGGTCAACAAAAAGGCATAAATTATATAAAATTTGAATTTAATGTATAATTTAGGCTGTATATTTATATTTTTACAGCATGCAATATACACATTTGATCTAAAAACTTGCACGATTTTTCTGAACATATCTTTTATTAGCCGAACTTATCTTTAATATTACTTTTTAGACTTTAACTGCTATACTTCTCATATTATTTCATGTAGTTCATGTATCCTATAAGTTTCTGCGTCATATTATAGATACTAGTATAAATTTTAGTTTTCAAGCGTCTAATTTATATCAATAATTTTTTTGGATCGAACTCATAATATTTGCTCTCTATGATTATAAAACAAATTTTAAAAGATTTTATATTTCTACATAATTTTTTTACAGTAATTAGTCCTATAAATCAATTATACTGTATGAAATAGTTCCATTGAGATGCCGATGCAAGAGTATTCAAAATAATCACAATATTTTGGATAATTTCTTTATGAAATTTTTAAAATAAATGAATTAAAATAATGTCGGTTAATCTTTTTTTATTTGATTTAAGGCTTTAAAATCTCGTTGATTATATGATAAATACTATTTAAACTGTACTTAGCTCTATAACACGTAAAATATATATTTTTTGCTCTTTCGATGCCATAATTTTAAAGTATTTCCACATGTAATTTTTATTAAAAAAATATACAATGCGTTTATGGCCTTCATGAATATCGAGGAAAGATCAATATAAATTTATATACGTTTTACATATTCAATTCTTAGTGTTGAATATGCTTTATCGTATATTAATAGGCAACACTTCCTAATATCTAAGTGGATTTATTATTTGCAAAATTTATACATTAATTTCCACGATAAGACTGTCAAAAGGCTGTTTCTACATCAAGCGGGCATAATTGACATAAAAGATTGTATTTCTATTTATTTTTACATTTAAAATAAAGATAAATTTTATTATTAATGTAAAATATTCAATCGACTCATTTATGTATAATGTGGCATCTTTGATACCTATCAAACTCACTAAGAAGTATTTTATAACCCAGATTAGAATATGCATAAATAAAGTAAACAATATGGCATATAAAGATTAAATCCTTTAATTTATTTATTTGTTTTATATTATATTATATGTCAAACAAGGCTTTTTAAAGCATAATAAACATAATTATTTGCCGAAAAAATATACTCATACATGTGCATTTGCTATATTTATGATTTTATTCAATTCCTTTCTTATTATTATTTTTTATTCACGTATATAGAAAAAGCAACATTAAATCTTCGCATCTATTTATTTTTCAAAAATTTTGATTAGCTAACTAATTCTTTACTTTAAATTTGCCACGTGTTTATGTCAATTTGTCTATTCTAATGTGTCACTTGATATTTAGTATCTTTTTTGAGGATTCATATCATATGTTATATAATTTAATATGAATTTAAAAGTGATTCACGACAAAATTAATGATAAAAATGGATTGTATTATGGTTTCAACATTGATAACATATCGTTTCTATTCAGTCTTAAAGCTATATGCAAAAAAATAGTCGTCAAGATGATACGTCACATAGGCATATTGGATCCACAGAAAATCAGACCGGTCGATTTAATTAATTTAAATCAAATTAAATTTATGCAAGCTTAGAATAAAAAAACATATGTTTATGGTATTTAAATTGATATGATATTAAATTTAATATAAATTATATTTAAATAAGTTCAAATGGACATAAATAGAGCCCAACTTGTAATATAATCTTTATTATACGATCTTTTGATTTTAATAATTTTGTTTTTCAATCGTCTTGTAGATTAAAAGGCTTACCTAAACTTGTTTTGTGTGACTGAATATTCTTTTATGTATTTAAAAATCTAGATATATGGATATAATTTATCCGTGTTTTTATAATGTTGGAGTCTTTATATGATTCTATTTCTTTGTATTCTCATTCGTCTGTATATTCAGAATCCTTTTCTGATACTTTTCAGATTTGATTTTTATATGTAGTTTTAGTCCTTGATAATAAAAACCGATGCTAATCCTCAGACACACTTTTTACTGACTCTACAAATGTTGCGAATTAAGATTTATCGCTTAACTCTATTTCTTGATATTGGGTAATTTTGCTTAAATCATATTCTAATCGCTTAAAAAATCCTGCCAGGTTTATATATTGTTCTGTTAATGTTGCGGCGATTTCTGCTTATTTGTTCCTTAATCTAACCTATTATTGCTGTGGATGTTGAGTGTGAAACGAATTTATGCATTGAAATCATTTAAGGAAGGCTTATAAAATAGAAAGTCTTAAATTGAAGCGATTTCGGGTACTGATATCTAATTTATAAAACCATTTTTTTGCTGATATATTAGTTTAATTTTCACAGTTGATATTCGTACAACAATTATATAGGCATTCCAGCTATTCCACGAAACGTTCGGAACCAATAATCGATTTGCTCCCATTTGAAACCATACAGCTTACGTCCATCCAATAAAATACCATTTTTATGGCAATAATTTACAGAATTTTATTTCTCCTTTTAAAAATATATAATCAAACAATTTAATTGGCTTTTTATTAATCTAAGATTTTCAATATATTTGTTTTACTGTCATAGTCACAAAAAAATTCATATTATTTGATATTAAATATGTTCAATATTTTATATATTATATTAGAATTTCTGGGCATGTGTGCTTAAATATGAAAATAATTAACATTATATTTACGTAGTTTTATTCTTCTTCTGTAACATCTAAATGTGCGGTTTTAGTGTGTATTCTTCTACATTTTTTTATGCACGATGTATAAATAAATTGATATAAACATAAAATAATTCGGGTCATTATTTTAAACTTATAATAAAACGGGTTCATATGTACAGCACAATTTATTAAGAATATATTATGCGTATGTCATAAAAATTTTGGCCAAAAAAATACTTGATGCTAGATTACTTTTGTAAACTACATAATGTAACGAATGTTGACTAAATTTCAAAATTGATGTTTTATTTATAACAACTTTTTTATAAACAGACTCTCTGACGATAATTATAATTTACACTCTAAATATTGTTTTTATTAAAAATTTTCTTTTATGTGAATGCACATTTGAAGGATGTATTCTTATGCGCCATTTTTAGATTAATTATAACTATTTTTTTTGAATACTATAATACATAGACGGTGAAATTATATACTTTAAATATAGTCTAACACGGATATTATAAATTTGGGAAACGATTGAAAGAAATTTAGTATATTATCCATGTATATGCATAGATAAAAAGTAAATCATTTGTGAAATAATCGCTTTATTATATTTGTAAAAAAAACATAATTTTTTATTATTGTAAATTTTATACAGATATATTTTTGTTACCTTTAAAAATAAAAAGAATATATTAGCTATGGTTAAAAAAAATTAATAAAGAGAATTTTATATCATTTAAATGCAAATTCATATGATTTACACAACATTCCGATGTAAAAATATATTATAGAATAATAGCAGAATTTTACAATTATCTCATATAGCTTTTTTGTAGTAGAACTATGCTCAGTATGTAAATAATGCTAGTAAGTAATGAAATAAGTGTGAAACAAAGATTCCGCAAAGAAATGTCTAAATTATCGTAAGATATCATATATTTTATGCCAAAATAATAGGTTATGGAACTTTTCTTTGATAAAGATTTGTGTTTAATGCCTAAAGATGGTTTTTTCAGTGGTATATCAAGTGAAATAAGATTAAAAGTTTAGGTTTCAAATATAAAATACTCGAAACAGAACGTTTATAAAATCATTTTCATATATTTATAGATATATTGGAGGTATTTGAAAAAAGATGTCAAAATTTATTCAAAAAAAAAATACGTAGGTATGTATTTTTTCATAAAAAAGTTCTCATTGCAAAAAAAAATGCTTTTTATTATATAATTCAATCAAAACATCCAGAATTTTAGGGCTAATTATATAAATTCCTATTAAAATTCGAATATCATGCGTTTGTGACAAATTGAAAATATACATAAAACTACAGTTGTGCTAAAATATATTCTTTAGAAAATTATTTTAAGATCAAAATAATTATTATTTTTTGCTCCAATAAAGTTAAAAGTTGCATAAAGAATTCAGCTCGTAGATTTTATGATATGTATGTTGAGATCCATTTTTTTGTGGTATTTTGAGATTTATTATTGAAAAATTAAATGTAAAAGAAATTTCGATTGATTTATATGTTTAATTTGATTTTATGTAATCTTTGACGTCTCTTTATATTATATTTGATGCATTAAAATCTTAGCTTTCCCCATCATATTTTAATCGAAGATTAATAAAATTGCACAAATATCTGCCATTTTACACAATTATGTTCTTTTCAGTAAAGTATTTGATCATATTAAAAAAATAATAAATTTCACATGTACGATTACATTTGAAAATAAATCTGAAACTGACTACATGTTTATATAAGTAATACATGCAAATTTATATATTTTTCTACAAGCAATTTAGTATCTAAAATTTTTTAATTCAACCAAGGATAACATATTGATCTAAATTTATAATGTTATATCACGCTATAAAAATTAAAAATCAAATCCAATAGATAAAAAGTTGGAATAACAATATTTAGTAAATAAATCAAATATATATTAGACTCTATTTATAAGGACATTGCTAGCAATAAAATTATATTATGTAAGATGATTTTTCAAGAATACATTTACAACCATGATTTATTCGTTCCATGTCGGAAACAGTTTTTCAAGCAGATTTATAAATGAATTATATATGAAAAAAGTTTTTGTAAGTTTTTTAATTTAAATACAAAGGCTAGAGTAATTAAAATATTAACAAAGTATTTAATTTTCCATGCCTTTTTGCACTTATTATTCACATATTTCATTTTTTATCTTATTAACTAGTTAATCCATTGATAACTAAAATCTTTTATCTATCTAGTCGGTAACTGTTTTTAAATTCCCGAATTCGAAATTTTTCTCACATATATAATATATAACAATTTTTTATTATTTAAGCAATCAAAATTTTGAAGCAATATAAATATTCTGAACATTTTATATATTTTAATGTAAAAATATTAGCTTTTAATCTAATTCTTAGTTTTTTTGGTAGAACCTGAGTACTTTATCAAAAATTTAAAAGTTGTAGTACAAAAATTTGCATGTAAGTTTTTTAGAAAGAAAATAATAGAATTTTATAATTATTACATAAATTTACATTTACAATTTTAACAAAGAATCAAACTTTTCGTATGATCCTTTGTAATTTTAACAAATTATATAGATTGTAAAATGAATTAGGTAAATAAATATTTTTAAAGCTTAGATCTATGCATTATTTTTTTAATATAGATCGTTTAAAATTTTTGTATTTAAAAACCTACAACCTAACTAATAGATGATATATCTCAATTCAAAGTTCAAAAAATTTATGTTCGTAACTTCTTTATATTATGTGTTAATATTAAAATATACATGAATGAGTAAAATTTTTTAATTATTTACACTAATCTACTATATCTAATATGCTTTGTTATATTCTTGTAATCTATATTAACATAAAATAATTTCCTCCATAAATAAAAAGATTTAGTTACCATTTAATATTTTTTAAAAACTCTTTTTATCATAAATTTCTTATCTGAGACTATAATTTTTCGTGCATTTTATAAAAATTTTTTTTGAGCGGCATACATTATTTGTAGGCTTTTAACATCGGAAAATCATTGTAAAAAAAATTACTAGGAGATCTTTAAGATGAAGAATATGTTCTTATCCAACATAAAAAAAATCCGATAATTCGATATATAAAACTAAAATCAAAGTTGATAGTTAATTTTATGTTATATTTTTTTATAGCCATTTTCTGTTGATATCTCTTTATTAAAAGTAATATTTATAGAATTCAAAATCCATTAAATTCGTTACTAATAATATTTTTGTCTCATATTTAGTAAAAATACCATTAAATAAATCATCTATTTTAAAAAAATAAAGGTTCTGTGCAGCATATCAAGCTGAAAATATATTTTAAATAAAAGTCTTGGTTGTAAAGCGATATATATTTTATATGTATTATTAATAAATTGTGCCTTAAAATAAAGTTTATTTGTATTATCAAATAGTCGTATATAATAAGAAATGTTTTTACAAATATAATAAATTCTTAAATGATATAATTATATTGATATCTTTGGGTTAATTTTCATGTCTAAAACCTTTTATATTTTATTAATTCACATGCTAGAATTGTACTACCTTTTGAACTACATGATATCGAGAAAAAAAACTTAAATTTATATGAAATTGGCACGCGCAAACTACTAAGCATATGAGTAATGATTAAGTTTGTACACTTGTATACAATGTAAATGTATATATTATTCGGTATATAAAATTTAATTTACTTAAGTAAATATATTTCTTGCTGACATTGCATTTTTTTAAACATGTTTTGTATATATTTGGCAATTTATAAGCGTCATAAAATAGATAAATGTATATATGATGAATTTTGTTTTTTTCTGTATATTATTTGATGTAATAATAGCATAAAAATTCTTTTTTGATGCTCATTGACAAATAGATAGCAAATTAAAATCAACCATATATAAATGTGGGTTAAATATATTTTATTTTCTTACACATTTAAAGGTAATAATATCCAAGTGTGAGGGCATTCTATTATCAAAAAACATATGTTAAATGCTGCCAATGTGTAATGAACTAAGAAAAAACAGAGATGAGACCTATATTATTAGAAATATTTTCAAGTAAGCTTTGCACATTATTGAGCAGCATAGAATTTGAGTACTTTCTAACTGTGGAGGCAGTGTTATGAGCTGTAAAACATTTTTTGAAAATTCCCTATACATGTGAACTATCTAAAATTGGGATGTAAACCGTCGATTTTTTAATTTAACATAAAGATGCATTATACCATAATTGTGAGAATTAATAACATTATAAATGTAGAGTTCATGTCAATCAAATATCCATTTATAGAAAGAATGCTTTTTTGACATTTAATATATGCACTGTTCACGTTTTGTATAAACCACGATAAGCTCAACTTATTTCGACGAAAATATTATATTATATTGGAATATAAAAAAAGAAAACATAAAACAGTGCTTGAATATATAAATAGCGATTTTTTCGCTGAAGACAGATCATGAAAACTATAAATAGAGATAGATTTATATAAAATTGTATAAAAGAAAATATTGATCATATTTCGTAAATTCATGTAGGCATACATAGATAAAATTATTAAAAAAAATATAGCTTTATTCTAAAACTCTTGTGTATATATTTCATACAAGCCAAAATAACTTTTTACGAGTACTTGTCATTATAAATGAGTTTCCAAATTTTTATTAAACTTATTCGATATCGTCAAGATACTCAGACGAAGACAAAAAATATATTGTAAAACAAATCTGTAAATAATCAAATTGATTGTAAACATCATTTTACACACACTTTGTTGCATTTTTATATTACTCGCATCATATATAAGCAGTCATTCGCTTTCATCATATTCTATAGCTAGAAAATTCTATTTCGATATTAAAACAAAACGATTCTATGTGTAATCAATAGACATAAAACAGAAATTAGGGGTTAATTCTCGTTCTTTAATTTGATATCAAATCTAAAATTTATAATTCGATCAGTTGAATATATTCTAATTTTCAACATAGAAAGTTGATTTTTATTTTTTAAAAGTTGATTGATAGATTTAATCTTTCTTTTGCTTTTTTAATGTATTTTGAACATATGAACAGCAAGAATTATTTCTTTTATATGAAAAGATTGAAGATTAAGTTTAGTGATTTAAAAACCGATAAAATACAAATATATATACGCAATATAAAGCTGAAAATTTTATGAAAATAGGGCTAGTGTCATTATAAGATTAATTTCCTTATAAAAGGATTTTTAGAAGCTTCGTGGATTTACATCTTTAAGCCATATAGTTTCAGACCAATTTCAGCAAATTGATCTATGATTTTATATATGTTCACATTATGGTATTTTACATATGAAATATCCATATAAACGTAAAAATTATTTTAGATCAAGTGCTTTTGGCATGATAAAAGAGTCAAATTTATTCGGCATCAATAACACTGTATGTCACAGGTAAATGCTATTTACTGTGAGGCAGTCTACAGGTGTATGCTCTAATTCTTGCAGATGGTCTGGATTGGATAGCTTTTTGATGATTTAAAAATGCTTATGCAGAAGATTATTTGAAAGTTCAATCTCTAATCTTAAAATAGGGGTCTGATATATACATTTAAACCCACCAAACCAGAAATTATATTACTTTACATAAATTCTGAAATATCGAGAAATAACCGGAAGAAAATATCTTTCCGAACAGAAAGATATTGCTTTAATAAAAATTTGTATCACAAGCAATGATGATAATAGGGTAAAAAATTTTTAAATTGATAAATAATGTAAATTCATGCACTTTAATTTATAGTTTACGAAATGGCATTATAATCAAAAATATGTATTTTTAGATCTGTACAAATAAATAAATATCAAATCTATTGATAATTTATAAACGACATAATAGCTAAATAGCAGATAAATGTATTTAAAATTTCTATAATATTTGAAGCAAAGTGCGTAGAAGAAAATTTGAAGCCTAAAAATGGAAAAAGATTGCTGTTTGAGGAACTGAATACAGAATTAATCGCAGTAAAAAAAATGTTATAAAATATAAGAAGCGTTCCATCTTTTAAAATTGATTATATGTAATAATTTCTATACCTGAAGGAAATAGATGTCACAAATCATATAGAGGCTTATACAACCTTGTGATTGAGAATAAATCCTTGAATTAATGTGTCTCGAAAGGATAAAAGGTATTGAAGAAGACTCTAGAGAGGGGAAGGTGTACAAGAGTATTAATGCAATCGCGCGCAGGTAATCAAGCAAGTTGTGCTCGAAAACTTAAACTAAAATCAAAACTACAAATTTAGCCTATAAATAAAATATCCTTTTAGAGGACTATAAATTTGTATATTTTTTCATTATATTAATATTTAAAACAGAAACACATTGTAAATTGAAAAAGTCTTTAAAAAGCTCGAAATAAGAATTTTGGTATGTCGTTTATATAAAATTTTTAAATGAGTAGGAAATCTGATAACAATTTTCAAATATATTATTAACTTTAAACATAGTTTTACATTTACATATAAAAAAAATATTTTCTATGATAGAATCAACATTATCATTTACCCCTTTATCTACCTGCGTCTTATTTACGCATATAAAAAAATATAAGAATTTTTCTATTTATTGTATAAACTTTTGAATTAGAAGGTGTAATCAAAGGCATAAAATGAAAGAATAGAATTATAAAACTGGGTATAGTTATAAAAAAATATAAAATGTATATCTTTCTGAATCGCAGTGTGAACACACAAATATGAAAAAAATAGCATTCCAAAAAATAGTATTCAAAAAAATATGGATAAGAAACCATTTAAAATATCCAGATACACTCTGTCTTACCATAAAAAAACTGTTAATTTACGGCTTATGTGTATATTGCAACTAAAATACAAAATAAAAATCAAACAATAAATTTCTTGCAGATAATGACTTTTAAAAATAATTACCATAATTTTAATGCGATTTTGATGTAAGTAAGTTATATACAATAAAAGAATTTACGTCATTTTTCGATTCCTAAAGCTTTATGTTTTTTTCTATATCCTCTAAATCAGATTTATTCAAGAAAATAAGATCTGATTCGCCATTTAAAGTACCAATGAATATTTTGGTCTGTTAAAAAAGGTTATTTATAGATGAAATTTTAAACTCATATAAAAAAATTATGCTTTTTATATTATAAAATCACAAATTAAAACTTTGTAAACTGGATCATTTAAATACTTAGAATCGTTCAATACATTTAAAAGATTAGAACGGTATTAAAAATGTGATCTTAAAAAAATATTCATCACAATATATTATTATATATCATCATATTTGACTATAATTTCTTTTCTTAAACCAAGACCAAATCTTCCTTTATTTTTATTTATCATATCTAAAAGTCAATTTTTAAACATCTATCAAATCTAAATAATATCCAGCGAATCTCGAATTATTATGTATGTTTATTGTTTTTTTATATTATGTTACTTATCCGAAAAATAACGCGAATTATATAAAAATTAATATTAAAAGAAATGAAATTGATGCAACATGAAAAATTTTATTTTCAGGCTTAAATTTTTTTTAAATATGCAGATAAGATATTCACACCCTTTAAATATTTAATTTGCTTTGCTATAAAAAGTATTAGTGTGTTGTTAGCTTGTAAATCAATGTTAATTTAATTTATTATCATAATATATCTAGAACATTACTGCCATAATCCATGATAAATAATAAATATTTGTAATCAAATTTTTGATATTATTCCTAATATGATGGCTATTTACGGTATATTATAGAATTCTTTATATGTTTGGAACTTTTATTTCACCGATCTAGAGCACGATTATATTTTTGTGGACTTATGACGTGTAAAAAATAAACCATAATACTTATGTACATCAAAACTATGGATATAAAATATAATAAATTTTTGTTTCCGAATAGATTATAAATTTAAATATTATTTTTAACAAAAACTTTAAACCTAATGTTATCGATAAACACAAGAAAAACGATTTTAACTTAATTTTTTATTATTCTATGATATATTACAAATTTTTTTAAATAGTTGATACGTATTCTAGTTAACTAGTGTATAGAAAGAGTAACGAATACAAATTTTTATTTTTTTATATTATAGATAGCACATCTACATAATTACAAGAAAAAATACAATAAATTATTTAAATTGATTTATATTTGTAAGAGTTATGAAATCATGTTTTATATGTGATTCATTGGGTTAATATGTTTGATTATATAAAAATATAGATAAATTATAACACGAAAGTCAATTTAAAAAAAATTCAAATTTTTTGTTATAAATAGAAAAATTTATAATTCTAATTACCAGTAAATTACACATGTTAATCAATAAAGAGACAATTAGTATTTTACTAAATCATATATATATTTATAAATATATATCAAAGATGCAGATATTACGTATAAACAATCATTAAAATGTAACTAATACTTTTTTATGTTTTTTCTATAGATCATTTATATTTTAAACATAATAAAACGACCCAAATTTAAGACTATCTGCCTTTTCATATTTGTAAATTAAACTTTTGGAAGATTATATATTTATAAATAACAGTAAAAAAATCCAAATAAAAATATATTATGATTGTAATATTTGATTTACGTTTTTATTTTAGTCAAAAATAACATAAATTCATATAGATGAATAATAAGATCGTTAAGTGGACTTATTCAGCTACTTTGAACCACATAAACTTATAAAATCATAAATAATTACACATTATGAATCGATTTTCTAATAATTCAATACTTTTAAAAGAAAATATTGATAAATCCAGGGTAAATATTTTTTACAATTATAGTTCAAAACAATTTATAACAAAATTCAAGACATGCGAACTCATCACATTTAAAAGCAGAAAAGCGTTTTTTTTGCGATAGATCTGTGAAAGAATTCAAAATATGGTGTAAAGAGTCGTGCAATGTTCCCATTAGGCTGAACACGTCTAAATAGATAAAATTTATAAAAAGAAACTTAACCAAAATAAAAAAATTATATTAAGAATTGTTAGTATATTATACAGAATTATAACATATGATTTTATTCCTATTATAATAACAGTAAATATATATGGTATTTATAATAAATAAAATAAAAAATTATAAATAGTTTACACTGAAATTTATTCTTAGTAATAAGCATATTTACCTTGATTAGATTCTAGAAAGCGATCTGATTTTATAATCTGAAAATTTATTTATCATCTATTTTTGTATTTTAAATTATTAATTTCGTAATGTTTGTTTTATTTTTGATTTGTAACTAGCAAGATTATAGAAGAATTCGACTTTACAAAATAGCTAAAATGTTGGTAAAAGTAACTAATGAGATTCTTACGTTACTTATATTAGACATAATGTATATATCGGTATAAGAATATGTGTTAACGGTATAATTAAATTTTTTGAATAAAAGAAAAAACCAGTGATGGTCAATGAATTATTTTATGATTTTGATGGTATTATTATTAAAAAATGTTGTGTGATTGTTTTCGAATCTTATATATTAGTTAGTCTACCTATTCCGATGCATGAAATCTAAACATTATAAATTAGAAAATTGGCTATACATATTATTATTTATGGATTATTCTAAAATCCAAATGATTTATATCTTTTCAATAGCATATTTTACAACCATTTCGTATATATCTTTTGACCTACTGTACTACTTTTAAATATTGAATATTGTGACGCGGTATTGATTTTGATACTAGTGAAACCACCCATAAAGATAATAGGACATTATTATAAACAGGTTTAAATATATTTCGAATCAAAAAAATTTAAGAATTTAATTTTTTTCTATATACACTATCATAAAATCTTTAGTCAAATAAAGCTTTGCAATATACGAACGTTTATTAAAAAGTATTTTTTCGTAATGTGAGCATGCATCATTTGTATTTAAGCGCAATGCACTTTCCTTTTATGATAATTGAAAATTTTGGTTAAATAAGGAAACCAAGAAAAAGCTCATTTTTATTGAATCTTTATGCTTTCAAAATTATAAAAAATAATTTATATATGTGCCTATACATCTATTTGGGTCACTTTACTCATTATTATTAATAAGAAACTACACAATGGCAATTATAGCTAAAATCCAAGCCTGATAATTATGAAATCTGGTAAACTCTACATATGTATTTATTTGAATCTTATTTTTTTTCGAACAGAAATAATATAATATGAATCTTCGCATAAATTTAAGTTTATCAAACTCAATATTTCATCTAGGTGCGGGATTTTGAAAAATAAATAAAAAAAAAAATTGAAAGGCTATATCAAAATCTGAATCAAACATTTTGCTAATTATTCTGCTGGTAACTAATTTATTGCAAATATATTATAAAAATATTTTTTTCATATGATAAGTTAGTGCAAGGTGTGTTATAGAATAATATTTTTGAATTATTGAATATTGACAAATTTTTTATGTATTTTTTTATTCTAAATATGTTCAGAATTTCATATTACCTATTTCACCTTCCTGTTCTATTTGGATTCTTGCAAATTTGCTTGATTTAATCCCATTAGTCTATTTTATTCTGGTGTTCAATCGTATATATTTTTGAAATTTGATTCTGATATATTCCTAAATTTGTAATCCTTTGAGTAATGCAATATAGGAACCTAAAAATTCTAGCTAAATATTCATATAAGCAAGAGAATTTTCACAGATTTCTTTTACATGAAGATATGTATTCGAATATTTTATTACAAAAAAAACATAACGCTAGAGAGAGTAACTTATTAGAATCTATTGTTCACCGAACAATTATTATCGATAATTCTTAAAATTACTACTAATTTTATTTTGACTTGAATTCTGTGAAATATTCTATATAAATGTGCTTAAAATAAGCCTTCTAACTCTTATTAGTACGAGTGTTATATTAAAATATAAATTTGTTTTTTCTGTATAGATAAATTTTTAAATAAGAACATTACTGTAAAATTTTTTTGCAAAATAAAAATTATTTTTTAAGATGTATAACTTAGACTAAATAAAAATTCATTTTTATTTTTAATATACTGATTTAAATGATTAAGGAATATCTCCAATTAACAGTATAAAGCATGTATTACACTTTGTTGTAAATTCATATTATTCAAGGGCTTTTGTTTCTTTTTTGATCAGAAAGATATTTAATATTTATATTTTTGATTCAAATAAATAAAATCAATTATCGGCTTTGATATGAGAAAATCATAGATTTTTTATGAAAATATAACCAAAAAAGTTATAAAAGAGGAACATACTTTTATATAAAAATGTAGAAAATGCATTTAGTTTAAAATAAAACGTAAAGACCGAAAATTTTGTGGGGTTATTTATTACTAAATTTGGATATTATTCAAGAAAAATTCGCAAATATGATAAATAAAGAACAATACAAACGTAAAAAATATGTTATAACCATGGTTTGTAAACTTATATATGTCTAAGCTGCGTCATTTTAATAACTGTACTTGCACAATGCTAAATAAATCTGGAATTTTTTGAGTTTACAAATGATCGGTATGCGCATAAATCGTTTATTAATAGTATATAATAGTGTTCATATGTCAACAAAAAGTTTTCCGCATATTTTATATTTCTTTTATATATGCATTTATACAATATCACAATAACATTGATAGAATGATATCTATAATGACGAATTATAACCAATTTACTAAATTACATTTAAATATCATGTCTATAAATATCTAGCAGCATATGAAAATTTAAAAGATATTTGTTTTACGTGTAAAAAACGAATGCGAATAAAAAAATACCGTAAAAGGATAATTTATAATAAGAATTTTTACAATGTACATGAGAAAAGTATTAAAAGTGTGACTAAGTATATTCGAAAAATAATTATACAATACATCTATACTGTAAAATGTGTTAAAGTAAAAATTTTATTATATATCTCGTATTTTGAGTAATAAATAATTGATAGAGTTCACAAATAAAATACTTTACTTATGCATTAGACCGAATGATAGATTTATATCAAAATTCCTTTGTTTTTTAATCACGGAAAATTTTCATGATATTCATCTAATTTAAAATCACAAATCCCAGTATAAAAAGTTTAGACGTTTTATTTAGATACCTTAAAAATATCAATTGCCTTTTTTTATACTAAATGCATTTTCAAACATCTAAAGAGTAAGGAAATCAAATGTATACATTTATAGTATATTAGAAACCTAAAGTCCGATATCTTAAAAATTTAACGGCCCTAGAAAAAATAATAATGCCAAGTTACATTAATAAAGTGTATATTATAGATAATATATGAATTTATAAGATTATATTGCTTTTCGATATTTTAATTGATTTTTTTTTGTTTTCAAAAAGCAATATTCCCTGTTGTTGCAAATAAAGAAATGAATACAGGAATCTTATTCAGACAACAATTAAATCAATTTATGGATTTTCAGCTTTTAACAACAACACAATATTTATTTTACATAAATATACGGGCAAAAAAAACCATCTTCGTGGTGTAAAAATACAATAAATTATAGAAATTGTTTGCCTTTGGCGTGATTTTATTATACTGCGAACTGGTTAGACAGTAAAGTTGTAGGAACGTCTTATTTCATGTTAAATCTAATTTCTCTTCTTTTCGAGCCTCATATAACTGTATTAATTTTTATAAAAACCCCATTTCTAGTACTTGGATGTGTCACACCTGCATCTTGATTTTATAGCTGAAGCAAATAATTACTATAAATGTAATTCTAGTGTGATCTTTGTATTTGTTTGTGTGTTAAGTAATCTAAAGCATGTAATCGCATCTATGATGCTTAAACTTTAAACAAGATATTTGTATCGTAATATTGATACATATGAAATGTTAAGTTATATAAAAAATTTTATTAATTTTGGCTTCACTACTGTTTTAATAAACTATAAAATAAACTGATAAAAGTCCCATATACTCAATTCATATATATATTTTTCTAAATACCTTCATAATATGGCTAAATGTCGAAATTTTCATAAACATGAAACATTTTTGATCAAATTCATTCGTCTGAATAGAAAAAAAATTGGTTAAATATCTCATTAGATCTTCACGCTGTCATCTAGGGCTGGAAAGTATAATAAGAATTCTTATCATCGATAATCAATTTGGAAATATATTTTCTAGATATAAAATTATTTTTTTTATAAATATGTAAAAAGCTTTAATTTATAAAAAAATGTATGTCTATATTATATCGAATTAATTTTTTGATTAAAGCGGAATTATTTTAAAACGAACATGTATAATTAGAATGAATATTATTTTTATTATAAATTGGGTTATTATCTTGCTAATTATGTAAACAGGAATGCTATTTTGCGTTGATCTAGGTTTACGTAAACACTCTATGATGCTTGTTTTGTTTGTTAATGAATTTTTATTTCTTCCTAACCGATAAATATTTTTTTATTTGTTTAGAGCTTGTAATATATTCCTGTTATTTCTTTTTCAATTTACCAAAAGTGAAATTGTAAATAAATGATATTAAAAAACTATGTTTCATGCATTTGGATATTTTTTTAAAGGATACTTATACTTTTATTGGTTTTATTTGGCAATCCAAGCTATAATGGTGAAGCAAAGAAAGAATCATATTATTGCACTATCGATTATTATAATTATGAAACAAAAGCAAAAATTTATATTTTGAATTTATAATTATATCCCTCGTTTTAAAAATGTTTTAAACTGAATGATGAACAAATATTTCATTTAAAAGAATTTAAATATGAATTATTTGCACCTTTAGAAACACATACAGTCTTATCATACGATTCCTGGTCATGCTACGGGCCTTTATTATTCCATTATATTATATACATACGGACGTTTAATTATATACAGCATCAGTAGCTATTAAATACTGATTCGCAATATATTTTATACTGGATGGTTTTAATTTGCTTTGAAATATATGTCAACCAGCTGCCATGTAAAAAAATTAAAATTTGTAAAAAAACGTTTATAAATGATTTTTTCTAGATAAAGTAAAACTTTGGATCTAATTTGAAACATAATATTGAATATTTTATTCGATTTTTCATATAATGTACATGAATATCAAACAATAATGGGTAAAAAAAATAAGTCTTATGTTTCCACGTTAAATTCAATCACTACTAGCCTTTATACCTACTCAAAAAATAAAACAAAACTGTAAATTTGAAATTTTTGATGTTTCGTTTTTTTTTGTATACAGAAAATCAGTATTTGATGTTTAAATATAAGACAGCTGGCTATATTCAACATTTATAGCCTTAAGGGCTTCGAAATATTAACTAACGCAAAGTTTAGTTAAATATAAAATATTTCGTATTTATCTATATATCTTTGCTTTCTAAATACAATTAAAAATATTATGATTATACAGTACCGTTAAACTTTTTAAGTGCCTCAAAATAGAACCCGGACATCAACACAAAAAAAATCATAATTCATTCATACTGTGACTTAAAGTATATTTTCACATCTTTGGCAAGTTTATTGGGCTGAAATATAGTGTAAAGGGGTAACTTTTATTAGATGGATTCAATTCAAATATAATTCATTTCTTAATTTATTAAAACATAAGTAAATGACAATGTTTTTACGCAAAATTAAATCTAGTAATGTAGATATAACAGATAGAAATTTTATTCGAAAAACTTTGTTGAATCAATACAGCATTTTATATGCAAAAATATCTTCATATATTTAAATTAACAAAGTGTTAATTTAAATGTTTATATTTTTTTGAAATTATATACTTGTTTATAAATTATCCCTCCCCACAAATATCTTCATATATTTAAATGGGATTCTCTGAAGCCTATATTATATCTTGTGATTTTGTTTAACTTCACAGTTTATCACGTAAATCAATAAATTTATTAGAAGACTTTTTAAACGATAACTTAAGAAAGAACATTTATTTACTATAATTTCGTGATTTTTAAATCCAAATTGAGCATGTAAATTTGCTATCTTTGTATCCATTTCAATAATTGGGTTTTGTAATGTGCCAAAGATGCCGATTTTAAAAAATCATATTCAGCAAAAAAGGATTCTTAAGTATTGAAAAGAATGCATTACAAGTTTGTTGTACTTATATAGCGTATTTCCCCTCTTTCCGTTTCCAAAATAATATTCATTAATATTTAATGATAATATTAGGTAATCAGTGGAATCAATAAAGTATATACAAATGCTTTGATTACGCCACAAAAGTAAATGTTTTTTAATTCACATATTATTATGTGAAAATAATTTACACAGATTAAATTATAAAATCGGAAAAGAATCGAAAAAATCTTGCTAGAATAGAAAATAAAATTTAACAACGTAAAATGTAAATTTTGTGTGATGTATATCATATCCACACTCATGAGCAATTATAATCCTGTCAACAATTAAATAATAGAAATCGCCTAAATATCTTTTAAAAACATATAGCAGCTGTTGCTTTTGCAAGCCGATTGAACTTTTTCAGATTACTAGAATTTATTTGAAAAATCTTTTAAAAGTGATATATAAGCACAATTTTTATTTGTATTTATCATCAGCATTATATGTTACTAAACTAATCAAAGGATTAATTTTTTGTAACCATGAACGATTATAAAGATATGACTTTTAAATTTATATCTATCATGTTTGTTGTTAATAATTGTATATAATGTAATGGATTTCTTTATGCTATCTAAACATAAAAATTTAGATTTGAATGCAAATACGCAGTTCATTATTTTAAAGAAAGAAAACCAACTTATTTTGCATAAGAAAAATAAGAGACCATAAAATTATAGTGGCTTTAGAAGCATCAAAGAGAAACATGTGATTGTGTATAGAGATTATTCAAGTATTTCTATCGCGCTAATAAAGTATTTATGTAAAAATGAATACTTTATTAAGATGATTTTTTTTAATATTGTTTTGGATATATAGTAAGCATGAAAAAAAATTAAATTAAGATGTATTTTTTGAAGATACAACAAGGATAAAAACAGATAAAGGATTGTCTAAAAAATTTTATTTTTATATTTTGTATTTGAGCAAGCTATGATGAAGGTAAAGAAAAAAATTACCGTCTTTATATGATTAAAATAATAGATAGCTAAATGCATGCTAATTTGCGTATAAATTGATTCTGGATATAATTTAATCCCAATTAAATCCCAACGATTTTTTCATGATGTAAAACCAATACAATAACCGTAGAAGCATAATTATATCTCATATTATTTTATGTAAATATAATACAGGTTTAAAGGATTTTGATGATTTTTTTGCACAAAATATTTAGAATAAAAATTGGCTTTAATTTATAATATATATAGCAATATATTAATTACAATAAAAAAATATTATTAAATAAAATACAACTAAATTAGGATGAAAAATTCAATACAAAATTAAATATTTTCCTAAAATTTTCATCTTATTTTCTATAGCTGTTTTTATGGTATATATGACCTAACACAAGCAATTAAACTATAATGTTTTAATAGTTGGTTTAATAAAATATTAAATATTTGAAATAATGAACGCTTCATCTAATATTTAATATGCTCTGTTTTTTAAAGGTAAAACCATTTAAAAATCCACTGTCTGGTGGTTTCTAACTAAGATATAGTTTATTTTAATTTTATATTAGACTTTTTTTAGAAGAATAAACAAAATTTTTTTAGATCATGTATTTAAAAAAATAAGACTGAACTAATTCGAAGAGAATTTTTAGAATATGAAATTTTTAATATATTAAAATTCTCTATAAATGTATGTGATAAAATTTAAAATCAAATTATAATTTGCTAGTTTGCTCAAATTATAATCATCCAAATCTTTTTTTGTTCTATCAAATTATCTTATAATATACAAAAAAAAGCTTTATTTCGTATATATATTATTATTTTTTATGTATTTGAATTTTCAATTAGGTTTGTCTATTAAAAGCCTCGGATATCCTCTGTACATCAATAAAATGCATCGAGCAAAGGTAATACTTAAAAAAATATCAAGTTTACGAACATTTGTCTTTAGATTTCACTGTTTAAGATATGAATACCAACGTTATTTACAATGCTTATTCTGCTATAATAATTTCACAGCTTTCCACCAGAATATTTATACATAGACCTCAAGCTTATTAAAGTAAAACAATTTAAAAATATGATGAATTTTTTAGTACCTAAGAGCTAAATATGTTGTAGAAAGTAATTCAATTTAAAATCACTTTGGCACGACAAGGACATCCAGACGATACTTTAGTTTAATTTAATTTTAGCTGCTCTTTACGCTTTTAATATAAAATGAAACCAGTAACATATAAATAAACTTCATTGATTATTATAAATGAAAAAACCAATTTTTACTGAGTTTATTGTATGATAGCATAAAATATGGTCCAAGGTCCAGCATAAATAATTATTTTGGGCTGTAGATGAGAATATTTATGCGACTGCCAGATAAAATAGATCTTCTACGATTATCTTTTAAATGTAAAATGAGGTATAGTATTTATGTTTAAGAATCAATTAATGTGTCATTACTTACAAATAGCAAATAAATAAACTATTTTTTACGATATTACAATAGACCTGTTTTCAAATTGTGATTTATTCAATAAACTATGCATAAATACAAAGGAAATATTGTTTTTTATATGATCATTTCAATAAATTAAAGGAAATCTAATGTAGAAAATATAATTATAAAGATGCCATTGTAAATATTCAAAAAAATATTTTTGCAAATATGGGTAAACTAGAATCCACGTGAATCAAAAAGGCATAAACTAGTGGTTGAAAATATAAAAATCGATGCAATTTTTTGTAATTCAACACATCACGTATAGAAACACCATTTTTATTCCAATATATAATCATGAACTTTGCATTACCATAAATTTGACGTTATTAAATTAAATCTGACCGTTATGTTTTTTCCAGAATTATGTTAAAGTAATATATCAACATGCAACACCGTAAAAATATTTGCATTTGAATACATACTTATATTCTGGTTGCGAAAAACCTTATAAAAATAAGTAGATTGATTTGATTAAATATCATAAATAGCAATCCACTATATAACTTACTTGATTATGAAAATTTGTGATGTAATTATGAGAAGAAGCTTGTTAATAGGGGATTTATGTTTATTATGATATATAAATCGTCTTACCCTAAAAATAACACCACATTCAATATAAGAATAATTTATATTGGAATAAATAAAATAAATATATAACATGATTGTATAATAAATATTTTAGAAAGAATTTAAGATAATAAGATCTAAATGTCACATACTGTTCCCAGAAACCATAGTTGAAATAATATCCCCACAAATTTTTTGCAGAAAAAAATTTTTTTTAGTGGCTTTTAACTTTATACAATGACATTTTGACTCTTTTATCAAATAAATATTTTTAAAATTATCAATATAAACTATAATTATATTTTGTATTCTATTAAATTAGATCATTTTGTCTATACAAGTGGATATATACACATCAAAATGTTTGCAAACTAGTTCCATTTTTTTTGTGTGTGGTACATATTTGTTAATATCGGAATTATTACGGTGCGCAAATAAACCTTAGAAAATGAAAATTGAATTTTTCTGTTTATATGATCTAATTTTATAACAAATGGCGTTTTATTAAGGATAAAAAAAAGGTTGTGACAAATAAATGAGATAGCGAAATATATAAAAAGGCCGTTAATCGAATTGTTTTAAGGAAAATACATTCACACTTACGTAAAAAAAGCACAAAATCTTCTAATCTTTGCGTCAAAAAATGATAGGCTTTACATAATTACAGTTATATATATATATATTTTTTTAATTAAAGCACAGATATCATATGCTATACAAAACAATCACATATTTACATTTTTTCTGTTACTGTACTATTCTACGTGCTTCTAATTTGTTATTTTAAAGATGTAAAAGCGAATAGCTTAAAGTTGTCAAATATTTGATGAATGTTGAAAAATATAAAAATATATATCATTACCTCTATTTTCCTGAAGCTTCGAATTTATCAGGAGCAAGAAAACACATCAATATATTTGTGAAATCACATGTTTACATACGGTTGATATACTTTAGAGCCGTAGCTTCCACCAGCAAATCAATATAAGATAATAATCGATTGGATTGTTAGCGTCTAATGAACATATATTGCACATACATCCTTATAATCCCAACACATTTGAGCTTAGGATAGATCTAAATGCAGAAATTCATATTAAATGCCAAAATTATATAATAAACCAGGCGTTTACGATCTCCTTTTATATGGGTGATTTGATATTTATATTTAATGCTTGTGTCAAATAATTTTTTTAAATGGAGAATATCAAACAATATAATTATACTAAAATACAATAATAAAAAACTAAACCAAATAATTATACAAAATTAAAAACTGAAAATTGATACAAAAGAAGCTTCCACATATTTCACGTTGGCAAATCAATATAATTGCTAGAAGAACGACAGGTTCAAATAGAAAAGAAAATTGTTTATTGATGTTTTGCACTGTGATTTATAATTGTAAAATAAATAAGATTCTTACCGAATAAGTTTTAATATTCTCATTAAAACACAGACATAATTAAATTTAAATCTGTAAAATGGAAATTAAAGCATAATGTATTCGTTCCATTTACGGCAAAAGAAATCATATCCATATAAATGGGAAATGTCACAATATGAGGACATAAAACATCGCTAATTAAAGAATATCAAAATAAAAAAAAATTACGATTCTATTCATATTGAATCTAAACATATAACAAGGGACAACATACGAATGACTTGAAACAGAAAGGAATATTTCTAATCTTAAAAAGTTTGTTTTTTGGCAAAATTATTTTTATATGGATAGTCAAACACTTCAATATCTTAGATATAAAAGACGTGATATAGATCTTCAAAAAAAAATATAGTTTAATTGTAAAAAATAATTAAAATGCTTTTAGAGAATTATTAAAGATGATTTTATATATTGCTGATATAAAATAAGGATTAAGCATATCCATATTTTATTTGAAATAAATTTTCTTCTAGAAAAACAACTTTGTACTTTAAAGAATCACACATCTTAACACATTTTATGTGAGCGTAAAATATAATAATAAAATTTTAAAAAAAGCGGGATTTATAGATAATAAATGTGTTCGAGTGACTTTTGTTTTAATTTCTATACATTAATATAGCAAGAAAAAAATGTTTGTTCTTTTTTGCTCACTATAAGCTTTTTTCATTACATAGAATGTAATAATTTTGTTCTTTTAAAATTCGATGTGAAATTCTACATTGATTCAAATTTTTTTTTGTAGATAGGCTTTATAAAATTTATACTGTGTATATATTTCGATATACATGCGATTCGTATACAATTTTATGTTAAGAATAAAAATAAACAAAAAGTTATTCTTTTCTTAGGAGAAAAATCCTAGAAATTGATTATTATTTCGCCTGTTTTATAGTTGGAGAAACAAATTGTTTAGAGGGAAGCATACATAATCCGTTTTGCATTTATTTTGTGCCATTTATATCATAATTTTATATATCTTTTGTAATGCATTATTTTACATTGCCTTTTTATCGGTTTTTTCTATAATGTGAATAACACGAAAATAAATCTTTATTCAAATTAAATCGGCAAATAAAAAACTTTATAGTACATCTGCACTAAGATCGCGCATATTTGTCTATCGAGTGAATGTTTTTTCGGATTGATTATAATAAAAAAATACGGTTTTATAATTTTAAATATAATTCTTGCAATTTAGTAAGAACAGTAAAATTTAAGTTATCCACAAAAAATAGATAAGTTGATGTGAACAAATAATATTTAAATCAATATTGATATTTTTTGTGTTCTAGTACTATAATCTTATCAGAGAATAAACCGAATGTGAGCAATATTGACTTAAGAACAAAAATAGCTTTAGAGGAACGTTTGTGGACACATGAGCTAATTCATTTTATATTGTGAAACATAAATTCATGACACGAAAAATTTAAATAAAATTTTACTGCCCCAATACCATGAATTGGAACAAAAAGATAATTTTAACCTTGATTGTTAACTTGTTTTTTGTATAGCAAAATATAAGATTTTCTCTTTGATTTTAGTAGCTTTTCTTCCGTTAAAGGATCAAAATGCAAATGTATATTTTCCTTTCCATAGAGAGCATAAACACTATGCGTTAATAGAAGAAGTACGTTTCAAAAGCTGTTTAAATTATTAAAAAAGCAAAAAAGAGCAGGCTAAGCTACATTTACTTTGTTATGTACGAATCAAATGCCACAGAGACGATTTTTCAACTAGCTTGTCTATAAGGAGACTGGGTATACTATATGGCGATATCGAGCTAATCAGGGAATCTATGATAAAAACGGTGATACGAATTTTCCAGATTGAGTTACGAAAGCTAGTTTACATCATTATCAAGAAGTTTAATCATCAAAGAAAACATGAAACCTCAGTATATCTTAGAAAGCAATTTTTAATTTTTTACAAAATTTGGATGCCAAATAGATCATTTTTGTCGATGGAATGACAAATAAAATATTTTCTGTTTAGTTTCTCGATTTTTTTGGATGATTTCTACGACTTTTACTGTTATGCAATGTTTTAGTCATATGAATATTAATTTGTAGAACACCAGAGATTAGGTTATTAACGACAAGATGAAATATGTGAATATTCAATGTAAATCTTAATAAATTGGTAGGTATATATATACTATTTGTGCACCAGTAAATAAATCAAACTGAAAGAATTCATCGCATGGCTTTATAAAGGGAAGCTAAATCTAAAAAATCTGTTAGAAAAGCAATGAATATGCCTCAAAAAAATCTTTGTTCTGAGACTACAAAATTTATAAGTTCAGTTCTATACGATAAATAAATCGTAAATTAGGACAGAAAAAGCTCAACAAAAAATTACAGATGAAAATTTGCTGATTTAACATAAAGAAACTAGCGGTTTTTATCTTGCCTATTGTTCGCAATTTCGTATGAAATCTAAAGAGCCTAAATTAATAAAATTATATGAGCTTAAAGAACAAATTTTATCGATTTTTTAGTAAAAAGGATTGGCATGTCGATTTAGAGATTAATCATTTTGTCGCATACTTGCCTTTTATTGTAATATTACACATAAACAGAAGGAGCTAAATTTGTCCCACAAGGAAAGAATTAAAATGTGTTTTTCAGCGGGAAAATATATAGTCTTTCATAAAAATTGTGATTTTTAAGGGATCTTATTTCTGTGAGAAAGATTTAAGAAATAAATTCCAAACGATTACGCAATATTCTAATCCTTCATAATATTAAGCTGGTAGCGAGGTGGTAAATATATTCAGAAGTATTTGGGTCCAGAACATTGAATTAATATAAGCTTCAAGGGCCTTCCAGAACATGAAACAAGCATGCAGCTTGTGTTATAAACCGTTTTTATAGACATAATGCGGGCACCTGGTGGGCTTTAATTGGAGCTATATGAATTAGCAGAAGATGATTTTACATACATTCATTTTAACAATAGGACTGATCCAAACCAAAATGTGAAAATGCAATTACGTATCCTAAATTTCAACAAAAATCCAGTCGTATATTTTAATGATTTCTAAGCACGTATTAGTGCGTCTATCTTATCTCATTTTGCTTAATTTAAAAATCAACAGAGAAAATAATTAGCAGAAATTCATACGAAAATATATTAAAATTAAAAATCAGTAAATTTTAGCCAGATATGAAACTTTTAGTAAAAAAAAGTATTTTAAATTAAACACACCTAAAAATGTCATTTTTTGTTTATATTTTAAAGTAATTATATATTTTTTAACATAAATGAATCTTTAAATGTGGCTTCATGACCATCTCAAAAACAAGAATGTGGCCTCAAAAACCGAAAATTCCACCTATACACGCTCCTATATATCCAAACACTAGTTTAATAATTTTATTTTACCACTTCCCTATTTTATTATCACTTAGAATCCCATGACCAATAATATTCATTAGTTACAAAATAATGTTAAATGCTTCATTCCTTAGTTATATAAAATATCTTTTCTCTTAAATTCATCCTTTAATCACTTAAACGCACTTTTTAGCATATAAATATCAAAAAGAATTCTAAATTCAAACATATTCCGCATGCAATTTTTTTTTATTACAATTTACTCAATAAAATTTATGCTTGGATCAATAAATAAAAAATTATGTTTTGCTTGCATATACAGAACATTAAGCATCCTCTTTTTTGGCTTTTTTAAAAATTAATTCACTTGCGAAATCGTTCATATTTTTGCATTTTAATTATATACACGTATTGTATTATGAAGTATAATTCACCATAAAATATGCAAATTTTTCTATGTGCTTTAAGAAAGGACGTAATTCTTGTTTTGAATATTCTTCATTTGTTTCTAACCACAAAATCTTCTTCTTTTGATGTAATTAGCGATTTTCTAAAACATGTCCACTTTGGATATATCTACATTTTCTCAAGCATGTTTTTTTAGTTACAAGAGAAGTTATGTGATTTATTATGACACCAAAAAAATTATTACGAAAGATATAATTCTTGTGCTGTACTTGTAAATTAGAAACTGAATATGTTTGACAGATAGTCTCATTTATCATACTATTTTCATATGTTCCGTTTAATCGATGTTATTTGATATAAAATTATAGCAAGCATTTATATTTTATTATTTTTAATAATATCAATTGAGTTACATTAAAGTCGTGTATTGTCATTTACGACATAAATCATCCACCTTCAGATTACTAACCTATTAATTTATATGCAGAGCTTTCTAATTATCTTTTGATTTATTCATTATATTTATCAGAGGTTGTATGTAAAATTAACAGAACCTTTAAAATACACAGATCGTGTAAGAATATTTCAGATTTACTGTATATAGCAGCCATAATTTTTATTTGATAAGACTTTGCAAAAAATGCAATTCTTATCACCAAAAAAAACAAATAATGCCCATTATATGCATTTTTTTTTATTCTAAGAATTTGATGTGCGGTATTCAGTTTCAACTCAATGTGATCATGTCTCTTTACGCAGCGATTTTACACCTTTTTAATAATTAAAATAAGAAAAGAATAAAAAGACACACTAGATCGTCGATAAATTGTAGGATAAATGTAAGCTCATTGACTTTTTTTTATAGGTTATTGCACATGAATTAGACTGAATTTTAACTTTCTTGAAATATATAATTAGTTATGCCAGAATTGACCGGCATAATTACACATAGTTTTTATTTCGATGCATATAGCTTAATAAAAATCATCATTAAATATATAGTTATTGTAGATAAAAAAATCCAATTGTGCAGTATAACGGGTGTCTTAAGGCTTTGTAAATTTTTCAGCATATCGAAGATCTTTGTTTTTTGATGATATATTTGTAAACACATTAATTAGAGCATGATTAGTCTAATATTTCTGCTTGCCTTTTTTTTTATTCTAACTGAAACAAATTCGGGCAGAATTTTGATAATCTGTTCTTTCTGCTTTTATTCTAATTGTGTTTTATTTGCGGTGTTGTAGAATGCAAAGATGTTTACCTTAGAACCCTAATTTCTTTCGTATATCTGGTGGTAAAATAAACCTTGTATTAGTTTTTCAAGTGTCTAAACTCTGCTTATTCAGCCAGTATGAAAAGTTTTTTTTTATGTTGGATGTTGCAGTCAGCGTTATAAAAATTCACTGAAATCATTCTTCATATATTTTCTTCATGTTGTATTCTCTTTAAATGCAATATTTAGAGTTTTTAATGTGTACCTGCTCTTGCTACCAGACATAAAGAATTTGTGATACTCTGACAATAACGCACAAGTATATATGAATGAAATTTAATGCATAACTTTTATATAAGCCATTACATAATTTGTGATATTTTAACACATAGGATAATTTTACTTGGTAATATAACGATATATTTTTATCGTTAAATATTTTATCATAATGATTTTTTATGGATTTTCCAGGTTAACCAAATACGTTTTTTTTTATTTCAATACTCGAGTTTTCTTGCTTATAACTCTATTAAAATATATGAGTCTAATCTGTATACCAATCATTATCTTCAAAAATTTGATGCTAATGATTTAAATTGGTAATGCTTGCTTTGTAAATCTAAACAAGATTCTTAACAAGAAAGAAATTTCTTCTGTAAATTTACGGTATTTTTTGGAATATTTAGAAGATATAGATGCATATCACATAAATCTATTTGTAATTCCTATCTTCTGTGAAACATGACGCGATACATTTCTTGTCAGATAGTATGAGCAAACGAGGCATT
Source organism: Rhyacophila brunnea (assembly GCF_057557595.1). Classification (NCBI taxonomy): domain Eukaryota; kingdom Metazoa; phylum Arthropoda; class Insecta; order Trichoptera; family Rhyacophilidae; genus Rhyacophila; species Rhyacophila brunnea. The sequence goes on along the minus strand of NW_028233078.1, from coordinate 3,516,787 downwards.
GCATCTTTGATTTACAATTATAATGCAAGTTAAGCAGAAACTTTGCTAATTATTACGTGGATAGTTTTCTCTTCCATTATCTTTATTCCTCCTAATTTTGAGATCATTGGTAAAATATCTATGGTCAATTTTTATTTAATATAAAATAAGCATATGATTCATATTCTGGTAGTTTTGTAGCAAATCAAATATAAATATCGAATCTAATAATTAAAAATAATAAAAGTGTAAAGTATTTAAAATAAACGGAGCAAAATTATAATATATACACATCTTAAAAACAGATATAAACATAAAAATAAATCACATAAAAAATATAATAACCCATCAATATTTTCATTATTTATAAGCCAATGTATATTCAAACAGTTATGTGTTCTTTTTAACAAACCAATGTTATGCGAAAATATTGATAATAAGTAGGGCGTAACATGAAAACGTATTTATATCTTAAAACAAGTAACATTTATGGAGCACACAAATTAAATAAAAACATATATTAATTATAGTAATAATGTATAACTTCATTTTAAATTAAAAGTCATTAAAGTGAAGAAGACTGGAAGTAAAAGATTGGATTTTATATTTAGAAAGGCAATAAAATGAATTTTTATACGCTTTTCATAGAACAGAAAGGCACAAATAACCCCTTTTTCCTGGTAATTATATTGAAATTGTCATGGAAATTCATTCGGGTGACAGTTTTATCTTGATAAACCATGCATCATGTAAATATCATTGAAATTGTTACTAAATGTCGCAAATCATATATTAATCCATCATATCTATAAAAATTTGCGCTTGTCAAGACACTTGAATCTATATATTTTGGCAGAAGACGAGATGTTTGTGAAGAAAGATCAGGTAAGAGGGCATTTGATGCATTAAGTAGCTGTGCAATTTTCTTAATGGGCTTTCAACGTCTCCGGTATCTAATATAAAAAAAGGAACTTAACCCATAATTACAAACTACGAATCTATGTGAAATTATTAACTGGAATTAAACGTTTTTTAATATATAAATCATATTATTTAGTTATTTAAAGATCAATATTCGTAATATTTTTTGGATATTGCTGATCTATTAAACTTGTAATCTAATATTTTAGTATGAATTATAGAGGTGATACCATATAATAAACAAGCAAAAATCCTTCATATTTTTAGCCCGTATGTTATATTAAAGTCATTCAATATGGTAATACAAACAAATAAAAACTAAATCAAGTCATAAAGTTCTTGAAAAAATTTTTCAACATTTTATGTAAATTGATATCTAATTATACATTATTTTTAAAAAGCGCGGCACACAATTTTTTCGAGGGTTATTACAGTTTATTGATACATATTTTATTAAGCAATGTACTTATTTCATAGCGTTTAGATTTTACTACATCTTATTTTGTGTAAAAAATAAATTATTCTACTAAAAGTGAATCGTTGAATATCTTTTTTGTGAAATAATAAGAGATAATTTAAAAAATTTATAGATTTTATCCAGAAGAAAATAACAGTTATTTTTCATGTTTACTTAATAAATAGAGCATTAAAATAAAAATAATAAAATATCTTATATCATATACACATAAAATTATAATATGAAAAAAAGTCAAGACATAAATGCAATTTTTTTGATGTTTCGATTTATAAAATTCTAAAAAGTATTTATATGCCGATTACTGGTTAAAAAAATATAATATTGATTCTATAACAAATATAAATTTTGTAATATATTTTAGTTATCTGTAAGAAATTTAGATAGAGATATGTTACTATATTCCATAAATATTTATTCTGTACTTCTTTTTATACTTCCATCCAATATCGTAAATTTCATGGTTTTTTTTTAAATATACATATATTACAACTTCGTATCCAAGCCACATCTTCTATTTTACATAGAATGATCATAATGGCTATCCCATTTATGCAAACATCATGTGATCAAAAAATATCTAGTGGATTTATCATATGTTTATATATTTTATTTTATGTTATAAAATGCGTTTTCAGAATTATTTATGCATTGTACATCTTCTTTTTTTTATCACATATTCTTTAAAGTAAAAAGCTTTAATTTTATAATAACTTTCCGCTTCCAAGTATAATATAGAAAAAAAGCAGTGTTATAAAAAAAAATTTTATTAAAAATGTGAATGTTATTTCATAATTAATCGGAAATAACGATAAGATAATCTCTTATAAAAAACGGTCTTTATTTGCAATACTGCTAATATTCTAAAATTCATAAATAACAATAAATAATAGTCATAACTCAAGATTATGGTATCTTATAAAATTACAAATTTGTATAATCGCGTAGGCTAGAATTTCATTTTTTTAAACCCTAACCCTGTAGTACATACATCTCTAATGTTATGGACACTTGAATTATTTATATACTATATTACGCTTTTTGGATTAAAATAATCATTATTATATTCGGATGAATGCAAAATACCAATCATATTTATTTTCATATTTTCTGTTATTGGTTGAAATTATTTATAAAAAATATTGTATTATAATTAAAGTTTAAAATCCCGGACGAGTAGAAGCATATATGCAAGCTCTCATACTCCGCAAGACCCTTGAACGTATCAAATTTAAGAGAAAAATAGCAGTTGTTGAAGATGTCAAAAGATGCATCAAGGAGTTGTGCAATATTCTCAATGGGCTGAATACGTCTAAATTTTTAAAATTGATAACAAGAAAAATAAAACACAAATAAACAAAAATCTATATAAAGACATAAAATTTATGGTAAAGCCCACGAAAAATGACCAAAAATACACAAAGAAATTGATTTATAAAATGTAAATTAGATTTAAATCTACATATTTAGTTTTTGTAATGCATCGTTATATAATAAACTGTTTTTAAAATAAAATAAAATTAATAAGCGTAATAATTACAGATATTCGTATTTCAAAATTAAATTCAATCTGTGTTAAAGATCTTATAATAATGGCACAAATAAATTTTTACTAAATTAAGTTACTATAAAATTGTTTTATATATGATAGTCAAGGGAATTACATATAATGGACATATATATCAAAGATATTCTTTTAAAATTAATATAAGGAAAATAAATTAATTACAAGTAAAATCATGTGTTCATGCTAACGAATGCATTTTTCTACTATTAACATTTCTTAATACCTACAGGTATTTTAGGAGGCTGGAAAAAAATAGATTTATAACAATCAATTTTTAAATAATTTAATGATATTTTTATAATAAAAATTATTCTAAATGTTAATATTTACAAATAAAAGTAAGAATATAAAATTATCTACTATTTGCTACAATAATTTTTAGACACATGATAATTTTAACAACAAATCTTAGTATGATTGGGTAAGTTTTTATCAAATTGATCTAGTATTATTTTATTCGCGCTATATTATTGATTTTGATTTAATAAATTAAAATTTACATTCATTATAAACCATTCACAAATGATTACATACACATTATAATCATATTACAAAAAAAATATCTTATAAATTAATCGTTTATGATTATCATCATATTTTCCTTTAGTATACACAGCATAGAGGCATAAGCTCTTATTTATTTTATTTTCTTCTGGTAAAAATTATATATAGTGATCGAACATATTTTAAAATTAATGTGCACAATTTATAGATTCTAGTATATCAGTATTTTTTTTATAAATTTACGTGTATATTAAAAATCTATCTGATAATAAAATAAAGTTTAATTTGCTTCAATCATAGTCTAATAATATTTATAATTTTTTTTTGCTTCTTAATTTACAAGTATTATACATATTTATAAATTTCATTTTTATAAAAAATATGAACAAAAGAATAAGATTTTACCGTTATTATCGATAGTATTAAATTCACAATAGAAAATATTATGTGAAGACCCGTGAATTATAATTTTTTTATATAAAGTTTGAAATGAATATTTTATTTTTATAAAATACATACTATGAAATAGAGTAATTTCTATCCAAAAATATATTTTGGCTCGAAGTAAAACAAATTGAATATCTTAAAATTGATGTATAAGATATTCATGCCAATGGATTAAAATAAAAGAGAAAATCCATGATTTATCTAACCAGTAATGTGCTGTCAGTTTTAAATACTAATATTTAACCGTAAATTCTTGTTTATTATTTTGTATTACAAAATCACTTTGATTTCTTGAAAATTCTTTCTATAAGATGTAGAAACAAGTTTTGAGACCAATCAGTAACTTAAGCTATCGAATATATGTTACCATGATAACTCATGGGACCAAGAAAAGGAAATAGATGTAAAATATATATATAATGATGGGTATTTCAATATATACACATCCCAAGATAATAATCGATTAGATAAAAATTATTTTGCAGGAATTTATCATGCTTATGTGTAATTTTGATTAATATATTTGAAAAAGTATACATTTATTAACTTAAGTAAAAGTTCTTTGAAAACTATAGCTCAAACATATCTTTATAAAATATAAACTATAAATTACAATAGGATAGAAGATCAAACCTATTTTATTTATAGAAAGTGTATTCGTTATATAATTTTTTTACGGCTATATATTACAAAAATATGAAAATGATTGGAAAAAAATCGTCGTATTATTGGAATAAACAACAATTAATTTCCCTCCAGATTTATTATGGGTATTAATTACGCATAATAAATAATTAATTTACGTTTTACATATAATAAATGAATTTAATGCTGAAAAGCTTATGAACTTTGTGATTTTAGTATGAATTAATAAGATAAAAAGAAGTACAATGAACATAAGAAACGAACAAGATTTTATGTTGATCATAAAACTAATCAAAAATATAACGACACAAATTCAAAGCATCAACATAAAAAATATAAAGCTGAAGCCGACGTACAAACAATAGCATCTAGAATAACGTTATGTTACTGTATATTGTATCTTTAAAGAACAATTGCTTGAAACATTTGATATTTAAGATGATATAAAACATGTTGTACGAAAGCACATTAGAAGTCATAATAAACCTTTCAACATAAGATTTTCCTTGAATAAAGATAATGTAATTTCATCAATAAATTATATAAATCTTATTGATTATATTTTTATAATGAATTTCAAGATAGTATATTTATTATATTTACTTAAACATTAAATTCTGATATCTTAAGAAATTTTTACAATAAATCTAAATTTATTAATAAATTTTATATTAAATATTACAGTTTATCAGGGCAAAACTACACAGAAATTATAATTAACTTATAAAACTAGATACATTTACAATCTAATAAAAAGATGATCCGAATAATTACATTCAGACTGCTGAAAAATATTATATTGAGCATTTTATCATTTTAAAAGTATATAATTGCCTTTATATTTTAGTTATTAAACCCAATTGAAAAAAGATTCAATCTTTAAAATCAAGAATTTCGTAATTTAAAGTGAAAAATCATTTGAAAGTAAAAGAGATTTATTAAACGATTTACAACTGTTCTTGTTCAAATTGAAAATATATAGTTGTATGTTTCATATCTATGGTTTATGTAAAGATATTATTGTGAACTTTAAAAGCCTGTATTTGATGTTGATTTTATAAATACCATATCGTAAGTACCGAGTTTTTATAAGCATTGCTAACGCCAAATGATAATATTTTTCGATATGAAAAACATATAATCAAAAAAATTTATAGAAATAGCAAATTTTTATTCATTATTATATAAAAATTCGTGTTATAACGAAATTATCATTTTGCTATTGGTCTTTTTCTACTCTATATATAACAAAAAATGCAACAAGAAGATAAATTTATTCAATAAATTAACATTTTCATGGCTTTTTCTACATTTATAAAACGTAAATTTAATTATAGCCAAGTTTCCGAAGAATAAAATATTTATTATGCTATATGATTCTATGCTTTAAATAAAAAAGGATGATGATTATATTGTAAAAAAACCTTGAACCCATTTTAGTATATATTGTTTATGCACCAGTAAATTAAATCATCATGTAATCTTGAGCTTGTCTAATTTGTTTTAAAAAACGAAAGTTTGTGTATTTCTAGTTAATAGTATACTTTTTAACAAAGTCTACGAGAAACAAAATTTGAGGCTAAATTCTGGTTTTTTCTTTTATTGCAACCAAAACCTAATAGCAGTTAACTATGTTGTTATTTTTTCTTCATCTAACAGCATAATCTAAAATGAAACAAAATTATTTTTATTATATTCTAATATTTATATTATTTTATAGTGATATAAGGACTGATTTTATTAATTTTAAGGGGTAGATATTTTTTGGGGGCTGCTTTTTGTTTGATACAAGTAGTTTACATTCCGTAATTTTTAGATTGATAGTGCTTTTAGCTTTAGATAGAAATCCTAATTTACTTCATTGCTTATAATTTTGATTTGATCATATTTTTCTTTGATCAAGTATATAATTTTTTTAGAATATTTACATATTGTAGATTTAATTCAATTGAAATTTATATTGGCAGATTAATAAGAATCATAAACAATTTTAACTCATTACAAAAATACAAGTGGATTTAATGATTTTATAATTAATATATTCAACCCTTAAGATACACTTAAAAAACATAAAAATTAATGGTAAAATAGAAATCTTATTGAAAAGTATTTATAATAAAAATTTTCAATAATTTATTTAAATAAAAGAACTACACTGCAGCTTTTAGATAGGATAAGCTTTCTTTTATCGAATATTTGGTATTTTCATTTGCAAAAATATTCATATTATCCTATAAGACAATTTTTAGTTGAATTTTTCTTATTTGCGTCTAGTAACATTTTATATGGCAAAAGGCGTTTAATGCTCATTATTTATATTAGTTCACATTGGTAAATCATTGCTAGTAAATATAGTATAGACTTTATAAATGTTTTTTTCTCAATATTTGGTAATAGGTAATAAAAATCATGTAAATTTTTTACGATTTTCAAGAGTGAGCTTATACTGTTCTCCTGTTTCATATGGAAATACATATATAAAAAGTTATTTTCTGTTTTATTTTGGATATTTCAGAATTATTTTCATATATTTTTTGTAGATCTTTACACCGGTTTCAAAATATAGGCACATTCTCTGATATAATTTTACGTGAAAAATCTCTTAAAAACATAAATGTAAATTAGTATAGAGCATTTGAAGTTATACTTTATAGATTTACTATTAGAAAACATTTATGATTTTATAATATAAAATTGATTTTTTTTTAAAAAAATATACTTGTATTTTTTATTTTGCATTAAGTATGTTTTGCATGCAAACTCATTAGATGTATTTTCGATAAAAAATTTGCGATCGTTGTATTATGTGCAAATAATTACAATAGCTATAGAGTTTCTATACATTTTATTTTTATATAATTATTCGCACATGCGATTTTACCATTTTACCATTTTATTATTTAAATGAAATCATGAAATTTATTTATTGATTATATAATTTATACATATGTTTCTTTCATTGAAACTTAATAAAAAAAATTATAATTTATGACAAATAAAAAAGAAGAAGTGTTTATATTAATCCTAATATAAAAACAATTATATTATCGGTTGCAACTTCTCTTTTTATTTTCTGTCTATTATAAGTCTCATCGGAATAGTTAATAAAAGTTCGTCGGTGTATTTTTTATGCATCTCATATAATGTCAAAAAAGTAATTTACCATATTTTTTATTACTTTATATATATAGAAAACAATTAGATAAGAATATTTTCAAAAATCTGTATTTTTTTAGAGTATTTTTTACATTTTGGTATTTTTTTTTGTTTGCTAAATTACATCCATGAATTTAATATATAAATATTTTACTTTCTACTTATATGAGCTCTAATTTTAGCCTGTTAAATATTGATAGTTTTTAAAACTTATGTAAAGATGTAAAAGAAAAAACAGTTTATTTCTGACTATGTTTTGTAATCAGTTATACTGACTATATATGTGCATAAATACAGAGAAATATATATAAAACACATCGAAGCACAAAAAATTTCTCTAATTTTTCATTAAAAATTATATCGTTAATGAAAATTTTCGACATAACATAATAAAATCAAAATGTATATTTTGCATAGATATGATACATAGAATAAAAAAAGTAAGCATAAACCATGCATATACACTCTAAAAAAGTACGCAGATAAGATAATACCCTAACACTAATAGGTAATTTTTTTTTGATTTAATGAGAACTTAGTATAGTCGCAAGATTATCTTCACATCTTAGAATAGTATAAGTGTATAAATCTTTACACTAACTCAATTACATTTTTATCTGATAAACGGTGCACACTTAAACTCATCTAATTTAGGAGGAGAAGTGCTAATGATGTAAATAGAACAGTTAAATGTGTCAAAATAGGTATCAAGAGATTTTCAATGTTCCCAATAGACTTTTATCGTCTTTATATATATAATTGAAAGAAAGCATCTTTTTTTTATGCTAAACAAGGTTAAAGAATAAAATTTGGTTTGTAAAACCAGAGTTGAGAACATTTGAGAAAAACACGCCCAAAATTCACAATACAGGCAAAACATGGCAATTTAATACTGAATAACAGTAAATAAATTAGATTTCAAAAAAAAACGCTTTCTAACACAAATCCTTACATTTATTATAAATAAACTACTTTTATAGATTCTTTACTTTAAATTCACAAAAAAAACAATATGTGATAAAAAAGTGATGATTAAGCAATCAATCTAAATACTTAAATTATAACGAAACAATCAGTAAAATTTTATTCAATGGGAAGAAAAACAATATTTTTTTTCTGATGTTTATATAAATAATTTTATAGAATTTTTGATAATTTTGCTAAGTTGCAAATAATCTAAAAAGACCATTTGAACTACATCTGAATGAAATTTAAATATTTCTTAACAAAAATTAATTTCAAAATCTAATATGAGATTCATTGTTGCTATTTATACAGCACTTTTCAGTAAAAAATCTTTAAACTATTCTATGTGTCAATTTGCACAGAAATGAAATTTTTTTATCAAAATAAATTACATAATTCGAATCCGCTATTATTAAAAAAAACTAGCTATAAAAAAAATTATTATTTTTTATCTTTTAAAGAAAAAACATTTTATGTTTCTAAACGTTATAAAATGTGTTTTATGATTGGCGGATTTATTAAAATATATTTGCAGTGAAAAAATAAAGGTTTACAAAAAAATTTTCTACAAGCCTTATTATAATTTTTAAATATATAGCTGCACGCATAAATGTATGTTAACATCATATTGTATTGACATATAACAAGGTTTTATTCTACAATTATTAATCCTGTCTCCATTATCTTTTTCACTAAATACAATTACGTTATCGCGTTTCTTAAACAAAATGACTGGATTAACAGAGGTTCATAATATTATAAATTTAGAAGTAAAATCTTCAAAAAGAATGATTCTGTAATATATGATGGGTAAATATTTACGGAATATTTTTTATCAATTAGATATGCTTTATTTTATCAGGGATCAAAAAATTTTCCGCATCTTATTAATTTAATTTATAAGAAATGTGGTTTTTTATATTTTTTCCTTGTATATATTAATTTCATTGATCTATGGTTTCTTCCAAAAATATATTTCTCTACGATTTGAACCCATATTTGATTTTAAATATACATAAGAGATTGGGAATATGTAAATCTACGCAAAAAATATGGATATAGTTATACTATTGTTTTTTATGAATTACATATTCCCTAGATCACTTTGTCACATCGAACCCCAAAATCCAGATTTGTATGATAATAACATCATGAAACTACTTTTAAAATACAACGAAAAAAAATTACTAAACCATTAGGCATCTAAGAAGATTTGGTTTTATTTTCTATTTTATATACGAATGTTTAAATATGGTTATATGCCACGACATAATTATCAAATTTATATAAGCTGAAATATGTAAAAAAAATTACATTGCACTATGCAAAAACACAAAATTGTATTTGAACGTAGTCGAAATATAAAATTTGCTGTAAAAAAGCTATATATTAGGGCAATGATATAATTGATTAACAATTTTTTTTTATTTTTCTACGATTTAGATTGCATAACAATAATTTTATTATAATAGTTTTGACTAACATACTATTCATTGTTATATTTTATTTAGATACGTATTTATGTACGATAATAGGATAAAAGTTACTTAAATTTGATTTTTTCTCGCGATAAGGATATAAAACATTCATAATGGTGTTTTCCTTGTTTTTAAATCATTAAACATTTGATAAATTTATTTCTAGTATTATAAAAAACATACTACAATTATTACCATTTGTCTCTTATAAATATTTATATGTGTCTATGATATTGTAAATAACATACTTATAATAAACTTTTTACCAAGCAAAAATTGGATTTTTCTTATTTCGACATTTCAAAAATACTAAAATTCTCTATTTGTATAATTTCACGCGGTAAAAATACCATTGTAAGAATTTTTTTAGGATGCTGTATTTAATAAGAGGTTTGATTCCCTTTCAGTGTATTAACGAAATTTATTAAAAATTAAAGCAAAAACATATCAACTTTCATCGCATTTTATTTATGGTTTTTAAAGCTCATTACAAATCTTTACATTTAGCAAAAGTTGTTTCGTTTTTTTTGGTGATTTTAGACCATATAGCTAACATAAGAGTACAGTAAAAAAATTCAAGTGATTTTTCGCTCAAATATTTTCGCGCTGGTATTGAGATCATATTGGGTTTTTTGATAACTTTAGTTCACAAAGTATAAGTTCGGAGAAACAAAAAGTAAAAATCCTAATGTGATATATATGTGATCTCAATCTTTAGTCATTTTAGATTATTAGTCTTTATCGTTGTTCAGGAAAAACTTTAGATTGCTCTATATAATACATTTTACTCATTCAGCTACATCAGCATCTTTTATTTTTATTTTGATACATAATCTCTAGAGTTCTATTAATTAAATATATTCCACGATCTTATTGTTTTTGAGGCTCTATCTGCGTAAGCGAAAATTCCAAACTCTTCATATACGACTTAGAAAATCTGTAACCATCCAATCCAAAAGCGAAAACGTTTGATATAATTCGAGTTTACCACTTGTAAATTAAGGAGTACTCTGTCTATAGATTCAAGTTTTCTTAGTTTTAAAATTAATAAATTCATATTTTTATCAGTAATCGTTATTCCTGTTAATTTTAAAGTACACAATTTTGTTTCTAATCATCAAAAAAAATCCCCTTTAATTATAGGACTATCATTATCCATGTTTAGTATTATCGACTTTCTTGAGCTAATTCATTTGTATATCTTCTATATCAGAATTTTTTTTTTCTATGATTTTTACTGGTTTTTTATGGAACGTAAAGTTTATGTATCTTAAAAATTAAATATTTTGTCGTGTATAGTTTTGAACCTGTAATCCTTTCCATAGGTTGCTCGTTTTTCATTTTTTATGTTATACCATAGTTTTTATATTTTGACTAATCTCTATTATATAGTTTATATCTTGAATGAAACATAATCTTGCTCGTTTTTTGAACATCTCTACACGAAGAACATCTAGCTTTTTCAGGTGCCAATTGTGATCATTATGATGGTATTGATTCCGAAAGATTTTTCATGCTGTTTTATATCTTATTTTATTTACATTAAACTTTTTTTCTGCTACGACTTAATTTTTATATAGATAGAATATCCAATTGCAGGTTTGGAATCAAATACATGTATACAATAATCTTTTTTTTACATCTTACTTAATGTAAACGAGTGCTATGATTTTTGATGATCTTTTATTCTTGGCAAGTGTCTTTTCAAGCCAAAAGAGTGTTTTCTGTGTAAAAAGTTTTACCCACTTTTGTCTTATTTTAATTATTCATTTTTTTTAAAATACTATTTGTTTTTTGCTGGCTGTAAGCTTATATATTATTCTCTTGTGAAAAAAAAGATTAATTTTGTAGCAAAGTCTTTGTTTCATGTTTAAAAATGCCTATAAAGCAGTTTTATTGGTATTTTGCGTGTTTTAAAATTTTTTAAAGTTTTTTAGCTGTATACGTTTGTTTTAACTTTATTCAGAATTCTTGTTATATTTTTGATAAGATATACCAAATGTTGTATCTTTTTACACTGTTATTCTAAGCTTAATGTATTTGAGGTACTAAGATCCCAGTTACCAAAAATAAAATCCAAATATTGAACACAATATATAATTATTTGGCGCTGACCGAATTTTATTTTTTTCTATTCTATGTAATCCTATATGATGCATTGTTTTTTTTTGTTTTTCGGATCTTTGGTCCTAAGCTTCAGATCAATAGAAATAAGATATTATTTGTTATTAAAAATTTACCTATTAGTTATTTTTCAATTGAATTAAACGTTTAGCACATTTAACAATGGTTCCATACACACATCAAATAAATATGAATGCGCATGTACTACTTATTGCGCCGCCCATTTACACACATGCATTCTTTGCTGCAGAATAATAATTTCCATTTTTCGTTATCACTCTTATAAGGCTGTATACACACTATTTATGATCGAGTTTTGCCATCTACGTCAATAAATACAAATGAATAACAAAAAGCAGTTCAAACTACATCATATATATGAAGATCGGTTTTTTTGCTAAGTTTCGTTTTTATTGCCGTTTTCAGTAGCTTTCTAGTGATGATTTACAAGATATGGGGTACTATTGATTTTCAAACGAAAGATTATGCCTTTCCACTTCTGACTACTATAATAAATTCATTATTAAAGTTTATATTTTATAAAGAAATTTCATTCAGGTTAACGGCAAAAATTTAATATCCAATTACTACAGGTTATTATAAATGTTGTTTATTTTTCCTTTATAAAAAATTTATTTCCGTTTGTTCGCTCAATTTTTACCTGCAATATTAACGTAGCATATAAGTGCAAAATATCATTTTCTTTATATAAAATTTATATATCCTATCAGGTCATGGAGTTATCCGATTAGTCCAATAGTCAAAATATTTTATGAATTTTTTCGGAAGGCAACTTAAAAACAAGTAATTATGCTTACAATTTATAAAATGAATACTTAGTAAATAACTTTATTGAATTTTTTTTATTCATACTTATTCGACCAAAATCCAGAAATTTATTTCTTATCTGCGTTTATTGTGTTTTACTATATTTAAATTTGAAATGAAATTATCTTTCTTGCGATTAAAGATACTTTTTGCCTGCTGAACTTTTCATCAATATTTTATCGATCTTTTTGTCTTCTTTTTATACGTATTTTTGTATAATTTTTTTATGCTTTTTGACTTATAGTAAAGAATTTTTGGTGTAAGATTTTGAGATAAAGTCGCTTAATATAACGCTGTAAATAAATTTTTTTTGTAAAGGTAATTTTTATACTATAAAAATCACAAATTAAGTTTTTTAATGGCAGTTTTTAGTATTTTGATTGATGCATGTATATAATTTTTAAAGTCAATATTCTCTTTTTTGATGGGGTTATCTTAAGTCAACTGGTAGCTTTGTAATATTTTAGGATTTGTTTTATATCTATGATTTTGATACTGGCTATTCTTTATACGAAAATTCAGCTATTCAATGACTTACTATTTTACTTGTAAGATATTACTTACTTAGATCTTGTAAACAAAGAAATCTAATGATATCTAACTGCAGAATACATTTTTAGATTTTTCGATGTCAAAATTTTGATGTGGTTCAAAATAAAATTTTTTAATTTTTTTTTTTGAAGTTTCAAAAATGAAATTTTCATCTAGACCTGCCGCTGCTTCAGTCTGCCTTAATATCATTTTTTAGCTACTATTTTATCAAAAGTTATGAGCGTTGTGTTTTTTTTGTTATAGATCGTCATTATTTTTGCCAACAAGACCCGGTATATGCTCAAGGCGCAATCGGATTGATTTATAAGAATCTTGAAAATTGACTTTTATGAAAATAGCATTTATACTACAGATAAAAAACCGTAAGAGCAAGCACTCTACTGATATTTACCAACAAAATATGATTTCTTAATTATTGCTCTCTTCGTTCTTTATAAAATCAAGGCGTATGACTTTGTTAATTTATTTTTTTAGTCTTGATTTTTAGCTATAACCTATGATAAAACCATTTTAACTATAATAATATACATCTATAATTTAATACTTTATATTTAGTATCTTCATATATAAATTTAAATCCAAAGATGGAGCTTTTAAATAACAAAATTAAAAATAATATGGCGAGAATAACATGATCATACATGGAAACCCGTATCAGTTCAGATACAGATTTTTATAATATCTAAAACAGACAGTTTTACATTTGAAAAGATCTATAGCAAGCATTAAAATTTAAATACTCTATTGATATAAGAATAATTTGTTTGTGACGGAAAATAAACATGTTGATGTGTTAAATATTTAGTGACGAAACTTCTGTTCTAAAATTCAAGAAGTTATGTCACATGTATGTTGCAAAGTCTACAAATCTTTTTCTAAGGAATTATTAATTCAATCTTTTAATATGGCGCAAAGGCATGTGGGAATACCAATCGATAAAAGTTTAATAAGAAATATAAGACTTTATAATATAAGGAATCATAAAAGGAAGTATAATTATTTGAGTTGAACGTATAATATTCTCACACCGTAATGTCTTATTTTGTATGGCTTATGTAGACATCACATGCTTATTTTTCGCTAAAAAAAAGGATATTTAATTTCTTTTATCTAAATAAGTAATATATATGAACTATTATGATGAAATGGCATAATCATCCCATTTGAATAGTAAGAAAAGATTTTTAAAATATCCACAATGTTCTAATAATATGATGCTATTATTTATACATTTCTAAAAAAAAATGCTGATCCATGTTTTCTTCTTTTTGTATAATACTATTTTAAATGAAATAATTATTAAAAAGATTTTATATATTTTTTTCTAAATTTTTGTTACAGTTAAAGAGCTTAGCTCATTAAAAACATTTTAGTATTTGATGATTTTAATGGTTAGTTTTTTTAAATAAGTATATCCTTGGATTAAAAATCTCTAGAGTATTCATAAAATTCTTTTTTTCTCTTTATGAGGAGGTATATAGTTCTGTGAAACATATCATGACTGTAAATTCTTGTGATATTCCGTAGCATCAACGATGGCATTCATTGAACCTGAATACTAAAAGTTATGCGATTAAGTTATTTTCATGTTTTTTGAAGACAGTTATGCAGGGATATGTACATTTTCTATAGATCTTCTTCGATTAACCTGGTGGTCTTGTTCTAATCAATCGAATATAAGATTATTGTCGATGTTTAAATATTATCTGTCATCCCACTTTATTTAAATGTGAAAACGGATTAGAAGTTTATGTTTTTCTATAGCTTGAATTACGTATGCACATGATTTGGTCAGAAACTGAACTTTATTTGTTGAATATATAACACTCAAAAGTAATGCGTTCGTATCGCCAGAAAACATCTTTGAGCCTAAATTATTATAAATAATTCATTGATAAAGATGATCAACCAAATTATACTAACTATGTTTTAATGGCCAACTAAATATCATCTAGGTTATTTCGGAGCATAGATATACGGATAATGTTTTTTTTTTGGTTTTTATCATCTAAAATTGCTAAATAATGTCTGTTTTAAATATGAAAGTATTGTTTTAATGAATTTTAAAGTATTTTTAATAAAAAGAATTACTTTATTTGAGGCTTGGAATACACTTATATGGTATGAAAGTTACTATCTGCCTGATTGAAATATTAAACGTAGCCAATATTTGTCTTTTATCATCTTTTTAGCTTAGCACCTCTTGATTTTCTATAATTGGCTGCAGAATTTAAGTTTTTCTTATTTTTGAGGATTATACAATAATTTATTTCGTCCAAATTTTTGGTGATAAAATTCATTTCGTATGTTTTTTGATCTTTTATCCTCTGAATATATTTAGATTATTTAAGATAAACTATGACCTATAATTTTTTTATAATAAAAAAGACAGTTTGATTTATTGTTTTAGATAATTTTCATACCATTTTATATAAACATTTATAAAATACAATTGCATTATAATTAAATTTAAATTCTAGTCACCTTTTTTAATTAGATTTTCCTAAATACTGAATATGTTTATAAACTTAATACGATCATAAAATTACATATATTAAATCAGATATTATAATCTTGTGTTTTTAATATATTTTGAAAATTATTATCTACTTGTAATTTCTATGTAATAGCAATATAAGTCAGTTGGGTTCTAAAAAATCTTTATCACAAATATTTGTATTCTGCAAAATCCAATCCTTCAAGAATGAACGACAAGAGTATAAAAATATTTCGTAATGAATAAACAACTATAAATCTTGTCGTGGTTAAAACATAAGGGTTTAATTTACGAAATCCCTACCTAATGCTTAAAGATGACATTGCCCAGAGATTGAAGACCTCTCACCGGTGAATTGATGAAATGCATATGAAGCTTGGGTAGGTAAATTTTCGTATTGTAAAATGCGTTGATTCTAAAGTTGTTGCTGTTTTTTTTAACTTGATAAGAAGATGCCAAATTTTTTTCTGGTAATGTTGACTATATCTCAAATCTTAAAAAAAATTTTAAATTTAACATCAATTTTTTAAAAAAATGTCTAATTGATTTATCTGATTTATATATCCTTCTATTAAACTTTCTTTTATTATTAATCTGACTATAATTAACCGAAAATTTTATGATCATATAATAAAATCAAAGTCACATCAAAAAATAATGAATACATGCTGTTGAAAAATGTGAAAAATAAAATTTATTTGAATAAAACAAGATTTTTTTGTATTTGATAGATAAAGTGTTTTCAAGCTGATTTTAGCGATATTTTTTTTATAATTTTTAAAGTTTGTTTTAAAAGAAATTATCTTTGTTTTCAACTGGTCGTATTTATAAAAATCACGAATAGTATACTATTTAACAAATTATTTTTTTTTAATATGGGCTAAATTTAAAAGGTTAATTTTAGTTTTTGTTAACGCAAACAGCTTGTTTTATTCTCTGCGAAAAAAAATGTATTTGTATTTTAGGAAATCTTCTCTTCTTCATTAACCCACGTCATTTTGATGCCTCTATATTCAAGATTTTTTTCTAATCCCAAAGTTTGTATATATGCCTCGATCAGATTCGTGGCATCTGGTTTTCGCTGCCCTTTTTATGATATTATTCACCATAAAGGCCTATGTTGTAGCATATGGGATAATTTTTGACTTGCATTGTATGTAATGACATCTCAGATGCCAGTTTATTTGAATAATGATTATAATAATTGTGTATGTATTTTATTAGATTCAAAAATTTGTTATTATTTATAAAAAAAATATAATTATATGTAATAAGCTCAAAATAGATTCAATTAAATGTGATGATATTGTTTTCAATTGCGTTACAAATTTCGTTGTAATAATAAATTACATTTTATTTATATATATATAAGAATTCTGTTAATATTCATTACTTTTTTAGAAATTTTCCAAAAATAGTAAATTTGTGGTAAATAAAAAACTGGAAATCCCTGGAAATGTATTTTTTGATAAATAAAAAATTTCCTAAAATATAATAAAAATACATATTTCTTCATTACTTTCGGTAATTGGATAAAAAACGATTTTAATCTATATAAATTTATATTTCCAAATAAATTTTTTATTGATCGTATATACAGCAAAGAAAATTAAAAATTTTTCATTATTTATTAATAGTTTAACGTTAAGTCTCTTATATAATACATTTTGAAGAACCTTTTTTGCACAATGTTTTTTATTTTGGTTTAGAAAATTATTTTTTCTTCACATGGTACAGAAATATATGTATATAAAACCAAATAAAGCATAATTACATCTAAAACGAGTGGTAATTCGATTTCTAATAATGCTAAGAAGAAGAAAGATTGTAATGTATTTAAAAAAGTAAGAACATTCAAAAAATTTATATGCCTCTTATATCTATGAAAAAATCTAAATACTTTAGTTTTCTTTTATATTTTTATTTAAACGTTGTGTTATTGTACAATATTCACACTAAAAAATGATAATAGAGATGATTTCTTATTGTTTATAGACTCATTTTAGACAGCATAGGATCATATATATCTTCGAGATGAATAAGAAAACATTTAAAAAAAAATTTTCTTTAGAAAAAATACATTAAAGTGTTTACAATAAAATGTTTTTGAAGCTATTTAAATTTGATTAAAAATTTCATATATATAGAAAAAGCTCACACTCGCAATTTTTTTATTCAGAATTGACGTCTGTGTATTCACTTTAAAACAATTAAATACCTGTATTGTGTTTAAGAGGTTACAAGATTCATAAATCTTTCTCAAAGTATATAAAGAATCCAACCATTGTAATAAAGAAACCACAATGAGAGAAAATCATGTCCTGATTAACAAATATTTGGAAAAAAGTTGCTGATCCATCATTTAGAGTACTATAAAACACATTTCGATTCAATAATCTTGTAAATATGTATGCTTTCTTATTTCAAAATTCAAATAAATAATTTATTTAAGTATATATACATACATTATCATACACACATCAAACTATGTATTACCTATTCTTAAATTTTTATAGCATTACAATTAGTTTTGTGTGAATTTATATACAAGATCAAATAATTATTTTGATTTTCTTAACTTTTATAAGCGCTATGTATAAATGAAATATAAATAAATATTATTTTCATTATCTAGTCTTAATTATTTCCAGATAAAATAGCGTTTTATCTTGTGTATTTTTTGTGCAAAAAAAAACAAAGCTATGCTGCTAAAATTATTGGTGATTTATTTTTTTAAGTAATAGAGTCGCGATCTAAAAAAATGAGAGATCATTGTATCATTAAAAAATAGAAAAATGATGCATATACTTATAATTGTTATATAAAACTGACAATTGAAAATCTTTCATTTTGTGGAATTCTCTTCATCTATAACTTGTAAAAAATTCATAATATACTTTAACTAACATGGTGAATTTGCAATAATGTATACTATGATCTCAAATGTAGCTACATTACGTTTATTTCAATGTCTTAAAAGCATTAATGGCTTCGATTTATTCGTTTTAAAACTATTTCATATTTAAAGTATTGATTTATGCTACAATGCGGGGTTCTAATTAAGTACGAAAACCTTTTTAATAAAATTCCAATAAATCAAACTATCATTTAAACCGTCGGAACTCACTATTGGCTAATTTTTTTGTTCTCTATTGTGAAAATTAAAATAAACTATTGAAGAATTTAATTTTTGTTTGTCTGCGTAAAAACGCATAAAATATTAGTTTTAAAATCTCATTGAGGTTTCTTACTATTATTAAAGCTTGCAAACCATGTATAAAAATATTTCAGTTTACGTTATTAAACTGATTGGATGTTTAAAATCTTATTCAAAAAATAAATTGAATGATTAAATGTGGTTGATATTAATTTTTTGTACATATAAAACCTTAAAAGTAAGGGCTTACTTCAAAAAAATCATTTTATTTTTACAGAAATTATCGATGTTGTATATATCTGCCATTTTAGTTATATTAAGATGTAGTGTTTCCAGACTCCTTGTATCTATCCATTGCGTATGTAATTTTATATTCTATTACACGAATAACATAATTTTCATATACTTCTTTAATTTTTAATTATATGTAGCTACTAACTTTTTAAAAAATGGATAGATATATTGTTATAAAATATGCTTTACAAATATTTCAAAAAATAGTTTTTAGATTTCTTAAATTTTTAGAAAGCCTCATTTTACTTAGATCATATATATTTCGATAGTATATTGACGAAAATATATTTTATATGTTGGTGAGACTTCCCAAAATACGTATAAAAACACCCTATTTAGAGTAAATAGAAAAATTGTTATCAAAAAGTTTTCATATTACATTGCGAATATAATTTATCTTTGATATCCCAAAGACAATACAATTAGTAATAATAAGGCATATTTCCAAAAGATTTAATATTCCAAACATATTGTGAATTAGCGCTAATACAAAATTGAGATTAATAGGCTTTTTTTTATTGACACGCAAAATATATTTTTACGAATAAAAACGAATCCTCATCTATAATTATTCCGTTAAGACTCGTAACATGCCATAAAATTAAAGATTGAGGTAAAAATACAATAATTTATAATTTAATAAGTATAAATACTGACATGAGCGGCACTATATGTACACGAAATATGGTTTGGGTAACTATTAGTCATAAATCTGAATATTCAAACTGTTCATGACGTGCCATGTAAATTGATTGGAATGGTATAAATAGTAAATATTTGCACTCTGTTCAAAACAAAAAAATAAAGCCTCATTAGGCACTATTCACAAAATAAACTTTCTATAATTCTATGAATATATAGGGATTCATAAGTATTTATAATAAAAAATTTTAAATTTTCTAATATATTTATGTAATAAAAAGAAAATCCGAAGACAAAGAAGTCAAAAAAGCAAAAGAAAAGAAAGATTTCCTGCTATTTTATAGTTTTCATCTAAAAAATCCTCCTTTTTTAATAGGTTACATTGGAAATACAGAGTTTACATGTCTTGAATTTGATTTATTTACTACGATATACTAGTATAGTTCTTAGTTTCTAATAATACTTTTAAATTAGGAGAATATATAAGTATACGAAAATTATATAGTTAGGAATATTTCAAGACAAAAAAGATCCTGTATGTAATAAAATAGGATAGTGTGGTGGCACGATATCATAAAAAATACCTGAAGGAACTAGATGTCTCATATCGGATGATGCTTATATGCAAACCTTGGGATTGTGAATAACCCTTGAATTAATAAGTATTGAAGAAGACTTTTGAAAGGAGAAGATAACCGAAATTTTAAATAAGCTGTGCGCTCAGGGAATTAAGCAAGTTGTGCTCGAGAATCAAGACTTAAATTACATCTTTAAATCTCGCCCATAAATAAGAAATTCTTATGGCTAGTTTATCTTCTGAACTTTTACGTTTCCTATTGCAAAAGGCTATATTTTTATATATTATAGATTATTTGTGTATTCTTTGTACGAAAATTACCCTTATAGTCTGTCGATATATCTTCTGCGATTAAGACGTATAAGAAAGGTTTTTTTTATCGATACTATAGTTTATAGATGTGCTTCTGCTTCTTTTTACATCTTCAATCAAATAATATATAATTTTAAACCAACAAAAAAAAGATTTTTAAAAAACTATTAAAATGATATTTAATATTTAAAATTATTTAAAGTTCCATACCAAGGGGTCATAAATGCATTAGGACTTAAAATTAAGTCTGAAATATTTAAATACAATATATTGATATACGATCCAGAAAATTGTATAAAACAAATGGTTAAATCCATTAATATATATCCAATGATGATAAAATAATATAATGATAATTTATTTCGAGTATGTGTAATAAAATTTTTTTCGTAATATAAAATTTCAATTTCCGTAATACATCTATTATACATGTAAACAGTTAAATTTTTAAATGCAAGTATGTACAATTTCGTCATCTATTGTTAATTTAAAATAATTCAAATTTATGACAGTATTTTATTACGAACTAGAGTATCGGGAAAAAACATGCATTAATTATATAATTTAAAACGAAAAAAAATTAAAATAAAGGCATATCTTGGCTATAAAATTGATTGTCTAATTTTATTACCTAAAATTCGATGAATTGTTTATTATTTGATATTGCCATGATTTTTATTGAGAGTATCAAGTATAAAATAAGAAAAAAATGCTCATTATTATTTTATAATAAAAAACCTTATTAATTGAATTTTTTTTATTTTAAACTACTCGTATTTTTGGTTATAATATATTTTTACATATACACTAACTAAAAACAGCATTTTATGGTACTATAGAAAGCTTAAGTATTTTTAGTATGATTCGGATTTCCTTCTTCGCCGAATACTCAATAATTCTCTTGAACTTAGACAAAATGATCACTCTATACTCATATTCATCCTTTTGAATATATTTATACATACTTGAATTTAATCTATAAAAAAAATTTTGTGCATATAAGTATCAAAGATTAATAATCTTGAAATTTTGGGATGATAGAATACAAACTAATACCACACATATGCATTGATATCTTCCGATAAACTAAATTATATATATATTTACACATATATATCTTAATTCTTATTTATGCTTTTCATTATTTTTTCATTCCTTAATCTATTTCTTTTGTATCTTAAAAAATCATTAATGCTGTATATGAAAATTTTCTCATTATTTTATCTTTAGATTTATCTTTTAACATATAACATTCAATTCTATGTTTATCAATTAAATTTCCATGGTTACATTGTTAACGCTTGGTCTATAATACTTAAAATTTTAAACATTATATTTTTAATCAAAGATAATATGTGGCCTAAGAGTTAAAATAAAATTATTTATTTATAAAAGATCTGTTTCTATGAATATGCAAATGATATATGCTGTTATTATTAGATAGACAGGGCTTTATTTACTATAGCAGTATTGTTCTGGGGGCATAATTTTCTGATCAAAATCGAAAGTATATATCAAAAAAAGTCATAAAGGAATTGCTGCTAATTTAAAATATGAAACAAAGCGGTAAAATGATTTAGCAAGAACCCATACTTCTCAAAATAAGAGGTGACAAAATTTGATCTATTAGATATACTTATATATTATAACTGCTACATACACACGCTACATGTTTATTCCATTGTATCTATAGATCTTCTGTGTAGTTAATCGCGTCAATACCAAATCAAAGAGTAAAATACAAAGAATAAAAGGTAGCTTATGCACCTTAGATGGTCAGTATTTTATATTTTTTAATAGTCAAAGAACATATTTAAAAGACGAATTTATAATTCGATTATATTGTTATTTTAAATAAGTTATAAAAAAGATCCTAGAAATATTTTTGCAACGAATAAAGTACTCTTCAAAGGTACGATAAATAACTGCATGATAAATTCTGGGGCAGAATGAAAAATTTATGTCTTTTTTTACAAGATAAAAATAAATCTATCAGGTTGACTAGAGATGTATAGATTTTTGTTTCTTTTAAATACAAAATTTATTTATGTGAAAAAGATTCTTGAGGGGTTTTTAATATTTAGAAATTATGAAGAAGTTTTTTTTATTCTAATACTCCAAACTTTGATTTTTCAATAAGATGTTACAATCATTTATGTAAAATAACAATAGATTACAGGAAATTATTAGAACTCTGTCTTGGTCAACATAAAAAAAATTAATAAGCGTTTAAAATCAGTGAAGTTTCTGTAATGAAATAAAAGCCAGTAAAAACAACGATAAAGTAATTTGCTCTGATCGATTATTTTAAAAATTATTATTTAATACTATGTAAACGTGTAAAAATATATTAGTTTAATTTATTTATATCCTTTAAAGCTCCTTAGAGGTTTTATCAAATCAATGATTTGCACTCATTATTACTCGGCTGGTAAATAATTTTAATTTAATGTTGATGCTTTTTTGCCATCCCACATGTATTCTCAAGTATTAAAAATTTATATTTAGCACTAATTTGCTTAATACAAATATTTATTGCTTGTTTTATCTATTCTTGTGATTTTTTTTTTAATATAGATAATGATATCAGGGTCGAGTTTAGTATTTTTTTTATTTTATATATAAAATCAGTGCATTCAAGAAATAGCATTAAAGCGAAACCCTATTTGTATAATTTAAAATTAAAAGCACTTAAAAGAATGAATCACATAATGATATTTTATAAAGCACTATCTTCTTTTTTTTCTGGCAATTTTTGATCTTTTAAACATACTATTCACATAAAATTATTGTCTATTAATATAAAATATTTACCATCTCGCCAAAAATAATTAGGTTCTAAATTAGTTCAAGTTTGATTTTTATAAAATCAAATTTTATATCTCCATTACCTGAGACAAGAATTTAAGAATGCTAACAGAATTGCAAGCTCACATAAGAAATCTAAGCCGACTAAGACTACTATATATTATGAGTCTTTCAAAATAAAACCCCAATAAATGTGGTTTTAGGGGAGAATGGTATTTCATAAAATGAATTTGTGCCGCTTGAGTGTTTCTACTATATAGCAATAAAGAGAAATCACAGCACAATTTATAAGTAATCTATCAAAAACCATTTAATTTTTGGTATTGCCGGCACTAACTTACATTATAAATTTTAATAAAATATCTTAATTCAGATCTTTACGAACATTTAAAATGATCAGGTTTTCATCAAAAACAAGGGAATATAAGTATTTAAAAAAATATGTGATGTGATGGTGATAGTGTCATGTTTAAATCAAGAAGATTTTTTCGCTTAAGAAGTCTAATTTAAATTTTATCTAATCTAAATAAACACAGTTTTAAATTATGTTCTACTGAATATATTTTTATGATTAGTGTATATTGAACAATTTTTTTTTGACGCGTTTTTTGTGCAAATCTTGCTTTTAAAATTAAATACCACCTATATGAATTCTCGTTTTTTTTAAATCTATAATTTGTTTTTTTATTTCAATATGAAATCAATACTCAGCTAGTATATGATTTTAGTGCTCTTTTTAGATTCAAAAAATGCGCATGATTCCTGCTTTATACCCTAGTCAAGTAGTTAAAACATGATTTTTATTCATCAAAGGTAGCTTGTATAAATTCAAAGTAATTTAATCGAAAAATATGTGATTTTTACAGTATCATGATAATGCATCGTATAATTAGATTTGTTGTATAATATTATAATATAGGAAGCCTCAATATGTCTAGGAATGACCAAGAAGAACGGAACTGTTCTCAGGTACATACATACCTGGATTATGGTTTTTATATACAAACTATATTTTGAAAATATATTTACTTTCTGCATTGAACTTGTTTCTGCATGATTAAACTATGATTTATACCCTGAAGATCCAGATTTCTCTAGAAATATATCTTGTTAGTTTAAATCATATTTTGAATAAATTAAGGAGTAATTTGTTGGTTTTATGAACTTTTGTTCTATTTTAAACGAATTGTAAATATAAAAATTACTATAATAAAAAATTGACTAATTCATATATTATTTTATTTGCGCTTATTATTGTAAACAGTAATCATACATAAAAAGGTCGATCGAATTATAAAATTAAGATATACATAATCTAAATGTTTTTGTAGATATTTGATGCATAAAATTTTATAAAAACTTTAACGCGTATAAAATCATGTCGTTTATTTACGCAATAATTTATAGCAAAAATTTTTCAAGGTTAGGAAATTACCTATATATAGGGGCTGGAAATAAGCTCTAGCACTTCGAATAAGATCTTTATAACAAGCAATATATAATAAATTTACAATAGATATATATGGATCGGGCGGTATTGTAAAAGATGATTTGAAGAATTTTTGAGGCATTTCTTATCATCTTACAACGTCTCAGAAAATAAGATTAGTATATTAGACGATTATTGACGCATATATTAATAAAAAAAAATAACTTATATGTTTTAAAATGAGAAAATATGAATTTTTACATTTTTTTGTCTATTTAATTCAAGGTGTAATTAATTTTTACAATATATCTTTCCTATAATTTTCTAAATCATGGCATGTTTTTTATTTCTTAAACTATATATTTTTTTGTCTTTTTTGATATCTTACTTGCAAAAACATATTTTGGATAAAATTGCTTTACAGCAAAAGAAATATAAAATATAGTTTTCTATGGTATAAAATGTGCGTAATTATGGAAATAAATATATGGTAGTCAAATATTCAATTAAAAAACCGTAACCTTTATGTAATCTGAAAGATAATAATTGCATTTAGTAATGTGAATCTATAAATATTTTACCTTATTTTACCACATAACATAAACTCACTAGGTTTATAATTATAAATTCAATACTCTAAAAAATCCAACATATTCTTGTAAGCACAAAACTTAATTTACTGATAAAATAGAAGAAGCAATTTAAATGTACTTCTGGCCTTAGATCATTAATTTAAAAATATCCATAGCTCCTTTCAGAATCAACTGTATCGCATCATATTCATATATGTTTTTTTGATTGCAAAAATATCAATGATGGCATGACTTCTTTTCGATTTTCAATTTTTTTTTGTGTATTATTGATCATTTTTTACCGCATTTTATGGAGAAACTAATAGGATTTGATAAATTTTTACAAGAGAAAGAATAGTAGAGAGCGAAGTATAGCAAAAAGACATAAAGAATATACATATATTTTTTTATCTTTCAACATCACATTAAATAAAAGCCACGATGGCTTTTATTTTTTTCAAGTATATTCAAACTTTTGGATATCTGTATAAATATGCGAAAATTTCCAAATCGATTTATATGCAATCAATAACAATACAAATGTAATTTTTCTGTTGTTAAAAACCGCAAAAACATCATTAAAAATTTAATCTAAATTTTTGGATTATACATTTACTGATTGTATTTTTATGCCATAAAACTGTAACTTCATATATAAATAATTTATATTATACCAAGTCATATTTTATTCAACCAAAATAAGCCTGATATTTTTCTATACGATATAAAAAATATGATATCTCTGATTGAAATAGTTATAACTAGCCTTGGCAACTTAACTGAAGTTGTGAATGAAAAATATAAGAAGTATGTCATCTTGACGAATGAACTATGTTTAATTTACAAATGTAAAACAAAAATAATGCCATTGTGATGACTTGGGATGGGGTGGTCACAAATTATGATATTAATATGTATAGACATTTAACATTCCAGACGAAGTAGAAGCATACATCCAAGCTCTAACACACGACAAGACACTTGAACTCATATCATTTGAGATAAAGGATGTAGTTGATTAAAATAGAACAGAGGAAGGTGTCAAAAGATGCATCAAGGACATGTGCAATATCCCCAACACGCTGATCACGTCTAAATAGATAAAATAGATATATAAAATTATCCCATAAATAAAAAAAAACCAAGTTTATTGATGTTTTATCATTAAATATCTTGGAATTGAAAAATCAATTGGCATATAAATATATTCATAGAAAATTGTAAAACAATGTGGCATGAATTATGGATTTTGTAAAGTTTTAATTAATGTTAAAACTTAATATTAACCACATAAGAAAGTTTATTATTTTGTTGGCAATAGCGTATTTTAACGATGTTTTATATGCATGCGATTGATAGAATAGAATAAAATATACCATGATTTATGCATTAAAAGGTGGTTTATGTTTGAAATCTTTAGTCAACGTAATATAGCCATGCAAATATTTTTTTCCGCGTTTTTCCAATCCCAACTCATATGAAATACCGTAGAATATTTATTTACTAATAATTTATTTTTGTATATTATATACTTCAGTTTTTTAAAAACCTACGGGCATTTGCAAAATTCAAAAATAATGAAAAATTGTAATACTTTTATGAGAATAATTTATCGCAAATACGTAACCGATGATGCACACAAGATATGTAAAAGTATAAATGATGAAGTTCGGTAATTTTTTTTTGCTATTAACAAGATTTAAAACATTTGACTTCCTTTTCGTTATTTAATAAACCTTATTTAAGTCATTAAAATTTTTCGGACTAACACACCCGAAAGCTTTTTAAAACTAAAATTGCACTATAAAAAAAATTTAGGATTTAAAAAACCATGCGCAAACATCAAAGTACAATAAAATACTTTTAGAAGTTCTAAATTTTGCAATATTACATTTGTAGATTGATATTACTAATTTTATAAATGAATGAACTTTTATAACCGCATATAAAGTTTTATTATGTTTTTTGTTGAAGCATTATTCTTTTATGAGAACTACAAATTTTAAACAAAGATTAAAGCTTATTCATGCTCTTTATGAACTAGAGCATTCAAAGGATCATTAAATCTCTAAAAGGTTTATATTATTAACAAAATATTTTCGAGGTATTTCAAAAATCTGACATGTATGAAAATTTACAACGATTAAATATATTATCTTTGTGTTATAAAAATTTTACTTAATTATAAGTAGAATTAAAAGTAATTTGCATAAACTATAATAGTAATTTCCAATATTTATTTTCTATGGTTAATATAAAGCATAAGCTCCTTAGAAGATTTTATAAGAACCTAGAAGCAAGATTTTGATTTTATATCTCATTTAATTTGTTATAAGCGAAAATTCATTTTAAAGTTATTTATAGACCTGAAAAATACATATAAACGTTAAGATATGGTTTTTAGGTTTTTTTTTGATATCGCATATATAGGAATATACAATATGAATTTGTGTGTATTTGATTTTTGACAAAATATTTATAGAATCAGAAAATCTCAAAACTAATAATAATACAAATTTTTTTGTAAGAAAGAATATATCTAAGTTAAATAGGTTTTATTGTACATTAAAAGTATTTATATGTGAATTTTTGTTGTTGCTAGATAAGATTAGACATTTTAATTTTTCAACTTTAGTTGACACAACTGCTATAAAAATTTGCACTATTACCTAGTTGAATATTAGCTTTAAGAAACCTCGTTAATAAAATTAGCATGTATATATAACACCGACTATAAATCAGTTATCTATTTAGTACAAAGGCATCATAAAACCAAATTCTATATTTCATAAAATATTGTTGTAATTACCTAAAAGCTGTCATTATAGACTTCACGGCAATTTAAGTAATTCAACAAAGAATAGTCTAAGAAAATTACTTAAATGTTTTAAGCTTATAGAGAAAATTTTTAGGTAAACTATAAGGATGTTTTGCTTGATAATAATATACAGTGAATCTGTAAAATGAAGAAATCTGTAATTTTGCGAGAAACATGTAAAATTGAACGTAAAAATAGCAGCAAATAAATGTTTTTGCTTAAAAAATAACTTTAGTCCCTTTTATTGCCAAAAATATTATTCTAAGATAAAACTTTATTTTTACTCGAAGAAATCCCTCAACGAAAACCAAATGTTATTAATTACGCACAATAAGTGAAATTATTATTTAATTTGCAATATTAAGTGTTCAAATATTACTTTTTTTGCAATAATCTTTTTTTGGTAATTCAAATGATATATTTGGCATTTGACTTGTTAATATTTTTGCTATATTTGCAAGAGAATATTTTGAAATCCGAATAAATTATATAATAATATCCTTTGCACAAAATAGTTTGAAATTCATATTGATAAATATGAAATAATAAGAACTTAAATAAAATTTTCGTATTATATTTAAGTGAGTTTATGTACCACGAGACGAATATGATTTTATTGCAAGAATATTTTTTCAGGCCATTTCTTAAATAATATTTGTTTATTTGGTTTTTTAAAATTAACATGTTTCATCTACGGTACATATAAAATAACCAAACTTAGAAGCTAACACAATTCTTAACTTAATAAAATATTTATAAAAAGTATGAAATAATAAGTCAAAAAACACTTATTTTAATTAACTAGGGTGTTCATGCATATAATTTATGTCATTAAAATATTTTGTCGTGTCTTAAATCGATGACAAAATAAAATTTAATTAAAAACCAGGATTAATTAAATGAAAAAATCATTTATATATTTAAATCTCAAATACCAATTTATTTCTTGATCCATAATATTTAAGGTTGTTATAAATTTGAAAATAAAGTATATGGCTATCCAGTACAATACATAATTATAATATATATAGTAATTTTTAATTCCTTTTGTTGTATAAGACAGCGCATAGCATATAAAAAGATAATAGAACCAAAACACTATAGTTTGGCGCGTAGAGTTCTTGAGTAAATTTTAAAAAGGCTTACACTATGCCATGTGTAATAATAAAATACCACCCGGTTTGCAAGATTATATGAAAAAATAAAATATATATTAATTGCTAAGTATGACAAAAAAAGTAAGGGTAAATATTTTTAGTCACTAAAGCACACTTAACGACTTTTATTATCTATAAAGATGTACATTTTACGATTCTGATATGATATATGATTTTTTTATAAAACATATTACAAATTAATCTATTAAGGCGCATATAATAGATTGAATGCATATGCAATTGAAAAATCAAGAAATCAAATTATGTAAAAGGTTTAATTTTTAAAATGCACTTCATCATCGATACTATGAATTATATCTTTTGACAGCACTTTATTTATTGTAATTTCCCATATAATAAATTATAATATTAGTTTTGATATTAAAACATCGATTTTCAGCCAATATAAATTGACTCTAGTTGAATGAATCAATAACTGTGCCCTAACTTTGAAAATGTGTATATGTGATATATTATTTAATATTTTGTTAAATTGATGAATATTAGTTTTACACAATAACAATAAACTAGAAAATTGTTGTTCAATTAGAAAATTGAAATATTTTTAACTACATTCTATTCGACAATAAAATTTAATTTTTAAGATATTTACAAAGAGCCGCTTCAATCTTCTTTTGCCTTTCAAAATTTCAATACATTTTTTTGTTTCATTTAAATTATAATATTAAACTACCTTCGTTTTTATGTTCATAATTTATTTGTATTAGCATAATCTTGCGCAGATAATTTATTTTTCTTCGAAGCCTTTGCCTCGTACGCTATAAATGAGATGCAAATCCGTGCATATTTATTATATTTTCGCAATTTTCTATATTTATTACAATATAAAGATATATTATAACGCCAATTCTTTTTTGGATGGCTCTTCACAAGTACACAAAATTCTCTATATAATTAATGTAATTTCAGTCCTATCTCTTAATTAGTTTACCCTGGTACTCTTATTTACAGCATTATTTTTATTTCTATGACTTTCTTAAATCTTTATGAAATCTTAATTCTTTATTATTTGGAAAACCCTTATCTCTCGTTTACTAGCTTTGAGTACACTTTACATAAATTATTTTGCATTTTAAAAAAAAATTATCTTGATGTTAATTCTTGTTTGTATCAAAATATCTCACCCTCTAAATTATTTTATGTTTTCGTCATCGAAATTATATACATGTCTTCTTCCACCATTTTTGACCGCCAACTTTTTTTTCCTAGCTCCATAGAAGTTTCAAAGACAAGGGCATTCAAACACGTCGTTATTGTAATTAATTTTTTTCTGCCAACCAAGGCATTGCATACGCTTAAAGTTCAGCAGAAATGACTCTTATATTCTATAATGTATAATTTTTTGTGGAAGTTTATTGCTAAATATATATTTTTTAAGATAATATTGCCAATTACAGGAATGAAAAAGACTCTTATACTGATAATTTTGAGAGAAGAAGGGGTATGAATAAAATATAGCAGAAGAAAGATATACTAAAAAGTATTTATGGAGTTTGTTAGAAAAATACAACAAATAATCTGTTTGAGAAAATAATAAAGTCAGTTAAAAATTAGTTCATAAATAAAATGAATATTTTAATGATATATTTGCAGAAAATCCATTTAATAATTATAAAATATAATAAAAATCTGTTTATGCCTTTCTGAATTTTTTTTATATAAAAGTATGTATAATTTATATAAATTATTATTGTGTAAATTATTATGAGCTGGATTGTTTATATTCGTATAGAAAACCACATTTTTCATAAATAGCATCTCTTTATAAAAGCGTATAATTTTCAACTGATTTTTATTTTTCCAATTAATATATTTTTATTACATGCTACAGTTTTCACGAAATGACTATTTATTCGACCAGCACGTTCATTACTGGATCATTAAATTGTTAAAATTCGCGAAGTACTGTTGAGAGTATGTTGAATTGTTTAATAAGCAAATATGTGCTTATAATAAGATGCACAAAAAAATTCCTAATTTTATCCATAAAAAAAGACACTTATAATACAGTCAAAAATTTTTATAAATGTATTTTTTGGCGTATTATATAAATTGATACAGCCTCAATATTCCGCATATTAGCCTCAAATTTATAAAATCATGCAACTATTATACTATCATTAGCATTGTATTTTAGCAACGCTCTTAGTATAATATCTCAAAATACTTAAATGATACTTAGTATATTATATAATTATTAACAATGTGAACATAAAACGGGTTAAATACAACAATTTTTGATAATATGGATTTATATAATGTATTTGAAAGCAAAATTGCATAGATATACTAATTTTTAAATGAAACCTTTCTAATACTAATATTTTATTATGAAAGTGTGTGTGTGCTTGCTTTTGAAAATTTATTTTCAAAATGTACGACAGTTAAGATGGTTACGTTTATGTATTATTTAGTGTTAGACTATATGTAACGGGTTTTACTGCTCTTTTTTTGTTTGAATGATCATTAACATGCAAAAAATCCAATATAAAATATTTCTGGCACCTAGTCAATTTTAAAAATAACGTTGCCTGTTTTAAACGTGCATTTATATTGAATTATATATATAAAAAAATTATAGAATTTCTAATTCTATGATTTGATAAATTATTCTTTTCTAAATATGGAAAGTATAGAGGTACTGCCAATGATTTCTTTTTTTTTATTTTACGAAAAATACTTAATTCTACGGATACAAGGTATATGTATGTAGAATTAAGATATAAATAAGCTGTATTTTATTGTTGTTTGTTGATTTGTTACTCTATAATTTGGTGGATATTAATAAGTAATTAATTCTTAAAATCATGCAAATAAAGAATATTCGGTTAAAATTACGTACAATTTATTAAAACTATGTATTTTTTATTCTTAAAAAGACTAGGGAACAAAAGACTATTTTTTTGTATAAATTAGTCATTATTAATTTCTGGTGATAATAAGATATATTTTACATAATTATTTTTATGATCACAATTAGTCTTCGTAAGATGTTTGGGGATATGATTCACTAACCTTTTTTAAGCGTTTCGCGTTATCCAATGTTGTCGAAAAACATTTAGGATCATCAGAATTACTGCCTTTGTTAGCACTAAAATGTGGGTATAAAACTGTATTTTCATCTCCTCCGAATTTAATCATATCTTTTACGCCTGTGTTTGGTATTAAGCTAATTTTATCAGATTCGTTTTCTTCATAGGAATCTCTTTCCCAGGATTGATCATGAGCGCTATCGCTATCTAATATTGTTTCCAGACCTTCACTTTTAGTTTGGTTCATATTTAAAGACTTTTTATTTTCTTCAAAAACAAATTTATAATCGTAAAATGTATTTAGCTTTTTTTAGAATCGAATTCTTGACGTATATTTTCCTTTTCTGGATATAAATAAAGCTTTAACTTTCCTTCGGGTTTTGATGTTTCAATTAAAATTTATTATGGTATCTTGCGTTTTTATTAACCGTTTTTCTTCGTTATCTTTGGTTGCTATATTTTAGTAGTGTTCTTTATTTAAATTGCTTTAAAAGCTAAAACATGTATACAGATTATTGTTGGCAATAGCATCTGCAATAAATTCCATGTCATCTACATTTAAATCATAATCTAGGTTTATTCTTGGTCCATATTTGTTGTTATATTTCATAATTTCTAGTGTAAGAGTTATTGTTTCTCTTAAATCATTGTTTACAATATACCCAGACTCACATAGACCAGAACTACTTGAAATTTTATTGAGCTTGCTTACTCTGGAAAAAAAAATATTTTCTGTTCATTTGGAATTGTCTTCACGATAATCGCTGGGCTTTTCAAATTAGAACAGTTACAGCAATCTGGCTTAATTTTACTTTCTAAATAATTTGGTATCGTCGATTGCAGGGCAGTAGAGCGCTTCTTTGTTGACGGTATTTGTTTGTGTAATGGGGACCTATTATAACATTTTGAATTTTTGGAACCAAAAAATCTGGGTTATGCCTATTTACGTCTTCTTTCATATCTGGTTTATACTTAGTACGATGTGAATCAAAGTTTTTTTATATATCAGATACAGATGAGAATAAATCAATGTTCGGATGATAGATGTTTAAATTTATATCCCAAAAACTAAAAGTATTATCTGGTAGCCTATATGAATTTTCATCTGAATGTTTCTGATGACTGTATTGTTTATTAGGTTGGCTAGACTCGTTTTTCACATTAGTACTTGCTGCATGATCTCTATTATAAATCTTGGCTTAGAATCGCATACATAATATTCTTTTTTGTATTCATGTTTAATAAATGATTTTTGATACATGGTATTATTTCTATGTCTATATGGACTCAAAATTTCATCATTTTTTCTACAATCGTCGGCTGGAATGGAAGTCTTCTAGTATTTTCTACATCGTAATCTTGATTTTGACATTTTGAATCCTTGTTGAATTGATTATGATGTAATAATCATGATAAGGGTATGAATTATCTTAAATCAATTTAAGATTCTCGTAATTGTATAAATCACACGATTCGAGGAACTTAAAATTTCTTTTAAAGTGAATAAAAATAAACCATATTATTAATCTTCTGCTCGAAAGAAGGTGGGGTATTGAAGAAGACTTTGGAGAGGAGAAGATAGCCGAAAGTATAAATACGCTGTGTGTACAGAGAATCAAGCAAGCTGTGCCTGAGAACAAAAACTAAAATTACGACTATAAATATAGCCCTTAAATAAAAAATATTTAATCTTCTGCATGTCATTTATGGACAAAGGATAAAAATTTTGATTCTTAAAAAATGATTTTGGATTTTATTGATTTGTCGTCACATTGCTCTTAAAATTAATTTCACAAATCATATTTCAATAGCTAGATCTTCTTTTTTTTTTACTAAGATCGTGGCCAGAAGTTAATCTCTTAGATTCAATTTCTTTAATAAATAAATTTCATCAAAACATTTCATGTGTTTTTCTTTTCATAGAACTTAATGTAACCATAATATTGTTTTTTTATTATGTATTGATCGTGATTTCTAGATTTACATTATTCTATTGGTATAGAATAAGATTGATTGCAAAACGAAGAATTGAAATCTATTTATATCTTCTTTGAATATTTATAAAGCACAAACTCAAAATAAATAGATTGCATACTTACTTTATGACAGGGATAATCTAATAGCTTGTTGTATGTAGAATGCTTAAATGGGTGATAATAATTCCTTAAAATATTCGTTTTCCATTTAGAAAATTATGTTAATTTTATCACACAAAAATTTATTAAGGTAATATTTTTGTGATGTTTTTACATTACTTTTCTCACATTAAGCAAAATTTATCACTTATTTACGTTAAAGAATATAAAGAATATATAATATTGGGTAGCTTTTATGATTTTTGTGATAGATTATCCATCTTATCATTACATTAATTATAATTATGTGAAAAAATTAAATTTTAGCATATAAGATAATGAAATATATTTCAAATGAAGGGGGAAATATACTAATCGAAGCACAGGGGTTTTAGAACCTTTAAAATTATAAGAAGATTATTTTTGAATAAAAAATCAATGGTTCTGATAAAGATACTATGTTGAAGAACTTACATATAAAATTAAATTTCTTGCTCTTCATACTAAATAAATGAACCCATGTTGGATTAAAATTATATTGGTTCGCATTTTATTTGTGTTATATATACCATTATATATAATAATCAGTTTTACTTTTATTATATCCTGGAATTTTTTTAAAATCAAAATTTTATCCACTAAAAATTGTTCCTCACTTCTTGCAGATTAATGAAAATAATCAATGAATAAATAAGTCTTTGATTTAAGGCTTAAATTTACAAGAGCTATTGTAGAACTTATAAAAAAAAGCACAAATCATAAGATTGATGGTATTTTTTGAAATTCTATCGATTTTAATAATTAGTTAGGAAAATATAAAATTAAAAAAATATGAAATTAGGCTGAATTGGTATTCCTGTTGAAATTGCGCTATTTCTGTTTATAACATATATATAAATAATTTTTTAAGATTAGACAGCAAAAATCATTTTTGTTGTAATAAATAAAATTTTAAAACCTATGAAATAAAAAATTTGCAATAAAAACTTCTCCTGACTGCCTTGTTTATTTTTTGTAATTTAATTTTAATGTTATTAAATTTTTTTTTGCTTTCAAATATAAACAAAAAAAGCATAATGATTGTATATCAATTTTTTGTTGTCAAAAATTAATACATATTTATTTCCATGTTACTATTTCTCTTAAAAATGTTGATTTTGACTATATTATTTTTCAGACTTTAATAATGGCATTATATAGATATATGATCTAGCATAAGCATTCAATTTTATTTTCTATGGACGAAAAAAATATTTTAATTGGCCCTAGAAAATCGCAGTATTTTTGGACGAATGTATAAAATTTCCTTTTCCTAGAATTCATATCGACAGATTATTTATTGAGCAACAACTAAATTCCTAATAAAATAGAAGATCATATATATCGCTAAATATATTGTAAATAAAACGTTTGAACATACATCATTTTATATATTTAGTTAGTTTATTAATCCCGATAACCATGCTCTTTATCTCAAAGTCCAAAAGAAACTAAAAAATGACATTAGTTAATATAAATTGCATCTGTATTGAATTGATTTTTTTTAAATAACTTTCTAAACTAGATTTATTTAAATAGAAGAGTTACTTTATCGGAATTTTAGTCAAAATTAATTTTTTTTTACACGATAAAAAGTTTATTTTATATTTGGTTTGTTTTTTGAATGACCATGGATGCAATCTTTTGATTTATTGTCATTTTAAGTTTTAAAAACGTGCACTGGAATATATTAATCAATGTAGAATTATTCGTTTATCTTATATTAATTTTTAATTTATAGTGATTTGAATTTAATTTTCGATGTACGGCTTTTTATCATAAGCGATTTTTTTAAACGAAAGATTTGCACTATAATTCTATAAATTATACTTTTTTTCAAAAGCTTATAAATTTAAGCTGCTTTTATTTGATAAACATCACACAATTCGTTAAAAACTAACTATGCTGTGGAAATATTATTTTTACTCAGAAACATATTTATTTGTTTTTTATGACTAGAAATTCTAAGTCATGGTTTTATTTTTCTATTTCCAAGTTTACTATATCTTTATTCTGAAACAAATTACCGATATATAGATTCGATTTTCTTGTTATTCATCTTCACTTTATTGAAGCAAGCATTGCTTTTACTTAAATATAGTTATTACAAAAGTGCACATTTGAGAGAAGAAGAGCAGTTGATGAAGATAGATCAGAGGAAGGTGTCAAAAGATGCATCAAGTAGTTGTGCAATATTCCCAACACGCTGAACACGTCTAAATAGATATAATCGATAAAATGAAAATAAACCCATAAATAAATAAAATTACAAAAGTGAATTAATTTATATATTACCGAAAATATCTAGTGATTTTAAAAACATTTATAGTTTCTAATAAACAGCTAAAATTCTGATTTTGTTTGAGATATGTGTATTTATTGATTATTATAGAAGAAATTCTAGAAAAATCTGTTCTTATGTAAACTAAATTTTTCTTTTTTTTAAATAAGATTAAAATAAGTGATAATTTAATAAAAGGTAATTAAAATGGATTTATGTTGAATGAATGAATATATTATTTTATTTTCAAAAATCTAAAATTAATCTTCAGGAATAAATATGAGCAACTTCTAGATAAAGACTGATTTAAATACTAAATTATAATCTGTCATAATAAATTTTTGTATTTCTAAAATATATAACATGGTCATACATGTATCGGTCAAATACTAATATATATCATAACAAGGGATGTTCTAGTCATAAAATATAATATGTCGTATGTTAAGGAATATGGGATACCGATATAAAAGGAAGCAAAACTACAAATACTAACATGTAGAGAAAAACTTGTGTATATAAGTCTTGAGTTTTTAACATAATTTGAGGAAGAAGGTATGGATTATTTAATTTATAAGAGTATACCGTAATATGTAATATAAAGAAATTTAAAGTTTTGCGCAAGCAAACATATTAGATTTTTTCTTAGATAAATTTATAAATTACTTATTGAAAAATAACCAACAAATTAAAATATTATGCTGCAGAAATAAATAAGTTGTTCTTAGGTCTCTTTTTTGACTATATGGTTTTATTTGAATTTATATAACTTTAATACTTTGTTGCTTGAATTTTAATATTGTTTGAACTCCAATATATCATTTGTTTAACGTTTTATTAGATTTTCTACGTTCAAAAATTTTTCATCATACTTTTTTTAAATAGACTTATGAATATCTTGGTTGGTTTGTGGTTTTTTAAAATACTTTAAAATAATTAATTTGTATATTAGTGTATACTTATTAGCTTCATATATGATTTACTTATTTTTTGATCTAATTATTGTGATCTGATGATGAAATATCAAATTAATAATTTCGTGTATTTTCGCATTCTTTGAACGTCTATTTTTCATCTATCTATCAAACCTTTAATAATTTGATTTTTAGCTTAACATTGAAGATTTGGTCATTTTGATGGCAATTAATGGGTAATTTATTGAAAAACATAAATTATTTAACATTCCTTGAATGAAAGGAGATGATGCATTGTGAAGATTGTAAATATATGAAACACAAAAGATTTACTGAAAATCTTTTAAATATAAAATCTTAATATGATGCTTGAACAAATTTAATTGACCAAATCATAATTAACGCATATACATTTTATAAATTTACGCTGTAACATCTGCAATATTACTTTAAAAACGGTTATATAGTTCTAAATTTTATTATATGCAATTATCTTGTTTTCTGGTGATATATACATGTCAAATGTATAATGTTCTACTATAATTAATTCAAAAATATTTTTGGTGTGATATTTAGATTTACTTCGACTTAATCTTATCATATTATCACACCAGAAGAAATAAGATTAAAAATAAGTATACAAATCAAGGTAACATAGAATTCTAGAGATGAAACGGGTATTTTCGATTTATATGCCAATATTATAAAACAATAGATTTTAAAATAATTATTTTACTTCATAAAGATCGATTATCTTTTTGCAATGCTCTTGCTTTAATTTATATTTAGCGCTTTAAATTATAGTGCATAAAATCTACCCACTAATTCTAAGCCGAATATGGGTTTAATGCGGCTATAGTTTTTAAAGTTTAATAATTTTATTCGTATCCAAATGAAATCGACTGAAATATTTGGGGTTTTTTTGCATTTACATCGTATTTGGGTGTTTTTAGATTTATTTGCCACAAGATTATAATCAGCACATTTAATCTAAAAATTTATAGATAGAAAATTTTATGTTTGAATCTATGTAAATTGTTATTTTCTATCAAAAATATATAATATTAAGGATGTATGCTTTCAACTTCTTTGTATGTAATGTATATTTTTGCAATCCATTAAAATATTGCTTTTATTGAAATAGAATTTAGGTTTAGTAAATACTAATTTAGATGATTTTATTCAACCTATTTGTTGTTCCAGAATTTTTAGATTCATACTAATCATGTGCATAAGTTTTTAAGATTCTATATATTCTTATAAAGATTCTATTCAATTTTGACTATGGTTCTTTTTCAACTTTTACTTTCTTAAATGTAGCCTTTGATCACAAATACAATTAAAATTAAGAAATTTGATCGCCTAGTTGTGTAAATATTTACAGAAATTATCGGATAAATATTCGTGGTAAAGTATTTATCAAAATACAAGGAAAATGTAAGAGGGCCATGATAATTATTTTATTAAATTGCAAAATCAATAAAAACTTTCAATATATTTAAATATAAAATAGTAATATATGCTATAAATGACGCAATGAATAGTAAAATACGGGATATAAGGTTTCTATGAAACCTATTTTATTTTCGTAAAGACGTCAGTATTTTTTGTTTTTATAAATAAAGAAACAAAATTTTGGTGATGCTGAAATCATTTCAAGTCTCATAGATACACGTAAAAAATTTTGTTGACGTGACAAAGCTGTGGTATTCAGTAGTCTTTAGAAAAAGGGTAAACATGCTAAGCAATGATCAGTATCCAGTGTTAGTGAAAATTCATGGATATACATTTGATAAGTGTTGGAATTTATTATTCTTAAACAATCACAAATAAATCTGTCTCTTTTTAAAGGCATGCCAGTATAGCAAATCGCTTAAATTATACATAAAATGTAGAATTCTAACTTCGTAATGCAAGTTTTGTGAATATAGTCGATAATAAAAATTTCAACTTTGTAAACTCGATTGGAGTTATTTTATATAATATATTTATTTTAATGAGACCGACCCCCATGTTCGAATCAATTTTTTATCACATTTAATTTCTAGTAATAAATCCTAACGAATGAAGCTTTTGTCATGTTCTAATTCAGCATTATAACATCAGATGTGAAAGTAAATTGTCTTTTTATTTAGTAATTATGTAAAAATTAGTGTTCGGTAATATTTCTCTCTAAAAGAAGATATTTATCAATGTATTTTTATATTTTTTAACAATTTACCTAATTCTAATCTGCTGTCTTTATTGCGTTTTATATATATTGTTCTATAAAACCTTTTCCCATTGAAAAAACAACCTGCAAAACTAAATCATGAGGCGTATTGAAAACATCAATAACATCAACATCTAGTAAAATTTATATTTTAGAATTAAAAATATCAAACGGCATCCTTTATTAAACTTTTTTTTTGCATTTGGTCAATAATATGTATGGCTAATATGGTTTTTGGTTATATAACATTTAGTTCGAACGTATTTATGCTGATTACTATACAGATCATCTAAAAAATAATAAAATATACGTTTTAAATTTGCATTTTTAATGTATAAAGCATGAATTCGGGTTCATGTTCTTCATCGGAAATTACATTTTGTCATGTAAATATTTTCGAAATGATTTGTTGTTAATTTACTTTCGAAGAAAACATATTTAAATAGTTGAACCATAATGTGTTTTGATTTTTTTTCTCTCGTTCTATATGTGACACCATTTTCTACTACATTAATTACTATAACTAATCTTTAAATCGAATTAAACTCTTTAGTTTGTATTAAGTAGCTCATGCGTATCAAAAAAAATAACTTCCCCTATCTATGATAAATCAAAATTTTGCACAAATTTATATGTGTGATGTAGAAATAGTTATTTATTAAATATAATATCAAAAAAGACAGTCAAACGGTATTAAAATATATATCTACGAAATTAAAGTTTTTCTGGGCATTATAAGGTTGCAAATATAATTTAACTCATTTAGTGCATCAAGAAATCATAGAATTTTTGTTAAGCAATAAAACTTGGGATTACATTAAGTTTTCTTTGATTTTATGACGAGAAACAAGATGTGAGTTAAAATCAAAGCTCTTTCATACAATATTTATTTTTGATGTTCCACTTCTGCACTAATATTGGAAATTTTTATATTTTATAGAAAATGACCGTAAATTTTATCAAATTTTGTAGATAAATATAGTAAAGCCACAAGTATACAATTTTATATAATTTACACGGTTAAATATTTTATTTGGCCTTTTTTTTCATGTTATTGTCAGTATGCTTATTTGAAAAACTATAGAACTTGCATTTTATTTTTTCATTGAACGAGATACAAATGTCTTCTTTGTCGAGGAATCGGATTTTGCATATAATTGAAAACAAAATTTTTAATAATTGTAAATAAAAGGTTCTGATTTGGATGATTTTGTTTTTATATAATAAAATTTAAATGCGTAATGTTTCTAATATTTTTAAGTATTATTTTCTTGCTGAAGAATAAACAAAAATATTCAGCTCATAAATAATGACTAATTTGGAATTTTATATCATAATCCCCATACAGAAATTTTGTAAAAATTGTACTATAAACAACCATTTGTTAAGGAAAATGCTAAAATTCATGACAATTATCTTTAACTCTGGAATAAATATGAATAAATGAATTTTAGATAGATTTCGGTAACTTATTTATTTTTTAGCAAATAAATATAAATTTAATTCATTCACAGTAGAGTTGCCTACAATTGGCTGATAATTATAAAAAAAACTTTTTCTACAACAAAATTGTAATTATTCGGTGGATATAGCACAGTGTATGGGTTTTTGTATGAATTATGTTATA
Organism: Rhyacophila brunnea; assembly: GCF_057557595.1. Classification (NCBI taxonomy): domain Eukaryota; kingdom Metazoa; phylum Arthropoda; class Insecta; order Trichoptera; family Rhyacophilidae; genus Rhyacophila; species Rhyacophila brunnea. The sequence goes on along the minus strand of NW_028233078.1, from coordinate 3,474,681 downwards.
AAATCAACAATAGTTAGGCCTTTTCTCTCTAAATATAAATAGTATGCTCAAAATTTTATGCTGAAACCTATGGAAATAACCATAATTATTGCATATCTTTGCTATATTTTTTTATCTTTAGTCATGCAAAACCATCGATATAATCTATTTGAATCTGCTGTATAATTTCACATTGATTAAATGTGTTTCCTAGAAATATTTTATACTAATTGTATTTTTATCTCATTTTATTCTAGATTGTATTATAAATTACACTTTATTTAATGTTTTTTTGAAGAAGACTTTACAACAGATTTTATAAATCAATATTTAAAATAAAGACTATAAAAATCATAAATTATAACTTTCATCGTATAATAATTTTTTTCGTTATTTACCCTATATTCCAATAAAAATAGCAAATAATGGTCAAAATGTATATTACAAATTCCTAAAAATACGTAATGTTGATTGCATGGATATATAACGGGCGATAATGTATTTCTCCTTGTTAAAAATCACCCATTTTGGAATAAATTTATTCATTCTTGCTTTTTTATATTTAAAAAAAGAATCAAACCTTAAATTTCATTTATGAAATTCTTTATTTATTTTAAAAGCCTTTCTATAGTATTTTCATACGGTCTTAAATAAAATATTTAACCTGGAAGTACCTGTTTTTATAAAAACTACTTATATAATTTTTATTTTTATTTTAGTTTTAATTTAAATATTTATTAATTTTTTCAATGTATGCTAAATTTAAAAAAATTGAAGCCATTTGAAATATTATTCAACATTCCCAGTGTCCTCTTCTTAGTCAACATTTTCTTCCTCATCTTTTACAGAAAATTTTTGGCCTCTTACTTTTTTCTTGTTCGATTAATTGTTTAGTCTCTTATGGGCAGCTTTCATTCCGTTGGTTGTGATATATCCATAGTACTTTTTAGCCCTCATGAGTTATACATCAATTTAAGAACTATCTCGTGGATCGCCAGAAGTGATTGTGTATTTGAGGTCTATTCGCCTTCTTTAGAAAATCGGAGGCTGGTTTCACTTTTACTCCGCAAAAAAATATGAATGATATTAGTATGTGATATAAGCTTAGGGAACCAAAAAAAAATAATTTGATATCTGATATTTTGAATATTTAATATGATTATCTTCAATAGCTAATAAAATTTGAGCTGTGTATTATCAAGATGGAAAGGCCTATCGCCATTTAAATTTTTAGTCAGTTGTTGCAATTTAAAAATTCGATTTGTTTATATTATTCATTAGGTATTATAACTGATTATATTTATATTTTGAATATCGATTGGTCTTTTTTTATAGAATATGCTTATTCTTGACCTTATATAATTTAACCAATATAATAAAAATAAAATTACTTGTTGATTTGTCTTTACACGTGTCATTATAGTTATTGGTTAATCTTTTACGTTATTATATCTGTGTATATTATGGATAAAGGGGTTATATCCCCATTTTTTGTATTTTTTATTTTGCAAAAAAGCTGACATATAGGTAGAGACAAAATCTTATTGGAATCATGTATAAAAGAGTTTTCAATAATTCAAATACTTCTCTTGTATCTTTTAATTTATGAAAATAAAAATTCAAGTTAAATTGAATAAATTATTATAATCTAAGTTATAAATAATTGGTATTTTGATGTACACATTTACCTGATGTAGTAAATTATAATGTTGAACTGAATGTAAACAATCTTTTTTTTGTAATTTTTTTTTTGAATTAAATAGGATTACCTAATTAATAGTAAATTATCTTGTAGAGCTGTAAATTATTGAATTTATCATTAAATTACATTTAAAAATAGTTTATTAATTTGATTTTATTGTGTTATGAATTGAAAATCTTGCATTATAGTGGTAAAATTATTTTGAAAGTAGAAATAGATTCTTAGTGTAAATATATGTATTTTGATAGATTGAATATTTCTATTGGTTTTTAGAAAATTTTGATTTATATATATTTTTAAACTAAACAAACAAAAATTTCTATCTATTTTGGATTTTGAGATTCTCTATATAATTTTATATAATCTTTACAATTTTGAGACTTATTTTCATCTGTTTTTCTCAATTTCTTGTAGGTTATTTAAATAATACATCAGTCAAGAAGGATTAAATTACTTAGGATGGAAATTGTAATAGGTTTTATATTCTGCAAATTAAATTCACTTTTTCGTTCAAGATTTTCTAATAATTCGTTTTTAACTTTCTCGCGCTTCGTTTTTTTGCCTTAAAACCACGATTTTTGTAAAATAAACAATATATTGGCATGTGTCTTTTTTCTGATACATTTTATTATTTGTCTATATCTATATGAGCTTTTTTCATTTTGAGATTTATTTTCTAGCCTTGAGTAAATATTTTTTAAATTCAGAGTAATTTTTTGATTTTTTTTTTGTATTGATATTATGTATAAAAAAGTAATATTATAGATTTTCTTTGCAGTTCAATTGATAAATTTATTTCTTTGATTTGTAAGTTTAACATCTACTTCTAAAAACCAATCATTTTTTGGGCAAATAGAATTTGTTTTTGTTATTTTGTACTGCAACGTAGAAAAAATTATTTTACATGTGGATTCTTTTGTATTTTAAGGTGTCGAAAGTTAATATATATACCCATATAAGTTTATTCCGAATATTAATATGAATTTTTATCTTTATTTTTGAAATGCTGCTTTATATTGTTAAAAGCATGTATAAAATTTATAATCATATGCGTAATTTTATTTTTTGTTGTTTATTGTCGCCCAAGAAAAATCTATGTTCCTTCTAATAAAGATTTAGTTGATACTTCCTTTGAGCTCTTCCTATATACGATCTTTTTTAATACACCTAATAAAGTCCAGATTTAAGTTTTAGATGTCTCCCTGATCCTATTGTTTGTTTGTTCGTATGCTTGTGCTCATGTTTGCAATCCTAACGTCTTAATAAACAACTATTCAATATATTTTCAATCCGAATGCTAAGTTTGTATTTCTAATTTTAAGTTTTGTTCTCGAGCACAACATCCTCGATTTTTATACTCACAGCGTATAAATACTAGCATCTATCTTATACTCTCCGTGTTTTATTCAATAAGTCACTTTTTACAGGGCCTATTAATTAAAACTTCAAAGTTTTTCTCATCACAAGGTTTTTATATATTATTAGATCTGCACTATGTTAAAGAATTAATGATAAACGTTAAAATAAAAAAGAAATATTCAGGAATCATGAAATCTATATTTTTTTCCTTAAATGCCATACTTAACTTGCTTTGTATTCCTTTTGAATATTTTAACAAATTTTTTGCGCGTTTTTCTTACATAATTTTTGTTTTTATGCGATTTTGCAATTGATATCATTTAATTGTATTTTTTCGATTTATTCCATTTAACAACAATGCTATTTACTTTATATTTGAAATTTATTAGTACGAATTTTTCAAACAAATTTTTGATAATGTATTCACATGGATTTAAAATCGTGATTTATAATGCAAATTCTTTCAAGCTCCAAATCTTGGAATATATTCTTTTTATTTTATGGTAAATGAGTTTGTTTATATGTTCAATTCTTTAATAGTGCTTCTAATTTTATATAGATCTGCTTTAAGATCCTATTTCTGTCTAAATTTATTTTATTTAATTTGACATTCTTTAAAACATTGATTAATTTTATGCAAAATTTATATCTTTCAATAAGTTTATTTGACTATGCAATTTTATTTTTTTGTATTTATAATATACATAGATTTATTGGATGTAATTATTTTATTTATTTTGCATTTTTATTTTTTTATTATTTTTTATTTAATTATGTATTTTTATTTTATGTGGCACGCCCCTCATTATTGTAATATGTAAAGACTACATTTTACGTAGGTTTATTTTATCTAAGTATTTACTATCTGAATTTCTTTTTTTCACCCAAGACACTTGAACTAATCAAATTCGAGAAAAGAAGAGCAGCTGATGAAGATAGATCAGTTTAATGTTATAAAAGATGTATCAAGCAGCTTCGCAACATCCTCGGTGGGCTGACTACGTCATAAAGAATGAAATCTATAAAAAAAAAGCCTGACAAATAGATAAAAAATAATTAACATTATTTTACCTAATATTACATTGTGAATGCGCTATATAAAATTTCCAAAGATGCAAAAAATTCAAATATTTGTCGGATATAATGTAATATCAATACCCAAAATATTTTAGAATGAAGTAAAAAAAATTTACACGACATAGAAAAAAAAAATTGGTCATAACAAAAAAATATTTAATTTCAGAAAAAGGGCATAACTAAAAGATCTTGACTATATATGAATACTAATTTTATAAACAAGAATAATAGAATTGTCGGTGAATAGAATAAAAAAATAATGAATTAAATTTTAAGGGCAAAAAAGATTAATCAGAAACAGAATCAAGTTGCAAGCAACCGTTCGATAGTTTAAATTTATGTACATAATCATGTAGCTATATTAAACGTGTAATTAACGCTACGAAAACTCATGATTTAGAAGCGTTACATTTTACCTTGATATTATACGTTTGGGTTCCGTTTATGCATCTCAAAAAAAAAAGTTTTATATACAGAAAAAGCGTATTTATAAAAGAATATATTTCTGGCGATTTAAAAACCTAGATGGAGGTTTAATTTATCCAAAATACAACTCCTTGTGAAATCTAAAACCCCTTTGAAATTCATTGAATTCCTAAAATTATATTAACTTTATTATTTTTTTTGGTTTACACAATTTTATCTAAACTTTTTATTCTACATTTCAAGTAAGGTAGCCATAAAAATTAGAAAAATTAAATATAAAAATGATCAAATAAAGTTTTATGCATAAAAAAATTATCAGCTGCACAATACAAAATCCTATGAAATGTATGGGTTATTTTTATCATATAATGATTTTTCAAAAATAGATTTATTTTCTCCAGTCTATCAATTTTATTTACTGAGAGGTAAAAAGAATTTTAAATATATTAAACAACTTGTTTTTGCGTTTAGAACCCTTTACTATGTCTTTCTTGGTAAAATGCCTTATCATCAAATGATATTGGTTCAAGTGTATTACGAAGTGTGAAAGCTGCAAAGTATACTTATACTCTATCTGGGTTTTTAATTTCTCACCAATTTTTTTTGTAAAATATTAACCATCTTACTTCAAGTCATTGAATATGTTAATAGTTTTGTTATAAATTTGTGCATAGAACCAAGTTCATTCGCTAAGACATCATATTTATATGAAAAATTTTTGTATTAATAGTATTTTATGTATTTTTAATATATAAAAAGCAATCGTTATGATGTAAATTATGTAATCTTATGTATTTATAAATATTTTTTCTAAATATATCAGATTATTATGATATAAGTGTTACAAATTATAATCCTCAATGTATCAAAAATTATGTTCCAAAGATTTTTTAATTTCTTTATTTTTTTCAGATTTTTATATTTGCGTGCTATCTTATCACAAATCTTTATTCTTATATCCTATACTCCCATTGGATTTATCAAGAGAATTATTTGTAAATTAGCTGCTTTTATAAAAAAAAGTAAAGATTCTGTTTTTTTAGTGAATACGTATTTAAATTTATGCGCTAATTTTTTTGGATCTTACTTACAGGTATTTTTAAACCAACATAAGGAACGATATAAATTTATTTGGATAAATAAAAAGCACAATTTAATAATAATTACAGGATAAGAAGATTATATGAATATACAATTCATGTCAAAAATGTCGATAATATCCATAAAATTGAAAATAAGAAGCTAGAAACGTATTTATTTGTATTTAAAATTTTCATTCTTTCTTAATATTATTTATTTTTCTTGTATATTTGCATGGCGAACTAATCTGTTCGAAGATCTAGCTACATAAAAACAAACTGATCTGAAATAACAATTTATTCGTTCGAAATTTTCCTTTACTTGCTTATAACTTTTTTTATAATATTATTTTTGTTTTAAAAATATAAATAGTGGGTATTTCTACAAATAAAATAATTATAAGTCTTTTATATGTACATTTTATATATTATATATTTTGATTTCAAACTTTAAATACATAAGGGTATGTAATATATACACAAATCCTTTGGTTATATAAAAAAATATATACTAATCTCTATATATATTAAAAAAATGTTTTCATTATAACATCATTATATATATGGTAAACCTTTCTGATGACCCTATATTATAAAATAATGAACCAGGTTGGTTTTTCGTCTTTAAATTGATATTTTTATTTCTATTTCATCTTTTTAAATACTCCCATAAATGTCAAACATAATAATGCCTGTTATAAATCCTTTAATGGGGCCATAAAAACCTGTGTCGATTATGAAACTATACACGTAGTATAAGATAAAGGAGCAAAGTGTGATTTTTATAAACATTAATATTTGAATTTTATACGTTTAAGTATGTCAATAATACTATCGTAATTATTTAGTGTTGTTTATTAATGTATTTAAAAGAGGTTTATATACGCAAAATATATATAAAATGTCGAAAATCCAATTCAATTATATAACTTGTTCTTTTTAGATCATGATGTTGAATAGATCTTTATTTACATCAAATACAGAGTTGTAAATGTTCAGAATCTAATTTAAACCTATCACATGTTTGTTAAATCAAATAAAAATGAGTAACTTAGTTTATTGATATATGGATACAATAAAAAAATTCTGATTATGCATTTACACATTTATAATAGCAGTAATTTCAATTAAAGATTTTTTATACATTTTAAATTACCAGTAAAAAAGATATATTTAAATATTGCGTCGAATTATTTATTTACAGATAATATGATCAACTTGTCTATCCGTAACTAGATTTGTGTGTCTTAGTGTGTAGTATAACATACATATAGTAGTGGTAAATATATATACAAATTAGTTGAAAAATCTTGTCTTCGGTGAAATATGTGTATAATGGTTTTTATTTGGGCATCTAAAGAATAAAAGAAAGTAATGTTACATGTAATATTCTCTTTTGTGTTTGATTTGCTACAGAATATAATAGAACTTGAATTTATGCGGCTAATTATTTCATTTGTCGAAAATAGTATATTAGTAATATTTTTTTTAAGCAAAATGTTTGCGACTGAATGATATTTACAGGATCGTTATTTAATAATTGGTTTTTGTTGTTTATAAAAGCTAAAATGACTAATAACACACTTGTGGTTCATTAATACTGCCATCTATGATTAAAAAAGGATAAATATTCAACCGATTAGAGTAGCATACTAGAAATAAATAATAAAAACATTCAGCAACAACTTTGATTTTTTCAGGGGTACGCAGAATTGATAAAAAGCCATCTGTTTGCAGGATTATGTATTTTAGGTGAAAAACCCTCAAAGGGTGTTTTGTAGTTTTTAATGTATTTTACGCATCTATAATTTTTTTATAGTATAGGAATGTGATTTTAGCAGAATAAAAATGTTGTCTATCAAAAATTCTTAAAAACATATTTTTAATTTTGTCGTTGTGAAGAAGAAAGAACACAATAGATCAAGTGTATTTAAATTTTTAAATTTAATTATAAATGATTCCAGTAAAGTTAAAGAATTGACTGCCTTTTATATATTTACAATATATTCTTTAATTATTAGATTATTTTTTTATATATTTAAATATATAAGGCTTTATCTATATACTAGAAATTATTTCTTTTCGTTTTCAATAACTTTTATTAAATTCGATTTTGCTATCAGCAAATTATATAAAAAAATACAGAAAACCATGCTATATAATGAATAAGTCTTATTTTTACATTTATGGTCTAAATTTATAGTCTTAATTTTAGTTTTTGTTCTCAGACACAATTTTCTTGATTCTCTGTACGCACAGCGTATTTATACTTTCGGCTATCTTCCCCTCTCCAGTGTCTTCTTCAATACCCCCTATTCATTCGAGACCTATATATTCAAGGGTTTTTCACAATACCAAGGTTGGAAATTATGCCACAACCTGGTTCGTGATATCTATTTCGTTCAAGTAACTTTTATGATATCATATCATCACACTGTCCCATATTATAACATAAGGGATAATTTTTGTCTTGCACTTGTTATCAATGAAGCAAAGACATAAATGTAGTAAACAATTTAAATAAAATATAAGGACACTTATAAAATATGATTTGTTGCATATTGGTATGTTTTTTTGACTTGAAAGCAAAACAAATTGTAAACAAAAAAGTAGCGCTATTCAGCAAAATTTATATTCAATATATAAAAGTAGCTCTTTATTGTAAACTGAAGTTTATGGAACCGAAATTTGAAAATAAAATACACTAAAAATATTTCAAAGTATTTTGGAGGCTATAGATTCATTCGAAAATATCTTTAAGCTTCCAATTAATATTTCTTCGAAATCTAATTTCTGGATGCACACATTGCTGTTTTGTAAAATTTTTTCGAGATCTTTACTATAATAAAAAGTGCTTGAGTCATATGCACTAAATTCGCGATAAAATTTATTTTATTCGTTTATTTTACCCATATTATATGCACTTGTTAATATCAGGCGCTCCTTAAAGTGTATAATTTCGTAATAAAAAATTCTAGTTATTTCCCTTGATTTTTCTGTCGAAATATCATGAAAAATCTTATTATGTATTTCTAAGTTTTTGTAAATCATTATAGTTATATCCTCTTTTTCAATGAATTATTTGCAAATTCAGTTTCAATTTTTGTTTTATCCTGCGAAGCTATCATAAAAACATCGAGTTTTATAATATGATCTATACATTTTCTTAAACACTGTATATATTCTAAGACTTTATTTTTTATGATTTCGTGTGAAAATTTTACAGTTATTACCAGAAAACATATATAAAAATCACCTTCAAATATAGGGACAGTATTTCTTGCATGATATCCTATCAGCTTATTAAATCGAAATTCTTTCATGAATTTTGGTTCTGAAAATAGAATTTGAGAATGACCTTTACACAATTTATGCCAAGAGATTGTAATCCAATTTTTTAAAATACAGAAACACAATATCTTTTTGGTTTATCTATATTCATACAATATTCATTGATTTTCATATCAAATTCTTTTTTACTTTTGACACCCTTGTATTTCTCAGAACGTGAATATACTAGTATCTTTTTTTGGTTTAAAATATTTTTCTTATCATCTGGATTTATTTTTGGATCATTTAAGGAAGAGAATAAATGTTCATTTGCTCAACATCGTTTTTATATTTTGCAATAGATGAAAGTTGTTTATTGTTTGTTTTTTGGTAGTGTTCATTCTTTGATTTAAATATTTTCGATAAATTGAATTTTTGTGCCAAAAGTAATAAAAACCTTTCGTATTTGTGTTTAGCATGTCTTGTCGTCATTATAATAGCCAAATAACTGTTTTCTTGAATCTTTATATCCTTCAAGTCCAGTTTGTCTAAAAATTTATGATCAAACTCGATTATTTTTGCATAATGACTATATAAAAGAGAATTAAAATCACCTGTTTTGTTTAAATATACATACGATTCGAGCATTCTTCTTGTATTCTCCTTGGCGTGCTTCCATAAATTTAAGAGACTATCTGATGGATTTTTTTCACACAGTAAATCCTTTAATTTAAAGAAAGAATCGATATAAAATGAAATAAATTTTATTATATTCTTATGATACGCTTCAAAATCTATTTCTATGCTAAATCTTGATATCTTTACATCAACAAAACAGTTATGAAGCATAAAAAAGTAATCAAGGTTAGCTATACTTAGTCTTACCATCTCTAAATATACTTTGTAAATAATAAATTTCTCATTTGATATAAAACTTTTCATTTTAACAGATACATAAGCCCTGTTAGATGTAATAAATCTGGGATGTATCATAATGATCGCGAAATCGTTCAAATTTTTATTTTGACGCCTTTTTACGCCTTTGCATTCTCTAAAATATCTTCAAAAAAAATAATTTTATTTTTTGATATAATCCATAGATTCATACAATAGTCCCATTTTATATTTTCATCGTTATCTTTTATGAATTTACTCACCGTTTCATAAAATTCTAACTGATGATCTTGGTATCTGACATCCAATGTCAGCTTATACTTCAATAAATGATTTATTTTACATTCTTGAATATTTAAAATAAAATCTATATAAACGCTGTATTCAAGGTCTGTGTATTTTTGTTTCTCGGTTTTATATCTGACTTCATCTTCTTCATTCGCAGATAAATACATAACAAGCCATTTATCTCTTTTCTTTAAAATATCTATCGTTGAAATAAAGTTTTGGTAATCGAATTCATTATTTCCAAAGGATAGGTTCAAAAAAATTTCAATAGGATAAATATGCAAGAAAAAGAAGCCATTATCGCTTTATCAAATAAATTTTTGGTTTTTATATAGACAGGTTCTTTATTTTTCTAATTACTAAAATATTTATGCGCTGTTGTCAACTTCTTTTTCGTTTTTTTATAATTGTTTCCGATGACCTCTAGAAATTTCTCTATTATATTTATAATAACTTCTTTGTATTTGCAACCACGGGCTGTAAACTCTATGGATATCTCAAGTATCGTTGCAAAAACCTTTTCTATAATCGATGCCGTTAAACTTATGACCCGATCGTTCCTCTTTAAAATCCATAAAAAGGAATTTTTATCTTTGTATTCCATCAAAAATTTGATGAAATAAATAGAATCCTTATTGTTCAAGCTTCTTGGTTTCGGTACTCGATGAATACGATTATTTTACTTATATTACATTTGGTAATAATTTTACACCATTTATTCAGATAATTAGTATCAAAAATACCAGATTTCAAATCATTGTCGATAATAGCTATTGGTTGTATCAGAGAAGACGAAATCGTAAGTATCGGATTTACGATTGGAAATAGAAACCAGATGTTTTTCACAGTCTTTAAAAATGCAACTTTTACGCATCGGAATATCTGAGAAACATTTTTTGATTGTATCAATTACATTTCTATTATTACAATAAACCACGAATTCATTTTTCTTGAGCAATAATTAGTTTTCCAAAACTGAATAATTCTTTCTTTCAAATTATTACCTGATAGTGAATGTTTATTACCACATAAAAAGTCGTTTAATCCACCTCTTAACAAACTATGAAATAATAGCATAGTTGCCGGGTAATCATATTCCATAAGTCTATAATAATGTTCTAAATCCAAGGTTTCAACTTCTTTATTTAGTAAATCTATTTCAAAGTCAACATCCTTGAAAAATTTAGAAAAAATCACAAGCGATTTTATAAACGCAATACTAGAAATATTAAAGCCATAAAAAGCCTAATCACATAAAGTTCCAGCACGTAGATAGTCACCACCGTTTAATGATAACAGTTTTTTTCATTCTTCATAACAAGATCTACCTCCACCTTTGCTTAGAATATGCTCAAGCAAATGAGCACACCCTTGTATTTCGTCCTGGAACGATCCAACTTTAATGGATAATGTGCAGTTGCTATAAGTGCACTTATTATTATATGCAAATAAAACATAAATACCATTTTCAAGGTTGAAGACTTCATATTTAAAATTATTGCAGCAGTTTTAATAATTTTGCTTGCTTCTGCGAATGACAATAAAATTGTTATCTAACGTAAAAGTTTGAAAATTGATAACATTCTTGCCAAGCACTTAATATTTTAAAATTATGGGTCCTGAAAGTTGAATTATGATACCGAATCAATGAATCACGATAAGATTGGAAATATATATTTACAAAATAGCTTAAGAAGATCTACAACGATTCGTTCAATAATAGTAATTTTCTTTAGTTTTTCTAAGAAAAGAAAGTAAATACTTTTATACCACAAAAATAGCTAAATGTGGTTATTAGATCAAATTTTCTGCGGATGTATCTAAATTTCTGTGTATTTTTTTTAAATTTACAGAATTTTGTTTTAAAGAGACTCTATTTCTGATTGATAAAATATGCTAGGCTATATCTCCACTGATATATTTTACATAGTTATTCGATAATACACGATTTTGTGCTAGCATTAATAAATAAATAAATAAAAATTGAAAAGGAAATTTGCGTCTCGTTAAATTTCAATTTTATTATATTCAGTATTTGTTATTTTTTGAAACTATATAAAGCAAGTAATTTATTCTAAATAATTGGTAAAGAACGGTATAACAATGCTCATGTTTAAAGTATTTGCAAAAATAAATAAGAATCAAAGACGTCCATTTTGTTGTAGCTTTATTGAATCGAAAATATCGTTCTTACATGTTAGATTTATTATTAATTTCCACCTTTGTAGTTAGGTCTAGCCAGCCGAAATTTATTGATTAAAATATTGAGTATCACGATATATTATATTTACTATCACTCTAAGTATTTCGAACATATTAAAGAATGTTAATTTTATCAATAGTATGTTCACATTCTTTGCGTTTTTTCTAAGAAATAGCATGATTTTGCACAATTATTTTTGTAAAATAAATTATATGAGACACCCGAACATAAAAAATTTCATATAAAAAAAGAACAATATTTTTTCTGAAAAATGTTTTTCCAAGAAATATTATAAATGCATGGGATTATTACATAACAAACGTTATATGTAGGGCTACATAAATTTATTAGTATAGTTATAACTGTTTAATCATTTTAAATGCAGCAAGAAATGGTACTAGACAGTAATGGCAAAAATTTACAGCGATAAATATTTACTATTTAAATTTTCTTAAATTTTGGGCCTTTATATATGCCTAAGAATAGTTCGTAATTTTTTTACTGAATATGTGAAAACAAATACAATGACAAAACATAAATACATGTTTTTAATCGCCCTTTTGAAATAAACTGCTAATAATTCTGGGAATGTATTGTCATATATAGGTAGAAATATGCATTTATATATATTCTTTTGCAAATGTTTGACTATGAAATTTGTCGCAATAAAAAAGCATTGAATCGGCTATAAATAATTACTTCAAAAAATATAAGTAAATATTATATTGAAAACAATAAACTCGATACATTTATATTCGAACTGCTATGAAAATATTATCAATATGTATCCAGTTTTGGTGTCTGATTTTCTTTCTAGCAAGAAAAAAAACGACAGTGATTATTAAGCAAATCTTCTATAATTATTTGTATTTGAATAAGAAATTATATTTTTATTCCTGTTGTTTAGACCAATATTTGTTTTTAATTCTTTTTTACCTTTTTGCTTATAAGTAGAATAAAAAAACAAATCGTACATAAACAAGACCTTTAATACAACATTTATATACATACATTAAATTAGATCATCTGATCAATGCGTTTGATTCCTAATATTTCTTTAAAAAAAATATTTAACTTTTTTGTATTTATGATGGTCTATATTTATCTAAAACTTAAAAAATATAAAAAATAACGAAAAACAGTTTTTGTAACATAATTATTCTATTCGGTTTATATGTGACACTATTTTGGTAAAACTTGGTGATTTTCTTATGGATTTTACTTACCTCAGTCGAAACTTATTGTATAATATTGCAGTGATAAATATATAGACATTTTTTAAAATGTAAATCTTGTTTTTGTATCTATACGGAAAATGTGTCTTGCAGTTTTAAATAAAAAAGGAATATATAAAGCCTTTAATTATAGCATTTATTTGCGAAATTCATATGAATTTTGCTACTTCTAAGATTTATATCTATATAAGCTATACTCTTATTTGAACCAATAGATATTTAATAAGATAACTGATTATTATTTTTTACGATAAATATTCTCCTTATTTTCATTTTCAAGTTGATTCAATTATAAACAGCCTTTATTACATTGGTCTTGATTGAAACAAATAAAGAATATGGCGTGTGTAAAATAAAATTATTCGTATAATAAGATGTTAAGAATTCCAACTAAAGCCGCAGCATATGCTCAAAACAATAGGATTATGCAAGAAACTTGTACTAATAAGTTTTCAATGACGAAGATGTGTGCGCAAAAATTGTTAAGATGATGTAGTAAAATAAAGTGTCAGCCAAACTTATTCAATAGAGCCGCAACATGTTTCCTTGTGGAACTATAAAATAATTAAAACCAAATATACTGATTGATAAAATTCTTTTTGAACATCATTTATTAAGAAAAGCTATATTTGTGCTGTTTATTTTTTGTAGTTATATTTATGTCCATTTTAACTTATTCTAGGACTTCATTGTAAACTGCAGAAGGACTGATTTAGCCGATACGTCTGATCATCTCGGAATTTGTGGAATCATCCAAAATTTACATTTCCCTTTTTTTAGTTTATTTTATAGTATAAATATTCTAATTGTATTCTTCTGCTTTCTCGTATTCTCATAATCTAAATATGCGACTAAAATAGTTTTGTAATCGCAAAAATACAATTATATGACGTTTATTATCTAGGTGATCAGTGATTGTAAATAATATATAGTTTTTTTTCTATTATTTCATATTTGTGTGATATATAAAATAAATTATCGTATATACAGAATCAAGACGATGCAACTTCTAGTTGACTAAAAAGATCAGAACTCACTCAGTACAAGGGATCTGCGAAAACGAAAATGCAGGAATAAAAGTTTATACCCGAATACAAACAGATATTTAGATCAAATAAAATACGCCTGATATTTTTCTATACGATAAAAAATAAAATATAATTACGCTGATTGAAATAAGTATACTAGCCTTGATGACTTAACCGAAGTTGAGAGTGAAAAATATAGAAAGTTTGACATCTTGGTGAATAAACTCGGTTATATTTACAAATGTAAAACAAGAATAATATCATATGTGATGACTTGGGATGGTGTGGTTACAAAATATCATAAAAAATATGTTAAGGTGTTAAAAATCACGGACGAAGTAGAAGCATACATGCAAGCTCTCACACTGCGCAGGGCACTTGAACTCATCTCATTTAGGAGATGAAGAGTAGTTGAGGAAGATAAACCAGTGAAAAGTGTTAAAAGATGCGTCAAGGAGTTGCGCAATATTCCAACACGCTGACCACGTCTAAATATATAAAATCGATAAAAAGAAAATTAACCCATAAATTAATAAAATTTTTTATAAAATATTCATATAGATTACCATGGGATGGTGTGGTGACACGATATCATAAAAGATACCAGAAGAAATGGGATGCCACGAACCAGGTTGTGGCATATATTCAAACCTTGGGATTAAGTAAACCCTACGTTTGCTAGGTCTCGAAAGAATTTGGGGTATTGAAAAAGACTTTGAATGTGAGATGATAGCCAAAGTATAATACGCTGTGCGTACAGAGAATCAACGAAGCTGTGCCTGAGAACAAAAACTAAAATTACAACTATTTAATATGCCCATATATAAAAAATACTTACGATCTATATCAGTATAATTTATAATAGATATAATTGCATAATAATGATTTTCTATTTTATATTTGGGACTATGCTTTATTGCATCTTATCTATTTGCAAGCTCTGATCATTAAGAACGTCAAAAATTATGGTATTAGATCAAGCTAGATTCCCTTCATGTGAAACGTATTTTTTTGAGAAATTGCTGTACCAACAGTGATTTGAGGTTTACAGACCTGTCTATTACTTAATAATAATATTATGAGCAAACTTTATGACAATTATACTTGGATTTACTATAAATCATATACGAATACACTTTGTTTTACTCATAATATTATAACTTAAATAAAAAGCAAATTATAAAGCACAATTCTAAGAATATATACATAAAGAACCAAAAAAATAAAAAATGACGCTTAAATTCTAGCATTTATTGCGTTTATTTCCGAGAGACTATAAATTTTTAGCCAGTATAAAAATCCCGACCATAAAATTCATAAAAAAATTTAAAATAAAAGCAATAAACAGACTTATATTATGCATATAAGAAAAAATAGATACACTGTCTAATAAAAATCACATTTTTTTTATATAAAAACACGAGAATGTTATACTCAATAAATAGGATGGCTTTAATACAAATACAATGTGTCATATGTATAAAAATTCGAAATGTTAGTTTAAGCAAACAATATACATTAATATTATTAATGCAAATAACTAAAATAATAATAATTTAAAGAAGAAATTGGTTTTAAGAAGACTGTAAATAATGGAAAAAACTTTAAAACACAACAATATTAATTTAAAGTAAAATCTAGGAATTTCATTATATAACTTATATAGCGTAACGTTATATAAACCCCTATATATTGCATTGATAAAACATAGATTTTTATAAAAGCTTGGTAAAATAATTTTTTCGTGCCTATGAAAAGAAATTTCATTTAAAAAGAATATTTATAATACTTATCAGCGTATTATGTAACCCGATGATGAATTTAGACACGTTCAGCCACTAACGATCGAAAGTCATAAAATCAAGTTTAAAAATCTTTTCTTAGCGCTAAATACGAGTAATGGAATAAATATGTTGAATTTAATGGTTAATGTTTATCTTAAACTAACTATAAAAGTATAGAGACGTATATATATGTCAATTCGATATTTTTTTTCTATAATTTAGATATTATTTGAGCCCTTAGGTATAATAACATGTTGCAAAAATCAACACAGCATTTAATTATCAATTTTTTTGATCACGTGTTTATCATAAATCAATAAAATATCTTGCACAGGAACTTCAAATAAATATTTTCCTACTTCAAAAATTTATTTTTTAGAGATAAAACATTTTCAGATATAAAATTCCTATTTTTTGCTGAGAATATTATTTGCGGTGTTTCTGTTCATATATACATGTTTACGGCAGTGAATCATATTTTACATATTTATTTTTATAACAAATGGTTATTTATAGAATATAACATTACATATTGAATTATATCTAATTACTAATATTTTATATGCCTTTAAAGTATAATTTTGTTATGATTAAGACTGTTTAAATTGACAAAAAACAATAAACTAAAAAAACAAAAATAGGGCAATATATTATAACTATATACAGATAATTCGCAGGCAAAAAAATCTGTATGACAAAGTCGTTTCTTAGATATACAAAAAAAAGGTTATATTTGGTTACATATTTATCTATAGCTCTAAAACCAGAGTATAAAATATATTTATCATCATTTATGTAAATTTATCATATACATATAAGCGAATGCTGTTTAAATTATGGTTTAATGTGTGTTTATTACTTTTTCTTCTATTTTTTTATATTATTTGATGTACCTTGTTAAAATAATTTTTTTATTAAATCGTATCTATTTATTTTTAGGCATATGTGGGCAAAAAATATTTATTGCAATAGTTGACACGTTAAAAAGCTTGGTTATTTACACAAACTCTATATTATATCATGAAAGTATTTATTTTAGTTCGTTAAACTTTAGCGTTATATAATGGTCGCTTATTTTATAAATATAGTATCGCCTTTTAGGAATATGCAGGAGATATAAAGACAACACCATATAGAATTAAATCAGATGACAAAAAAAAACATCAAATTTAAATTCATGAAATAACCATGCAGATTCATTATCCTTCAGTGAATTTATAGCATCTCAATACGCCATCAAGTGTAAAATTCGAAAAATGCGTATACCATGTTTAGAAAACCACAGCTACAAAAAATATATACACTATAACTATAATAAAATAGATGAGATAATATTTTTTGATTTATAATTGAACTGTAATTGAAGGGTCTATTCTTGATTAGAAATCTTAATTTTTTTCTTTAAATAAATTTACAATTTATGTAAAACCGCAACATATATATTTTATGCTATATATGTCAGCTGGGTTATACAAAAAGCCAAAAATTTTTAGAAGATAAATTTTACCAAGTAGATCGTGGGCATAAAAGTCTTAAAAGTTGAAAAATCTATATTTGGAAGGTTTTTTATAGGAATAGTGCATTTATATAAATATTATGAAATAATAATGTCCAGCTAGCGCATAATTAGAGCTCCCTATAACCAATCATGTCGCTTTTTTCTGTTTAAATTACAATTTTGGTTTAGAACAGTGGCTAAAACGCTATTTGTACGTTTTAGCTTAAGTCTTTATTATGTGACAACCTTTTTAGTTCCTTTATGTACAATAAACACAAATTAACCTGGTATTTCTATAGTTGAACAGAAAGCAATTTTATTAGTTACTAGAATGGATCTATTTTTAGTTGCGTTAACACATAGCTATGTTTTCTCTGAGTTATTTTTAAAGCTTTGTGTTTGATTTGGTTGTAACCTAGTCGAAATAAGCTTGATTGCGCCTATCGGGCCAATAAATTTATTATATATCACAAATACTTTAAAACGAAATTTAGACATATTGCACACCGATAAATTTCGTAAAAAATTACATTGTAAAATAGTGGTCTAAAATTCCTTAATAGATTATCACAAAAAAATATAATCAGCTAATCTTAATTTCTGTATTATTTGTTTGAATTATAGGTCGAAAAAAAAGACAAAACTATAATAAAGACAACACAAAATAAAAGCACATTGATGAATTATAATATTAAAGATCGGGATGTTTTTATAGAATAAAGAAAAAAACACAGACAATAAATATTTACTATATTAGAAATTTTTGAACAATTTCAAAATAGCACTCAATTTGAAATTTAATATTTTATTTTGGCATTTTGAAAAAGTTAACCAAGCCAAAAAAAATGTTTTTAAAGATTTGAGCTGTATAAATTATTTTTGAAGCCACATTCTAGCTTTCAATTATTATTTCTTCAAAATTCAATTTTAAAATACACATCTTCATGTCTAGTAAAATATTACTGACATCCTTTTCGTAATAAAACGTACTTGCGTCAAATACGGGAAATTGGCGATAAAAATCATGAATATCTTTGACATTTAAGTAATGCAGATCAATATAAATTTTAAGACTGTATTGGTGGTGTAATATTTCGTAATAAAGAATCGTGGTTATTTCTTCTAACTTTTTTTTTGAAATGTCATAAAAATTATCTTTATGTCGTATTTCTTTGTTTTTATAAATTAATATGGATATATTTTCTTTTCTACGGATTTTTTTTGCAATTTCTGTTTCTTTCTTCCTCATTTCTGCCGAAGCGTCCATGGATACATCGAGTTCTATAATATGATCCAGACAGTTTCTTAAACACTGTATGTATTCCAATATTTTGTTTTTAATGATTTTATGTGATAATCTATTAGAGATTACTTGAAAGCCGATATAAAGGTTTCCTTCAAATATATCTATAAAATTTTCTGCAGCGTAACTAATCGGATTTTTGATTCTAAATTCTTCAAAAAATTTAGGCGCCGAAAATTTGAATAAGAGAGTGGCTATTATGTAATTTTTGCCAACATTTCGCGGTCCAATTTTTAAAAATACAGTAACGCAATTATTTTTTATGTTTTCACGATAATCTACGTATTCAGCTCGTTCTTCTTCAATTTTCTTTTCATTTTTGCCATATTTGTGTTTCTTATAATGACTTGAACTTAACAGATTCTTTTCTTTGCTTGAATTCGTTCTTTTTTTGCCTATATTTGTTCCAGGTGCATGTAAAGGTGACATGTAAGTGCTCATCTCATCAATATTATTTCCTTGTTTTTCAATTCGAGAAAGTTCTTTATTGTTTGTTTTTTGGCATTGTTTGATTTTATGATTATATTGAATCGGTGGATTGAGTTTATTCGCCAAAAATTGAAAGAAGCTCATGAATTCGATGTGATCGTGTGTCGTTGTCATTAATATACGCAAATAACCGTTTTCTTCAATTTTTACGTCTTTCAGCTCTAGTTTGTCTAAAAATTCATGATCATACCCAATTATTTTTGTATAATAACTGTATAAAAGAGAGTTTACATCACCCATACTATTAAAATATTCATGCATATAAGATGGTTTGCTTGCGATTGCCTTGGCGTATCTATATAGACATAATAGATTATCTGAAGGGTTTTCTTTCGATATTAAATCCTTTAAAATAAAGAAATAAGAAAAATAAATTGCAATGAATTTCATTACATCCTTCTTATTTTGGGCAACGAAATTCAGTTCGATGCCAGATATTGATATTTTTTGATCTATATGATAATCTTTCGATACTAAAAAGCTATTATGTATATTTATCATAAGTCTTACCATCTCCAAATAAACTTTGTAAATGTAATATTCTTTATTGGAGACTCGACTGTTCATTTTAATAGACACGCAAGATACAAGAGAAGCGATAAGTGTGGGATTTATTATAATAATCGCGTATTTTTCCAAATTATTATTTTGACGCCTTGTTATACCATTATATCTTCGTCTATATCTAAAAATGAAATCTTTTCATTATATATATTTTTTAATTCATTCAAATCAGGCCCATAATTATCTTCCCCAAAGTTTTTACTAAAGATCACGATCATATTTTCATTATAATTTAAATTATCTGTGATTCCTATATTCCATTTCCGTTTATATTCTAATAAACGATCGATTTTATCTTTTTTAATATTTGAAATAAAATCATTAGAAATCATATATCCAAAGTCTGTATATTGATGTTTTGAATTGGTATAATCCCCGTCGTCTTCTTGATTTTCTGTTATGTACATAACGTTCCAACATTTTCTTTGTTTAAAATATCGATAGCTGACAGAAAGTCTTGATAATCGAATTCATTTATGATAATATTATGGCAAAAGATATTCTCGACTAAATAATAATGCATAAAGCATGAAGCCTCTTCTGCTCTCTGATATACATCTGGTGTAATGGTATTGTAGATTTTTTCATTGTTGGAATCTTTAAAATATTCATGGAGTGTCGATAACTTTTTTTTTGTGTTTTCATCATCAATGTTTCCGATGAATAAAAAAAATTTTTCTACAATATATAATATAATTTCTTTGTATTTGCAACCCCGGGCTGTACACTCTATTGAAATACGAAAAATTGACCAATAAATGTTTTCAATGATATCTGTATTTAAGTCGATGATCAGATTATTCATCTTAAGAATCCAGATCAAAGAGTTTATTCCTTGTTTGGACATTAAGAAATCAATAAAATATATTTAATGCTTACTGTTCATACCTAGGTGCGTTGGAATCTCGATTGATACAATTATTGTATTTATTTTGTTTATGGGTTTAATTTTAATCCATCTATTAAGGTAATTTTCATCAAGAATACTCAATAAAAATTTATTGTAGATATTAATTTCGTGGCTCCGTGAAATCATAATATCATATTTTTCGAGTTTTTCTTTGCAATGAGAAATTCGATCTTTTTCCTCCTGTTCGAGAAAAATACACCTCTTACACATTGGAATGTCTGAAAAAAAATCTTTTATTGTATGTATTACATTTCTATTTTTACAATAAACAACAAGTTTCATTTTTCGCGAACAATAATTAGTTTTCCAAAATTCAATTATAGTCTCTTTTAAATTGATAGCTGATAGTGTATTTTTATTACCACATGTAAAGATCTTAAATCCATCTATTAAAAAACTATAAAATAATAATTCAGTGGCAAAGTAATCATATTTCATGAGTTTAGTATTAAATTCCAAATCTACGGTATCAATTTCTTTATCAAGAAAATCCTTTTCAAAGTCAAGATTCTTAAAAAGGTTTGAAAAAATCACAAGTGATTCGAAAAATGCTGTACTACATATATCCATGCTGTAGACAGTCATATCAACATTGGTTGATGCATTTTTAAAGCCATTTTTTAATGATAGAAGTTTTTTTAATTCTTCGCCGCAAGGTCTACCTCCTCCGGTTATTATAAGATGCTCAAGTAAATGAGCACTCCCTTTTATTTCATCCTGGAAGGATCCGACTGCAATAGATAATGAGCAGGAGCTATTTGAACATTGATCATAATATCCAATTAAAACATCAATTCCGTTTTTAAGTCGAAAATTTTCATAAGTAAATTTATCGTCTTCTCTTTTATTAATTCTGCTTGCTTCAACGAGTAACAATAAAGAGGTTATTATTTGTAAATATTTCAATCTTGATAACATTTTTTTCAACCACTTATTATTTTATAAATTTGGGGTCTTTAAAATTAATTTAGATTTAAAATCAATAGGCCAAGATGAGTTGGAGATCTCTATTTTACACAATAAGTTGTCATTATAGATAAAAGCTTGAGTGATAATCGGATACATATTTTCAAAGAAAAATTATTATTCGTAGCCTCAGTTGAAATTTATAAATTTGCCTCACCCAACTAAGAGCGAAAGTAGCTATTTCGATATCCACAAAAATTGACATTGATTCAGATTATGATCAGATTTTCTTTAATTAAAGCCGAAATTTTGGGTATTAACATTTAAATTATATACTTTGCTTGATACACAGTATTATTTTTATGAATAGAATCTAATGCATTTATTTGAATATAAATATATTTTCTAATGTGTATATTAGACTTTTTACTGATTTAGGGCTACAAGTCGAATCAACATTATTTATTTTAAGAGAAATTTATATCATCAACTTGATTTACGTAAAATTCATATTGTCTCGATTTCATTTGATGTCTGTAATCAGTATTTTTAGTAAGCTAATAATTGAATGTATATGGTGTAGATAATTTGCCTAGACAGCTTCCATGTAATTTTCGATTACTTTTAAAAAACAATTGACGGAAAAATGCCTTTTTTTTCTCTTTCATAGCATTCTTTCTACGATAAAAAAACGTACTTTACTTACTTTTCCTTATTGAAATAATTTTAGATACGTGCAGTTGTGGTCTATTAAAAAAAATATTTATAAATGTAAACGAAGTACATTTTGCAATATTCTATTCTATTTCATTTGGTGATGAAATATTTTAAGCTGATTCTTAAACAGTGTGTTTATTTTTACTTTTGCGCGTCTTGAAATAAAAATACAGTTTATTGGTCGAACAGTCTATAAAAGGACACAGTACATTAAAATTTTTCTTAAAATTAATGTATTTTTTTATCTAATAAAAAAGATCTCACAAGTATCAAAAAAATACATATAAGTCTTACATATGTAGTTTTCACGTCAAAATTTTACATTAAAACTAATTTTAACTTGTAACTGTTTAATAACTAGAAAATACAGCAAAAAAAGATAAAATTGGAAAATAATATAATCTATATCTTAAAAAATAAATTTATAAAATTAAATATAATTGATTTATAGCAAAAATTGATTCACGCTTTATTAAACTTCAAATTTATCCTTAATTTTTTATTGAATTTGTTTCTATTAAATTGTTGCGAGAAAGTTTCTACTTTTATATATAAAAATTATTAAAAAATACTATAGCGCGAAAGAATATTTAAAATTGTCACAATTATTTATTCGTACTGGAATTCATTTAGACAAAGTTATATTATATGTATAGAGAAACATAAATTCTTTTGTTTTGTATTATATATGCTGTGTTGCAAAAGTTTTTTTGGAAAGCATATATAATCGGCTATATTTGTTATTTCAATAAAATCAATCTGCAAGGTGTAATATTTAGAATATTAAACTTTATTCGTATATGCGCATACAGAAAAAATAGATTATTAAGGGGTATCATGAATTCATTGTAAATTTTAATTATAGCAAAAAATAGAAAAACCAATGATTTCGTAAGCTGACTTCTTTAAATATTTTACGCTATAGATGCTTGTTATTTTAAGTTTCAGCTATCTAAATAATAAAATAATGTCAAAAAATCTTCAATTATTTATTTTCTTTTTTAAGATTACTTAATAAATTCCATGTTCATCACGTGGCAATATTTCCATTAAAACCTTTTTTAAATATTATATTACGATACAATTGGTTTTATGCAGTGCATGTCTTGTAAAAAAGTAGCTTAACAGTATTTTGAGTATCTGTAACCTTCTATGTGGTTTAATTTTTCACATATGCTTTATTAAATTTTAAAAAAAAATATTTAAGCCGACCATAAGACTCAAATATACAGTTGGTTTATTTAAGACTAAAATTGACAACTAAATCATATTATTCTTGTCGGATCAGACAAATTCTTACATATTATATGCATAATTAAATATCATAGTTCATAAAAACGTCTACTTCAAAAATATTACATTGATTTCCATTAAAAAAACAAAAATCGGTGCATTCTAGTTCTAAAAACCACATGATTAGAATTGATGCTTTTACTTACATCGTTTAATAACGATTTTTATATTTATGTATGTATGTATGTATGGATTGATTTATTTATTTTTATCTATTTAGACATGGTCAGCCCATTTGGAATATTGCACAACCCATTGGTGCATTTTTTGACACCTTTCCATGATCTATATTCATCAAATTCTCTTATTTTCTCAAATGAGATGAGTTTAAGTGTTTTGCGAAGTGTGAGAGCTTGCATGTATGCTTTTACTTCATCTGGGGATTTAAACACCTCACATATTTTTTTACAGTTCCGACTATTTTGTATCATATTATATAAATGTATATGTTATACCTTGATTGTGGTATTCTGTTTCCCACATTTTAAATATAAATGTGAGTGTAACCTAAGCTTTCTTGACGTATTTAGTATAAATGCAAACATTTTAAGCTTGTATATTGACCATCATTTTAGTACAGTCCTTAACATAAATTAAATACCTCCAGCCTGAATAATTGATAAATTTTTTTTTGCTTTTTAAAATTGCAATGCGATATTCAGAGTTACAAATTATAGAACTAAACCCCTTTATTTTTTCTCTCTTTGACATCGCAATTTTAAATACTTGGATCTATTGTCGGTTTACATAATTTTTAGTCGTTTCTTAATTTTTACATTCATGCTTGCCACTTAATCCACCATTACGTAATATATAAAAATTCCTTTGATAAATTATATTTGCCATGTCTCTCCACATACGTAATTTATCTAATGTTATCCCATAACATATTCATTTAGACGTTTTTTTACAATTTTATGCGGGGTATACCATTGATTTCTTTGAAAAAATGTAAGCTATATTGAGTGAGGTTGCAAATGCCACCAGGGACGGAAGCGCTCCTGCATAAAAATAAGGTTGGAGAGACACTTGATATATAAGCCTCAAAATGAGAATATATATTTATCAACGTTTTATAAATTATTAGGTTGAAATAAGTATACATATTCTCTCTTATAGATCCATTAATGCTTTGTTTGGTTTAAATTTAAAAAAATAAATAATACAAAATTAGCTTATAAATACAATAAAAGAAATTTATCTTACATAATTAGATTAAATATATGTTTGTACAAAATACTTATTTATGGATTCGATAAAAACTAAAATATGAAATATTATTATTTCAGCATTGTCGAAGAACTTGAATTTATAATTCTGGATAGGAAAAATGAATATTAAAATGGCAAAGAAGATTTTATTGTGAAAATTATCCGCTTATGGAGCAATCAAATGTTTTATTTAAAAAAATTATATTGATCCAATAATAAGAAACTAAAATAATTCATCTATGAAGTTTGATATAAATGAAACTAATAAATTTGTAGTAAGTAGGCTTCGAATATATTTAACCTGTTTTGGCTATATTTTCGCGGTAAAAGTTAAATTAGCACAGTCTCTCATATAGTTTAAAAATTTTGATCTATGACCCAATAACTTATTTTATAATTAGGCTGTTCAATGTTTTATTTAAGCACAAAAGTAGGAAATTGACCGTTTTAGAAATTCCGAACTTTTACCTTAGCCGTTTAAAGTGGTTACCTCGCATACTTATCCTAATACTGGCTTTCAATATGGTGTCAAATTATTTAAAGCTGAGGCTTTAATATGATATTATTCAGAGAATAAGGTATCCAAGCCATGAAAATTATTTTATCTAAAAAACCAAAATTTTATTAGATACAATAATATTTTGATTTAATTTACAGAGGAATCTCGATGCTTCCAATTTTAACTCTTGTTGCGAGATCCTTGATCTTATCTATATCATACCCCCAAAAGAAGTATTTCTGACCAGAAAGAAATACAAGGCAATCACATTTCTTAGTAATTATTTTCACATCCAAAAATAATATATTTTCTAAATCATTCTTCTCCTTTAAATCATATATGTTTTTATGGAATGCTTTAGCGAAATTAAGAGCATTCTCTTCGCAATCAAATGCCACAAAAAATGAATCACCTTCCCTGATAATCTCATATCCATTATTTTCATGCACCGATTTCTCTACTATTCTATGGTGCCAGAAAACCCCCCTGATCTTTTATTTTTCATGGTTGTTCCCCAGCACTGTGGTGTGCTATTTACAATATCAGTATGAACTAATATGAATTATTTCCTGTGTGTGCTTTTGCTGTTAATGTAATTTTCAACCTTGGCACAATTCGGGACATCAAATAATATTGTTCTTTTGATACATTGCATTCCGGTTTTGCTTTTATTGGTTGATTATACTTTTCTATGGTCTGATCATGGCCTTAAAAGACACACGCCTTTAAATAATTGAAAAAATCTTTTATGGTGGATGTTGGTCACATAATTATTTAAGAAAGGGTCATGCGCAGTAACCTAAAAATTATTAGAAACATTTCTTGCATATTTTGGTAATAATTTTTTAATTTAATTCATTCGAAATTTTCGATCAATTAATTTGTGTTTAATTGGGTTTTTAATCTAAGGCGCAATAAATTAAATGATTTCAAAAAATGGCTCTATTGTTACTCACTTTTCGAAAGATTTTGTGAACGATAAATTTGAAAATTTTACTCTAAATTTCATTATTTAGAAAATTTTCGTTCAAAAAACCATATCACATATGATTCTTGGTTTTCAAAGTAATTCATATCATATAACAAGTTTTAATAATGCTCTGCTTCTTGAAATATGCGACAGGTAATCACAACAAATTGATTTGATAAAATGAAAATTTTTCCATCATACTGATTCATAATTCTATTGTTCCAGAATGTAGTTGATGTTCTTGTTTTTCATTTAATATAAATCAAAATTTTCAACCTCTGCTGACCAAATATGTTGATAAACACAACCAATATATAAGAAAATGATAGTGAAACATAAATATGCGTTTTTATATCTTTTAAAATTAAATTGAGACTGAATAAATCTAAATCGACTTGAATTGATTACGGCAATAGGATTTTCGTTTTTTTAGTTTCTGGTTGTAGTTGGAAAATTTTTAATTTTAAATTACATACTTTGATATTTAATTAATGTATTCCATTTTTTTATCAGTGATGTGTTTGAATTTATTGAGAAACTAGAAAAAATTCACTGGATGGAAAACTTTTGTGGTATAAATTTCAAACTATAACATTCACAAAAGCATAAAATTGTTTATTTTATAACCTCTTTCAATTAATGAACATATGCTTATTTAGGTTACCTAATTGGGATCTTTGAATGAATATTTTAGCAGTTAATTTTATTTATAGTTAAAACTAATCTCATTTCAGAGGAGAAAAGCAGTTGATTAAGATAGAGAAAGGTAAGGTGTCAAAAGATGCATCAAAGAGTTGTGAAATGTTCTCAATGGGCCGACTACGTCTCAATAGATAAAAAAGACTTTATCTATATATAAAAAATATTTTATATTATTATTAGACTATATATAAAGTAAATTGCTCATTTATATGCAACAAAATCTATTTTCTTTTTTAAAATCTTTTCGTTGTCTATTGTCTTCTTAACAAAAGCGTTTAACTCAATGCATAACTATTTAATTTATCTATGGCTGAACAGTATTAAGAATATTATACATGTATAATGTGAAATCCAATGTACACGTGATTTTTTTGATTGCACCTGTAACAAATTTATATTTGAGCCATGTACATTATTCTGTTAAAGGTGATTGTTTTATCTTAAGTTTAAAAAAATAAAACTAAATTGATTTAAAAGATTAGATAACAAAATACAGAAGTGAGATCTTGAAATAAAATAACATTTTCAAAAATTAAGATTCATACTCTTGAACGAATCAGAGACAATTTCTATTTAAATATAAATCATTTTATTTATGTTATATTTGGTATTGTTTTTTAGATTTTCTATTCAAGCACAACATGATTGATCTTGACTCGGGCCCATCATGTATATATACTCTTAAATATATCCCCTTCTCTTACATCTTCTTCGTTACCTGTACTCTCCTCAAGACCTATTGATCAAGGGTTTTCCTTAATCCCATAGTTTGAAATATATTCTCTTCTCTTACATCTTCTTCGTTACCTCTACTCTCCTCAAGACCTATTGATCAAGGGTTTTCCTTAATCCCATAGTTTGAAATATATTCTCTTCTCTTACATCTTATTCGATACCTCTACTCACCTCAAGACCTATTGTTTCAAGGGTTTTCCTTAATCCCATAGTTTGAAATATATTCTCTTCTCTTACATCTTCTTCGTTACCTCTACTCTCCTCAAGACCTATTGATCAAGGGTTTTCCTTAATCCCATAGTTTGAAATATATTCTCTTCTCTTACATCTTATTCGATACCTCTACTCACCTCAAGACCTATTGTTTCAAGGGTTTTCCTTAATCCCATAGTTTGGATATATTTCTCGATTTAATTCATAAATTCGAGTTATTTCTGCTACCTTTTATGTTATTATGTTACAAATCCATCCTCTATTTAAATAAATATATAATATAAATTACATTTTTTTTTGAAGATCGTAGGGTGGATGATCTTGTAAGAAATAATCTCATAGAACAACATAGAATCATTCTGTATATTTATATTTCAAGTTTATTACTAGAATCAATTGACACTGACCGTTTCTAAAATAATCTACGATCGGAACTTTTTTTAATTAATTTTAGATTGAAGCTTTAAAATTAAATAGATTATCCGATCAAGTTTGGTATAAATATTAAACAGTTGAGATTAATAGTTGAAATATATTGAGCATTATCGTTACTTCAATATAAATGGGTTTTAGTTTTATTTAAAACTTATTTTTTGATAAGCTGTATTGGTGCTTGGCTACTTAAATTTGCATGAGAAAACTTTACAATTTATCTATGGAACATATTTGGTTTGTAATTATTTGAATCATATTATAATTACATTCTATCTCCATGTATTTTCATCCTTTTAAAAAGTATAAATCAAGTGTCTTCCTGATTCCTATGATCATATGCTCTAGTTTGTTTAGTTTCCTATTCTTTAATTAACACTCAAAGTATTTTGTGACCTCGATAATTCCATGGTAGGATGATTTAATTTTACTTTTTTACTTAAGGTAAAGTAAAAGGGATCGGGTAGTTACAAAATACTATGAGTTGTGTATTAAAGAATATAAATACTAGCCCAAGTAGAGCATATTATCATACAAATGAGGAAGACACTTGATTTATAGTTCTTGAAAGGATGAAAATATATGTTGATAGGATGTCAAGATAATGTGATTCGAATATGTTCATAGATAATTATAAATTTCTGCTCGAATAACTTTAAATTTCTAGAAATCAAGTTAAACCATAAATAAAATTTAAGAGTTATCTAATCAAAAGAATCACATTATAACCCTTTTATAAAATTTCAAATCATTATGTTCAAAAACCATATACTTTTATTGTTTCGGAGATGGTATAGACTTAAATTAAAAGTCAAACAAATGTAAATTTAGTGCTATTTTTCTGAGCACATATGGTGTTTTAATAGGATCTTGATTATTTCATAAATAAGAAATTCGTATAGTACATAGTGTATAAAAAAATTTTTGGTTTTGGTAATTTTATTACATTCTAAAAATCGGAAAACGTAGGTTAATTAAATTTAAAAAAAATTTTATGAAATGTGCCCCTTGTTCTTGCTCACTTATATAATATGTCAAATATTTCTGCCTAAAATGTATTTGTTTATATATTGCGTTTGTTTTATAATTGTTTTCTATTTGGTTGGAATGATATTCTCACTGTATTTTTGTTCTTTACTTTATTTAGAAAGCTTATTTATATTGATACGCGAAGTGAATTGTCCTTTTTTATTCTATTTTTTTCCTGTTTTGGCAATAAAAAAAACAAAAAGTCTTTATTTTTGTTTATTCTTATCTATATACGAGTATTTTATGTCTCTTTCAAATATTGTAATTCATTTAGTTGCTCAATCTTATTGTTCATATATCTTTCAATTGACTTTTATGATGTTAATGTTTTTTTATATATTCATTGCCGTTACATAATTTTCTATTAATTTCTAAATTTTTTAAAGCGCATTCTAAGACAACCAAGTTATTTTTATCCATATTTTTCATATTTAGCGCAAATATGCATATCATTATATAATATTTTAATTTAAATTGAAATGATTTTATTTTATTTATATGACCCAAAATCAATAAATTCAAAACTAAAAAAACACCTATAAATCAGTTTTTTATGTTCTTTCTCTTACGCGGTTTTCACACCCTTAAAACTTATAAGATATAATATAAAAAATATAATCTAAATAGTAAAAATAAAATAGTTATCTATCAACATGTTGATTTTTTTAGGATTCATATAAATGTTGAAGTAAAATTCTTGTGTTTAACGGTTCAATGAATGACAAAGTAGTATTAATTTTTTGTATGTATTTTTCTTTTTTAAAATGGTATTTTTGTTGGCTGTACATTGATGGTGAAAACATCATTTAGCCTCTGACAAATTAAATGCCAATAAAAATCCTTTTTTTACGCGGGCATTGTTAATATATATCTTGTACTTTTATCTTCTACATTTATTTGTGCATTAGAATACAAATTTAGTCTGATGGGCTATAAATTTTTTTGTTGATTATTTTTATTTCTTAAAATATTTAATTTTTCGAATTTAGTCAATTTGATAAATATAAATCTCTTAATTTATTTTATAGGATACTCTAAATTTTCTTTTTAGGATTATCTTCTGGACAATAATGTATGCAAAAATTGAATCTGACATATAAATATATTGCAGTGCATAAATTTTTGTATATTTATATTTCCATCACAATTTTCAGGATTATAAAAACTCACCTCAACATTTTTAATTTATTTATTAGAACAGTAAAGACAATTATATTTTGAAGAATCTTAAGAAGCGTATAAAATTTAAGGCCAACATATAAACATTAGCTAGCATCTAAAAGGCAAATATATTTTTATATTGTGCCATTTATTTTACATATCTACAAATTTCGACTAAATTTAAACTAAAAAACCACAATAATAAGTTCAATACCAACTAAATTTTTGCATGCAAATATTTTTATTTCAAAGATAAAAAAGATCAGCATCCCAATTTTTTTTTGTTTACAAATAATATTATTTTAATGTAAAAAAAAAGATCTATTATCCATTGACAGCCTTTATTTTTACAATCGTGTATAAATAAACTTTAAATTTGAACAGAAAACTCTTAAGTAATATTTCGAATGTGCTTCGTGATCACAAAAATGTAACAAAAAGTATTATATGTTGCAATACAGTATTGAATTTATTTTGTCTTATTGACTTTTAATATAATTTTTTTTATAGAGAGCTAATTTTTCTCTTAACTTTTCATATTTGTTAGTGTAAAACTTTAGATTGCTATATATTACAGATTTTCTGCATACCCCTTTCAATCATTTCATCTTTACAATCTTCCTCAATACATTTTCTACGCTCAAGACTTATACATCTAAGTGTTTTGTCTGTTTTTGTACATATATGTGCATAGAAAAGGTAAGATTGTGAGATCCTTCTTATATAATTAAAATATTTGCATATTGTTAGAAATTACATATTCTGAATATTTGGTTTTTATTTTCAGCTAAGAAATAATAATTATCAATAAAAATGGACGTTATTAACCATCATACATGGCATAATAGATGGAATCGATCTATTTAATAACATAAAGCTTCAATTTATGCATAATTATCCGAAATTTAAATCGTATAATAATATAAATTGTTATCATTTCTTTCAAAACATATGGCATCAATCAAATAATCATTCCAAAACGTCAATAGATGAAATATTCTCTTATTTAAAAGACATATCCTGAATTATTTAAGCACCTGAAAATTTGAATTTATAATATTCAGATGTTATATTATTTTTGTGTAAAAATCTATTCTACAAATTTACAAATTATAAATGACATTCTATCTATTTTTTTACTCTTATTTCCATATCTGTCGCTATTTTTATTTACTCCTAATTAGAATAATTAAATAACGGCTATAAGTATCTTCATTTGTTGATACCTAAATGAATCCTGTTATGAAAGTCCAGAAAAAAGTTTGCTTAATGGATCCTATCTTGCGAAAATTCCATACTGCCTTTATGATAGGTGATCTTATAAATTTTATTCTAGTCACAACCAGTCTACATAAAGGAAATCTCTTTTCATATGAAAACTTCGCCTATTTCTTTTTCTTTACAATGACAATTTTAATTTTCCAAATAGTATACGTGTACACAATTTATGATGGTTTATACTATAAGGAAAGTTTGGCGGTTGTTATGTATTTATTTTGTTTAATATATGTTGCAGTTATTAAATTTACCATGATATTGCAAATTTATGATTTACAGTCTACAGAGAACGCATCAGCGAAATACATGATTGCATCACTGGCCGTTGATATGTTTTTGATATTCATATCTGTTTTTATGTTGTTGGTTTATCATGAAATGTTTACTGGATTTAAAAACAAAGTCTTGGATTATCCTAGGCTGAGACGAATTACAACCTCTAAGAGATCCATTGTAATAGTTTTCAGGGTTATATTTGTCTTGTGTGTTGAAAGACTTGCTTTTTGGGTAGCTCCATATATCAATGTTTATTGGTTGCTTGTTCGTCTCATAAACATATACAGCATGCTATATTTTACTTACTATATCTTTTTTGCACTTAGTAGAGGTGATCATTTGCAAAGATTGCGACTCATTTTTTATATTGAGCTGGTCATTATACAAGAGACTGTAACAATCATACTTATTTTAGCTGGTGTTCTTGAAGCTAACCAAGCCAAACCACAAATAATCATTAATTACACCGCCAACATATCCCTTATATCATTTTTTTATATGTTTATTAAAAATGATGCTTCGAATGTTTATTTCGATTACACTGAAAAAAACTTATGTGAGCCTATCATAGATGAGAATTTTTCTAGACTTCCACCTCTCGAATATTGTGAAGAAAGACTAGTATTAGAGTAGACCTTTAGATCTTGAAAATCTGATTACAAATATTATATATTCATTATTTTCGTAAATATCACCTTTCAAATTGAACTTCACAATAAATCATACTATATTTCCATATTTTTTATTGCACTGCATGCTTCATTTTTATCTTATTTTCCACCATCACTCATTCTTTATCAGTTAGTTATTATTTGTTATCTCTTTTAAACACAAAATTATCTAAATTAAATTTATACTTTTTATAATAAGATATTTTACGCACTGCAAAACTTTCGTTGCTTCTTAATTTTAATATTGACCAAACACAGCGTTTTTCTTATTGTTCATTTATTTTTTTGTGTTTCTAGTAAAAAAAATATACTTATTATGATTCTACACAGCATTATTCCTCTATTATTTTATAGAATAGAATATTTATATTGCTAAAAATTTTTGATATATTCCTTTTAGTCTTTTATAAGCGGATTCAAGCTAAAATTTAGTAATCCATTTCTATTATATTCCTATAAATTTTTTATAGTAAATTGACCAAGTATTTTTTTAATTTTACGTCTCATTATTTTTTAGATCATTCAGATGTTAAACTTGCCAAACAACCCTCTTTATACATAAATAGAAATTTTAATTTTAAATTATATATTAAATTTGCATATTAATGATTAAATCTCTGTATTGATAAATGGTTATATAATCCTATATTCACCTGTAAATTATAAAAACGAACCATATGAATATTTATTTTTAAAATCTAATTATGTATTTTTAGTTTAATAAATATTTAAGTTATAAATTTTAAAAAAACAATTTAATTCAGTGTTTTCTTGTTGTTATTGAAAATCTAGAAGACATATTTTTGAAAATGATTTTATTTTTTGTTGCTTTAAAATACCATTAATTGTAAAAAAAAATTACTGGGAAAAAATCATTAAGTACAGTTCTTAAGGATGTCTTACGTTAAGCACATTACTTTTTGCCACCTATAAAGTTTTATTAGTTTTCTAATTTTATTTAAAATACAATTATAGCAAATTTTAACTCGAGTATGAGCATTTTAATTTTTATACCCAGGTGTTTTATATATTTTACCTTGATCTATAATCACAACTTTAGTGCTAAAATTTTCTGTGAAAATAAACTACAAAAAAAAGTTATCATTATTAGATTTCTATTTCTGATACAAAAAAAAAAGGTTTTTTACTCATTATGAAAATTTTATAAATTAATTGCCATAAAGTTAAATGTAAAAAAAATTGTATGTTTTTTTATCTGAATAAAAGCATGTTCTCTGATAATATTTAGGTATATAATATATAATTTGTTCTGAGTTTTATTTGCTGCCATGAGATATAAATCTCAACAGAAAAATGCATCAGATTTAATAATTAGACCAAATTTGCGCTGTACTAGCTAAAATGAGAAGTTATTTTAGCAATTAAATCTTATTCCTGATAATACTTTTAAATTTATATTTCCGACGAACTTAAATCTAAATCTATGCGTTTTTATTGATATAATTATTCAGATTCAATAAATTTAAAAATTATTTTGCTTAAAATATTATATCGAGATACATATGTGTTTATGTAATTTCTAAATGTTTAGATTTTATTTTGATTATTGTCTTATCGTTTGAAATATAATAATTAAATCAATTTTTTTTTATTGTTGTATAGATGTAAATATACAAATGCAAGACAAAAATTATTCCATATGTTATAACATGGGACGGTGTGGTGACACGATATCATAGAAGGTACCTGAAGGAACTAGATGTCACGAACCAGGTTGAGGCGTATATCCAAACCTTGGGATTGAGAAAAACCCTTGAATTAATAGGTCTCGAAAGAAGGAGGGGTATTGAAGAAGACTATGGAGAGGAGAAGATAGCCGAAAGTATGAATACACTGTGTGTACAGAGAATCAAGCAAGCTGTGCCTGAGAACGAAAGCTAAAATTACGACTATAAATATAGCCCTTAAATAAAAAATACCGTATAGATGTAAAAATAATGGTAATTTAATCGAAACCATAAAAAATATGTTAAGGTGTTAAAAGTCCCCGATGAAGTAGAAGCATACATGCAAGCTCTCACAAATCTCAAGACACTTTTACTCATCACATTTAGAGAAGAAGAGCAGTTGATGAAGATAGATCAGGGGAGGTGTCAAAAGATGCATCAAAGATTTGTACAATATTCCCAAAATGCCAACCACGTCTAAATAGATAAAATTAATTTCAAAAAAAATAAAAACAATTATCATATTTAATTATTATCCATAAGAGCAAACTAATAAAGGTGAAAAGCATAATAATTTTGGAATTTCATGGCTCTTTAATTAATCATTTAATCAAAAAAATATTGAGTTTCATATATAAAATTCGAAATTTGGTAATATTTTTGAATGTTAGATCCATTAAAAATAAAAAATATAAATGGAAGTAGATAATGCGTCTGTGATAAATTTAAACTAGAGTTGTTAATTTGGCAAAATTGGTAAAAAAAAACTTTCTGCGATTGTAACTTATATTGCAGTTTTCAATAAAGACACAGCTCTTGTTGGGATTCTTTCTAAAAGTATTTATTCTATGTTAAACGTTATAAAAGTCTGGTTTTTGTCTCAAAAATAGCTTATATTGACTATTTTACGTATACATGTTCGTTTTTTATATAGGTAAGAAGTAGACGTATATTTAGTTATTTTTAAATATTTTATGTGGGTTCACAATATCATCTTGGTCAGATATGTTTATATGATAATAAGGTCTGAACAGACCATACCGAATCTATCTTCTTTAAAAATTCAATGATCGAAAATTCTATTTTTCCCCCTATTTCGATATTATTACAATCAAAATGAACCTTATTTCAAATTTAAAAGATTTAAGCATAAATATTTTTGGTTTTACTAATTTTTTTCTATTTCAAAGAATAAATATTTAATGCAAATATGACCTAGAACCTATAATTTGAATGGATTTAATTCAAATTATCTATGATTATATGTATTTTTATATGATTTACATGGTTCTATCGCTTTAGAAGGTACCTTTTACATACATATACCTATTTTGTATAATAAATATAGCCCTTATAGGGAATCAATCGTAGAATTTTAGTGTTAAAATGTTGATACTATTCAGTCTGCTTAATTTTTATTTCTTTATGACTAATTATATTTGTCTTTATTATTCAAAATATGTTTTTAGATTAAACTAACAAGTGATATATTATAATCTTCAATAAACCCCTGTGTATTTTTGGAAAAAATACGTGTATGATATAGATATATATAAGCTAAAACAATTTTATTTATATTCAAAAATATAAAAATGACAAAAAAATACATCGTGAAAAACATTTATATATTATTAAGTCTAAAGAAAATTTAATATAATTTTTTTACCGTAATTGAGGTTTGCATAATTACACATTGTAAAACTATTTTTTATTTAAATGTAATTAAACATAAAAATAACATGCAACTTAAAACACCATAGAAAAAAAAGAATCTACATGGTTTCTATTTCTAAATATAATAGTATAGCTTTTTTTCCAAAGGGTTTTGATTTTATTTGATTAAAGGTAGGATTCGAATTATAATATAGCCAGATTATATAGTTAATAAAAAAATTACATATAACATGATGAATATTACCTCTTATAAGTCCATGCTGTTTTTATATCCCGAAGCTAGTTTAAAAATATAATATATGATATAAATTATTTGCATAAATTTTACAATAGATAATACCTAATATTTATGCAAAAAAAATGCTTTTGTAAGACACATATTACAGATTGTTTAGTATTTCAGTGGTTAATAGCAAGAATTTTAAATTTTATTCATAAAAACACGTGATATTTTATCGGCTAATATTATAAACGTAAAAATACATAAAAATAGTGTTTATGTAATAATTTTTTGCTTTCTAACCTGGTTTAAAATATATCATAATTGTAAATTTTATTTTATTTGTCATTAAAAAGTCGATATTCCTCATATAATTACAATGATTGTAGACACTTTGGGTCAAAATAGCTTTAAATAACAGCTAATTAGCATTATATGTTTCCAGTTACCCTTCAATAACAACGATTGCATTTCTAGTTCGAAAAATAAGAACAATTTTTATAAAAATTTTATATAAAAAAATAAATACTTTAGTCAAAACCCTATTTATCATCTTTGAATTGGATTAAAGCTGCATTAGATATGAAATTGTTCCTCTTCATTCGATTCAACTCCAAACATTCTATATTTATGATGGTTACCAGAGTTCTTTGCAAATGTGTCAAACAAATACAGTATTTTTTTATGAATAGTTTAGTCTCTGTGTTACTCTAAATTTACAAGCATTTTGGTATTTCTATGCATATATACAGCAAAAATCATAACAATTTTCATAGGTTTTGTCAATTTTATAATAAATTTTTAGATATCATTACGAGCATCTTTTGAAGGCTTCCATAATGTTTTAAACCCTTTCGTCTAAAAAGGCATTAAATTTAGTTTACTACTATTTTCCTGTAGCTATCTTAAGATTAAAAATTATCAAGTGGCTTTACAAGGCTACCCATATTCATTCTAACCTTACCTTATATAAGTTTAATATTATATGTGTTATAATATTTAAAAAAAGGTATATAGAAGCACAATTTTGTCGATTATTGATTTATAATTTTGCATATGACATAAAAAAAATTGTTATTATACCTTAAAAAATACAATTTTCTTTTCATTAAGTATTTTATTATAATTTTAAACTTTATTCATAGAATTAATAAATTTGTGGCAATTAGAAAAAACAAATTCTATCAATAAACTTTTATAATGATACGGATGAATTTTTAAATATTAAATAACTTAATTAAAACGTAATTTGATAATGTTTTTAACTGTTAAATTATCATTCACAAAATGTCATTCTTCAACTTAATCATGCACTTGGTGATTAAATCTTTGTGAAGACCGTTTTTAAATATTTCTGAAGCTAAAAAATTAGAGAACGATAGAGCTTGTAAGTATTTTTTTACTTCTTTTGTTACTGTTAAATTTAGCCCTTAATTCGCTTTGGAATGTTTTCTTGGCTGTGATTTTATGCAATGCAATCATTTTTTCAAAAAAAAACAATTCAAAAATGTCAAAATTATGACATACAATATAATATGTAAATTTTAGACACAGAAAAATTAAATATACATAATATAATTTGAATTTTAAATCTTATAGAATTGTCTAATACCTTTGCGGATAAACTTCAATTAAAAAAATTTATCAATAAATATATTATAGAATATCTGGTTAAAAAAGCATGAATCCTTCTAATATCTTTATTTTAATTACATTATTAAATATAAAAGCTTTATTATTCATTATGTGAACTATCAATTGTTTTTTAGCTAGATTTGACTTTTTGTTTTCGATTTTATTGCTAAAAAGATATGATTATCCAGATGTGAAGTTTTAAAATTATTATAAAATAGTTTTAGACTTGTTATTTGGCACAAAATGTTGTATAAATTATTTTTAGAAAACATAACTTTTTACTTTTACCTTTATATATAAATATCCAAAAAAAAATGTTCCTAAAATATATTGTTATGAATACTGTTATAAAATTTGTATAGCTATATATAATTTGTATATTTTCAACTTACATAGGATGTTTAAAGATACTATTTCGAGGTTTTTATAGCAAATTTGCCACCACTAAGTAATTTCTTTAAAAAAAATTATGTTAGAAGATTATCTATCTACCATATTTTTTATAAGACTTTCGGAGATAAAAATATTATCTTACTCTCTTTTCAATAAATTTTGATTTTCATAATCCTTTCGCGGTGTTTTTACTGAAAAATATCGCGAACTCAAAAAATATATGAATTTCAACACTAGATTTTAGGTTTTTTTAATTTGCATATTATTATCTGCGAAGTATAAAATATACTTATATATAATCGAGCATATAATTCATTTAATTTATGATCGTATTAACGATAAAATAGAATCCAACCTTTAAAAATTTATATTTAAAAAATTTAATGCGTTTTAAAATAACCATAAAACTAAATATTTGTGTATCTCAAAAAACATCAGAGATGGCTTTAAGTAGTTCTATAAAACTCAACCTTATAACTACACACAGTAAAAATTCATGTTAGCATAGTCTGGAGGTTAAAAGATAAAAAAATTCAATTTGGGCATAATTTATTACGAATAATAAAAATCAGAACTTTTGATTTTTGACCTGATTTTTCATATTTATACTCTCTAATATCAGTAAAAAAAGCAAATCTGATATCTCTAAACTATTCTTTTATAAATTTCTTAGTATATATTAGATATTTAAGCCGCATGATTTTAGTCTAAAAGCGAAGTCGACTTTTCTCAAATAAATTTAATGCCTGTATGTTGATAATAAAAAAAATCAAAATTAATGACACAAAAACACAAGAAAACATTTAAATCTTGACTGAATAATCTTAAATTTAAAAGGTATTATAGAGTAAGTTTACTTAATTCGAATATAGAGTGTTCCCTTGATTAAATTTTATGCAATAAGCATCAATTCACATATTTATTGCGTCACAACTCCAAAACGAAAATTTTGGAAATTACATAAAATATAGTTAATGTTTTTTGGCCTCTAATCTATGATATTTCTTTTTCAAGATACATTAAAACAATTGATTTCGTGCTCAAAGTAAACAGTCATATCATTAAATATCAATATCATATGTATCTGATTTACGAATATATATTTTGGGTTAACAAGGAAATAAAGAGTTTATGAATTAAAAACAGTCTACATGTATTTTAAGGCACATAATAATGTGTTTTTGAACCTGTGGTTGATGTTTTCAGGGTTTATCGATATATTATGTATTTACATGAATCTTTGATAGATGAATTTTCTGAAAATAATTCAAATGAAACTTGTGTGATATATTTATGAAAATATAAATGAAAATTTTATGAAGCTACGACGATTTTTTGTCAAAAATAATAAGAAAGATTAACATTAAAAAGTATATAAATCCCGAATATTCTACTTTTTGTATTTTTGTGTATTTTTAACTACATGCCTAATGAAAAAAGAAAAAGGCAAGAAATAAAATTTTTGGATATTATGAGAAATATCATTGAAAAAATAGATGGTAATTATTGATGAACTATGGTTCATTTACGTGATAAAAATTTAAAAAACATGAGTAAAGGAGTTGATGATTGCTTTTCACGTTAATTTGTCAATGTGCTCGTAATTGATGATAAAGGATCTTTATATTGGTCTTATTCCCCTCGATTCTGGTCGCATGCTAAATCTATAAATCGAACCAATCAACTCAATTGATTTTGCGCTTTATGACGATAAAATTAAGAGAATTTTTGAAAATATAGTTTATATAAGAAAAGAATTGGCGGGGCGTAGATATATGAATTTTAAAAAAAGTTTGATGACTCGGTATTAATGCCCGATGTTTTTAATTCGATTTGCATATTTCCTGTATTTCCTAATAGAAAAAAAGTCTTGAAATTAGAAAAAATCGTGTTTTAGCGAATATATTATTTTATTTCATAATAGAATTCATTATCAAGATTTTTACAAAAATTATACTTTTATTAAAAAATTGGAGAGTAGCTCTTTATTAATGCGAATGCTAAAAATCTTTTTTTTAATATGATACAAAAATTTAATTAATTATTTCTTGATCTGTAAAATATAGTCTTGTGTTGTGTAATTTATTGCTCGGCATAATTTTTTTGATGAAATATATGCATCTGCATTAAAATTTGATAACAGTGTAGAAGCATTGAAGTATTTAAATACTAATATCTATATTAGATATAAATTTGTTGCAGGATGATTCCTGATATGAATATAATGCTGCCCATTAAATTATGTATATGATTCCTGATATTTTAGCAGGATAGAAACATTCATGGCTTTAATTTGGTTACCGATGATAAATGGACAGATTTTAGAGTAATAATAACGCCTTTTTTATATTTAAAATTATGGAATATGCTTTATTATAAATTAAAAACTTTAAAATGAGTTTTTTTATATATATAAAGGGAATAAAAATGCGGGGTTTTCGGCTATCGAAATGTGAAGTCATGTCCGTATTTATGGGGTAAAAATTATTAAATTGAATGAAAAGACGTTCAGGATGACGAAAATCATGTGATTAAATTTATCTATCAAATTAAAAAATCTTGAGGTTCCAAAATTTTAATTAAAATTTCACTAAAAGAGCTGTTTGATTTTTTATTGTGAAGATATAATTTGTCTCTCTAAAAAGTTGATATATTACAATCCTCATAATTTCTTCGCTAAGAAAATAGAATACCAAGTTGTTATATGGGTATCATATGTGATATATATTACAATAAGATAGAGAAACGGCAATTAAAGGGGTATTTGATATATAAAGAGATACATTGGTATTTTCCCCATAAATTTACATATTTTATATCTATAACCGCTATTATCGTTACTTATTCTTAAAACTGATTGTTATAGCTATATCTATTTTCATTTGAGCGATTATCATCGGAATTTCCCCATTAAAAAATTAAAATGCAATCTTTGACTGAATCAACGATATAATTCGATTTTTATAACATAAGATCAAAAAAAAACCTCTAAAATTACAAGATTGTGCGATATCCGCCTTTTTTATTCATCTATCTAAATTTTTGATGGTTTTTATCAGAAAACATTTGCGTGGACTAGAGATTTGTATCTACTATAAGAATTCATTTTTAAAACCTCAAGAACATCGGTAATTACGGATGATTCATTTTTGCAATAAAAGAGGAAATAAATCGTAAGTTAGTGTAATTCATATATATCATCATTAAAAAATTAATGCAAAGATGATTTTCTATATTTTATACCATTTATATCAGAATATGTTTACCAAAGACATCTTAAAAAGCTGTCTTTTTATTCGATTGTAAATATAAAATCGGTGATATTCACAAAGCTTTTTTTATCAGATTATTGCTATTGAATAGTGCTTTTTTGCAATATATCAAACCAAGCGTATGTTTTAGTCGATTTTATAGACATAGTAAGCGAATTAGATGATAAAAAACATCATTTTTTATTAGTGAGGTCTTAAATGTTATTTTTTACTATTTTATATAGTCTATTAACTTAAAAGAAAAAAACAGAAATGCTTCTTTATAGCCTATAAAATCATATGTGATGCAATTATTTTGCTTCTAGGATCGAATTCACTGAATTGCATGATAAATTTTAGGAGAGAAATAGTTAGTTGTGATATAATTTTAGAGAAACGAATGCGGGAAGTAACAAGTATTATAAATGTTGATCATTTATTGTTTCTTTCAGGCGATTTTAACTTCTGAATTGTATACAAATAATCATTAATTATGGAATTTTGAATGAAAAGGATTCAGTGGTGCAGTTTTTAAAACATTTTCTAGAGCAAAAATCTTATAATTAACGACATTATCGAAGTATATGTAAAAAGGCTTTTAGTCTTAATTTTCGAAATTTTATGATTTGTGAGGTATTTACATAATCCAAAATTTTTATTTTAAATTATATAAATAAAATCGAACAATAGATCTGTTCTATTGTATATGCTATAGAGACAACTGCGTATCGAAAAAAATAAAATTTATATGATTACAAACTACATTTGGAATTCTTTTAGCTAAAATAATTTTATGCTGATCAAGTTTTACCTATAAATAACAATTTATTTTTTATCTTTTAAATATTTTTTCGCAAAATCTGGGGTAAGCAATTATTATAGCGTAATATAATCGATTATCTTATCATCGAATTATTATCTACTAAATATATAAAAGGTAAGAGGTTTTACGTGTCATTTTACGGATTAAAGATGTATCATATTATTCGTGTAAAGATTTTTGAATTTAATAGTCAAAATATTAGAAACTTATTTTACACATCAAGAATCGAAAGATATTAATCCAAGAAGTAGATTATAGTATTAAAATTATATTATTTTGTTTACTGAGATAATAATTTCTCATGTCATAATATTATTGTTTTTTTATACTGCTCTAACGTTTAATTTTTCACAGCAGAGAATTTCGTTAATTTAGATTTGGGTATTTTACCCCAAAAAAAATACTATGATTTTTATAAAAATTCAATGCCAAAAACTTACTTTATGAAGTGGAAAAAAAGAAACGAATTTTGGTGCTGATTTGTTTAGAAACAACTTGTGTTTGTGTAATTCAGTGGCATTGCTATTACCTATTTTTCGCGGCATAAAAACAAAGTATTTATCTACGCCTATTCAGAAATATTAGTCTGGATTCTGTATTTATTAATAGATTAAATATATAAACTATATTATTTTCAAATCCCCACATTATTGCATTAAAAATTGATCTTACTACCTTAAGAACTTGCTTTTACTTCGTATAATCAATAATATAATGTCATCTTATATATTTTTGTGGGTATGTATACTAAAAATAGAGCTAAATAAAACATGAGATTCTCATATTTTTTAACACATTAATACATCTTTTTTCGATATATAAAAA
Source organism: Rhyacophila brunnea (assembly GCF_057557595.1). Classification (NCBI taxonomy): domain Eukaryota; kingdom Metazoa; phylum Arthropoda; class Insecta; order Trichoptera; family Rhyacophilidae; genus Rhyacophila; species Rhyacophila brunnea. The sequence continues at coordinate 3,430,991 of NW_028233078.1, read as the reverse complement.
AATAAAACATATATTATTGGGTTTTAAGATCTCTGTTTAAAGACCAAACTGAATTTAGCCTCTATTTTCTATTGATAGTGTAAAATATTAGCAAATTTTATTTCAATTTTTACGCTTTAAAAAAAAGATTATCACACCAATTATATATACGTAAATTCAATGTTTGTGTTTTGAAGGAGGTATAACCATATGTTTTAAAAATACTTATCATAAAAAAATAATAAAAGAATGAAGTGCAAAATAAAAGTTCGTGGTAATAATGTTTTAGCATGTCTTTTATGTTTTTTAAAACTAATTTTGAATAACTTTAAAAGATAAATATTCTGGTAAATAGTTTTCTTTGTATATATACATTTATTTAATCAACATTTTTTCCCTTTTACGAAACTGATAACTTTCTAAAAAGACAATTTTACTGGATTAAAGGATCTTATAATTCATAATTTTTGTGTCTAAGGTTCAAAAACATTCTTTATTATGAAATTTTGTTTATAGTAAATATATGAATAAACCTCTATATATGTTCTTATTTATTTGAGATATATTTCCATTTATATTTTCTTTTAACCATGTATTTTACGAACATATTTATCGTTGTGTATAAAATACATTAAATAACCTCTTAAAATGTCCGATTTTTAGAGTATTATATAATAAAATATTAAAATAAGTCTAATTGCGTAATTAAAAGATAATAACCTGTTGCATGAATGTAAGTTATGCATTTCTTACGAAGCCAAGTTACCAATGTCTCAAAATTTACAAAAGATAGTTGTGATGGTTATAATATAGGCAAAGAATTACACCTGTCATAAATACCAAACTACCATATCTTTCAAAAAAGATACATTGTTAAGTAGATTTGGTATCTAAAATAGATACATTTTTGTGCATTTTACCATCCAAAATAGATAATTATTAAAACTTATTTTCTTCAAGTCGAAGATCCTTAAATAATGAACTGGATGCGAAGTTGCTGCATGGAGCAAATAACTGCCAGAATATTAATAGTGGTGTTAATTTAAAGAATACGGAACACTATGGCAGAATTAAAGTGCGAATTGGGGTCTGTCTATCTTATTCAAGCTGATAAATAAATATTTAACTACAAGGATAGTATCAAAGAGAAGAATACCAACAGATTATACCTAAAACTTAACTAACATAGATACAAGCGAATTGCATAGCTAAGTATTTTCTACTGTTTTTCCGAAAATAACTAAAGCATTATTTATATGTGCTATTAGGGAGTAGCCATTGAGGCTTCATTATGCATAAGAATAAGTTCAAAGCCTATAATTATGTAGAATTCTATATTATTTATACCAAAATATCATATAAGTATAATTTTATGGATCTTTATTCTTTAGACCATGTATAAGATGTTGAATAGAGCAACAATAAATTAAAGTACAGCATTAAAAAAAAAGAATAAGTTAGGGAAAAGTATATAGACGAATTGTTGAAGATCTTTATTCTTTTTATCATAACTAATGCTGAGTGTATGAAGCTCTATTTGACTTAATTGGAATTCAAAAAAAAACTCTTATGTATTTTATATTTTTATATAATAAGTTGCAATAAATATACTGGATTCAAATTAATCAGATAGACCGTGGTATTTGTCTATTGTTCTAAATATTTTTTTTGGCATCAAAATGATTATTTTACCGAAAAGAGGCTGCATAAAAAAATTAATGTGATTGTATTTGGATATTTTACATTTATAACCATGGTATCTTTCTCTAAAAAAAACATATTACAGATTTATACGTCAATAAGGCGGATTTTAAAGGTGGGAAATTATTATATAGCTTAAAACTTCGTAGAATTTAAAAATTTTGACTGTCTATAATCTTGTTCATATAAAAAATAAGTTTAATTTTTCATATTTCATATGGACAAGTTAAATAAAATTCTAATCGGATTTACTTTATTTATTTATGTTTTACTTCTATTACTTTATAGGAAGTTCGCTTTATACTATAAGGGACTATTGCTTAACTGCAGTGTCTCTCTGTTTTACTCCCCCAGTACTCTTTGTCACCCGTAATCACCGTGGATTGAGCCCTTTCTCATAGGCGGCAGTCATTATGTGGAGGGAATGAGATTCTGTCTACTGTTCATCGCTAAGAGAAACAAGCTAAAACCACACTCTAAACTTACCTATATCCTTGCTGAATGGTGTGGGATCTGTTTCATTCTGGAGGCACAGTTCAACGGCTTGCACAGCAAACTTCTGTTTCTCACGGTTTGTCAATGCTTTATGGTTTATCTTTTTTTTTACTGGCCGTTCCCTTAGGTATTTTTTTGAGTAAATTCATTTCGGAAATTAGTAGATACGGTGAAAAACGAACCTTTGACCCCTCACTCTATGGTTCGACTTGTAAACGACTCAACCATACCACCCTGACAAGTTAAATATATATATATTTATAAACTATTTTAAACTAAAAGACCCATATTCTTATTTTAAAATAATTAAAGATAAATCTAATATCAACAAAAAAATTTACACAAAAAGCTATAAATAAAAATAACCGAATGTTGCTAAAATATTTCTTTTATGTCAAAAACAAGACCCTTAAACTCATTTAATTTGTGAGAAGAAGAGCAGTTATTGAAGATAGATCAGGAGAAGATGTCAAAAGATGTATTGGGGAGTTGCGCAATGTTCCCAATGGGCTGACTACATCACAATAGATGTAATCAATATTGAGAAATCCAACCTATAAATAAATAATATTTATGCGAAACATATATATTTTTTATTATGTGTCATTTTAAAAACAAAGCTTTCACATTTATTAATTCTTCCGTTTTCTTCATAAAATTCTACAGTTAGATTATCTAGTTATCCAAAATATAGTATAATCAACTAAAGCGCCAAATACTTCAGCCTCGGATCATCAATTTAACTTTTTTGGTCTTTCTAGACAAGTAAAGTTATTGAATTTCTAATATTGACTGCGATTTTCTTGAAGAAAAGAATTCTTCATAAAATGGTTTATAAAAATGATGGCTTTATAACATTAGTTAGACTTTTTTGTGCGAAAACTGTCTTATTTTTGACTGTTTATATATTTACGCCTATTTCGTACACCATAACTTCTATTATTCATATCATACAATCATTTAACACAAGTATTGAGCATGTTTCCAGAAAATAATATTACAATGTGATTTTATAATAAAACAGAATATCAAATTTTGCAACTTATTGTTAAGTCGCGTGGGCATGGATTTATATTTAAACTGATTTCTGCGATAGTTAAGATACACTTTAGAAATTTAACTGTTTTAAAATATAATTATATGATTTTATTGATTGAATAAAATTCCCGTGTAAGAATTATAAAGATAAAATATTATTGGTTTATTTTGATCTTAAACGCTAAAATATCATATCTTTTTTTTACACCTTCATTCTATTGTTTGAGCCTTTTATATAGGTTCTAACTTTGATGTGGGGTGTATTTATCACGTGATAGATCGTCATTTATTTTTTTATCATGCACTTTAGCTAAATATAATAATACATAATTCTCACCCAATAGTAAGTAAATGAGCACATATATCTTTTTTTTTGTAATTTTAAATAAAGAAATCCATCATAAGATAGTTATTTTTTTAAGAATACTAATCACAAGTATTATTTTGCAGAAGATAATATATTTTCATAAATCAAAAAAACATGCCTTTATTTGAAAAGGGCAATTTTTAGGTCTATTATTATGGTGAGAAGGTGTACACAGATTATAATTTGTTATAATAATATGCAGAAAAAAATGCTTTTATGGTATATATGCTGAATCTAATTATTCTAATGAATAAAATATATGCAATAGGATACTTTAATCAAAAATAAACTAAAAACCAATGTATGTATTGCATTTAGATTGACTGGGATCTTTTCCCTACCTGTAAAATTTATAAGCTACATATTATAAAAAGGTGAAGCTTGTTTTCGCGCTTAAATTTTGCTTATTGATTTTTAAAAAATCTGCAAAAATGTATCGTGCTATGAACTTATATTCCTGAAGAATGATATTATAATTTTTTTGAATTTGAACATATATTTTGTCATATTATAGCTTTGAATAAAAAATAAAATTGGGTTTTCTTAAACTAATAAGCTTCTAAAATGATTTAAAGAAAATAACTTTTTTTTACATATATTAACTACATATATATTATATAAACTTTCTTTTACTTATAATAAGCATTATTTTACTTATATTAAGTATTATTTTACTTATACTAAGTATTATTTTACTTATATAAACTATTATTTTCCTTATATTAAGTATTATTTTACTTAAATTAAGAATTGTTTTACTTAAAATACGCATTATTTTACTTAGAATACATTTTATGCTTAAAATAGTGTTCTTTGACAGAGAAAACTTTTTTTTTACTTAGAACAACTGATATTTTACTTAGAAAAACAAAATTTTTACTGTGAATTATAATTCTTAAAGCGTGAACTATTATTTAACGTAGAATTATAATTATTAATAGTAAGCTATTATTTTACATACAAAGTGTTTCTCTAGTTAGATAAATTTTATTTTACATAGAATATTTATTTATAAAGTGTAAACTTTTATTTGTCTTGGAACAACTTTTCTTTAACCAGAACGATATAATTTTAATTATAATAGCCATAGAATTTCCTCTAAGTGTTGAAGAATTATAATTGAAACGTAATTTTTCAAAAAAAACAAAATTTTTTAGATTAATGTGTTTCTGTAATTCGAACCTGTTGTAAAAAAAATACTAAATATCATATTATTTTAATTAGATCGGCCAATATTAAAAAGATTCAAAATCAATATTTGGTGTTGTTTTTTAAAACGGTATTATTTGTATCGATAGAAAGCTTAAATAATCCCAAGGCAGCTTCAATCTCCCCAACCAAATAACTCTTGCTACCGAAATTTATTTGTTTTAAATTTTCATTCCTATACATGTGATTTATATACTGGAATTGTTTGTCCATAATGTCATATTGCTTCATTGACTCAAGCTTGATATTTTTTGAATATTTTTTCCAGTTATCTTTGTTTTTATCCAAATAGATTCTACTCATGTGCTGCGACATGATGGAATCCGGGCTTTTGTATCTTTTAGGTGCTTTCGGTGTTTTGTGTTGTTGAGTCTCTTTATTTTTAAATTCGTAAAAATTCTGGCTGTAATCGACTATTGTCATTGGAACATGACAATTAAGGAAGTTTTCCTTCTGGTCACCACTGTTATCATATCTTTTTACCCACTTTTTCTCGTCCTCAACAGCTGAAAAACAAAACTTAAGATTATCTACAACATTACTTTCGTCATTTCTTGCTTTCGGACTATTTTCTATGGAAACTGTGATTGTTTTAAGTGAATTCTTACTATAGTTTTTCTGAATCTTTTGCGTCGGTTTTGCGACTTTTACTTTATTTGTTATCCTACTCAAAGTATTTAATAATTTCTTTTCTGCTTTTTGTCTCGTCATTTTAATTATCGATTTTTTTATTATTTTATATTTTACTTTCGTGGGGAAGTTGTGTTATTTATAATGCTTTTTTCAAAGAATGATAAATCGCTTCTAGAGTTTCTTCCTATTTGAGAAATAAAACACGATTCATAAAACTTATCAAAAAAGGAAATTATAGATTCTATGTTTATTAAAATAAAATTTAATCTTCAATAACATCTGTTGTTAGATCAAACTTAATGTAGAAATCATGGTTAAAATATTATTAATTAGGTAAAAATAAATTCGAGCCGCAAAACTATTCTTAGAAGCTAATTTTATATATTCTAGTTAACGCCATAAATTAATTTTAATTTAATTGATTTGTTTGACACTGTATTTTACTTGATCAGAAAGGAAATCTTGAACTTTTTTGTCATAAGATCAAAATCCTCCTTTTATAGATTATGTTCTTGTGCAATAGAATTTGCTTGTCGAAAATTTCAATTTAAATATTTTAATCGCAGATTAAAAAAAAAATGATCTGAAATTTTCTTCGGCTTGAATAAATTTTCATCTCGAAATTTTGCATAAGAAGTTCTAAGTTAGAATAAATACACATTGAAAAAAACTTTTGAAAAGAATTTTTTGATCTTGACTTGATGGATACTGATTATAGAATTGTGCATGAAAAAATAATTCATTAAAGCTCATCCAGGAAAATTTGAACTAGAATTTATGATTAAAAGATTATTTATAAATAGGAAGTATTTAAATTTGAAAATATTTGCATCTAGATTTGTTTTATTATGCTATTCATATCTAAACATTTTTTTGATTTAGATAAATTTTATCAAGTGTAGATTCTTATTAATTTACTTTTAAAGGCGATATGGCCCATTTAAGAATGACCGCTGTGAAAGAAAATTATTGGATACTGTTTAAAAATTATATATTATAAAATCGATTCAAGGTTAATGGATGATATTTAATGTATTGTATTTTGAATCCTATTTATAGAAGAAGTCGTTTATCAAAATCGTGTTATTAAGTTTAAAATAAAGTTTATCACAGAGAGGCTATATTTGTTTGGAATCGATTTCCAAAAGCAATTTTTCTTATCGGTACCACTTATTTTTATTTGTTGGCTTTCATAATATTTCATAAAATTAAATAATAATCAAATTACGATCACAAAAAAAATTGAAATGTATGCGGGATTAAAGAGTAAACTTTCTTAATAAGTACATTTAATTTTCATATTTTTTCTTTTCCTCATTACTCAATGGGAAATTAGTTTTAATTGAATCTTATTCTTATAGAAAGCCTGTCATTTTCAAATAATATTATCTAAAAAGCAATAAGCTCTTCGTGTGCTGCATATTATGTGGAGCTATATTTAACTCTTATGGAATACATGTCATTTTTAAATAACATTATTGCAGACCGAAATTCGCTACTCGTGTGATGCATACTTTTTGATAGTAGCATATTATGTGGAGTATTCTGTTATATTATAACAATAAGTTGTTGCAGAGACGCAAAACCTTCAAAATAGAACTTAGATTATGAGACTTTTATCTTGTCTGCGCATGATGAAGTATTAGATTAACGGAATTAAAATTAGCCCACTTAAATCATATATCACATGTGATTCAATCGATTCTAAAACAATTGTAATCTTTAGATAAATAAATAAATTTCGATAAATAATATTGCTTATCTCGTATAATCGTGTGAAAATATACAAAAATGGTATTATTACTCTTTTTATCTACATTTTTATGATCGTATGTATATTAATATAAATTTCAAAATGCCGAATCGATATAGCTCAGATGATAAATTCTTTGGTCATCGAAGACTTTTCTGATTAAATTCAATTAGTGGATATAAAAAAAAGGGGAGAAATTTTTTTTGTTATGTGGAATACAACAGCACATGATTTGCAAACAAAAAATATACTATCTCTACACTCCTTAATGCTTTTACATTGATCATTATACATTGAATGTTATCTATTTTCAAAATACATATCATTTTAAAGATAAGAGGTCTTTTGATATTTTATTTTAGATAGAGTAAAATATGAACAAAGTCCATTAATTTATTTTGATTGATTAAAACACCATCTTAATTTGAGGGGATCATCACATCAAATGTAAAAATAAATACTTATAAAAAAGAATAACTAAAAAATAAGTAGGATTTTTGGGTTAAAATGATCTATTCAAAAGTGCTGTTAATATCCTTCATAATATAGAATAATTTAAAGCTATCCTATAGAAATTTATATATCTTATATTAGAAAAATTGATTTGATAGATAGGTTGTGTTTGGTATTTAAATCCTAGCTCTTTTCATATTCTTTAAAGGCTGACTTTTTTGATTTTTGCTTCAACAAGAGATATAAAACTCAATATAAGGTTTTTTAAATTTTTGTGGTGTGAGTAGTGTCACAATTAAAGTGTTCACATAAAATAATAAGACCATAATATCTTGTTAAAAGCTGGAAATATAAACAAAAGTTAAATTAAACATGAAAACTATCCGATTTCTCATATTATCATAATTGGTTCAATAGAATACAATTGAATTTTTTTAATTTTTTCTTTTAAACATTTTAGTATGAAAATATATTATAAAAACGGTTTATTATTCGATGAATAGCTTCAAAACATTTATTGACGAATGCAAAGGTCTGATTTTGAATGTGAATATTAAAAGAGTACTTTCTGAACTAGTTTCTCGCAATATGCACAAATAGCCTCAAAAATTGTAATATATAGTCTCGTATATGTTCAATAAGAATCATGTTGATCTTCAATTCTCTTTAATGAGCAAAATTTGTGCAAATAAAAATGCAAAAGTCTCTAATAAACGCAATTCTTGCAATAATAAAATTACGTGTGCAAATATGCGTGCTTTTCTAGATTGTTTTTAGTACAGTTCGAAAAAATATGTAAGTAATAAAAACATAACCTCGAAATTTGCATTCCGATCAGCGGATTCGTAATATTCTTTTTCGTGTATAATTGGACTATTAAATGACTACATCATATCATAGACTGATGCGATTTGATCATTCATATTTTACGATTGCATAATTAATTAACTAAGAATACAGCGAAAGTTGTTTCTTTAGAAATAAAATTAAAATTTTGGTGGTTTTTGTGATAATTTTGATATATGAAGAATTTTAATATTAGAAAATGCATGATTGGATCGCTCCTAAGCTTAATGAATAATTATTTTCGATCGTTTGCTTTATCATATTAATGCTATCAAATGATTAAAGAGCCAACGGTGCTCGGTTGATAAGAAGGTCAAGCAATGATTGTATTTTATCTTCATTAATCAATTCAAATTTTTATTAAAAGGAGATTATTTTTTTATTATAACTGGTTATATTGGTTAATTGGTGTTTATTAATTTATATAAATAAAAAGCTGCGATTACTTGGTTTTTCATTTTCTTTTTTTAAGGTTAAGACGTTTAACAGTTATGAATGAAACGCAAATCATGCCAAAAAGGATTACGCAATTCGTTTATTTTTGCCTAAATAAATAGCTGCATCACAGTGTATTTATAAAAAGGTGATTATGAAATAATTTAAACTATTTTTTGTCATTCAACTTCAGGACTATCTAATAAGAAGACACTTTGAACAAGTATATTGTATAATTCTGTTTATTATTGATGATAAACTGACCTTTTATATCATTTAAAATACACATAAAAATATTTTTTTATTTATGGGCTAAATTTATAGTCGTAATTTTAGTTTTTGTTCTCGGGCACAGCTTGTTTGATTCTTTGTATGCACAGCGTATATAAACTTTCGGCTATCTTCTCCACTCCAAAGTCTTCTTCAATACCCCACCTTCTTTCAAGACCTATTAATTCAAGGGTTTATAAAATCCCAAGGTTTGAATATATGCCTCGTCTGGGTTCGTGACATCTAGTTCCTTCTGGTACCTTTTATGATTGCGTGTTACCACACCGTCTCATGTTATTTCCTATGGGATAATCTTCATAAAAAAATTGATGTATTTATAGTTAATAATTAAGATTAGTTGTTCAAAATATTTGATTGAAAGTGTTCTAAACTAACTTTTCAATTTGAAAACATTTGAAACAAAAAATTAAAACTTCTTTATCTGGGATTACGTGTATCTAATTTTTACGGATACATTCCATATAAACCATAGACTTGCTTGGATCTGAAAAGCTATGCATAAATATATAAAAAATTATAAAAACAAATGTTATACGGGCACAAAAAATACTGTTTTTCTATGTTCTAAATTATTATTAAATAAAAAATAATCTTTATCTTTGTATTTGTTGGTATATACAACTGTTTATGGTTTTTACTTGTTTTTGAAGATACTTATCAGATGAAAGTATCTTTTACGTAAAAAAAATTGGTTTAAAAATTAATTTTCATTTAAGACAAAAAAAAACATTTTCAAAAAATTTTGTCATATTTTTACAAATAAAAAGAAAATTATAAGAAAAGGATGGCAAAAATATATAGTATAGTGCAAATTTATCTCAAATATTCACATGGTTGTTGTTGTATTTTTATTTTTATATAGCTCAAATATAACTAAATTATTCCGAAGAAAATTACAAGGATTTGAAAGATCTATGACTCTAATCATGTGAAAATATAAATCTTGGAAAAAAAGATTGTTTCATCTTCAAGATACTACACATATTCGATCACACATAATGGAACTGTTAAATGTTTAAATTAAGATTTTCTCTGTCTACTTATTCTAAAATCTACCCAAGTAAATTACGCTATTTACAAAAAAAATTATAAAAAATGTTTTCTATTTTATTTTGGCGCTAACGATTTATAATTCTTACTTTTTTCGCTTCCATTATTGACTTTATTTTTTCTTAAATTTAAAGCATCATAATATTATCTTTTATTTTGCAACTGAAATTCACTTAAAATATTTATATTTCTAATCAACTGTAAATATACCTTGTTTACATAATAAATTGCGTCTAAATAATAATTATTCACATTAAAAGTGAATTTTACAGAATTCGGGTGTCTATTTCACATATATAAAATATATTATAAATATCTAAATATTGCATGAGCTATGTAGACTTTCTATTAAATATGAGCTTTATATTGATGATAAAAACAACAATCATCATAATTATTTTTGCTTTATTCGGTTAAACTATCGCATGAGGCTCAAATTTTGTTTAAATACTTAGACTATATGGAAAATTGTTACCCGTGATGTAACTTTTCTTAAATTAGCTTACAGAAAATTTATCATAGCTTCTCCATCTTACTAAGAAATCTATTTTTTTTTGTATAATAAATTTTGGATTTTTAATTTCATATAATGGATGTCCGCTATATCTTTAACAACATTATTCTAATCCAAAAAAATAGATTATCATGGATTTCTCCGAAAAAAAATAGTATCGTTACGTTGATATTTATTAGATTATTACTTCTTATATATATTCATTCATTTTTATCTAATTTTACATGCGAAAAATAAATATATTACCTTTTTCCTCGTAATTCCTGTTATAATTATTAATTTAAAAATTAAAAATCATAAATTTAGTTCTACCTCAAAAATTTTTTATTTGATTCATTTGTATTATTTTGGTTTTCCGTAATACATTGCATCAATTCAAAACGGATGTAATTTATTTTAAGCTTTGATCTATAAATATTGGGGGTCCTATAAAATCTATATATCCACAATACTCGGATCTTAAGTGCATGAATTTTGTATATATTACAATCTGTAAATACTATTCATCATTTATGTGGAAAATTTTGTTAATAATACAGAATATATCTTTATAAATTATTTTTATTTGAAAGGAGGCCTCATAATGAACAATTTTTATGGACGTCTGTGCATTTTATTGCTAAATAGGCACTTATATCCTTATATTTTTATTGGTTGGCGCGATTAGAGAAATGGAAGAATCTCATAGTTGTATCAAGAAGTTTAAAACAGCATCTAAGAATATTGCAAAAAAAAATTGTTAAAACGACACTACGGATTTAAAAAAGTCTCTTTTTAGATTTATATGATAATTTGAGAATTCAAAATACCTTTATCTGGTAATATGGCAGTAATGGGGCGTGATTTTTGTATAATTTAAAGGCTGTGATACTTTAAAAAATTTTGGAAGGGAATTTCTTGCCAGAGCCATATTTTATAAAAAAATTTGTTCAATAATAGCCATATATATTAAAAAAATAAAATAAGCTGCTTTTAGATTAGCTATTTTAGAAATTTAAATTTAACTTTCGCTTGAAGGTTTTTGAGGGTAGAAGACATCGATACATTATAATACTAGGCGATATTCAAATAGATTAAAAATAGGCATATTAACACAGCTAATAAAATAAATAGCTCTAAAGATATTAGCAGGGGCGGCACAAAATTGGTAATAAAAAACAGTATTGTTTATTGCATTAATAGTGTGGTTCTGTAGAGCCGGCATTAAAAAGATAAATACTAGTGTTTTTTTCCTTAGAAATGTGAGTTTTTCAGTAACATTATACTTTGACAAGGTTTTAATGCACCTAAAACTAAATTGAAAGATCGAAATCATTAAAGATGTAAATTTTTGGGTGAATAAACCATATAATTTAATATAAAAGGATTATAATTTGGTAAACCTTTATTGGTTGCAAATTCATGGTATAAACTGCATTTTTTTAACATAATGATATATACGTGTTTTCATAATTTATTTATTCGTCTTTATGTATATGTTTATTATTCTAGTATTTTTTTCACTAGTTTTATATAATATCTAAATTACTTATTTGTCTAGTGGTAACTCATACGCGAAAATTATCTAACTTTATTCCACATATATAATGAAAAATATAGTTTTTAAATAAAACTAAAAAAAATCAAATCGGATAAGCATATAACTACATTTTTACTGTAGCTAAGTTATATGTTTATATCTTTAACAAATTATATTTAATGATTGAAAAAGCTAAAATGCTGATATTTGATTTTATTAACTGGTAATATACAATTGTCTTTTAAAGTTTATAAAAAAAAAGTTTGACAGTAATATTATATTTAAAATGAAAATATCGGAATCTATTATAAATAAAAAATCATCAGGTGTGTTTTTAAACATACAATATTTAACCAGAACACTTATTTTATCAATAAAAGTGGATTATAGGGTCTCGGAAATAAATTTAATGTACTCAAAATTACTTTTGATGTCTTTATTGCGGAAATGTATGAATTGGTTTATAAATTCTTTAATTATAGATTATTTCCGGACTATCTAGTGCTGCCCTTTTTTCTGTTATCATTAATAGGGGTGTAAATTTTATAAAATATATTTCTTAGCACTATTACAAACTAAAATATTAATGCAATGATAATTTTTACTATCTTAATATTGAAATACTAACTTTGCATCGAGCTTTTAAAAAATTTTTAAAACCATTTAATTTCACATTATTATATCGTCAGTAATATTTCTAATATAAAAAGAGATAATTACATTATTTTAAGTTCAAAAAGATTAATATTTAAATTTTTTAAAATACATATCTTTGGTATCTTTCCCTAAAGTACCAATACACCAAAAACCTTAAGCTGTTACAAATATACATTTTTCGAAAAAAAATTCCGAAATCTTATCTTATAATTACAAAAACAGAGATTTACGTGTTTTTTTATTTGACTGCATTAGTTCAACCTGCTGCGCTTCTTTTTTGTTTTTTACCTCCAACTTTAATAAATCAAACGATAACTTCTAGTCTCCTCCTATAATTATGAAACTAAGTCTAAGATTTAATTCATTAATATATTTACTTCATAATATATACCTATAAGTTAAATTTTTTTGCTTTATATTTTATAAATATACCATAAAAACCACGAGCATTTGAATATTAATATTTAACTTGGGACTTTTTTAGGTGAACGGAGTCCAATAAAATTAATTTTTTACTACCGATAACTCGTTCAAACTATTTTTTATTTATAAAAAGTATTTTTATACCAACTTAAGCAGACTTAGATACAAAGCAATAAAATCTATGAATATTTATATTTTGCACTATAAGGTATTTTGCAGTTAATCTCTGCACATAAAAAAATGAAACGTATTTATCTTTAAATTTTACAAGATAAGCTTGTGAAGAGTGTTCTCTAATTATATAAAAAATTAATTAAGCCCATTTATACATGATATTCGAAGAATAATATATGTTAAACTTATAATTACTATTTATATCTCACATAACAAAGTATTTGGTTATATTACAATGTATATGGGAGATTTAAAACAAATTTTATCAGTAAACCTCTCTTTTTTTGTATTTTTCAATCACGATTTGCGCACAGTCTTAAAAAAGATTACTTCGATGGGACAGAAAAAAGGAATTAGAAATACATATATGATCTTTTGCCCATTTAAAAATAATTTATGAACTGTTTAAAACTTTCTTTTTGGTAAGACACAATTATACATTCTAAAAACAGCGACAATTATTTGTTCAAAAGCGAGTTATTATCAAGTGAGCCTATATTCAACAATAAACTGCGTAAAGGAGTTTTTTAACTACGCATATGCTTTTAAAACTTATATAAATTCCATTTTTTTGGATATCTATATAAAATATTCTTTTGTAGTTTGTTAAATCATGGATCTTTTAACTAAAATATATAACCTAATTGGTTATCTTTTTTTAGTTTTAAGACTTAACAAGTTCTAATTTGTTGATAGAAGGCATATATCGAGTCTCTATTATTCAATGAGGCACCAAGTTCAAACATATCAAACTTATTTACCTTCATCACAAGAAATATTTTAGTGTTGATATGGTTTTATTATATCAATTTCATAGATGGACACTTAAATTTATATAACGGATCAAAAAAGCACAAAATAATAAGATGAAAGCTAATTGTGAATTTCAACTTTAATTTTTAAAATAAGGGAAATTTCTATATAAAAGCAAAAAACCGAAAAAATTGCATTTACATACATAAAAAAAAGAAGAAAAAGACCCTGATGTGATTTTTATGCAGGTTTTTGCCTTATAAATATTTAAATACTCTTCTAGGCACGTTTGGGTAACAAAATTATAAAGTTTTTTTCATATGTGTGTAAATATTTTATTTAGGTGCATAAGAATTTTTAATAATATAGGAATAAATCTGATATTAGTATATACTCTTTATATTTTTACCGCTTAAAGTCTTGATTTCTTGTTTCAGATATAGATTTATATCCATTTATTTATAGTTTAAATACATTTAAAAACAAAAATAATATTTTTAGGTGTACTTACCAAGATTTTATATTATATTTCTGTGTTTTTAGGCTGTATTTGTGATATTTGAGGTCATTTACTTTTAATTTATTTCTTTTTAATTCTTTTGTTAAGGCTAATTTATAAAATAATTTTAGATACATAAATTCTCCGCCCTTACAATCCTAGTAAAAAAAATTTGACATAAATTATAGCCACAAAAATAATACACGAAAATAACTTATTTGCTAAATATGCATTTTTTTATAATGACAATAATGAATTGTGGCGATAAATCATTTCCTGTGATATATAATTTTTAACTAAAAATCATAGTTTCAATGATGTATGTTGAAAAAAATGATACTATGATGGAGTATGTATTAGGAAGATTGTTAGATTTACCCATAACAATTAGCAAATAAAATTCTATTTTTAGTGTTATTTTATTGATTATAATACGGGTTATTATGAAATTTTTCATAATTATAAAATTTCAAGCTTTTTTGTAAATTCTCTAATTTAAAAAATTTTCTTTTGTAAAAAATATTTAAGAAATTTTTTTGTTTGTAAAAATGTAATTAAAACATAATGAAATAAATGAAACCCATTTGGTACTCATATAAATGCATTTTGCACGTAGTATTCAAGATTTAGTAACTTCAATTCATTACAAACGCACTTTTCTCCGTGTTTGTTTTTCATATTTATAAATTAGAATTTTACCAAAATAAAATCTTCTGATACGACGGAGATATTTAGAAGTTCTTCATGAAAGAGAATTTTTGGTAGCATGTAGTGTAATATTATAATAAAGCCTTTATACTTCTGATAGATTTTCCATAAAGTGTAACATTTTGCTAAAATAAATTCGGAACCCAAATAATTTAAAACTAGATATTAAGCGTAGCGGAAAAGATAAATTTTGTCTAGGCTCAAGTGAAATTCCTTTATTAATTATAATGACATTATCTATCGATTTTCGATTAAAAACATCTTTTCGTGGTGTAAAATATTTAAATTAATATTACATGATTAAAATTGATCGATATGATATATTTGTAATATATAATGATTAAAAACATAAATTGGGATTAAGCTTATTCTATTACTAAAATATTGCCTTCTTATGTGATGTAAAAATACGTGAATTGTCTTTATATCCCATAAGCATGCGATTCAAAATCTATCTCGGGTGGGTGCAGTTCTTGTTTACTGGGTTTATATTTTCAAAATGTTGTTATTTTAGTTTCTATGCAGAATATTATTCGTAAAGACGAATCAATTTTAGCACCAAATAGTAATATATACAAGACTATCTTAATTGAAAAGAAGTGAGCGCAATTTTACGTGATTAATGCGGTTTTTAACTATATAATTAGGCTTTTGCCTTATTTTTTTTCCGATGAATCTCATCACGAATAAAAAAAATGTAATTATCTCTGTTAAAAAACCTATTTTTATTCATTATAAGAATTATAAAAAACATGTTTTTTTTTGGAATAAAAACCTGTCACAGTTATTTTAAGTTTTGAAATTATATTCGAACTAAGATCTTTACATATTTTATTTGATTTCTCTATTCATTGTTTTTGCGTTTAATATATTTTTTAAGTGATTATCAGCTGATTTTAATTGCAATAATGTTTTAATCTAATGATTATGGAAAAAAAGTAAAACCTACTTCTTTAAATTACTCAAATTATGCCAATGAAATACATTAGATAAATTTAAAATTTCTAGATAATAATGAATTTACTTATAGAATCATCTGATTTGTTTTATTAATATTTCTTTGTTTTTAACGTGAATTATGACATATTTTTCTATTTGATTATATTTTACCCAGAAGTGCAAGACACTTGAACCCATACTATTTGCCAAAAAAAGAGAACCAGCGAATATAAATCGGGAAAAAACTATAAAAGATGCCTTAAGAAGTTTTACAATATTCATAATGGGCTGTCAATATCTCAGTAGACGGAAGATAAAAATTCCATGTCATGTATAAATAAAATTTTTGCCCAAAATATATGTAATTTTATTTGTCAGTAGAGACCAACTGTATTTTTTAACCTTATAATCAGTCTATACGAAATTTTCAACTTAAAATGCTAAATAAATTTGAACTTTAGAGATTTTATATTTTATATTTATTCTGAGTATACAGAAATGTATATTATAACGTTAGAATAACAAAGATTTATGATTTTTGGTTTTAATATTGGAAAGAGCTTTATCTGAATGTCTCTATATGATGATCAGCTTTCTTTTAAAGAGGGGATTTTCATATCTTAAAATTGATCGAAAGATATTAACACATAACCAAAATATTGGCTCATTCTGTTCGATTTTTATAATGTGCTCAATATTTCGAGCGTTGTATATATTGAATAAATATTAGAAATTAAAATTTTTATAAGCTTTTTTTCATTGAATAGTGTATATCATTTGTAAATACTCAATAATAGGTAATAAATTTATGATATGAAACCTTCCCAAACTCAAAAAAGTCATATGCATTTGTTTTTTAATAATATATTTTTTTTAGACATTATTTTAAGGCATTATTTTTTTGTTAATAATATTGAGTCTGCGATCATCGAAAAAAAAATTTATTTATTCTTGATGCTCTATATTTTATTTGTTCTTTTAATTTGAAATATATATTTTTAAATTTATAATGTCAAATAATTCTACAAAAAATAACATTTCCGCAGAGAATGTCTTTTTGTATAGTTTTATAATATGTATCTTTTATTTATATAGCAATTAATATTTTATATCATATGAGGTCAAATCAAAGCCTCTTTTCTTTGAAAACTATTTTATATGTATTTCTTATTTTTATTTGGTTTTATTGAACTATTTCTTGCATCACTATAATTTATACCATCTGTTATATACACCTTTAAGCTTTTCTGTAGGTAAGGTAAAATTTTCTTTAATCATAGAAATTCCGTAGCATATCGCCTAGTATTTTAAAACCCCTCTTATGCAATATATATCATCTTTTATTTTTTTTTTGTTTTTACTGATTTTATATGTCTTGATTTTGCAACCCGATTTTTCGAAACAATGATCCTAGCTATGTTATAACCCATTGTGTTATTAAAGTAATCCTGTGTGGATTTATACCATCTATTCCTTTATTTTGTTCTGATATTGGTTGTTTTCTTTGCATAATATATTTACTTCTGATTACAATCATAAAAATAAGCTAAAGAGTCATATTTGATATTATTTCTCATATTATCTCATAATGTCGTTCTTAGTTGAATTTTGGGGTATATAAATTTTATTTTCTTTTAGATTTCTATTGAAAAGATTTTTTGGCAAAAAAAAAAACATTCACTTCTTGTAATTTTGCAAAATTTATTATATTCAAGATCATCTTTTCCCGCGTTCTATTGAATTTATTATCTTTTTTTCCAACTTTAAATAATTAACCGCACAAAAGTCTCGTTTTCAGCCTTTTATATTATTACATCAAACAGCGTTAATTAAATTTGTATATTTATCATATTCTAATTCCAACGAAAAAACATTTTTTATAGTCTTAAATGGCAAAGCTCATTGTTTTTTAAAGTATTTGGTTTTATGAATTAAGTTAGTTCTAGAACTTTTAAATGACATTAAATACATGACTAATTTACAGTTTTAAAGTACAATTATTTCTGAAAAAAAATATTAGTAAATAATAACTATTATTTATATTTACGTGATTTTCATTCTGGTAATAGATTAATACATTTAAACATCTGATTTATTATTTTTTTTGTTTTTGTGATAATCTTGATATACTTTAATTCATTAAATTTATGTTGATCTCAAAAATATCTTAGTACTGACGAATTTAATGACTTACTAGATTTTTTATTGTGAAAATAAAAATTTAACTCTGCTAAAACTTACAAAAATTCTTAAATTACTTAAATATTCAAGCAAAGTGGTTATATTTAAAATTTATTGAGTTTTCATCATTTAATTGTTTTGATTTATGTTCCATTCTGATGATAAATTATTTTGAAAAATAATATAAAAGGTATTATTATCTATGCGATGATCGCATTTTTTTTCTTGTATGACATATCTAATATACTATTTATAGTGGCCAAAATACACATAGGTTTGCTGTACAAAAGATAATAAATTTAAAAATTTTACATAATTTTCAATATCTTTATTTAAATTATAAAATTAGCTAATGAAAATCCAAAAATATCATAATTACTTCTATAAAATTATCATGAATTTTAAAAACGCTAGATTATCGTAATTTCTTTGCTTGTAAAGATATTTTTTTTGTTTATTTCAGAATAGTTAATTGAAGTTACATATTTCATGCAAATTTATATTAAAAATAAATATAATCCTGCATTTAAGAGCATAATAAATAATTCAATAATTTTTAAAATTAAACTTTTATGATTTTGTTCATAATTATAGTATACTAAATTATAAATTTTGAATCATATAATTTTATACTGAACTCTTAAATAAGCCTATGTTTCCAGTGGAATTATATTTTACAAACGGAGTTTTGCAGAAAAAAAGGGGGAAATGCTATAAATACTTCTAGGACGCTTTTTTAAATATTTTTGCCACCATTTTAATTTTAATGTATAATTATAAACTTATATTCGTCGATATTCAAACGATTTGCTGTTTTATGATGTCATCAATCATCATAGATTGCACAAAAAGATTAGAATAAAAAAAATACCATTTCTACTTATTAATTTTATTATAATCTAATATTACGATTTTTTTATGGTGAATCTGATATTGCAGTCGAAATAAATCTATGAAAAAGAAATTTACTTTCATCGACAGTTATTGGAAAAATATTATTATTTTTGAATAAATCCCAAATTTCAAGCATACCAAAATAGTTATTTTGGTTAAAAGATGTCATTTTATGTAATTTTCTAATTTTCCATAAATGCGGTCATTTGAATTTTGAAAGGATGCATTATAAAACATGGAAATAAATTCTTAATTGAAATAATCTTACAATATGATATCCTTGGTTTTTATATGAAACAATGCTGCATGTATTTCTATTTTTACATATAACGGCTTAAAATATGAGCTAAGAGCAATCAATATTTTAAATTTACATATTTAGTAGAAAAAAGCATCATATATAAGCGATTTTTTTTTATAAGCTCAAAATGGAATTATAAAACATATATATAGTTTGAATTTTGTACTAATTAATGAATACTAATGTGCAATTGACAGAAAAGAAAATGATAAAAATAATAGAACATAAGCAACGACACCCACAAATAATATATTTGAGCAGTCATCGAGGTATTAACTTACAGTATGGAAGGCTTTATCAATTTTCGTCCGAGAGAACTCCTCAGATAAAGGAAAAAATATACTTTTTACGAGAGAAGCATATTGTTAGTTTGGTATTTAAGGCAAATAGAGAATTTTCAATGCTTTATTTATCTTTTACATGTTTATTCATTGTTTTGGGCATTTATTTTTATTTATCAGCCTTAATATTTCCATTTTACCTTAATAAATTATGTATTAGTTTACAAATGTCAGATAGCAGTAGGTTTGATTTATTATATCTAGGATCTGTTTTTACAATATGTTCTTATTTGTCTTTTATTTCATTTTTGTGGTCTTACAAAATGATAAGATATCTAGAATGTAGCTTAAACTGTGTTTTAGTTTGTATTTATATCATTCTTTTTTATAGTTACGCTATATTAATCAGAAAATGTATCGATACGAATGCAGAAAATATGTTAACTGCTGTTTAGAATAAACAAATGTAATTTTTATTTTTCAATATGTTATTCGATGTAATGTTTCCTTTTTTTTCATATTGTGTATATTTTTTGTTTTTCAACACTCTGCTTTATCGTTTGTTATTTCTGAATATATGTGTATCCATACCTTTTAAATCTATTATTATAAATTTATTTTTGATAATATCTAAATATATTTAAATATAAAAATTTGAAAATTCATTTCTAATTAAATCTATTTAATATTAATATTCTTTTTTTGTTATAAATATACAAGAAAGTTTTTCTATTCATTTGGCAATGATATGATCATCATTCCGTGGTATATGGGACAGGAGGGGTTGACTCTAATAATATATGTGAATGCATCAACTAGTATAAATATTGTATATCTCTTGAAAAAAATTGTTTACATGAAATATAATTATCAATGAAATTTCAAACTTATAATCCAGCATGATAAAAAAACAAAACAAAAAATAATTTTCAAGCTGTATAAAGTAGAAGAAATAAAATCGGTGATATTTTCTTTTGCTATAAATATTTATTGTTTAATTCAAAAAAATTTATAAATTACCTAAATTCAAAAATATATTTATTAGTTTATTTAATTTTTTTATAATATGCAAATTGTCGCGTATTAGTATTATAATACAAATTGAGAGAATAAAAATTATCTATAAATCTAATTATCAAATGTTCCCTTTTTGATATACTATTGTGTTTATATTATCAAAAAAATACAAAAGGCAGCTGGTGGTTCTAAATTTTTTATGCAATAACATTATTAGCTATTAATTTGGCTGAAACCTAGAAGATGAATTGTTTTTGGCTATTAAAAATGACACTTATTTATTCGATTAAAAAATCTTGCATAAAAATATCACTTAATTATTTAAATATTGGTAAATTAAAGATGTTGTGGTCATAAATGTAATAAGAATCCTGATAATCTTATATTTTAAAAATATTTTTTAGATGGTATAATTTTATTTTATGCCATTTTTTTGTCCAGTAATCCCTTAAATTAAATTATATTTCTGATTAAACTTTTAATCTTTATAATCTCATTGTCTCCTAAATCATCTTATACGCATATTCTGTTTTAAAGGCTCATTAATTCAAGTATTTTCCTCGATCTTATTAATTGAGCAAAAACTTCAGCTTCGTCGGCATTACCAACTTCTTTATATTAACAAGCTCAAATATAATTGCATGTATTTTATGTTTCAAGATAAAAAAAAAGATATATTTTTAAAAAATTATATTGAAATATGTGTTAAATCCCAATTTTCTTACATACTTGTTAAATTTTTATAAATTTTTCTGGCTGTATAATTTTAATTTGTATTGGCATTTTGAATTGATAATTTTTGATGAATTAATAAATTTTATGCATGGGTTAACTTTTGTGTTGAGATCTTGGGATTTTTTCTTCAAGATTAACTTGATTAGTGACCTGTTAGAATTTTATATATACTGTTTTGCCATCTCTTCTTTTTTCAAGACTAATGTATTCTTGCTTTTTTTGGTTTCATATTTCGAAAACATTTCCATCTTTGTATTTAAACTTTGAGTTCTTTTATATACATTTTGTGATTTGTGATTTTTGTAACCAAACCATTACATTTTAAGATATATTATTCGACATTTGTTTTATACTTGTGTATATTATTTATAGATGTTGATATGTTGTTCGTCATAATATAAATTATTAGAATTTTGATTAATTGTCCGTTCTAATTTAAATATTTAACTTCGAAGGAATTTATATTGAAATATTTAGTTTATCTTCAAAATTATTAAAAACTACCAATAATCGCAAAAACACACAAAAAACAAATTTGAATTAACAGATTGACAAAATATAAAAAACACAATATCCAGCTTTTTTTTTCTCTGTCCTTTATATTATTTAAAAAAAAATGTTTTTATTCCTGAAAGTTATTTTAAAAGTGTAGCAAAAGGTTTTGCCTGATCAAAATGCAGATTCTTGTATTTTACATCAAAGTTGATTTAAGTTTAAATCAAAGTATTTATTCTGGATTTTTAAAATATTTTATGCTGCAAAGTAAAATGCTTATTTCGATTCGTTTCATTTCTTTAAATATATTGTAACATGAATTATTCAAGTAGATTTATGATAAATTTTTGGATTTTATACTTCTGATGGCCGCATATTTTGATTTGAGTATGTTTTAAGATATTTGTGCTTTATTATACGGAATCTCGCTATTTAAGCTTCTTAATTACCTTTTAGTAAAATATTGAATTAGCGTGAAAATATAAAACCACCCCTTTAATTTTATTCGATGTAATTATTCTGATACTGAATAATAAATACTGCACGAATCTTTAATGCTACATTACAGAAAGAATCCTTTGATACTTTTCCACTGATAAAGCCTTATTTTTATCCATATATAATCTATTTTATATTCTAAACTATTAAACAGGTTTTAAATGAATAAATTTATTGATTTTAAAATATAGTCAGTTTTCTCTCTATATAAAGATCTGAAACTTTTAATATAAACCCTTTTATCATAAAAAATCATTGATAAAATAAAAAATCTTATATATTGGCCGATATATATGAAGCAACTTTTTAAGGATTCTTTGATTATATTTATGAAAATCTAGTTTTGATATTTTAAAAATTTTAGACATCAATAGTATTCAATACTAAGTAAGAATTATGGGTCGATTTTTTCTTTTTTCTTATATTTTAACATAAAACGACTCACCGAAAGCGACTTCAACCCATCTCTTTTTCGTAGCTCGATTCTATAATATATCTTAACTAAAATAACGAAATATTCTATTTAATGATATAAACAAACAATCTCTTATCATTGAACGGTACTTAAAATATCAAAAAGAAGGCACGCACATTTATGATATTATAAATTCAGGGGTTTTAAAGGGATTATATCCGGCAAACAAATATATACCCAACTTAAAATACCTATATCCGAAATTTTAGGTTTTTTGTCAATAAAATTAGGCATATTAAACCAATGCATTGTCTAGTGAATAATTCTAAAATAAAATATTTTTTAAATAGAATTTTAAAGAACTAAAAATCCATGTTCCAAAGATAGCAATTTTTTAATTGCATTTGACCATAAAATTGAATCGCTTTATTTTATATTATATTTTAAAATCTGTGTATTTGTGGCTAACGCTTTGAACTAAATTAGGGCGTAGAAAAATGATTTGAAAAGCATACTATGCCACTGATCCAAGAAAAGATATTGAAGAGATATTTACTCTATGGTGGCTTATGTGATATGTACAATCAAATTTATTATTTCAAAAATCTTTTGCTTTTATAGATTCTACCATATTTTTTTTGTATATATAATACAAATGTCAATATTATCACATGTTTCTTCAAAAATATTTCACTATGAGCGTTTATAAATTTCTAAATATTTTTTTACTTTAAAATTTTCTATTACATCCACTAGTTAACATATTTTTCATGTTCCTTAAGCCCGAGCATACATATTATCATAACAAAAAGTATTATAATAAGTTATAAGTGAGTTTGAAAATGTTAAATATATATTTTGTAACATTCTGAGCATGTAATACGCAATAAGAAACAGGTACAGGAAAGGCTACGTGGTAGTCATCAATTGTTATCTAAGAACTGTTGATAATACATTTGAAGAATTAATAAAAAAAACTGCAAAAAAAAATATATTTTTTTGCTTTCAAAACTTATTAAATGAAAATTAAAATGAGATCTTTTTATGAAAATGAAGAATGAAAACTAACGACTTAATTCTAGGAAGTATGAATTATAATTTTGTGAAATTTACCGCAAAAAAAATATTTTTATTTTTTACGTTGTGACTTGGTAAAGTAATTTTTTGATGAAATGATAAATTTACTCTATAAGTAAAAAAAGGGGTAGATAAATTAATCAAAATCTTGAAGATCCAGATAATATTTTATGTCGTCTGGAATGAACTTAACTGAATTTTAAATAAGAAGCAAGCTTAAGTATTGTTATAATCTTGTTCGATATAGTTGCCAGGGGAATGTTTAACGATCTCAGAAGCACTGATTAATTTATTCACCGCTATTATAAATTTCGATGAAACATTACACAATTTTGGAACTTTTATAATTTCTTACAATTATTTTTTTTTCCGTTATTTTTAAACTGAAAAAAGGGCAAAATATTATGCTTTATCCAATCATTTCATATGTATTGAGCTCCAATTGTTTTATAGAAGAGATTATTTCAACCATTTTTGGATTTTTCACATTGATTCTTTATATTTTTACATAAAATTTAAATTTAATGCAATAAGAATCGTTTGCCTTAACACGTTAATGCCCAAAAGATTTTTTAATCATATTCAAGCAAGCTTTAAATCGAACAAAACGTATTCGAATGACTTTTACATGAATATGGGGTCATTATTATATAGTACGTGAATATGGAACTAATTTGAGTCATAGTTTTTGTGACTTTTTTTTCATAAATATATATTTAACTTTACGGGGGTCTTTCAGCGTACTAATTTCATTTTGAATTATTTTAATAAATATTTTATAGAACATATTTTTATACAATAAAAATAAAAATATGATTCGAACAAAAAGTAAAATATGGTGCATATATTTTTTCTAGTAAATTATCCGATTTCATCATCAAATGACTTCAATCAAATTACATTAATATGGTTCAATATAAAAAAATACCTTTTTGATTGTACTATGTAGTAGATTCAATCTATGAATTTAACTGGTGTATTTTCAGTGGATTTTTGCATTGCATGTATTGTTAGAACTGTAAATACCAATTAATTTAATTGGAAGCGCGCGTCACTGTTATAGTACTTCATTTATTATATATTTGGTGATTTAAGAACAAGTTATTCTTACAATTTTCGCATTACTATATAAAAATAAATACGAAAGTGTTTTCAATAGAATATTTATAGAGGTCAAAAATATGATTCGTACGATAAAAGTAGATTAGAATTATAATGTGTACTTTTTGTTTTCATCATAACGTTTTAAGCTCTGAAATGCAATCATTTCTTGTATTTATTACTAGAACACTATATTTTTTTTTGATTTATAAAATAAACTCTGTAGTATACGAATAATATTTTATAATTTTTTTTATTGAAATAACTGTTTTATTGTGGAAAATAAAGCATTGAAGATATTCATATTTATTTGAATATAATTACCGTTTCTATGCATTCTACATGAAACTGTCTGATAAAGGAACTGTTTATACATAACGCTTTTGTGGAAAGTACAAAAAAATTACATAAATCTGATAATTGAATTATCCCCGTAATATTCTTCCATTGAAATCATATGTATTTACTATGTTTTTCTCATTGATTCTGCACTTTTTTTATGTCCAATTTTAATTATTTAGCTCTCAACCATTTATTTTTTTAATTGTTTGTGTATTCGATTATTTCACCATCGATCGTTTAATTAAATTAACACATTAAAAAAATTCCCCCTTCTTTGGGTCTATAGAATATATAATATTTTTATTAAAAAAAGATTCGGAAATAAAAGTTCTCTTTTTCCAGTCCTCGGAATTCTAATTATCTTTATTGTCTGACATATTGTTGATAAAATTTTAAAATTCCTGATTCGAATAAAAACTTATGAAAAATATAATAATAAATAATAATTATATCATCCATAGAGTGGTATACAAGTCAGACCCTAGTGAGGGGTCGCGGGTTCCACTTCCACCCACCCCACTAATTTCCAAACATAGTTACTCTAATGAAAAATACCCAAGGGAGCGGATAGTGATAAATAAAAGATAAAGCATTGACAAGCCATGAGAAATAGGATGTTGCTGTGTAAGCCGTTGAACTGTGCCTCCAGTATGGAAAAAGATCCCACACCCTTCAGAAAGCATATAGGCAAGTGTAGAATGTGGTTTTAGCTTGTATGCCTTAGCGATGAACAGTAGACAGAATAATATTCCCTCCACATAATGACTGGCACCTATCAGAAAGAGCCGAATCCCCGGTGATTACGGGTGACAAGAAGTGCTGGGGGTGCTCACAGAGAGAGGCGGCAGTTAAGAAATGGTTTCTATTAATATAAAGCGAACTTCCTAAAAGTAATAGAAGTAAAACATAAATAAATTAAATTCGATTAGGATGTTATATCATCCATATTTAATGATTTACACAATAAAAATCCTTTTTTTAATATTTCTTGTTATAAACAGGAAAAAAGAATCTTGCATACCGAATTATACGATGTTCAATATAAAATTCAGCTCTTTGAACCAAAAAATTACTCGATGTAAAGGCTGTGTTTCATAGATTTCAAGATAAGAAGCGAAATTGTTTATAAAAAAAATTTGATACAACTCTGTGATGAATTTGAAAATAAAATTATTTTGTAATTAATATTAGATAATACATTTATGTTCTTCTTTTTGTAATTTTTTGCTGTAAATGGATAAATAAGATAAAATTATGGCAGATTATTATTTTTTTAAAGAGGAAATAAAATTATTTTATATTTAATAAAGCCATTCTAAAAAATCATTTAAAGCCAATCTATATATATGTATTGTTTCAATATATTGTTTCATTTGTAGTGGGGTTTATCGCGGCAAAGTATCTTCTTTCTTGTGTTTTTTTTTTACTTTATCCGAGATATTCCGCGGGATTTACAAAAATTCAACATATATATTCTTATTCTGAATTACCAAAAATAATATAAATTTTAATCTCGCATAATTTTGATGGAAAATTATGAGATTATAAATTTAACCAATTTCCATAGATATAATTTTATTGAAAGAAAACATAAAAATGGGGGATTTCAAAACCTTATCTTTTGTAAAAATTTTTAAAGCCGCCCTCAGAAAATAATTCAAGTATTTTTATGCTTTTAATACATTTTTTTTATAAAAGATCGGATATCACATTTGCTC
This sequence comes from Rhyacophila brunnea, assembly GCF_057557595.1. Lineage (NCBI taxonomy): Eukaryota > Metazoa > Arthropoda > Insecta > Trichoptera > Rhyacophilidae > Rhyacophila > Rhyacophila brunnea. Next base: position 3,403,500 of record NW_028233078.1, on the reverse strand, counting down.
CTTATTTTTCGTATTTAAAAGGTTGAATATTTCGCTGTTTTTCAGAAAAATACTAATTGATATGTAGTTCGTTTTTTAGCATCTTCTAAAATATACATTGAAGCAAAAAAGAAACAATATATACTACTTTTATAATTTTTTATATTTATTTTGCATTGTTAATATTTATTTTGCATTGTTAATATTCTATTTGACCAGATATAATTACTCACCGCATATGATCCTTTGTGTCATTATTTAAGTATGACAATAATCTTATAATAATATAAGAACTATTAGTAATGAAAAGATATCTATAAATGGAAAATTATACAATTAACTGAATAATTTTTTCTGAATTTTCATGATAAATATGCGTCCGTATACATCAATGCTTCTATTAAGCTTATGACTCAAGCGAAACACTATTATTAATCTAAAATAAAAACACAAATACTATTTTTTATAATATATGTTGCATTATCTGAAATTGTTATCGTTTTTTTATAATTATATCATGAAATCTATAAAAAAAAGAGAATAATTGAACGTCAAAATATATTTAGTAGATATTTACATAAGTTTATTCGTTATTTTAGCCTGAATAACACAAAAAAAGCAGTTAAATAAATAAAATTACATTTTGAAAACGATTTATACCAAGCTTATCATTCTCACTAAAAATACATAAGGGTCAATTTTATGTAGCTTAGAATTTATTTCTAGTTCTAAATATATTCGATGGTAATAAATCGTCCTGAAATAAAGAAAGCTTGAAACACGTTATACTATATCCAAAAATTAAGATTTATATATTACCTAATAACTAATTTTATGTTCAAAATGTGCTATCTTAACTTTTTTTGAATTTTAAAATTTAATCCAATACATTTTTGTTGTGATATTACACAATTTTATATTATTTAAATTTAATATGAATTTATAGTGCAACATTCACAATATTTAACAACGACATTTTTATAGCTTCTACCAGAATTCACTCTAAATAATGAATGAATGTAGTAAAATATATTTCAGAAAAAAACATAAATAAACAAAATAAGAACACGTAGATTACATTACCCGAGAATATAGTTTTTAAAACAGCATAAATAATAAGGATGAATATTCTTACAAACATATAGGACAAATAATGGCTTATTTGCAGTTTTTCAATAAATCATCGTGACAATATTTTTTTAAATATTTTGTATGTTTGAATTTTGATACATATACCCTAATTTGCCTAAATATATTACAATTTATGCTTCTTAATACTTGCGTTTCTATTTTTTAACATCAATAATTATAATTATCAGTTTTAATGCTTCTTAATACTTGCATTTCTATTTTTTAACATCAATAATTATAATTTTCTGATTTAATGCTTCTTAATATTTGAGTTTATATTTTTTAACATCAATATTTAAAATATTATATTAATAATTCTGGTAATTTCATAATTTTTAAATCGTAGTTTCTGATGCCAATAATTATTTTGATAAAATTTCATTTTATCATTATACAATTACAATTTTTCATTGCACTTGTGATCCCATTTTTATTGATATGGAAGGGTTACTTTCGTGTACGAATATTTATTTAAAATTTCGAGCCATGGATTTTCGAACATATAAACAATTTTTTTATTCGTATTAAAAGTAAGTGACGAAAGTTCTGTTAAATATTTTTAATATTTGTTGGTCAAGAGAGTTATTTGATCCAGGCAGAGAAATTGGATAATAAATTAGTATGTAATTTAAATATACATCCCTTTTAAAATCTGGGATGCCAAGAAAAATACGTAAAGAAAAGATCGAATGTGTCTCTGGCATAATGATTGAAACAGGGGAGTATATTGACAAAGATAAAATACACCCAAACACGTATTTATTAATTAATTGGAAGAGATTAAAAAGTTCTTGGGAAGAGATAGATCAAAATCTAAATTGTAGAAACTTATTGGAAAAATTCATGGAAGATCTAAAGACTTTTTTAGATGATTGTAAGATTAAAAAGAAAGAAAGTGACAAAATGCGCTCTGAAAAGAATTTGAAAGATATTCTGATAAAGAATAAGAGAAAGGCTTTAGAAGTAGGGAAAAACGCGAAATTGAATACTGTCAAGGATAAACAGTTTTCTTGCAAATACTTTTTGCCCAAAGATCTTCAAACGCAACAAAACACAAAAAAAAATACATGTGATGTGGGATTTAAAGAATCTGTAGTTTGTTCAAACCATAATTCTATCAAAGGCAATTTATCCGCAATAAAATTTTTTGAACCACGTAACTATATCGGGACAGGTCATAAAAATGAAGCAAAAAGAATTGAAACCTATGATGGCTTACAATTTAAAGGAATTGTTAAAAATTCCAATACAGTTTATAATTTACAAAATAAAGGAAGCCCTGTAGATTTTAGAGATCAAAAAGCTCTGATGTCCAGAGCTCCGTTGTTAATACATAATGACAGATATTTCCATCGAAAACCACAATTTGAGGGTCAAAATCTTCCGCAAATATCTAGCGAAAAACCGCCAGAGGGCAACCCCAAAGACATGATATATTTATATATAAATAATAAACACGTATCCTCACTTTTAAATACCTATGAAATCAATGAATCCGTAAAATTGAATGAAAAAAAATTAAACTTCACACATTCCCTGAAACAAGATCAATTGCATACACTTTTATTTACAGCGCGACAAAATCCATTTGGTTATAAAATAAATACATATAGAACAAATGTAATAAATAGAATCGCTGGTTTTTACATTCATATCAATGAAATGAAAATAGGCGAATATTATCTTGCAGATGTATCCAATTCAAATTTCATTTATATTCTGGTTTTTGATGTTAATAACTATGTAAGGTCAATCACTGGCGATTTTGATACTTTTGTGTTCAAAATACCCTCAAATTTAATCACTATTAAATTTGAATATGAGCCATTGCTTCTTAAAATAAGCTCTACGGACGATTCTATATGGCATAGCGTGAGAAATCATCACGATTTCTACGCGGAGTGCAATTTCTTATTTCAATATAGCAATCTTGATCTTAAAAATATTTTATATTATTCTATTCTAGGTTCTACAGAAGACTTTATTGTTAAAGAATTCGACCGACTGCTTAGAATAGATGGTGTAACAAAAAAGAGAATAGACTTCCCAGAATTGAATGCATTATTTATACATTCTTCGTATAAACAATATATTCAAACGATTCCTAGGTTGCCTAAGTTAAAAGAAAAGGGTGTTAAATTTTTTATTTTGGAACTTGGATATTCTAAGCCAACCAAAAATAATAATTTATACGAAATATATCAAGATGGCGGAATAATTACAATTGATCCAACTCTATTTTCGTATTTTATGAATACTCCAAATCTATACAAAGTTTTGGACATATTACAAAATAACACTAGCAAATGGATATGCAAGATTCCAAAGGCCGTATTTAACGAGTATAATGATTACCTTAGAGCAAATACAGATAATTTAATTTACAAGGAATTGGAAAAATATAAATTGTTCTTTGAAAAATCTATAGATGAATTTGAGTGTGTAACTTTAGATGATTACTTAACACATTTGGAAAAGAAATATATTAAAAATAAAAGGCATTTTTTTATAATGAATTTTGAAAGTACCCTCTATCATAGGAAAACGCCGACTGAGATACTTAATATAATCACAAATAGAGGTTCCTTTCCGAAGTTGTAATTTATTTTAAGACCTGATCTTTAACCAATAAAAAAATAGCATTCAAAATATTTTATTACTTCTTATAATATTCATTCCCCCATTATATATAGCCTTCCGACATACTTATATCCAATAAGTCAAATTTTCTGATTTTTAAGAAGCTTTTCTGTATAGTTTAATATAAAGTAAAACACATTATTTTAATCCCCTGTTTTCTGTGTGTCATTATAGGGCTATAACAAGATGGTCTATCTTGAATAAAGCTATCATAGAAAATTTTAATTCCCAAAAAATTCCACTCGACATGGAGATAGTGGCAACGAGATATGCAACATAATTGGAGAAACAAGATGGTGAAATTTTTATTCCTATAATAACAATGGTTTTTTTAGTTTTATATAACCTCATATTCGATATGGTATATTATCACAAAAAGATAAAAAAAACTAAAATGGCATATTGAGTTTTATTGACTGCTATAGATGATTAAGGTTTAAGAGTAAGAAACGTTTTTTTGATTTATATTTTTTTAATGATTTAATCGAATTTTAAGAATATGACTAGGATATAAAATACGACAATAAAGATATAGAAGCTGGGGACTCTGGCATGTCATATTTTGTGTCTGTAATAAAATTTCAAGACTTTATTTTTTTATTTCTATCAAGTTTATATGCGGTGATTACAAACACAAAACAAGCAAGAAGAACATCAAAACAGATTGAAAGTTAATTGAAATTTCAATAAAAAAGTCATATAGTTCGATTTTTTAAATTTCTAGAAATTATTGCAAAAATTAGTAGAATCTAATATTTTCGCGTGTTCAATATCTTTTTAGTATTAATGATTTTAAACTATAACAATTGTCGGCAATATTGTTGGTCAGCTTTCCATGTGCATGGTTCACAAACGCAACACGATATTTCACTTTTCATTATTGAGACCAGATGCAAACAAATAGGTATGGTCTCTCCGCATATTCTTTAGCATTGATGAACCTAGGCGAACATTTGTTTTGAAAGATATTTGTGTATGTTTTCTTATTTTGATTTCTAACTGTATAAAAAGAGATTTTTCACCTTTCACTTATATACCATACTTCAAACCTACACACCATCTACTCTGTGCCTTCAATTATATTTAAGACGTTCAAATTTGCTTTCATATAATTATACAATCATATTTATATCATCATTTATTTTCACGCCCGATAATTTTTTTTGCTTCACTTCTGATATTTATTTTCACTCGAAAATTTGTTTTTCTTAAATAACCTAAGTTTTATGTTATTCTTTTATCTGTTTCACCCAAAAATACCTTTTCAAATGGATCATAAGTTTCATTAATTTTTAGACGTGACTCATTTAAAGCTTTTCATTTATGTATGAGTTCAACTTTTCGACATTTTGCCCACACAGATTTAATTTTTATGTATAGGGCAGTATTCATAGATTTCATAGGCGAATTTGGAAGAAATATTCTCTATTTAATCTGTTTCTTTTATATATAAAGTTACATGATTGTGGTTATTAGTAGTTCGCGTCTTTTCATATTTTTTTCAAATGGGTAATTCGAAAAAATTGGTAATTAAAAATCCGACTCACTATAGTCCAATTAGCCGAGAGACTATTCTCTTTTAAATGAAATTTTTCTATAAAAATAAATTAAAACATTGAAAAATGGAAAACTGATATTATTATATTTAAAATCTTTAAAAAAAAATTATATCGTTTAAAAAATACTTAGCTGTGGATGTAAAATTAAAATGGAGATATCCATAAAAAAAAACTATTATTTATGTACTTTATAGTGTTGCGTTCATATGGGCAGATTTTTTACATCATAAATATGACTAATGTATAAATTTTGATATTATTCGAATGTTCTCATATGAAGTAGAATAAATACAAATAATCATGGTTCTTAATGCATTTATAAGGTTCATAGTGACGCACTAGGCCACATTTACCCTTCTTAAACGATAAATCCCAATTTGGTATATAATAAAGTCGTAAACAATAAACCGAACTTATAATATATTTTCCAAAGAGTCTCCGCAAAAAAAACCTGTTTAAAAATTATATATTAACCACTGAAGGTAAATATCTATTTTAAAAAATTGCGGTGATTCTATATTTAAATCAATTTATTTTTACATGTTAAACAGCAAAATAAGAATGTGAAAATATCAAATAAAGAATCAATATATATAAGCTATTTTATTGTATATTTAAATAAATCTAATATAAGCAGCTATAATTGCAAAAAAAAATCAAAAAATACCGTAAGAAAGCAGAGCGATTTGGTAAAACTTTAATGGGAAATATATGAAAATAAATAAATGCGGAATTATATCCATTAAAAATAAATTAACAGTATTAATATAAAATTTCAGATGTCTGTGTCATGTTTATTATTAGAAACTATATAAATTTATGTATTTTTTCGTTAATTCTAGAATGTTTAAATGTATATAGAAATATTCAGAAAAATGAATTGTACTGTTTTATATGTTTAAATTTACTGTCTTCATTATGAAAAAATCAAGAACTCGATTTAAAACCAGAAACACCCAAAACAGATTTATTTTATACGAGAATAGCACGGAGATTAAAAGTGTAATTTTTTGATTATTATTTGATTGAATTCGCTTTATAAATAAAATTAAATGTCTCGAGATATGTGAATAAGTATTGGTACATTCATATCATGTATATGTTTTAGTTTAATAAGACAAAGTTATGATCATAATCTTCTACTATTAGTAGAGTATAGCCCCATATTACTAAACAAACTAAAATCTAATATAATATGTTTTTGGACGTAGATAAAATTATTTTGTATTTTAAACTACATTATATGATAAAAATAACTTGTCTTCGAAAAATATTAAAAAAATATTTTATATTTTGTCTAACTATTTTAAATATTCTTCATACCATATAAGAGTCGTACTTTGGGTGTTAGAAAACAATAGATACAAAAGCACATGTGCAAAAAAATAGGATTGGAAAGACAATTGAATTAATAGTCCGATAAATAAAAAGTGAATTGTGTAATATTGTAAAGATGGTGAGATTTAAATAAGTATTGTGCAAATCTGTTCTATAAACAATCAAAAACCATTTCTATGAACAATATAAATGGTAAATCGCCAGGAACAATCAATTCTAAACTGTAAATAAATTTAAATGGTGGTTATTAGCTGTCTAGGTTGGGACAAATCAATGGCATTTTACAACTACTGTTCAAAAATAACTTGTCGCTGCATAAATAAATACATTAAAATTCAAATTCTCATTGGTAAAGTGGTCGTAAAAATACTTTTCGAATATTTGATTATGAAACTACAAAATAAAGCAAATTTCGAACCACAACACAAACTTAGAGAAGATTTTTTTTACATGCAATCCAATTATTCAAAAATTATACAGAAGTTAAAAATCAAGGAATAAATATTATAAAAGTGCAAAAAGTACAGGTCCACATTTAAAAGAAAAAAAAATTAGTAAGTAAAAGCATTAGCCACTAAAAACCCTAACAATATCACTGAAATAAAAATCACACAAAGGTTTTTATTACTTATGATGAGTTCACAGACAAAAATATTTAAAAAATAATAATTATAAATTAATGAAAAATTAAAATATCAAAGACTGCTTTAAAATAACGCGAATTTATACCTTTGTTGCAACTTAAGATTCAAAGTTCCAGCGAAATTTTTTTTCGAAATTACGAAAAATAATGTGATGCTCATGAAAATTTTATATGCAAAAACGGATGCAAATGAATTTTAGAATGGTAATAATATAAAAATAAAGCTGATAGACAATATTTATAATGTTAAAGCTTGAATTTTTAGATGATAAATCTGAATGAGAAGAAGACAAATTTAACCGATTGATAACTAAAGCTTATTAATAAATAAAATTGTATTGATTTGTGAAGAAAATTTAAAGGAAAGAACGAAAAATGATGTTTTATAAACAACCATGTGATGATTCTATTGATATAGGGAATCTAAAATTCTTTTCATCTACTTCCTGGATTTTAAAAAATAATACCGAGTCTGCTTGATTATAAAGCTGTCGGCTCACAGTCTATTATAACTTTTGTATGTAAAAAGGCAACCATCCATTTTGATCAACATACGATTATTTATGAAATATGCTTTAAAAGCATAAAATTATAAATATTGGCTTTATAAAAAAAATCATACCTTATTTCAAAAAAAAATTCATGAAAAAGAATTCCATCTTATTAACAATGATTTTAATCTTCTAAAAATAATTTATAAGTTTTTGACTAAACACTACAATTGGAAAAGAAATTTCGGCTCTTCTTATCATAAAATCGATTCGGAGCGGTATTTCTGGTAAAGGGTCCGATTAGAAAACGCTAATGAATGCAGATAATGGCTTATGATATGATTATATTGTGGTAATTAGATCGATCATGCTAAATTTGTTTGTGGCATATTATACCACGAATATTTAATGACGCTACCGACAAATTTATCTTCTAAAGCAGTTGATTAAGTTTAGTGGCGCAATAAAAGTGCATGATAATTTTTTATATACACTAAAAATATAGAAAAAAACATAACACTATGAAAAAAACGGTTATTATCATATCTTCTATTTTTTGTGCATGGATTCACTAAGCAAAAGAACCAACCTAAAATTTGCATGCATAAACATATGAATATATGAATATTATTTTGAAAATAAAATCTTCATATTTAATGATGGCCTATAAATTGCCTCTAAAGAATCAGAAACTAACAAATAATTGCAAAGAAGCAATTTATTTCTTTGAATACACAGAGATATAAATAATTTGAAATAATCACAACAAGTGATGCTGTGTGTAACTCCTATGCGAATCTTATAAAAAGAAAATATTTGAATTTTAAATTTTAGAGATACACATCTGCACTCTTAGATAATTTTCTAAATTAGCACAAAACTGATCGTCTATAAATCTTTCGGGCAGAATAATCCTATATTTGCAACCATCGAAATAGATAGAAATGTACCAAAGGTGGAATGAATTGGGTATAGAAGCATTATAAAATAAATTGCCATCGAAAAAAAATAATTTTGTCTTCATAAGATCATGATCATCGATAAAGAGTATCACAAAGAAAAGCAAACTATAACAAAATGTAGGAGAAAAGCGAGACACATCTTTCGCAAAAAAAAACTACTAAATAAAAACTGTTAATCATAAAATATGTGCATATAATTGATTAATGGATAAAAAACTGGTACTCAATAGAATAAAAGATAACCATCTAACCATAAATGTCTAAGTGTTAATATAAAGCTTTGTTTGATAAAATTAACACTCAAGATGGTTAAAAATAGAGTGCATAAATCAATTAAAAATAAGCAATATTTTGTTTCATGCTGGATAGAAATAATTTTTTTCGGTTAAAGAAAATGCCCATCTGGTGGGAGGACACATAAAAATTTATGTCTCACATATAATTGCATATGAAAATGCTTGTATATGAATACACTAGGAAGGCATTGAGACATATTTACTTTATTTTTACGAAAAATTCAGTTCAAAGATCGTAAAAAAGTAGACGATACTTACTTCATAATTAGAAGATAAAAAACAATTGATAGTTCAAATTACCCGTAATATAAAACGAAAAAAAATTATGTTAAATCAATAGAGATAGTAAATGTGTATCAATGAATTGACTGGTGAAAAATTATCAATCAAATTGAGTATAAATATTAGAAAATTAACTGCCTATTTTATAACTGCTGTGCACGAATCGTAGTATGCGCCATTAAATTGAACGGCGTTGCCACAAAATGTTATAATTCATGTACTAAAGAATTTTATATACCCATTGAAGCAGAAGCAATTACAAGCGAATTGATAAAGACACATGATTAGTTAATTGCGGCTGATCAAGATACGTAGAAGATGTCAGAGAAGAAGAATATAAGGAAATTATCATCATTTAAATGTATTCTAATAAGCCTATTTAATTTTAAATCAAACGAATGAATTATTTCTATGTAATGACTTGGGATGGAGTGGTTACAAAATTTCATAAAAAATATGTTAAGGAGTTAAAAATCCCGGACGAAGTAGAAGCATAAATAAAGCTTTCACACTTCACAAGACACTTGAACTCATATCATTTGAGAGAAGAAGAGCAATCGATGAAGATTAATCAGGGTAAGGTGTCAAAAGATGTATTAAGAAGTTGTGCAATATTCCCAATGGACTGACTACGTCTAAATAGATAAAATTGATAAAAAGAAACTAACTCATAAATATAAAAATAATGTTTATCAAACGAATTTAAGCAGTCAAAAAGCAAATATGTCCCTAAATAAATAAACTAATTTTCTATTAGGATAAAAATAAGGTTTAATTAAATTACGATTATCAATTTTCGACCATTATAGAATACGTAAAACTGATAAATATGATTTATAAACCAATAAGCTCACCCTAAAGAGCAAACGCAGAATACGAATGGCACTATAGGACATGAATTGAATTATAAAGTCACAAGATACTATAAGCAGTATATCAAGGAGTTACTAATGTCAACTGAAGCAGAAACATACGCACAAATAATAAAAATAATATCAATAACCATGACAATAAGCCTTTAAAGGTAAAAATAGATAGAATAGGTCTGTAAAATAAGCGAAATTATGGATTTTTGGTCAAATATTTGATTGCATCAAACTTATTTTGCTTGAATCGATTTAAACGGCGAAATACGAGTTTCACATAAATAAACTAATGCTATCAGCATCATAAATTATTTATCAAAGATTCAGGAAAGCAAACATAGGTGTAGGCAGGGGGGAAATAAATTGGGCTATAGGTGGAAATTTAAGTAATAAGATTTGAAAGGCGAAAATATATGTGGAACTTATGAATAGGATGTGATTAAGGGTGCAACATATGGCTTCTATATAGATTCATCTAAATATTTCTCTAGTTCAAATATGGTAAAAATATATATATAACTGTAAATTCAACCATAAGTTTTATATTAAGAAGTTGGGTTTCCCAACTTAAGAGAAGTATACGCACAAGCAATGGCATTAAGGAAGATACTTGAACTAATAAGTCTTGAGAGAACAAGATGCATCGAAATAAATTGTAAAGATGATGAGATGGAAAGAAGTATTCGCTAAATCCGTTCTATAGAGCAATCTAGAGTTTTGCTTGAACAATTATAAAAAGCTAAAAATAAAATTAACCCATAAATAAAAATAAGGCTGTAAATTCAAATATATTATTTTTGGCCCACCAATATTATAGCCTACTCTATAATGCCATCAAAGCCTTCTTGGCAGAAAAAGAGTGAAAGCATATAATATAAAACGAATCTATAAATAAACTGTATTTCAAACATTTTTATATATATTTCAATTCAAATCTTATGTAGTTTGATCTAAAACAGCATATTTTAAATTATAAATACAAATACACAAGATAGACATATCTTGTGTGTCGATAGGCTACTTATACAGGTCAGTTTAATAATATAAATATGTCGGGTTTCTACGTATATATGCCTAAATATATAATCTGGACTCAGCTTATGAAATATAAATTTGCTTAAAAGGTTTCTATTCACACCCAGCTATTGCAAAGATTTTAATATTTTTTTGCATTCATGCCCTAAGATATCTTTAGAATTCTTTATTTTTCTATATTTATGAATTTCAATGTATGAATTAGGTTTCGATCTAGCATACCAGTCTTCAATTGGTTCTCTTTAACATAAACTACATATAAATGCATTAATGTAAATAATAAAAGTCTTCAATACTATTTTAACATAGTTTGTGGTTGTTCTTTGCATCAAATAATCTTTTATTATCGGTTTCAATTATATATGACGTATTTTTTCTTATACTAATGCAAGATTATTATTATTTAAGCTTATATTTTGCGCAAAGTATGATTTGCTACCATCTGAGCTAACCCTAATATACAAGTGCAAAGCAAAAATTATTATGCATGAGATAAATGGTATATGGTGGTAAAACAGTATCTTAAAATGTATTAGAAGAAATTCGAGGTCACGAACCTGATCAAGGCATCTATAGAAACCTTGTAATTGTGGAATATCCACAAATTAATAGGTCTGAAAGATGGTGAGTATGGAAGGAGACTTTTGAAAGGATAATATAGCCGAAATTATAAATATTCTATGCGCACGGAAATCATTTAATTTGTGATTGTGAACAAAAACTATAATTATAATATTAAATTTAGCTCTGAAAATAAATCTAATATTTTTTGCGTAGTTGGTGGGGATTATTTGATAGATTTTTTCGATTAGGATGTATTTATAAGTTCTGTATACTCATGGGTAAAGTAATTATAATTATTTTATGTTTTATAATATAAACCAGATATTTTTGAATTAATTTTCCTCTAATCATTTTAAATGGAAATGTAACATATTTTTATGCATTCATTTTTTTTTAAATTAAATATTTTAACATGGATTCTGTTCATAATTACTATGTAATTAGGTTTCTAATAATTATTCGTATAGTTTTTTGGGGCGTTATTATTGTGTTCGCACCTTCTTTTCGTTTTATTTATGATGGTATAATTTGAATATACAATATTTATTCTAGACTTGCATTCGAATATTGGAGGAGGTTCGGTAATTAAAAAAATATTTTATAGATTTTTTCAAAAATTCATAGACTGGTAGATTGTATTTCTAAAAGAATATATAAATATAAATGGAAATCGACCTAAAAAAATCTGGAACAGTATAACCTAAGAATTAGATTTTTCTTATATAGTAGTCAAGTCTGGTTGCATCAAAAATGACATGAAATATATAAATACATTTTTTTTTGTTTTTTTTTATAAAATAGTATCATATTTTAGACTATCTTATTACATAAGATTATTTATATAATCAGTTTATATTTTCAAGGCCCTATTTAAGTACCAAGAAATTGTGAAATATTGGAGCTTTATATAAATTTATTTTGTATAATGTTTATAATCTATGTTATTATCATGATTTTGTGTATCTAAGAAGATTACATGTGTATTTTAATCAAATATCGAAACACAAGGTAGCAATGGGTAAATATTTTCTAAGCTTTTAGCATGAAAAAAATAAAGTAGGCAAAAAATTTGTAAATAATTAATATAAATATAAAAGATGAATAATATTCGTGATCGAGTCAATTGTTTACCATTATTAACATGATAGTAAAAGGTATTTTACTAAGAATACAAGAAAATAGACTAAAATTTTTTCAAGCCGTAGTAAAATCACACCAATCAATGATGTACTTGATATCACCGAAAAAAAAACCATAAAGAAATTTACATTACAATTAAACAACAAATCAACGAAATAATGAAAATTGTTACATATATAAACGAAATTAATATCTGGAAATTAAAAAGGGCAGTAGATAAGATTCTTATAACATTAAAATTTATATTTAAACAAAATTAATATGAAAATGATGCAATAATATTTATAAGCAGGCTTAAATACTAGCTCACAGATTAAGACCGGGAAGCTTTAATATTTTTAAGAATATTATCCTCGTTTTAGAAAGCAAAAAGTATTCATAAAATAAAGTAGAAAGTTTTTATTATAACTACAACAATCATAACCAATTAGAAATTTTATGTTTGATTGAATCTTATTATTTAAAGCTGCTGAAAATTATGGAACAGAGCAAAATAAATTAATTTAAAAAGAATTTTTGAACTTATGAGATACAATAATTCAATAAAAGCGACCACTATAAGTTATGATAGCTGTTTGAAAATGATCAGAAACAATAATTCTTTACAAATATAGTATGTATTATCAATTTTAAGCTCTATTACACTGCTTGAATCGATACATTTATATGTCCTACTGCTTTTGCATACTATAATAATCACGATACCAATTTTATAGCAATAAAAAATATATTGGGACTCTAAAACATAAAACCTTGCTATAAAAAATGTAGAATCTTTTTCCTTGCAGATATTATGAGATTTATAGGGGGCTGACCACTTAAAAGCATTTTATTTGGTATTAAATCACCGTAAATATAATATGTTTTTAAAACGCCCAAACTATTAAGGGCCCGTAGCATAAAATATTTAAATTACCGAATATCTATTTAATAGACACAAAATCATGGTTATGGAAAAATTTTCATCTATTTTGTAAGCTTCTCTAGTTTGAAATAAATTTATATAGCGGTTATTTGGAATGCTTCTTGGCTATTATGTATAAATGACCGATGATTTCTTAATTACGATCTATACCGATTAATATTATATATTATTCATGTCTTCTCATGCTTAAATTTGAAAGCGATAGTTTTTAAAATATAAATCTATTTATTTTTGGTGCCTTTTAATTTTTCATGTGATAATTTTCATTTTTTCACTCAAATTCATATATACATGGTTTCATCTAAGTATTTTCTGAAACTTTAAATACGCCGAAAGTTGCACCGAAAAGTGCATTAATACCACTATTTGCATTAATAAAGAAATTAACAGCTTCAAAAAAACTAATAAATGGTTTTCATGGGATGAATTTTCAACAAATTTTTATATTTATACACAAACTAGTGCAAGAAGATTCTCAATACTAGGGCCCCATCACTATATTATTTAAAATTACTTTGTATCAAGACGTTAAATACACAAATTTTTACGATCTTGGGTGTTTTTTTATATTATTTAAGTGCATAAAAATAGTTTGTATAATTTTTTATTGCTGTATACTTACAGCACCAACAAAACATAGTATAAATATCGAGATTTTAGTAAAAAGGCTTATGATTTTTTTTATTATCCATTGCTTGTTTTTAGTAATATATTCTGTTTGTATAGCGTTAATATATATCAACAAAGGTTTCTTAGTTTTTTTCTGAACTCTTATATATACTTCACTGCATAAAAAATCTTCAATAAATTTCAGAAGATTTTATAGGAAATAATTTATATATTGCCCATTAAGAATGCGAAGTATATTGTATAAATGAACGAAAAAGTCAATTTCATGAGCCCTGGATCGTAAGTAACATCAAATGGATATGTCGCTTTTAGAAAAAAACTAATAAATAAAATTTTCAATCTTAACAAAGTTATTTTTAATTTATGGGCCATATTTATAGTCGTAATTTTAGTTTTTGTTCTCGGGCACAGCTTGCTTGATTCTCTGTACACACAGCGTATTTATACTTTCGGCTATCTTCTCCTCTCCAAAGTCTTCTTCAATACCCCTCCTTCTTTCGAGACCTATTAATTCAACATTTTTTTTAATCCCAAGGTTTGAATATATGCCTCAACCTGGTACGTGACATCTAGTTCCTTCAGGTATTCAATCTTATAATAAAGATTTGTTGTAATTATATTTGTGTATATGTATTTTTTTCTCTTGCTAAAAAATTCACTAGCTTTATTTTTGTTTCAAAGAACTGCTATCGGTACAATAGCAGCAATTTTTTTTACTTCGTAGCTTGTGCAAAAAAATTCTAAAAGCCCATTAAATCAACATGCAAATTATTCATTCGAATTTGTTCAGAAAGAATATGAAGAGGTAATTTTTTATATATGAAGAGGTAATTTTTTATATATGAAGAGGTAATTTTTTATGATGAATATATATGAAAATAATTTTTTTCTCTCGCTCATGTCAAATAATAGATAAAATATTTTATTTGATCATTTAAAAAATTATATCAGAAACTCTGAAGCAAAGTGTTTACTTAAAACTTCTCAGCGTGAATTAAAAATGGGTTTTTTGTGCTATTATATCATAAGATTGTCAAAAAATCTTATAGATGTTTAATAGAGAGCGGTTTTTTTAATTATATGGCTGAAGATTTTTTTACTCGATTTTAGAATATATCACTGTATAAACATTGTTGAAGAATATTAAATAATTTTCATAAAATACTGGCTGACAGCCCTAACCATTTATTTTCCCTTTATTCTATTTAAAAAAGCATTTTTTTATGCACAAACTTGTTCTTGACACCCTTACTTTTGTAGCATATTTTATTTATAAAGTGTATAATTGTAAGTTACTGCTTTATTATATTTTTTAGTTGTAAATAAAGCCTTTGCCCAAACAAAAATAAAGCTTTATATATCATTTTTTCTTTTTATTTTTGTTTTAAATTGCTTATAGTCAAATAATGATATTCTTGAATTATATTAAGTATATTCTTGCGTATATATATTTATTGGATTCTTTATTATATTGCTGTAAAATATTAAAAGTGATTTAGTCTAATTCACATGTTTCCAGAATTAAATTTAATGGCTTTATCCAATCTTCAATTTTATTAATCTTTGAATTTTCTTTTCTTTTTATTTTTTTTGTAGTAACTTTATGGCTTAACAACCAAGTGGCTATATTCAAAAAATAATGATATTTTATATTATATTTTTTTTAGAAATATACTTATTAAAATGTCTGAATATAACTTATATTTTTCGGAGAAATTAAACTAGTTTCACACTTTTAAATGAGGCAAACAAAAACAAAGTGATTTTAACTTATTCGAATCCTACTAAAAGCATGATATGTTCTAAAAAGATGACACAACGAGTATTTATTTAAATAAATCGATCACCATGGGCTTTTATCGATTTTAGTGGTTATTTTTAATTTGTTTGTAAAACAACGCCTTGATCAACCATATTTATTGTCCAGATTTATTTAACTAACACTTTTGCTAAATATGCTTTTATTAAGTTACATAAATTATGGATTCTAAAGGATTTAGAAATCAATAAAATTTATCCTTTTTGGTTATAAACGTGCACTGAAAAAAAAAATTAATTGGCCATTGCTCTTTTTCGTGGTAATTTTTGCATTTTATTTAGTAATTTTTTCTAAAAAAGTACCGACAAGGATTTTCAAGTGCTATTTTTATCTTTTCGATTATTAAATCCTGGCATTTGTTGATATTTAATTGAAATCACTTAAATTACATGTTTTATAAATTTCTTTGTATTCTTCTATGATGAATTTATTTATGTTGTGTATATTTATAGACTTATTAAATGGTCAAGTAGACACAATTATTTAATAAAGTGCCAAGATGTTTGATGATCAAATTAATATATCACTGAATCTAATCACCCTTCAATGATAATAATATACAGAGTAGTTTCTTTTTTGCTAAACAACAAACTTGGAATATTTCTGCTGACGATATTTGGGATATGTAGCTTAGTGGACTTTAATTTACTGAATATCATCGAAAGCATAGTATTTTTCTTTCATTTAAAGACATACAAGTATTGCTTTAGTTTTTGCGAGAAATTAATTATTGCTCATTGTTTTAGTTCGCTTGTTGGAATAGATTATAGATTTTTAAAAACAATTCAGTATAATTTATTGGTTAACACTACTAATGGAATAGATTCTTGGCTTGGAAGTATTGAAACGCTTCTTTTATTTGAAAACGATATTTTCGCGATTATATATTCATATCTTGATGATATTTCTCAAAATAGACATGAAATAGCAATGATATTCATGGTTGTTTTGCTATGCATTTTTATACAGTATTTAACCATTAATATTGTGAATAATAATATGAAAAGGAAAATGTTTCATTTCTTTTTATTCTTAATTCTAAAAAATGCAACAGAGTTCAAAATCAAAGTGTCTTACCATTTTCTATATATTTTACTTGTTCTCAACACCTCAATTGACACCAAAAAACTTTTTAGAAAATTTATAAACGAAAAGGATCGAGGAAAATATCCCCTTTCACATATATTTATACTTTGTGGTTGCTTTATTCCATATTATTACCTAGAAGAGCAAAGTTATATGAAAAATCTTATTTCGTTGTGCTTTCAGGATTCATTTGCATCAATTGTTGGTTCTTTTTTTAAAAAGAAAAAGAAGTCATTCGTTGGCTTCTTTTCTGGGTGCTTGGTAGCAAACTTCATTCATTATTATATTTATGGAAATTTCAAGGGCTTCTTCTATTTTCTATTTATTGGAATTGTTGAATATATGACGATTGATAATGACAATCTCATGATACCATATTTTAGCATACTTTATTTCACGTACGCCAAGTTTCTTTTTAAAGCTTTCTTTAAATTTGCTGTTTATATGATGATGAAAAAGGTAAAGTTATGAAATTTTTAATAAGGAAAATATATACTGGATTATATCTCAGCAATAAATTAAACTCGATGAATAATTAAAAATAATAAACGTACACATATTTTATATTAATAAATTTCTGGCAAAATATAATATTATTATTGCAAGGCTTTGCACGTTTCTAAATATTATTTTCTAACATGATTGATCGTTTTAAAAACATAATTTTTGAAACACCTGTTTCATATTTTTTATCTTAAAGAAAAAGCCATGACAAGCTATGCTTGAGAAGTATGATTATTTATATAAAGTAGTTCTTGTTGGGGATTCAGGTGTCGGAAAGACAAATGTTCTCCTTAGATTATCGCAAGACATGTTTTTTGCTGACACAAAGCCAACCATCGGCGTTGAATTTGAGACAAAGACATTTACTTTTCCCGAGGCCATTGTGAAAGCACAAATATGGGACACGGCTGGACAGGAAAGGTATCGAGCTATAACGAGTGCATATTATAGGGGAACAATGGGGGCTTTTCTGGTTTATGATGTTTCTAAATCATTTACGCTAGACCACTGCATGCAATACTGGTTGTTACAGTTGAAAGAGCATGGCGATGCCAAGATGGTAATTGCTTTAGTTGGAAACAAAACGGATATATCTAAACGGGAAGTGTCTTATGAACAGGGAAAAGATATTGCAGAAAGAAACAAAATGCTGTTTTTTGAGACGAGTGCGAAACAAGGAACAAATATAAATGACGCATTTAAAACCCTTATGAAGGAAATATACGAGAAGAATAAAAAAGAGAAGAGAGGAAAGATCAAGAAATCGTTGACTGACGCCGTACTAAATGGAAAAAGCTTAAAGAAAATGAAAAAGGCAAAGAAATCTGGGTGTTGTTGAACGTCGCGTTGGTTAACCATAATATATCAAAATAGGGTAGAATTTTAGCCACAACTTAGATAAAATTTGCTTGTCAATAAAAATATCTTTTTAGAAATATAATTTATTTTAAAAGAATACAATTTCTACTAATTGTACACATGTGGCTTCATGCTGTTATATTGTGATCTATGAATTTTCCTTAACACTTTAAGATCTAATATTTTACTTAAGGTTATTGTCTTATAATAAGAACTTATGAGACATATAGTAAATATAAATACATAAATAATTTTTTTTTAAGTTTTAAACCTTGGCGTCTTTATAGAGTGATATATATAATTTTAATATAAACCATATTTTATCTTTTATATATTTTCATCATGTAAAACTTCATCTTATATGGTTATATGGTGGAAATAATGTTTTTTAAATTTGACATATTATTTTGAAAGAATTATTTTACTTTTTTTAAGGATTTTGGAACCCTGCAATTCCGGCTTTATATTTAACAATGTTTAAATTCAAAAGAGAAAGAAAACGTTTTAGAATTCTATAAGAATAATATCCCATTTATGATGTCAAAATTTATGCAAATAAAATAAATACAGCCACATTTCAAACAATTCAAGCTAGGAATCTTTGTATGGTTGATATTTTGGATCTCGAGGTGTAAAAGGGCACTAATATTAAACCAAGTGAAGAAAAGAAATTCCTTTTTATTCAAGACCGAAATTTGCTGGCCAATTAAAGGATAAAATGTCTGCATTATACTAAGTAATGAATACAATCGATTATCTGGCAACTAGACGTATGAAAATCCTAGGACATGATTACACAAGGCGGTAAAATATAATTGTAAGATGCTTTCATTTCCTTCTATCAAGACGCTACAACTATAAGAAAACAGAAAAGATCAGAAATCATACAGTAAAAGAGATCAGCGAAAACGAATTTGTGGCTATACAGGCATATAATGATTAAAACGGATATTTTTATTAAAAAATACAAGTAATATTTTCTTATACGATCAAAAATAAAATATTTGTAATTTTTTTAAGGAATAACTAGCCTCGATAATTCAATTGAAGTTGATAACGAAGAATATACGAAGTATGTAATCTTTCTCAATTAACTTGGCTTTATATAAAAGGGTAAAATGATAATTATACCAATGTAATAACTTAAGATCGAGTGGTTACAAAATTTAATTAAAAATATATTAAGGGTTAAAAATACCAGGTGAAGTGGAAGCCTACATGCGCGCTCTCACACCTCATAAGACACTTGAGCCCATATAATTTGAGATAAGAAGAGCAGGTATTGGAATAAAATGAAGAACTGTAAAATGTTGCATTAATACGTTCCGAAATATTCTCAAGGAGCTAATTACGTCTGAGCATAGGGCGATTGATAAAAAGGTGAAACTTGCCCATAAATTAATCAAATAAAAATGATAAAATTATAATTTCAGAATTAAAGAGCTGGCTATATTCCAAAAAATTAATCTATTTTAATGCTTTAGATAAGTTACAATTGATTTTTTAATTGAAACATCACTTCTAGTTTGTCATTTCCTCAAACTTAGCTTATTAAAACTATTTGAATAGTTTTTATTGTAAGTGCAATGCTTATTTATTGCTTTTTAATAGTTTTTGAAAGAACTTAACAATCAATACATTGAAATACATAGGGGTCGGATTGAGTTCGTAGAAAACGATATGTAAGCAGAAGTATCTATCTCATTTACGATAGTGGTTGATAATGGTTCTTAAGTATTTATTTTTTGATAGAAGAGCAATTTATTTGGTTTTTCTATAGTATTTGTAATTTACTTATTTAATGGCGGTAGTTGGTGTGCTGTTATCTTTATTCAGAATAACTTTTTTATAAAACTGACCCTGATGTAAGAATAAAATTTATATGACCCATGATATAACTGTGCTATTTTTTATATAAAGTAGTTGATAATGTATAGAATGATAAGTATAATTTTAAGGTTTTTTTCTTGTAATTATTTCAGTTATTATAAAAATAGATGGATTAAAACTAAAAATGTATATATGGTTTTTTATTGGATGAATATAAGGCTTTCTAACTTATAATAAATTAAAATAAGAACATGGATAGATTTACTCATATGATTGTAATATTAAGGAGTAAAAGGTGTCGTTTTTCATGAATTATAAGACTTTAATTCGGAAAAAATTTATACATATTTCATAGATATCGCTGGCTATGAATTTAAAATTCTTAAGTGAAAGATGTCTGCATATCTCCGTGTTTCTATTTCATATTTCTAAAGACATGATTGATATACAAAAAAAATCATGTACATTCTCTATAGAGTATTTATTATTTTGTATATTACTTGATTTTTAAATTCTTAATACGCTAGGATTAAAAAAATAATAAAATATTTACTGGTTCTACTGCTTCTTAGGATGGTTTTCCGAAGCTTGTAAATTTAAATAGTTTTCCAAGGGGTAGAAGATAATCACATGTGATAAATTGTATTTTTTAAAAAATTTAAGAATAATTGATAGAATTTCAGAACGAATAATAAAAACTTAGAAACAATCAAAACAAGCAGCATATTTTTCATAAATTATAATTAAAACAACTGTAAATTATCGAAAATTCATGGTAAAAAAAAATATAAGTACAATTATATATTTTAAATTAAGAAAAAATTCAAGAATTGAAACACAGAAAAATACAACTTAAAGGTTCACACCTTAAATTTTATTTAAAGATCATCATTAGTATAAATTAATGAATAAATATTGGATAATTTACTATGTCTCAAAGTCTCAGTTTTATGGAATATAAATTTTTTACATTAATACAAATTTTTATTTTCAGAAAATATGCGTTAAAAATATAACATAAATTTGATAAAAACGCAAGTAAATTCCATATTTATTTGTCAATGCCAATATAACTGTCTATTAGTTGCATTATTATATATTGTGAAAATAATAAATTTAAATTTCGACGGTAAAAGTGGGTCTTCAAAAATGAATTCTTTGTATAATGCCTAACATATTCAGTCGCTCTTAATAATTACCCATTAAAAA
Source organism: Rhyacophila brunnea (assembly GCF_057557595.1). Classification (NCBI taxonomy): domain Eukaryota; kingdom Metazoa; phylum Arthropoda; class Insecta; order Trichoptera; family Rhyacophilidae; genus Rhyacophila; species Rhyacophila brunnea. The sequence goes on along the minus strand of NW_028233078.1, from coordinate 3,381,713 downwards.
ATATTTGTCATATGTTCGATTAAATTAAAATGGTAATGAATTTCTTTTTTGAATGATGTAATTTTTTTTTGTAATATAACTTGTTAAGTTGATTTCCTAAATTCCATTCGCACTATAATCGCACTTAAAATGAAGAATTTTGTCTATTCCTTTTTTGGTTACAAAATTTTAGATATTTTATCTGAATAATTCATTATTTTATGCCGCATTTCAACGGCTAAGGTGAAATTTTTGAAAAATATTATATTCATTCTATGAAAAAAAAAGTTTCATGGATGAATTCAATAATCAAAATAAAAATGGCTCCACGCTTTGTTGATTTTTGCTTTTTATTTTATTATATTTGAAATGACGATAAATTGTCGGTTTGAATTAGACTGCTAAATATTACATTCAATATTATATCTTCTATAATTAGATTAAAGAACCGATTTTAGTTTCATTGATGCAAATATTAACATGATTCAGGGATAAAATACTCGTTATATTATGAAGTATTTTATACAAATTATAGGGCCTTTCGTTTGTTTTGTAAATGATTTCATCTATATTTTCCCAAAATGCTTGTAATATTCTAAGATGTTGGGTTGATTAATGCGAAAAACCAACTGTAAAATTTTAAAGAAGAAATACATGTTTAAAATAAAAATTACTTTTTTTTCTCTTGCTGCCTTTTTTAAGCTTTATGAAGAAAAAGTGATAAAAATAACAAATTGAACTGAGATTTTGGGTTATTAAGAAAATAAATGTCACAATAAAAAGTGTTTAAAAAAGAAATTTTAATACATTCATGGTAAATTATATTTTAAATATATATTGTGTGGTAAACCACCATACCTGTATATTCTGATATCTTTATCCCAAATAAATATTGGGCAGAAATATAATAAATTCAGAGTTTATTTGTGGGCTAATTTATTTTTAGCTATTTAATCTTGTAATAGCGAAACTTCTTAATGTTTTTAAAACAGATTTTAGTGACAATGTTTTCACCTTGTCATCTTTATAATCTTAATAAATGTACCATCTTTTTTCCAGACTATTGGTTGAAGTGTTTTTTTAATCTTATTGTTTGTGTGTATGTTTCTGCTTCAGTTGACATTCTAACTTCTTAATGTACGAATTATGGTATTTTATGACCAAATCATCTCAATTTAAGAAAAAATGTTGATATTTTTTTAAAATATACTTTAAAAATACCACATATCTCAGGATGTGTTAAAATTTGCAAGTTGATCGATCACAATCAAATAGCCAGTGTGTGTTTTTGTAAAAAAAAATATATAGCTTAAGCCAAGCATTGTAGATTCAGGCAACATAATTGACAACTTCGCAAAATTTATCTGTTAAATTTCAAAGTTCTAAGTATATTTGAAGCTTCTGTTCAAACTAACGGACAGAGGAGACCTATTGTACTAAAAGTTTTCGAAAAGTGATGAGTCAATGTGATAAAAGACGATATAACTAAAGGCATTGAAAGGTTTTTTTCAATGAAAATCATCAAGGTATGCAAAAATATAAAATATAAGATTGAAATTGTACAATTTTCAATAAAAAAATGTGTTTTTTTTATTAATTCAATTTTTTCAATGTTAAAATAAATATTAAAATAATTGTATGAGTAATAATATTCTGTGTATATGGATAAAAAAATATATTTTTTCAGACCCAATTAGTTTATTTCACTTGTCACTGAAAAGTTTTTCGTACCTTTGCTCAGCGGATTCCTTGAGAATATTGTAAACATCTCCCCCAAGAGAGCTCATAGTATTTTTAAGGATTTTAAAACATTCTTTATAGTCATAATTCATCAAATAGAAATAACCTCTGAAGATTTCGGAAGTTTTATCCCCAATATTTTCAAGAAGCATCGGGTTAGTTTCAATAATTCTCATTTTAGAGATAAATACATCGAAGAAGGGTTCATCAACAACCGAATTTTCAAGAATAATGGTGAGAACCAGCAATATTCGTTCGACTTTTTCCTTATTTTTTTCCTTTTTATAATTTTTCCTATTTATTCCTTCCTTTTCAAGGGAAAAATAACATTCTTGAAGAATATTAAATGAAACAATATAGTCTTTGGATTCGAATGCTTTTAAACCAAACTCATTTAAAATTTCGAGTGTATATTTATCCGAATCATCGGTAAAAATTGTGTTGAAATTCATAAAATAATCACGTGCCTCTTCATAATCAAAATTTCTTAAGATATAGAGAAGCCTGTATTTTGGATCATCTGTTTCAGATTTTTCTTTACACAAAAAATACCTGAAATAAAGGTTGGTTTTTTCAACGAGTTCACTGTCAATAAAATTCAAGCGATCGAGGAGTAATCTAAATCTTCCTTGTTGTTTTTCATCAACAACACTTAGCAAATATCCCAAAATTGTTTCAAGACTGTTATAAACCGAACTTCTAAGATCAATTCCACAAAAATTCATCGGTCTGCACAATCTATCTTTTTGTAGAATATCAACGATTCCCAATAATAAGTCATTCACCAACTCAAAACTTCCTTTACTCCTTTCGTGCATTTCAAGGTTAAGCAGAACCAAATTAATTTTGAGTATTTCGAGATCGCTATTATAATTTTTGATAAGCAATAAAATATTTTCTCTTTTCCTTTTTTCGTTGGATGCTATTATTTTAATCAAAATAGAATTCAGAATTTCGTTTTTGTCGCAAGTTTCAATTATAGGAATTTCTTTTTTAGGAACAATCTCAATAGCTTCTTTTGTATTTTCATCCGCTGATATATATTCTTTTTCAACTTCTTTTTTATTCACTTGTTGTATTTCTTTTGGTCTGTAGGGATTTTTTTCCAGGAACTTTTTTACTTTTCCTTTCATAGGCGCATTTATACCTTTACAGTTCATTACTTTTTCTGCTAAAAATAAATAAAGAGATTCTGGCATTCCATCTTTTAAAAGAACTTTATATTTTTTAGGGCACCCTTTCAAAAAATTATCGATGATCTGGTTTTTCATATTATCCTCTAATTCAAAAATCTCTTCTTGAAGATCTTGTAATTTTTTCTCCTTTTCAAGTGACTTGGATTCCTCCGTAGCTGTTTCATCTTGTGGTGTCTTTTCTATTGTTACTTTCTTATCTTTTTTCTCAAGATCGAACTCATCCATATCATCAAAGAACTGCGACATATTTTGGGGTTAATATTATTTAATTCAATATACTGAAATTATGAAATTCCTTTAGATACTAATTCGTTTATTGTAAAACATATACATTGGCAGAAAGGCTTTTAAATCTTTAAAAAACCACGTTTCAAATTTAGAAGCCCAAATTAGTATTGTAATATTCATTTTATGTATATTGGTATATTATTAAACAAATAAATTGATATAAATGCTTACTAAATAGATAAACACCACGTTTCAAATTTAGAAGCCTAAACTAGTATTGTGTTATTTATTTTGTGCCAATTAATATATAATTAAACAAATACATTGATATATATGCTTACTAAATAGATAAAAACCTCGTTTGAAATTTAGAAGCCCAAACTAATATTGTGTTATTTATTTTGTACCAATTGTTATGTTATAAAATAAAATATTGATATAAAGAGGACAATAAATAGATGGAACACTTTGTACCGGTAACCAAAATTTCAGAATTGTGAAAGATTGAATTTATTTCAGATCCATCAAAATTTAAATTATACATATATCAAGCATAACATTTTCGAAAAAAAGGTTTTAAAAAGCTTTTTTTTATAGTGGTAAATTTGGGTTTGTTTCATATTAAATTATTATAGGAGAAACTTATTTTTATTTATTTATGGGTTAAGTTTCTTTTTATCAATTCCATTTATTGAGACGTAGTCAGCCCATTGGGAATATTACACAGCTCCTTGATACATCCTTTGACACCGTATCCTGATCTATCTTCATCAACTGCTCTTATTCTCTCAAATGGGATGGGTTCAGGTTTCTTGGAAGAAACTTATAATATTAATTAAACATGAAATATAATTTTCTAAGGTTTTGCGCGAGCAAACATGAAAAGTTTAAATATAAATTAGCCTTAAATAAATAATTGTTAGAACTAAACGTAATTTGTCTTTATTTTTTTTATATTTTATTTAAAATATTTTTCTTGAAATCGACATGAAATCCTATATTAATGTTTATTTTAATATAATCTAGTTTGTTTTAACCCATTATTATCTTTATATAAACTCTTTTTAATTATTGTTTACGATTTATATTGAATTTGAAAAGATTTTAATTCTGAAAATAAACTATTGATTTCTTTGATTTTATACCAATTCCTGATCATAAAAATATTTTTATTCGTTTATTTATTTGTGTTTTGAATTCCATTAGCTATCATGGTCAAGTATTTTTAAGAAAATTCATATAAAAATTAATTTTAGTGAAATGATCTACATTAATTCTAGTCACAAATCGGTTGAAAAAAATACATATAAAAATTAATTATTTCACATTGTCAAAATTTAAATTGGGTATTTTTAAAAAAATGTTTCAAAAACGAATTTATTAATGAAAAACTTCTAATTAAAAATCAATTTAAATCAAAAAAATGTATTTATATATAAATTTGAATTTTTTTGTTTTTTACGACATTATCTTCCAAAGAAAAATAGTTAAAACTGTATTTATATACTATTATATCATTCAGATTTTTTTTCACAAGCTATATCATCCCTAACCATATTTCTATTATTATATATATAAATTAATGCCGAAGTACATTATCTACACATCTTTTATAAATAATAAAAAATTGTGTTATTATATAAAATTAAATATTATAAAGGGAAATTCGTTCATTTTTTTTTGCTATTTGACATTATTTTAAAATATGATTACGAATTATTCAACTGTATTATGCACATATTACTGAATATTTTAGGATGAATAACCCTTTTGGCTAACTATAGTTAACTTATTATAACATTAACATTTTAAATTCTATTATAATTAAGATTTTATGGTTCAAAAGTTAGTATGCAAAAATATTTATACAATTTTCTTAGATATGGATTTAAATTGTATTTTTTTTATTCGGAAAGGTTTTTTAAAATAATATCCATCATTTATTTCTTTGTCAACACATGCCATATTTTTAATATAAATAAACTGAGTTTATTATTATTTATTTATGGGTTAATTTTCTTTTTATCGATTTTATCTATTTAGACGTGTTCAGCGTGTTGGGAATATTGCACAACTCCTTGATGTATCTAATACACTCAGTACATATTTTATAAAAGAATTAATTTATTTTCTTTAAATATGTACTAAAAGATGTGCATTGAGCTCCGTTTTTTGAATTATTCAATATATGTAATTTATTAAATTATTTTTATTCTTCTAAAGCAAGAGAGGTATTGAAGAAGATGTAAGAGAAAATGATGTATCCAAGTGTATAGATATGATATACTCACGAGAAATAAACCAAGTTTAGCTCGAAGAAATATTTAAAATTAAGTCAATAATAAAATCAAATGTGGATTAATATTGACTTTAAGAAATACTATGATGTATAAGTCTTGTGTTTGAAGCTGTATTGAGGAAGCCTATTAAGATTATGTGCTTGAAAGTATTATACATAAAATCTGTAACATAGAGTAATCTGAAGTTTATTGCGAGCAAACATGAAAAAATAAAGATAATTCTGACCCAAATTAAATTTAAGCTTAATATTTTTTATAATACCACAAATCATAATATAGTATTTGGAGTCACAAAATACCATAAGTCGTTAATGGAAGAGTTGGGAATGGCAACTTAAAAAGAATAATATGCACATACAATAGGATTGAAGAATACATTTGAACATATAAGTCTTGAAGGGTGAAGATAAATTTAAACATATTGTGCAGAAATGTCTGTCTAAGGATATTAACAAATATGCACTATAGATCGATCTAATTTTTTGCTTTGACCAATCATAGAAGCTAAAAATCAAATCAACTCTTAATAAATTATAGTTATGTTTAGACATTATCATACTCAATATCAAATTTCACGATTTTCAACAAAATAATCCGTTAAATTAAAATATTCCTGAATAAAATAAAAACCAAATTTATCTTATGTATAACTTAAGAACTCTTGGAATAAATACTGTGTAAAAAGAGGTTTCAAACGATATCTAATATAATTTAAACTATAAATTAACAGAGCTTAATGTACACACATTAGATAAACTATTGAAGTTAGTTATTAAATTAAAATACACATAGCTCTAGTAAATAAAAAAAGCAGGCGGGATGAGAATATTTATTCCATTTAACTCGCTATAAGATGTGGTACATGCAAAAAAATTACAGAATCATTTAATTTATAGATGAACACAGGTGTAAATATATAAATTCGCAGTATTTTCAATAATAAATTTGAAATAAAATCATTAATAATTAATTTTGCTCAGATCACATGTCAATAAAAGATTTTTTCAAAATTTAAACCTACTATTTTCTGATGTTATTTTTCGATATATAACAGAATATAAAATTATGGATACATATAACTTCTATGGCCTGCATTTAATCCTTCTTTGATATCATATAAATACCTATTGTAATGTTTTTCGGGCTATTTGTCTTGCGCTGCTCCCTATATTTTCATTGAATCATTGTCAAATTGTCAAAAATATTTTATAATTTTCAAATATTTATTTAGCAATTTGCAAAAAAAATTTATGTTTAATTGTTTTGTTCAAATTTTCTTTTTTTAATCCTTCGTCTCTTTAATTTTTTCGTTATTTATTTTTATATTTAGTTGTTTTATTACTTTAATTTTTAAAACTTATATTCTATGCTACATATTTGTGAAAACTGAAATATTCAAGACAAGGTTAAAAGCATGCATATCATAAAAACGACAAAGATGAATCTGAATTTTTTTCGAAAATTAATGCATCTAACTGTGATACTTTGGCAATTCTAAACAATAAAACATATAAATGATACACTATAAAGAATTTAATGCGGATATAATATTAAAGGATGAAAAAGACATATCGAAAGAAAATATTGCAGCAATATTATATTAATAATATCTAAATTAAAAAATATATCTTATGAACGTAAACAAACCGCCAAAAAAAACATTGTTTTCTTAGACGAATATATAGAAAGCTAAAAATCCTTTAAAAACCTTGCATATAAAATTAGTATATTTTTTTGTATTTAAAATAAAAATAAGCACTTTTTTATGATACAATATTTGGGTTTCTCATGATAAACAATGATAAATTCAAATTTGAATGTCTGCCAGAAAAGATCTAAAAATAAATTCTCAAAGAAAAAATATATATTTTGGTTATTTTGGGCGAAGAAATTATTGTTTTACCAAAAAATTGCAAGTTAATATATTAATCACATTTATGCAAAACGGCTTTGAGTAATCGTATCAATATACAAGCCACTATAAGAAACATCCCTATCATACCAATTTTCGATTTGATTACTTGAATTTATGTTCGGTAATTGAGTCAGCATATTTCAGCGCCACAATAAAATACATGTATTAACTGAAAGCTTTATTTCACCTTAAGTTCTTTTACCAATATTTGCTGTATACCTTGTAGTTAAGCGGCTTATATGCTAGTTTGGTATTTTAATAACATCCTTGCGGGATGATAATATATACCTCCAACAATTTATATTGAAGATTCTAGGTTTAGTGCTTATTTACTTCACCATAGACACACTATTTCATTTACAAAAAAATAAAAAAATAATATAGCGCTGAATGATTTATTCAATGTATTATTGAGCCTAAAATTACACTAATAAAAACACTTCACGCTTCTTTCTAATAATATATGAAAATGAGTGGAATAAATACAAAGTGTTGTATGAAAAAATAACCAAGATTTTATTTTATAAACAAGCTAACCTTATAAAATTTTATTTGTAATTCTTTTCTGTAATATTTAAAAATCTCATGAAAAGGGATTTTAAAAGTAATTCTATCGATGCTACACAGTCATAAAATAAAATATTAAGCTCTATTGGCATTTTAAATATTAATTGAAACTAATTTAATTTCTGTAGTACTTCATAAAATTTTTGACTACGATTAACATAAATTTTTCTTTCAAAGAAAAAACTTTTGGGCCTATTTATAACACTGTTTAACAAAACCGAAAATATTTGCCTTTACAAGTTATTTTTAACCGTTAAAAGTATTCGTGCGAATTCTTATAGTTATAAAAATTAGTCTTCTAATTTCCTGATTTTATTTCCTTTAATTCTAACTTTATTATCGGTTATAAACTGCGTATAATTTTGTCGAATATTGATTTTTTAATTATAAAGTCTTTTTATCGTCTTGTTAGAAATAAAATCGTCAGCAAATTATGCAAATTTGAATGTTTACAATATAATTTAAAGGTGAGAATATCATATGTTGCGTTGTAAATTCAATTTATTTGCACATATAAAAATGAAATAGGATGATATCCTTATAATATGTACTACAAAATATTTCCGGTGTTCTTAAATTCTTAGTCCTTATAGTCTCATATATGTATTTTATGCAACTTTATATATATAAACATGTGTAAATACAATTTAAGCAGCCCTGGTTATTTTTATCCTATTTATAATCATAATATTTTGTAATACCAAACTTTGAATATATGTAGAAAGAAATTTTTAAGATTCCAAGGACTATCTCATATCTTAGACTTCTTGGAACGAATCTCGAACATATTGATGCACAAAAATACGATTAAATTAATTTATAAACATGTTTTTTTTTGTAAAAAGCAACAGGTTATTCGCAAATACAATTTTTTATCTTTAGAAAGAATCCACAAACTTATTTTACATTAGTTTTAGTTAGATAATGAATAATATTTTTGCAGAGTCGTGATTATACTGCAATATTTTAGGTAAAAATATAAATTTTTTCAAAATAGAATTTGACCACCTTTTTTAGGGGATAAATTTTTAGTTTTAACTATGTAATATTTCTAGTTAGTTAAATTTATTTGTCGATTCCTATAAGTTTTTGCATTTTTGCACGGTTTACTTGTGAAATTTCACCAGTTTCATATTTTTAAGTCGTTTAAAATCATGATATCCCACTGTTTTGATAATTATGCTCTAATTTTATTTCAAACTTATTTTAATTCAATATATAGACAAAAAAGGAAATACGTGCAGATAATTATAATAATGGTTCAATGAAATAAGAAAATGAGTTCATACTTCTTGAATTTAAACTTGAAAATCGAATTGTGATTTTTATAAAATACCCTTCGGTCATTATTAAAATTGGAATTATAAATATCTATTGGGGTCAAGATTCAAATGATAATAATATAAAAATTATAACCTGGTATAAAAATGATTAACATAATTTTATAATTACAAATATTAAAAGATCGAGACAATGAAAAACAATCAATATATAACGCATTGATTTTTTATGTATAATAAATCAACAAATTTTGGGATAATTAAAAATATCATAAAAATGCCAAATATACTTTTGAAAATAAAATATAAAAACCTTCAAATTACCTACTATGTCGAATTATCTTATAAAATCACATTCACCACAAAAAAAAGGCGATATTTGTATTCAAATTTTGAATTATATATGTATATAAAATGAATATTTCAAGTAATTATGTAGTAGAATTATAGAACATTTTTAATTAATTTATAAAACAATATGTGTTTGGATTTTCAAACATAGTTTGAAAACGAATATTTAGCGAAAACAACACAGTCTTTTATCAATGTTCTTATTATATCTAGTAAGCGTGATGTCAGAGCTCAAATATGAATGCCAATTGCCAGAAGACGAATCCGTTTTATCTGCATATATTGATGATGATTGTGATTATTGTGATCATCTCGTAAACGTATTTAAAGAAATAAATACAGTAGCAGAGAAAAATAGCCTTGATGTCATTCTAAATGTCGTTGACTGCACAAAATGTGACTGTGAAGACGATGCAATCAATAAAAGCCCAACACTAATATTCAAAAGAGATAACATCGAGATGAAGAGAATCGAAGGGCGAGTCAGTAAAGATCAAGTGATCAAAATACTTATGAAATATTTAGATGTTGATAAAACACTTTTTGATGATTCAATGCAGCCCACCGATACCGAGATAAAAAAGATGACTGCAAAAGATTTTAGTCGGCCCCTTTCTGGACCATGGCTAGTTCTTTTCTACGAAGAAGAAAATAAAGTTATGAACAGTTTATTTAAAGAAGTAAAAAACCATTATAGGGATAAATTGAACATTGGATATGTTCATTCAGACGACATGGCCCATCTTAAAAACAGATTTAATTTGGATTTTCTTCCAACAACGCTTGGGTTTTATAATGGATTAATTCAAAGATACGAGAATGAGTATACTTATGATAATCTCATTAAGTTCTGTGATACTTTAACTGCGCCTCTTTTGAAGGAAATTAGTTATGATGAATTTGATGAATTTGATGAATATTCACGTGAGAAATACACAAATGACCCAATATTTATCGTATTTTACCGCAATTTGACATTCGCCAATGGATATTTTAAAAATTTAGCCCATGAATATCGGTTTCGGGCTAGAATCTACAAAACAAGCGATCCTAAACTCTTCGAGATTGCCAATATTAAAAATGATGCTACAGATAAAGACGATGAGAATTTGCTAATACTTTCAGTTCATCGAAAGAATGTTTTTCACAAGCTTAAAATAACCACGTTTAATTACGACAAGATTAATGAATGGATTTTTCACGCCCACTATCCTTTATTGACCAGAATAAACGCGGAAAACATTTATTCCATTTTTAAAGGCGTGAAACCAGTGGTTCTACTATTAACATTTGGAGAGCAGTATGATAGCTTGCTTGAAAATTTTAGTGAGAAAAAATACAACGGGTCACCTTTTACCAAGTATATTTATGCGACACTTGATGTTGATACTATACCAGGATTTGTTGAGCATCTACTTCCGAAATTAAAAGTACCTTCAATCGTAATTCTGGACCCAATCAATCAACTTTACCATACTAAAATATATAAATGGACTGAAACTAATTTTGAAGAGAATATTACAAACTTGATGGATCTATATGAAAATGGAAGATTAGAAACTTACCCATTTAAGGACAAAGTTGGTAAAAAGTGGATACTTTTTGGATTTATTATTCTCTTTGCGGTAAGTTTTTATATTAGAAAAGTTACAAGAGATAAAAAAATCATCTAAATAAAAGAAATCAAGAAAAATAATTTATTACGTATCTGCGCTCTCTTGTAATAACTAAATTATTTCTAAAACAACGTGAATAAATTTATTATCTTTACAAAAAATTACGTGCAAAAAAAAGACTCTAAAATCGTCGATAAATTGCACAATAAAATATACTTTGTACCCTATTTTCATTTTAAATATTCAAAGGTTAATATCCTAATTTGAATATATAAAGTCGCTGAATGCTTACGCAGTAAATATATTATGTGGGTTCGCTTCTCATTACATATACAAAAAGAAGTCTATAAACCGTTTCAAGATCAACTGGTAGTTTATGATCTAATTTCGGCGTATTAGTATTGATAAAATTAATTTGTTTGTAAAAAAAAATATAAAGTGTGAATATGTAGATTGAAAATTATAACAAATATATATTTTTCTACTGTTTATTCACCTTATATCTCTAAACCCTATTGATTTTTTTTAGTAATCCAGGATTCAAAATAGCCTAGAAAATAAAGAAAAATAAATAACAAACTATAATTTCGTTAAAAAAATCCCATCACCACAATATTAGTATTAAAATTAAATTAAGCTATATTTCGGTTTATTCATATCATGCGTACTTTGCCTATTTTTTTTATTCTCATCTGAGGTATTGTATCAAGTCTTCATGTATTTTATTTATCACTTAAGAATAAAGTTTGAATTTTAATATTTATATTCAACCATTAAAATATGTTTAAACCATTCGATTAAAATTGGTTTAGCCAGTATAGATAATATAGCCATAGTCGAAAACGAGAAACAAAGTATTTATGATTTGCTAGCGATTGAATCACTATAAAATAAAAATGTAAGACCAAAGATTATATTGCATGTCATGGCATATAGTAGCAATAAAATATTATAAAAGCATCAAAAAGAGATATAACCTTTAAATAAAATGGAAAAATACATTCAAATCATATGATTGAGAAAAACACTCAAACTGAATAATCGCGAAAAAAGAAGAGGTATCTATAAGAAGTGAATATAGTCAAAGTTATATGATGAATGTGAAGCGAAAAAAATAACCCTAAGCTTATGATAAAATCGAACTATCAAAATTAACTTAAAAATAGAAAGAGTTAAACTAAAATTTTATGCCTATTAGTTTAATAATACATATTTGCGCAATTTTCAACCAAGTCAAATGGCTCTATATGGCAGGTTATAATAATCCTCTTTTAAATCAAATTCCTTCACAAAATTTCTCTTCAATCTTCTCCTTTAAAGACTTATAAATTCAAAGGTCTTGTTATCTTTATTTTTTTGCGCACGCATCACTTACGTTGAAATTTTTTGCCTCTTTAACACATGACTTATGGTATTTTGAGTGCGTGGTAATCCACTTATTATAAGTCTTGTGAATGATTTTTGTTCTTAACTTGCGATTTTGAGAGGGGTGTCAAACACGGGTAAATAATACTATCCTGCTATTATTTATGCACATTCGAAATAAATTGTTACTAGAGATTTTATATCACATTATTTAGTTTTTATTATATAAATTACCCTAATATATGCAGGGTTTTTTATTCTAAGATTTTTCGTCAGCCTGCTTCTAAAATTTTTTAACTTTTTAGACTTTTATTTTAAATATTGCATGATTGGGCATATCTGATCCATTAAATTTGCTTTATTGTGTAAAAATGAAATTTAATGGATTGTTTATGTGTTAAACAGGCTCTCTACTGTTTTTAACACACCTTTCATTGCAGTAAATTTTCAGACATTGTCTAAAACATGTTATAATCATAATGAAAACGAAATTATATATCTTTTTTCTGATTAAAAATTATGAATCCGACCTATTTTATTGAAAAATATGATTAAATAAACTAATATAAGTGCTTAAAAGTTATGGATATAAGTGTTATAGCTGTAATTTTATATTTAAGTTAATTATTTTTATATATATTAAATTCTTTTTGATCCGTATAGTATATCAAGAATTTATTTTCGATGAAAAGTGCTATAATTTTTTCTTATTTATGTCTTTTGATATTATTTTACACATGAAGAATATTCTGCTCATTTTTTAAATGATTTTATCCAAAAAAAATTCAATATTTTATGATATCTTTTCGCTTTTTGTTTTTATAAAAAAAATATCTAATATATATTTTTATGGGATTATATAATTATTTTTTATCTTCTGTGTATTTACTTATATGGCTATATATTTGTGTGGTGTTTTGTATATAATTTGTGACCCATCTTGTAATTAAACAAGTTAAGATGCAGATGGTTGATGAAATACTTTATGAACAAATAAATATTTTTCGCTTACACTGGCTTTGCATCAGATAATTCTAGAAAAAACATCTGGAAAAAAATTGAGAGACTTTAAGATATGCTCTTATCTATTAGACTTAAGTACTAGTACTTTTTATTTGAAATAATTTGCAAACGCTCAAAATCCGGAATATGTTGCCGATTTCGATTTATTCATTATCTGCATATATATAAGTGATTCTATTATTCTTTCCGTTAACTGTATAAATATTATAAATTCTTTTAAATTCAGATTGCTATCATCTGTAATAGCAGAAATTTCGTTAAATGTATATAGTTGTATAAGAGAAATACTTATAAGGATTTTTACATAAAGTGACTGTGTTTGCAGCAATAAATAATATAACTAGCAAAAAAAAGTCATTAAATTGCTTATTAATATATTTATATTGTATTTTTAGATCTCTGTAGTGTATTTTTTTCTGATATTTTTTGTTTTCTTGCAACAAATTAATGAAATTTTTCATAAATTCTCAATATAATGTGTGCCAAGTAAATTTATAAAAAAATTATGTTTAAAAAGCACAGGATACTGTCTTAACGATTCATGACGTTTCCATTTCATTCGTACGCTATTTCCATTGTCTTTATACTTAAGGGTTGTACTGTGACTTATTTTGCTCTTAGAAGAGTATCTTTTTTTATTGTCTCTAAGCAATTATTTTACCTTAATATAAGTAGAATTATCTCTGTAATAGTCTTTTTGTAAAATTTAGAAAATTATAAACGTATTTCATTATCCTGAATTCTTTCTAGGCAAAATATGCGCTTTATAATTTTATAACCGGTTTTTTCCTATGATTAATCACCTTTCATTTTTCTTTTCAAATATATATTGCGAAAAAATTGTATAGAGATGCGCGGATGATATTTTTTTACAAAAAATCATATATATATATGCAGATTTTATGGCTTTTCAATTATAAAATTTAACATGCTAAACCATAAAATAATTTATAACCATATATAGTTTATCTTTTCAAATAAATCCTATAAATATTAAAAGATTTTATCCCATATTTTTCATAAAATTTTCTCTCAAATCCTAAATTCGTTTTTATTGGTGGTTGGTTTACTGTTTTATTTTGATGGGTGAAATTTACTTCCGTTGTGTTTATATAGTTATTTTGTATAATTCAAAAATTATATTGATGAAAATGCTTCGTATAATTAATATTTAAGATTATTCGTTATTTTGCCACAAAAAAATTTCTGGTCATTAATTGTCATAATTCTAATATTTTCTCATCAAAAAGCTCGATTCTAGAATTATAGTGTATTAGAAATCTGTTTTATTGAAATAAATGTTATCATTTTATTTTTTATATTGAAATTTTACATTTTATTCATACTCATCACAAGGGGTTCTATATATTTCAATGGATCAGTTTTTATATTTAGGCACATTCCGTTAAAATTTTGATGCTTTTAAATATTGTATTTGTTTTCACATATTTTTCTCGTTTTTTATTACTTCCTTATTTTTTTTTGTGGTTAGGAACTTTCTGTCATTTTTAAAATATTTTATACGACGATGGTTTTATGCTTCTTCCTATGGTTTATGAATATTTGTTTAAACTATAAAATTAGATTTTATCGACATGAAACTTATTGTTTTTCCTATTTTTTTACTCTTTTATTTTTTTTAAAGCTTCAGAGCTATATAATCAAAGATATTTTTAGCTATTTGTTGAAAAGAATTTTAGTTTATAAAGACAATTAACACTTAAATCTTTCAATGTTAACAGAGTTCGTGTTTGCCTACCGACCTTTGGCATATTATTTATTGCATATCTTAATTCATAGTGTACCTTTATTCACATTTTCGGAAGGTTTCAATCTCTGTATATTGAGTTTGTGGTAGGTAAGACAAAACAATACTAGCCTTTATTTTATGTTTTCATCTGTTTTAAGGTATTGATTTGTAAACTTTGGATGAAATTGTATGTTTTACAGTTCTGATTTTTATGTTATAACCGCTTCACATAAGGCATATACATCTATATTCTCATGATAAAAATAATAATATAGAGATATTATTTCAAATTCTTCGAAAACAAAAAAAAATATTTAAAATGATTAGTAATCTTGGTTCAATAAAAATTTGTTAAAAAAAATGCATATATTCATCAAATTATAAGGTACGTTTTTTGAGATAAAATAGTTTTTATTGAATTTTTATTTGAAATGGAGCGGTAGTAGATCGCAATATCAAATAATAACGTTCATCAATAGTTATTTTTCTAAAAATAAATAGCGTTTTTTAATATTTTTTTGTTTTATTTGCGATTTTTTTACTTTGACTGTCGGACTATTTTTATTAAATGCATTTTCTAACAAATTTAATTGAAATGTAATAAAATTGTAAATACTTATACTATTTAACTTCTTTAATAATAACGTATATGAAGCGAAAACTTTTTTGCAACTCAAAATTTAAATTATCAGTTTTTAAAACAACCACAATGCTCTTATAAGATTTTAAAATCTCTATTTTCAAATTATATGACATATAAACCACAAAAAAACATATAAATAATCCTTTTTAATACTAATAAGGCATACACAGGAGCAAGTTTTTACGCCATTCAATTTGTATTCTCATGTGGAAACATGTGCTACTTAGATTACCGATGAGCAAGCCAGAATTTTTTGGTGATTTTCAGCGGTATTTCTTTTAAGTTTTTCCCGAACATACTAAGTTGTGTTGAAATGTTTTTATAATGTTGGCTTGCGTATTCTCTTAAAGAATGTTTTTTGTTTGTGTTGTATTTTAGGATGCGACTTCCTAACTTTAATGATGGTTTGAAGCACATAATAGTTGATGATAATATGTTCTGGTGTTTTTCTACGGATCATTAGGCCAATAATAATTTTTTAATGAATAAATTCATTGGTAAAAATAATTCTAATGATATTATTTATCTTTTTCGCAAAAACTAAAATTTAAAGGCTGAAATATATATTATTTTTAATTTACGCGATCACTATACATTTATGCAATAATCGACACCTAAATTGTTTTGTTGGATAAATGATTCTAGTGACTGTTTAAGGATATACTTAATTAGTGCCAGTAAATATTTTTTCTAGATATAACTAAAATAGAGCTGTACAAAATCTATAATGCCTTTATTATTGACAAAATTATTTCAAGAAATAATTTTAAATGATATGGTAATTATTTAAAAAATAAAATCATTTATTTTATTCCTAAATTTTAAGCAACATATTCGAAGTTCTGCCAACATGCAACCTCTTACATAATTTAAATATTTAGGAAAGAGTATATCTATTTTAATTTATATGATTGGATACCTTTTTGCATAATATTTGAAATTAATTCTTCTTTTAGAATATGGTTTTACAATAATGATCTATAGAAAATATATTTTCAAAAATAAAATCAAAAATGACCATTATATCATCTCTTAATATATCGCTAGATAATAAATGGACGTTAATATGATATGAACGTACTGACAATACGTAATATTACGAAAAAAAGACAACTTTTGCACATATTTTATATTTATAAACACGTTATTTTAGTTCTATTACTTAAATTCTTTTCAAAACAAGTTTTTTTTTATTGAAAACGGTGTATAACGAAAGAAAATGTTATTTTACTTGTGTTAAATGCAATAATTAACTCTGGATAACCTTTTTGTTTATATTAAAATGAAAATTAAATATGATTCCATTTCAATTCACCTTTAATTTGAATGATGCTTAAAACGTTTAAAATCCATGATAATTTTTTTTCGTTATAACTAAGATGGAAGATAATAGTACCACCAATAAATAAATTTTAGCATAAATTTAAATTATTCACAGCAAGAATTTCTTGATAAAAATCATTAATTATCTGTTGCATAATTTTTTTTCATCTTTCGACAAAGGGGGGAAAATATAAACTATTTACACTTGTGGAGAAATAAGGTCAAAAATAGCCTAAAAATAAACATATTTCTAGTATATTACAGTAAAACAGAACTCGTTAAAAAATTTAAAAAAGTAACATTTGAATTATATGATCATAGGTCAATGTTTTTTTTGTATATAAATGCCTCCTTTTGATTAATTTAGAGGAATAATACTCAAATTTGTGAAATTTGATTTTATAGCTTGAAATATATAAGCAATTTAATTAATCTCATATATGTTTGTGAATATTTTTTTTTCTGGCCTAAATTATAGTATTAATGGTACTTTTTTTATAAAGCAATGATATTCATCATTATAACTTAACCATATAAAATCGGGGGATTAATTATTGTGATAGAAATTCGACATCTAAGATATAAATGTCAAAAAAAATTTGTTTCTGCATTAATTTGCAAAAATACAAATGATTAATATACACAAATTTTTATTTAAAAGGTATAATTAATGTTTTAAAAGCCTTTAATTTGTAATCATAGATTTAGATAAATTTTCCATATGAAATCATCTAATTATACATTAAAAACGGTACAGCGAATTTATGAAGGATTGTAAAATTTTATTATAATTTGTATTTCTTTAAAAAAAATAAAAAAAATATTGTAACCTTAACTCTATCAACTTTGTAAAATCTTTCTTTCATTTCTACATATTTCAAAATTATTCACAATTTAATAGCATTTAGATCTATTCATGTATCTATCGCCTTTTTATCTACACAAATGAAATACTGGCTTTAAAAAAACCCAACAACTTGTGGTCACAAATTAAATATCAAATGATTTTTTTCAAATTCTTATAGGCGTTTTTAATATAATTTTAATTGTTTTGAATTTTATAATGACGATAATTCTACTAAATTTGGCAAGAGTTATGTTTTCAACTTAAATCTGATGGCGTGTGCAGCATTATTCGGGTTTTATATATTTAAAGTATCGAGCAATATTTAGTACGTAAAAAAATTATATTTTTATCAGTATAATATTTTATACATTAAATTAAAATAGAGAAATATTTATTCAATTTTATGTAAATATTCGAAAATATTCAAAATCGTATCAAGACGAATATTTATTTCCTGTGAGTTTTACAATGTAGATTCTGAATTTTTCACATTTACTCTGATTTTGAAAGTCTACAACAATATCATATTAATTATTATTGTATTTAAAAGAAATAACTTATATATCATTAAATGCATGTACGTACTTTGAATAAATAGACGGCATTTAATAATATCTTAAATAAAATACAATTTATAAAATCGTTTTCACTCTTATCTACCATCATAAACTGTAAATTTTCGAGACTTTTTACTTCAAATATTTTCATTTTATAGTATTTGGTGTTATAAATAATTTTAAATTGAATATTTCCATTCATTTTTTGCCTTCAAAATTAAAATTCTGTTTTTGTAAAATATATAATACTTATTTGAAAATCTTCTTATTTTCACTTATATGGTTAAATGTATTTAGCCCGATGCCCAGAAATAAGTGTTTGTACTTACATATATTCTCTATATGCCATATCGAGAATAATGTTTTATACATAAGTATACCATATTTGGATTTTTTGACAAGAATTTGAAATCGGCAAATAAATCTAATTCATTGATAAAAATTTTCAACTGAGTAAATATGTAAGAAAAAACCAATTCACCTAGACCTAAATATAAAATAGTCAAGAATATTATAGATCGTTCCCATTAAAGATATGAATTATAACGACATAAGACAATTATGGGAAATAATTTACTTCTTTTATAATTGGAACATATAAACAGGAATAAAATTAACAATCTTTATTATTATATTTTTAGAACCATGTAACTGTGTTCATAATCTCAAAGAAAATTCTTTTTCATTTATTCCACGAACAATTCGGGTAAATATAAATTGAATCCATAAATGGATTTCCGACTAATTCATTAAAATCTTAACTAATTTTATATTAGTCTACTGCATGAATATTATTGTTTTAAATATAGAGAAATCTAAAGTTTTATTTTACAAATTCCTACATAAAAATCAATAGACAGATATTAATTTTTTTGACTGTTAAATTAAGTTTTTACTGTTTGACTATTTTTCTGTTGTAAACTAGAAACATAATCCTTTATTCAACACATTCATCAGTGTTTTTATTATAACCTAGTCTTTGCGGATATTTATTTGTTTCTATTGCATATATCCTACAATGGAAGTCTGGTTTATACCATTTAAAAAACAATGCCTACATCTTGGTGAATATTATGCTTTAATTAGCAAATATTTCAATTGCGCAAAAATCTCGAATGTATTCTTTGAAAATATTTTCAACTGATTTACAGTCAAAAAAATTTATATTAAACAATTAACTTCGAAAATTTTATTAGGAATTCATCTTGATAAATTAAGAATATGAATCGCCTACTTAAAGATTTTTTTTATTATATTATTCAAATATAAACAGTTAACTATGTTCGAATCTTATTAATCAGCGACTAGTCACCTTAACTTAAACATTTGCCTATTTTACAAAATAGTAGTTTGATTTTTTTATTTTGTACATAAATAAAAAAAGATATCAAATAAAATATATGGTTAGAATATAATTTTTAAATCGACACCTTACATTTTCTAATCATAACTTTAGATTAATACAAAAAACATATAATGGGCAGATTATTTTTATACACATAATTTAATATATTTATAAGAACTTTTCAGTAACCATACTCTTCGGTTTTAATCTTTTACTTTTTATATTTTTTTACCGTATTTCTGCATACTTTAGTTCATTAAAATATTGCGGAAAAGATTAATAGCACCTCTAACCCTTAAAGTCTCCAATTAAAGATAGATAATTTTTTAGATCTAAAAACAAACGGATATAAAAATTATATATTATTCTTCATAGTTTCAATCTCGAGGATGATTTTGTTATAACATTTATAATTCATTCTATCCATACCTTATTTTAATTTAAAAAATTTATTTTCCTTTATTCTATTTGCTATACAATAGAAAACAAAGATGACATCAATTCGATTACATTCAATGCATTCAATTCTAAAAAAAATCGCCAGAAAAACCATATTTTATACTAAATCAAACATAAAATGGTATATGCATTATAAAACAAGCAACGATGTATGGTAATCTATCTTTTAATTGGGGTTTTCAGATATTTTTCTCTGCTATTTATATTTCTTTTTTGATTCCAAATACGTTAGGGAATATATTACATTTGTAAAAAAAAATTATAGTAGGGTTTTTTATACTACGAATTCGATTAGGAAATAATAAAAAATCTTATTTATTGTATAATTCTAGTCTTTTGGAAAGTGCAGAGGTGTTAAGATTAATTGGATATTAAAATCATCACATTGTTTGCTTAGTATCTTACTTTCTTCGATTTATTAAACGCGTAAATATTTTTGTTCTTAAAACTAGACATAGTTCTGAAATTCAAATATTTACAGCAATAAGATATTAAATATCCACACCTGGCAAAAAAAATTGCTGTTCTTTCTCAAACAATTACTTGCATAAACTATGGCAACAATTCGAAAATAAGTCATTATCTTGGCTGTAAAATATAATTATATTACTGGTGAAAATATAAAAGTATTTAATTTAATCTATTTTATTTGTCTCGTTTTAATTATATTCGTACCAATTACTATTATCTAAATTTACAGATCACTTTATCTGGGATTTTTTTTATATCTTTCCATCGTAAATGTTGATATAAATTGTTTACTAATATTTCAAGAAAAATTTACTTTGATTGAAACTCAATTGCGAATACAATAAAAAAATTTTAGGATATTTTTATATTCAAATATTTTATAAATAATGCTTGAATAGATATAACTTAAATCAACGATGTCATCATACGATATCTTTTTTTATTTAAATGAGGATATTGTTTTAAATACTAAAAAATACGTTCTATTCAAAAAAAATATCTTTTTCACCAGAATAAGATTATTTTAAAATTAACATTTGAACTTTTTTTTATAAATATGTCCTAGTAGTCCAGTTGAAAAGATAAAGATTATAGCTGGATAATTAAAAGTCAGATAGAACACATATTTGTGTGATTTCGTAGCTAATATTACCGAGCATAAATAAAACACTTATCTTTCATATATTCAAACGTAATATAATATAATAGCTACCAGAAATTTAATAATTAAAATAATTAGCTTTTACCCCTTGAATTTAATAGATTAACGAAATTCATAGAAGAATATTAAAACAGTGGTAGATATAGGTATTAGATACCCAGATATGTCATAAACGATAATAGAAAAATAATTCTATACGGTTTATAAAAAAATGTTATTAGAAAAATTGTTTATAAGTTGCATTCATACAACGAATGACCAAAAGCACTTTCCATCTGCTTTTAACTTTTATAAATGAATGTTTTTTTATGGGATTTGAATATCAGGATATAGTCCCCTTTAAAGACTAGCTCAAAAACTATATATATAAACTGTTCATCTAAAATATAAGACAAATCCATAATTTTTGCATATAAGAACAAACCTTGTCAATACCGTTAAGAATTAATTATTAAAAAAATCTTAGAGCTAATATTTAATTTATGTTTATTAGTTTTGTGTAGCAAGACAATGATCATTTCTCTTCTAAACTTTTGTTATTTGTATTAGAGTACGCAGATTAAAAGTTGAGGTTATAAAAATAGGGAATTTGATTTGGTTTATTATATAAATATCACAATTAGATCAGATTGATGCACTCAATGGAATAAATAAACCTTTTAAATTTCTGATGAAATACTAATATATCAATATAATACCAGCTGAAAATTTCTTTTATTTGTTATTTCGGTTTTATTCAAAAATAAAAAATTCTTATGAAATTAAAACTGTAAAACCTGTGCTATATATTAGTGTGAAGAAATATTTTATCCTGTAATAATTCAGAAATAAATAGATTACGAGTGTGCGCTTGATTATTTTTAACAGTAGCTTAATTATAATAATAAGTCATATTTATTGGAATTTTCGGCACAAAATTAGTTTTAAAGCATATATTATTTCCATTAAATTGCGTATCACTTTGCGAGAAAATATAAAATATAATGCTTTTATGGTTCCATCCAGATTTTTATTCCAAGACCCACTTTTCATTTTCACGCCAGAGTAAGCATATAAAAAATTTATATTCGACTATTTATCTTTTAAAATTCCTTTTCTTAGCTTTTAGAATCAATATTTTTAAGGCTTGTAGGTTAAATTAAACAGAAAATACTCTATGATGGCTAAAATCAAAAAATACCCAAAAAATATCATTACTAAATTATCTTCTGTTCTTATAGAAGAAAAAAATTGCATTAAGTTATAATTTACAAAAAAACAATATTTATCCCGAAAAATCCTATTTAAGTGTATTTTAATATATAAATTTTTGAAAAATTTCTGATGGTGAATATAAAATATGAGTAATTATACTTTATCCGATATCAGTGATGTTTGGTTAATATTAGAAATCAGTAAAAAAAATACATTTTAAGACCTATAAATATGCATAAAGTATTCCATGGAGCATACATTTCCCCTTAGATTCAAAAAGAAAACCTTTTTTTTAATAAAAAATATATATATTAAGATTTTTACTGCATTTATTTTAAAAAAAAATAGTTAAAATGTGTAAGTTAAAATTATATATATCCATGAATTTTCTGTGCATTAGAATCCTACGTTGATTCTTTTATTTATTTATTTATTATGGGTATATTTTTTCTTTTGGATTTTTATATAACCTTACCTAAAACGTAAGATTGCTCTAAAAAACCAATTTTATTTATACTTCTTTCAAGTTTAGCATATTTACAATTTTTGCCAATGTATCACCTACACTCGACACTTATACGTTCAAATGTATGTATCGATTCTATTGTTTGTGTGTATGCTTTAGCTTCCACAGGTATTAAAACATGATAGTATAAAATTTGTGTATCCAGTGACAACACCACCCTAAGCCATGATATATGGTACTATCCTAGTATGTATTCGTAAATTAGAGCGAGTAAATTTTCTAGAATTCTATGTTTGAATAATATAAACTTTATAACATATATCAGGTTATAAATACTTCAAATATCTATTTGTATCAATGTTATAGGTTTTTTTCTTATCATATGGAAACGCATTTGGTCTGTCATGCGATAGTTTAATATCTGTTTTCCTTTCGTATCAATTTTTATCACAGCTAGTTTTTTTTCGGTAATTTCTTAACTGAACCGTGTCCTTTTATCTATTTAGTCATTTTGAATTTGAATTGTCTCGAGAGCAAAAATTTTATGAATCTTAAATTTTCGTTATGTATATGTGTCCAGTCATAACCAAGTATTTTTTTGCATATACTTGTCAAAATATCTACTGTCTTAATAGCTTCCGTATAATGTTGATACTTTACTTTTTGTCTGCCTAAAAACATGTTTACATCTTGTATGAAACAGATTCTTGTCACTTCATTTAGATATAAATTCATGAATTTCAACTATTAGAGGTCCCAGATATATCAATCTGTGAATTATTTATATGAAAAAAATTATATAAATTTTTTGATCTATTTTACCCATAACCTTTCTTTTGTTTTAACTCTATAACCTCTAAACCCAACCTATCTATATTATATACAATTCACAAGAAAAACATTTATCGGTTACTGATATGTTTTACTATATTCATTCATTCTATTTCTTCAGCCCGCATTTTTGATACACTTTTCTCTGTGCTAGTATTTTTTTTCAATCATAAAGGTATTTTTCGGATAAGAATTATACGTTTGCAAGCCCTTTGGAAAATTTATCACTTTTAAAACATAGCCTTTCCGCATTTGATGGTTGTGAGTGTATAAATTCCTCTATCAGAGTTTGAGTATACAATAATCTATTTTTGAAAAATTATTTACCTCTAATTTAAGAACTTTTATATGATACTTTAAGGGCGAGAACACATGCTTTTTGTCTGATCTAAAGGATTTCTAGGGTTATCTTCCATTAGTATCAGATTTCTTATTCTTGTGATTATTTCTGTGCATATACTCGCAAATTTTCAGACTATATTGTAGGTGCACTATCTTATAGTACGGGTAGATATTTATAGATTTATTTAACTTCAAAAAGGAGTCCGCACTCGCTATATTCGGCATCTTTTGTTGCATATTTGGATTTATTCTGTTCATTTCTATGGTCTTAAACTACTTAATTGTTTCTTTTGTTTAAAGCTTTAATCATTATCTTTCGATACAATTTTAATATTATCGATAAATAAAAACGATTCTTACATAGGTATATAGATCAAAGAAATTCATAATTTAATACCTGCTGACCAGGATCACACATAATACAAATAATAGATAGATGTACTAGAGCCAGCAGTATTCCTCCGATGCAGTCGTTTCTTTATAATCTCTTTATTTAAAATAACCGACAATCCATTTACTCGTGATAATATCTAATAAACTATCTATTCATTATAGAAGCTGCGATTTTATATTAAATGCTATTAGAAATTGTATTTGATGAACAACAGACTTTATAAACATCTAAGTGCTCATTAATGTGCATATTGTTGTATTAATTGTATAAATCCGTCTCCTTTAAAGCTTACGTCTTTCTACATCTAGCTGTAGTATATCAGTCATTGATCAGAAGGTCTGCTTGTGTAAGTCTTTCATGGATATTTTGACAAAACAAACTGGTATTTATGACATTATTTCGGAGAATAAGCATATTGTCTCTTCATGGAGCAATTATTTCTCAAATTATCCTATGTAAAATTTTATCTGTCGAAATTTTAGAATTAATGAGGTTTATGCTGGTCATCTTTTTTTGTAGGAAAATTCAATATGCCTAATGACTCTATAGCTCTCTAAATAGGTGAACATTGTACATTTTTTTCAAATTCTTATGTGTAAAAAACAATTTGAGTGTTTTTTATTCTCCTATTAATTCAAATGACAGATTTTACAATCGGCCACATCATTTGTTCCCCCCCCCCATTTTCTCTTATTATCTAATTATTATTTTTTCATCACCTTTGATCGCAATTTTCTTTCTGTCTTACATCAATATAAAGAACTGTATTCAGTTTAATTTAAAAGGGTTATTAATCCGTTGATATTTAGATCTTTCAAATATTATTCAATTTTTTCTTTTTATTATAATTTATAGCCTCTTCTATAGCTACCTTTTTATCTAAAATTTTATTATGTTATCTCTTTATTATTCTTAGCCTTTTTATTTTCACCTTTGGCACTTGCATCTTGAATTACTATAGAGCGATAAATCGAAGTCGATTTCATATAGATCTTGCATTTTTCTTATTATATTGCTAAGCAGTTTCTTTCCTGATTTGTAAAAATAGACTTCAAAATGCTTATAATTCGATTTTAAAACAAGTTATCAAATATACTGGATGATATTGTAAAAAAAACATTGAGCTTTATACTTCTCCGTCACATAAGTCTGAAAAGAATTTCTTATACTTTATAATAATTTTACAAACCAACTTGGATATTTTTTTATGGTGAAAAACATAATTTTATTGGGTTTATTTTAATTATGATGTCCATAAGCATGCTGCAATAAAAGAAAAAATAAAATTCATGTCTAATAATTTAAAATATTTATTTTTAAGCTATATTTGAACTTTATTGTTATTAATTTCTTCGAAAAGAAGGCAAGAGTTACAAAAAACTTAAAGTCGAAATATACAAAAGAATATATATAAGTTATTATCAAAAGAAATTATTATTTATAAAAAATTTCCAATTCCGAATTATACATTACACAGACATATGCCCCAGTTATATTTTATAAAAAGAACCGTTTTGAAAAAGATAATATAAATATTAAGGATAAAAAAATAAGTATGCAAAACGTAAGTAAATAGACACACTGTGAGGAGTGTAAGTATATTTTAAAAATCATGTATTTATAGATTTTCATTATATATTTCTAATAATGTATCAAACGCTAATTTTTTTTTGATTCTATGATAGCTTTTTTTTGCCTTAACGAGATGGCACTCTTAATAATATTTTTAGTAATATTATATAACAGATATTTATGAATGTTTATTGGTTTTATGTTTGCTGAAATATACGAATAGACCATAGATTTATACAGGCTGTAAAACACAATGCTTTAGACGGGTAAAAATACTTTCTTTATGAAAATCAGCTCAGAAGCTAAAATTACTTTCAAATAGAAATTAGGCAAATTAAATATTTTTATGTCATTATTTTTCTAAAATTTTAATTACGCAACTTTTTTTTTAATATTAAAGTCAATCTCAAATATATTTATTACGTGACGATAAAATGTAAAAAAAAATATAAAACAAATTAAATATTTATTTTTTTATAAAGGAATGGGTTGACCATAAATTTACAGGAATTTTATAAAGCCTACTTATATCAAATAATGTGTGCAATTTTTAATTGGATGAGTCTTTTAAATTGCATCGAACCTTTTTTTTATGTTTAACGAATAGATAAATATTTTACTCCAAATAATCCAATATTCACCTATATATACAAATAAATAATAACATAAAGAGATATATATGAAAATAGATCATGATTACTCGCCTATTAAAGTGTGATATTTCAAAAATTAATGGAATAGACATCTTATATAAAATGTAAATACAAATTATGGTATTTTAGGGATTAAAACAATGTGAGGGCATATAAATATATAAAATTGCATCATAAACATGTTTTAGGCTATAAGGTAGTACTGAAGTGAAAGATACTTTATATTTTGATGTGGGCAATATCAAAGAAAATTATAGTTGATTCCAGGGACAGTGCATGTATATTAAATTTTTCAATTGATATGTAATTCAATTCCGATCCATTATTTTTTGGTTTTAATTTGTTATCACAAATCTAAAATATACATTCCTGCATGAAATATAACATTTATTTCCGAAATAAGAAATAACAGTAAAAATAGTAAGAAATTATTCCAGGACATTAGGTTAGATTAAAAAAACTTCGGTAAAAATTATATAAACATGCGTAATTCAAATAAAAGTTATGATTATTTTTATTTCAAAACTTGTAAACGTGTCAGAATAATGCTTAAAATTTCATATATTCATCGAAATAGAACCATGTTTATGCCATGTGTTACAAAAGATTTATATTTAAAAAAATTATATATATAGTTTATATTGCATTTTTATTCAAAATATAGATCATTTCAGATTTTAAGAAATCAAAGGCATGAGAAAAATTAATTATATAAATCAAATTAAATGGAAAATTACATATTAAAGTCACATATTATACATTTTTGCATCTTTTTGGTTGATTAAAATAACATATACCACAAATTACAAATTTTTGAATATTGTTTTTAAAAAATATACACATACCATAAACATGTTATATTTAAATTCATCAAAAATCTTCTATATATGAAAAAAATGCAGCCTAATGAGACAATATTATTATGATTTCAAACTATAACTTTCTTAATCAATATCCAAATTATTTATTATTAAGATTAAGTAATTTATAAGCATGTGATGGATGATTTTAAAATTATTTCTGATACATAAAAACAACCATATTAGTATATTTTAGTAATTTACAAATATCCTAACTTTAAAGGCCTTATAATTAACATAAATATGAAACGTTTATAAAAATAATATTAATTTTTATATAAGAAAAATATTTGACTTTTAAAGTATATACAATCAAAAAAATGATATAAGTTGGATATTTGAGAGCATGAAATGACTACAAAAATAATTATATACTTTATATAAGAAAAAAATGTAAAAAATAATCGAACTCTCTACTATTATACAATTACAGACAACATTATAAATTTTTACTTATAGAAAAATAAATAATGTGAGTTAGTTGTTAGAAAACATGAAATTATTATAGATGAAACTTTAAATTCCTTATGAGACACCAGTTAATACGCATAACTTATTGGGAATGTATAAGATTGTAGAACTTATTATGAGGGTTACAATTATTTTATCTTTTTTATTCATGAACCTTGCTTGACAAATAAAGGGTGCGGTGGTGTGTTTTTTTTAGAAACGCTTTAAAAAGTTGCCTGAATTTACCCGCAGCGCAACCCGGGAATACGTTGAATTCACACAAAACGAAAAATTGCCGCAAGGGGGTGGTCTGTCGTAACTATAATGTATAATTATAACAAAACTGGCAAGCCGTGAATAAATTGGGAGATCACTGTGATAAACGCAGAAAACGTGCCTCGAAGACTGAATGAACTCTGCAACGTTCTACAAATATATTGGTAGTAGCATAATCAACCTGTGACGGAAAGTATATAGAATATTGTCCCCCTATATATCGACTACCGCCTGGTAAAACAGTTCTAATCATTAGATATTAAACAGGTTACAAGAAATATGAGGCCACGTGTGGGATCCATCAGATAAGCAAAAAGTACCTGATCATTGAAGAGAACTTTCTAAAAAGAAGTCAATATGATTGAATAAAAAAAAGAAATCTGTAAATTCGTCTAGAATTTATAAATAAATATTTAGGATCTGTCACAAAAAGAAATTTGTTTTAAACCCGATAATTTTGCTTATCAAAATAGATGACCAAAATTTTTATAATTTATTATCACTAGAATTCCTCATTTGAAAAAAGACATAATTTTGGCAATTCTATTACATTTAAAAAATATGATACTACTCTATAAGAAAATAATCATCAAATATTCTTTCTGTAACGGTGCAAAATTTTTGCTTCCGAGCGGGATTGAACCGCCGGCCTTTGCGTTATTAGCACAACGCTCTACCGATTGAGCTACGGAAGCTTACAGATCTGTATTAACATATATAAATATATATTTTTAGAGTATATCACCAGAATATGAAGTTTTATAATGAATTATCTATCATTCCATAGATGTTAATAGAATTAAAATATTATCAAAGTCATTTTCCTTTGTGATTTATTAATGTAAACATCATTGATTAATGATAATAGAGCCCTTTTCTCTTGGCCTAAAAAAAGTCATGATTTTTGTGGTTGATAATATTGTGTAAATTCTTTACAATGGTGTGATGGTTTTTTATAAATGGGTAGAGTTTCTTCTTATCAATTATATCTATTGAGACGTAGTCAGCCGATTAGGAATATTGCACAACTCCCAGATGCATCTTTTGAGACCTCCCTCTGATCTATCTTCATCAATTGCTTTCTTCTCTCAAATGAGATGTGTTCAAGTGTCTTGCGAAGTGTGAGAGCTTGCATGTATGCTTCTACTTTGTCCGGGATTTCAACTGCTTAATGGTGTGATGATGAATATTTTTATTTATGGGTTAATTTTGGAATTATAGTTTTTCTCTTCAAGCATAACGTAATTGATTTTCCGCGAGTACATTATATCTATACTCTTGGCTATACCCAGAGTGCAGTGAGGATGCAATTATATAAACAACAATATAGTGTAGAATACCAACCAAATACTATAAGTCAAGTATTGAAGATTCGTAATGCCAACGAAAACGGAACCATGTGCAGAAACAATAGTATTTAGAATTAGACTTGAATGTATAAGTCTTGAGCGTAGAAGATGTATTGAGGATGACTGTAAGGATGGTGTGCTTGAAAGAGTATGCAGAAAATCTATAATATAGAGCAATTTAAAGTTCTGGCGGGCAAACTCGAAAAGTATAAGAAAAATAGCCTAAAAATTTATATAAAATGCTAGGGGAGAATATTATCAAACTAGGTTAACAAAGTCTTTATTTAATAGTATGCATAATTATGCATGCATTAAAATAAACAAATTGGTTGTCCAAAAGAAGATTTATGACTAATCTAAAGATTAAAGTCCATGTAAAATCTTATTTGAAGCAAGGGTTAAAAATCCACTGTATTTTAAAAGACTTGATTATTATATTTGTATTTTACCGCCATCATTATCTACAACTTTCGTAGTTGTTCAAAAATACGCTAATTTTTCTATAAAAATATCCATTTGTTTATTATTATGAAATATTACATCGGAAATTCAAACCAAACTTAGGTGAAATTAAATTTTTTATTGCGTGAAAAGATAAATTATTAACCCAAATATAAATTTTTATGATAATATGCAAACAAACGATAAAATTGAGGAAAATTCTTAGCTAATATAAGTCTTGAAATAAAAAATTAGCATTAAAAAAGGTTTTAAATAGGAAGAAATCAAAGGAAGTATGGCTAAATCTGTTGTATATAAAAACTTGTATTTTTTAATTAAAAATATTGTGTTAGAGGTTAAATAATTTATAAAAAAATATAAATTTATCTTTTATATGCAAAAAAAGGAAAACCTAATGACTTACAGAAATATTATATAATTCTAGGTTCAGAGAGCTATAACAAATATTATTATGAAATATTACAGGACCTTTGTTTTTTGAAAAAAATTCAAGCAATTTTTTTGTGTTGTCCTGAAGATTTATTTTATTATTTTAAATGTATTTTTCAAATGCACTGTAATTTCATATGTAATATGCATGGTAAATAATCAATTATTGACCACTCTTGAAGTTCAATTAAGAAAAGGCGGTAAATCATATAATTATTTAAAGTTTTATTTTATTAATTTCATCATTTAAAGTTTGATTTTATTATTTTCATTATTGAAAGTTTGATCTTTCTATATACTGTTGTTAAACTAAATAGAAGGTTTAATCTTGTTTAAAGATGCAAGATTAAAGTGCACATGTACATTTAAAAATTTAATTGTAGGTTAATTTTGTGTTAAAACTTTGTATTTTTGCATCTTTAAGCTTAAATTGATAGTTTACCGGGAAATAGCATATCATTAGCTTAGAAATCTTTTCATCCTCTTCAATACAACCTTTCCTTTCAAGACTAATTATTTTAGAGTTTCTCCTGTCCTATAGTTTGAATTTATGCCTCGATGACATTAAATTATATACAGAAATTAAGGGTGGTGTTTACGCAAATCAATTAAGTTGTGCTCAAGGGTAAAATAAAATGCCTTGAACTAGTATATAACTCATAAATATGTAAAATTATGGACTGATTTATGTGCCTACCAAATAACCCGGTGATTCAATGAAGTTTTATTAAAACAAGTTATTTCTTGGATTTTACAGAGCTTTTCATCAAAATTTCGAAACATACGATCTAATTTATGTGTTAAAATATCACAAACCAAATACGAGCCCATAATGAAAAATGGAAACAGAAGCAGAAGCGCTGCACTCCTACTAAATGATCTAAAAAGGGCGCAAAGCAGCTCAAATGAATATTTCTCGGTTGGTATAGAAGACGATATCTACAACTGGAAGGTTGTAATATTTGGACCACCAGACACACCATATGAGAATGGTTTTTTCGTAGCACATATGAAATTCCCACACACGTATCCTGACGATCCACCAACTTTTATATTTGAGAAAAAGATGTTCCATCCGAATATTTCTCATAATACGAATGAAGTGTGTATTTCTATTTTACATAAAAGTGGGGAAGATGTTTTTGGATACGAATCGATGAGTGAAAGATGGCTTCCGGTAAGAAACCCCGAGAGCATAATATTAAGTATTATTAGTTTGCTTATTGAACCAAATTGTGAAAGTGCTGCTAATATTGATGCGGCTAATCTTTATATTAAAGATAAACAGGAATATGATAGAATTGTTAGACGAAATACCCAGAAAGATTAGCTAATATAATAAAACATAGATAATAATAAAATTATAATTTATTAGAAAAATTTTCAATTAATTTTTATACATTTGAAAAAGATAAAAACAATACTTTTAAATTAGAAAAATATTGATAAAGATAAAATAGATTCTTGTATATTGAAATATTCAAAAATAAAAACCTGACCTATACATTAGAAAAACATTTATATAATTACTATATAAAAAAATGTAGAAACTAATTATATACTTGAAAATACAGCATTATTATACATTATATTAACTTGATATTTTTTCTAAAAATAATTTATGGGATGTAACAATTTGGCTTGCTTTAAAGATCCGTATTACTTTTCGCTTGATTCAGAAACATATAAGACAAACTTACTCTTAAATAAATTTTATAAGGCGCACGTTCAAGATAAATTTAAATAATCAATAATCAACCCACTGTATAGATCCATTTATTGCTGATTTGATTAAAAAATAATAGTAAGTCTAACTAACACATAAATAAATTTTATAAGGTGTACTTTCACATATAAATTTAAATAAGCATTAATCAACAATACACTTGAGCCCATCTCATTTGAGTGAAGAAAAGCAGTTGATGAAGATATATCAGGGGAAGGTGTCAAAAGATGCATCAAGGAGTTGTGCAATATTCCCAATGGGCTGACCATGTCTCAATAGATGGAATTGATAAAAAGAAAATTAACCTATAAATAAATAAAACGTGATTGATTTTTATAAATTGATTGCCCTCACATCGTTTTAATCCCCAAAATACCATAATTTGTATTTACATTTTATATAAGATGTCTATTCCATTAATTTCTGAAATATCACACTATAATAGGCGAGTAATAATGATCTATTTTCATATATATATCTCTTTGATTTATTATTTATTTGTATATCTAGGTGAATATTGGATTATTTGGAATAAAATATTTATCTATTCGTTAAACATAAAAAAAAGGTTACGTGCAATTTAAAAGACTCATCCAATTAAAAATTGCACGCATTATTTAATATAAGTAGGCTTTATACAATTCCTGTAAATTTATGGTCAACCCATTCGTTTATAAAAACATAAACATTTATTTATTTTATATTTTTTTTTACATTTTATCGTCTCGTAATAAATATATTTGAGATTGACTTTAAAATTAAAAAAAAGTTGCGTAATTAAATTTTTAGAACAATAATGACATAAAAAAAAATTAATTTGCCTAATTTGCGTTTGATGTCAATTCTCGCTTCTAAGCTGATTTTCATAAAGAAAGTATTTTTACCCGTCTAAAGCATTGTGTTTCACAGCCCGTATAAATCTATGGTCTATTCGTATATTTCAGCAAAAATAAAACCAATAAACATTCATAAATATCTGTTATATAATATTACTAAAAATATTATTAAGAGTGCCATGTCGTTAAGGCAAAAAAAAGCCATCATAGAATCAAAAAAAATTAGCGTTTGATACATTATTAGTAATATATAATGAAAATTTAGAAATACATGATTTTTAAAATATACTTACACTCCTCACAGTGTGTCTATTCACTATCTTTTTATACATTGGTTTTTAATTTTTCTATCCTATATATTTATTATATTGTGTTAAAAACGGCGCTTTTTATAAAATATAGCTGGGGCATATGTCTGTGTAATGTAGGATTCGGAATTGGAAATTTTTTATAATAAATAATTTCTTTTGATAACAACTTATATATATTCTTCTGTATATTTTCGACTTTAAGTTTTTTGTAACTTTTGCCTTCTTTTCGAAGAAATTAATAACAATAAAGTTCAAATATAGCTTAAAAATTAATATTTTTTATTATTAGACATAATTTTATTTTTTACTTTTATTACAGCATACTTATGGACATCATAATTTAAATTAACCCAATAAAATTATGTTTTTCACCATAAAAAAATATCCAAGTTGGTTTGTAAAATTATTATAAAGTATAAGAAATTCTTTTCAGACTTATGTGACGGAGAAGCATAAAGCTCAATGTTTTTTTTAAAATATCATCCAGTATATGATAACTCGTCTTACAATAGAATATTAAGCATTTTGAAGTCAATTTTTACAAATCAGGAAAGAAACTGCCTAGCAATATAATAAGAAAAATGCAAAATCTATAAGAAATCGACTTCGATTTATCGCTCTATAGTAATTCAAGATGTAAGTGCCAAGAGGTGAAAATAAAAAGGCTAAGATGAATAAAGAGACAGCATAATAAAATTTTAGATAAAAATGTAGCGATAGAAGAGGCAATAAATTATAATAAAAAGAAAAAAATTGAATAATAAATGAAAGATCTAAATATCAACGGATGAATAACCCCTTTAAATTAAACTGAATACAGTTCTTTATATTGATGTAAGACAGAAAGAAATCGTGATAAAAGGTGATGAAAAAATAATAATTGGATAATTAGAGAAAATGGGGGGGGGACAAATGATGTTGCCGATTGTAAAATCTGTCATTTGAATTAATAGGAGAATAAAAAACACTTTAATTGTTTTTTACATATAAGAATTTGAAAAAAATGTACAATGTTCACCTATTTAGAGAGCTATAGAGTCATTAGGCATATTGAATTTTCCTACAAAAAAAGATGACCAGCATAAACCTCATCATATTCTAAAATTTCGACAGATTAAATTTTACATAGGATAATTTGAGAAATAATTGCTCCATGAAGAGACAATATGCTTATTCTCCGAAATAATGTCATAAATACCAGTTTGTTTTGTCAATAATATCCATGAAAGACTTACACAAGCAGACCTTCTGATCAATGACTGATATACTAAAGCTAGATGTAGAAAGACGTAAGCTTTTAGCGGAAAATAAACTCGTAACTGTACGCCAGATACAAGGAGCTAAAGAACAAGCTTCAAAAAACACGAATTTATACAATTTATACAACAATATGCACATTAATGAGCGTATAGATGTGAATAAAGTCTGTTGTTCCATCAAATACAATTTATAATAGCGCTTTTTAAAAAATCGAAGCTTTTATAATGAATAGATAGTTTTTTAGATATTAACACGAGTAAATGGATTGTCGGTTATTTTAAATAAAGAGATTATCAACAAACGACTGCATCGTAGGAATACTGCTGGCTATGGTATATTTCTGATTATCTGTATTTTGTGTGGCCCTAGTTATCTGGGTATTAAATTATGAATGTTATTGATCTTCATACCTATCTAAGAATCGTTTTTATTTAACGATAATATTAAACCTGTATCGAAAGATAATGATTAAAGCTTTAAACAAAAGAAACAATTAAATATTTTAAGACCATAGAACCATACAGAATAAATCCAAATATGCAACAAGAGATGCCGAATATAGCGAGTGCGCACTCCTTTTTTGGGGGTTTAGAAGTCTATAAAATGGGAACGATCTAAAATATTCATAGCTCTATTATATTATTTGTTTGGGTGTATGTGGTTTTTTCTTACAAATTTACTATGTTGTAAATTTTTGTCAATGAATTAGACTATTTATTTTGTTTATGGGTTAATTTTTGATTTAACATTTATATTCCTCAAGCAGATTGTGTGATACAATCCTTAAAGCAAAATTTATCAATACTTTTAACTATCTCTTCTTGTGCTATATATTAATTGATACCCTTCTTCTCTCAAGAATTATCAGTTCAAGAGTCTTTCTAAATCCTATGCTTGCACATATGCCTCGACTTCGTTGTATATTCCAAGTTCTTTCAAATATTTCTTGTGAAATTTTGTAACCACCCATCCAACGTTATTACATATGTAATTATTTTTATCAATGAATTATAATTATTTCCCGCTTTCAAATTTTTATTAAAAGAATTCCAAATATGGTATACTTATGTATAAAACATTATTCTCGATTTGGCATAGAGAACACCTGTTTAGTTCAAACACTTATGACAGGGCACCGGGCTAAAAACATTTAAGCATATAAGTAAAAATAAGAAGTTTTTTAAATAAGTATTATATATTCTACAAAAACAGGGTTTAATTTTTATGATAAAAAATGATCATAAATATCATATTTTATAATTGTTTTTAACACCAAATGATTTAAAATGAAAATATTGAAAGTAAAACACCTCTGAAAATTTTAAGTTTATGATGGTAGATAAAGAAAAAACCGATTTTAAAAATTGCATTTTATTGAAGACATTATTTTATGACGTCTATTCATCCAAAGTACGTACATGGATTTATTGATATTTAAGTTATTTCTTTTAAATACAATAATAATTGATATGATATTCTTGTAGACTTTCAAAATCAGAGTAAATGTGAAAAATTCAGAATCTACATTGTAAAACTCACAGGAAATAAATATTCGTCTTGATACGATTTTCTGTATTTTCGAATATTTACATAAAATTGAATAAATATTTCTCTATTTTAATTTAATGAATAAAATATTATAATGATAAAAATATAATTTCAATACGTACTAAATATTGCTCGATACTTTAAATATCAAAAACCCGAATAATGCTGCACACGCCATCAGATTTAAGTTGAAAACATAATTCTTGCCCAAATTTAGTAGAATTGTCATCATGATAAAATCTAAAGCAATTTGAATTAGATTAAAAAACGCCTATAAGAATTCGAAAAAAATTATTTGATATTTAATTTGTGTCCACAAGTTTAGGGGTATTTTAAAAACCAAAATTTCATTTCTGTAGATAAAAAGGCGATAGATACATGAATACGCCTAAATGCTATTAGATTGTGATTAATTTTGAAATATGTAGAAATGAAAGAAAGATTTTACAAAGTTGATTGGGTTAATGTTACACAAGTTTTTTATTTTTTTAAAGAAATACAATTTATAATCAAAATTTCAAAAAGTCTATTGTGTAAAACTAAAAAAACTATTGAACCAAAAACCTTTTGATGCCAAAAATAATGATATGGTTAATATTTTTCGATCATGAAGATGAATAAAAGACGGTAACATTAAACCAAGTGAAGAAGGGAAATTCTGTTTTATTCAAGACAGAAATGTGTTATTCGGTGAGAGGATAAAATGCCCACATTAAACGAAGCCATGAAAACAATCGACCACCTTGCAACGAGAGGCAAGAAAATGATAGGGCACGATTATACGTGAAGGCACAATCAAATCATAAAATGTCTTAATTTCCTCCTATCAAGACGATACAACTTTAAGAAAACCAAAAAGATCAGAAATCACTCCGTGCAAGTGATCCACGAAAACGAAAATGCAGAAATAAAGGTTGATACCAGAATCAAAACATATATATTAATCAAACAAAATAGACAAGATATTTTTGTATACATTTAAAAAATAAATATTATTATGCTGATTGCAATAGGTATAACAAGCCTTGACAACTTAACTGAAGTTGCGAATAAAAAATATAGAAAGTATGTTATCTTGGCGAATGAACTTGGTTTAATTTACAAATGTAAAACAAGAATAACACCATTCGTAATGACTTTGGACGAATTATTGCAAAATTCCATAAAAATTATGTTAAGGTGTTAAAAATTCCGGACGAAGTAGATGCATACATGCAAGCTCTCACACTTCGCAAGACACTTGTACTCATCACATTTGAGAATAGAAGCGCAGTTGATGAAGATAGATCAGGTGAAGGTATTAAAAGATGCATCAAGGAGTTGTGCAATATTCCCAAGTGGCTGACTACATCTAAATAGATTAAATTGATAAAAAGAAACGTAGTCCATAAATAAAAAAATCATTGATCAACTCACTCTAAAGTTCCTTTCTAAGTTGTCACGATTAAAAATATTAGTAAGTCAAACTTACACATAAATAAATTTTATAAGGCTTACTTTCATATATAAATTCGAATGATCAGTAATCAGTCCACTCTATAGATCTATTTAAAAAAGACTTGATTGAAAAAGAATAGTAAGACAAACTTACACATATATAATTTTAATAAATTTTTACCCATAAAATAAAAGATCAATTTAAGAAGTGTTGCTGTATCATGTCTTTTAAACAAGGATTTGGATATTTACAAAATATTCCGTAAATTTTTGTTACGATAATTATGTGATTTTATTTAATCTAGAGCATAGAGAACTAATAATTTTTATTTAAAAATGAAAAAAAAATCAAATTTTAGTATTTTCGTAAGCTCAAAATTTTAATATTTTAACGTAAATAGACAATAAGCGATTGAAAATAACAATCTAAATCTACCTAAAGCACATTTCGGATGTTTTATTGTTTCATTTGAACGGAATAAACAAATAGTTAACAAAAGGCGTCTAATGAAAAAAACCAAGTATAAAAAATATGCTTATCGAAGTCTTAGTAGTAAATAGCAAACCCGAGCTTGTTTATCAGTAGAGAAAAAATGGGATGTAAGAAAAAAATATAGAATTATAAAAAAAGAAAAACTTTAAAAATAAATCACGGTCGAGAATCTTTTTGCAAAATTTACCACAGTATATCCCTGGTAAAATTAGTTCTTTGGTTTTTAGCACTTTTTAACGAGATGATTGCAATACAGAATAAGTATTAGGTAGAAATACAAAATATTAAGATGCGTGTATAGTTTTTTGCTGATGTCTGGTATCTATATGGATGTATTATGCAATAGATTTATCTTTTTGGAATAATGCTGTCAGCCCGGAAAAAGCTCGTCTCTTACTCAATAAAATATCTTTTATTTTATAATGTATATTCATTGATCTTTTTTTGCTTTATAAAAATATCTTTTGTAAAATAACTAATGGTTAAAATAAATTATGTAAAATCTCGATTTTGATTCAAAAGATCTGTATTTCTGTTGTTTAACCATTTTTTTTATGTTTTTAGGTCACATTAAACACTTCGAAGATTCAGATGATAATCAAAATAGTGCTTATATCTATAATAAGTTCTTTTTATCTTAACTAAAGCAGAAGCAGACGAAACAACGTATGATTGAGGAAAAATCTTGAAGGAAAGTGTCTTAAATAAAGGAGATTTATTGATAAAGATTGTAAATATCATGGTTTCGATTGAACATTTTGCATATCCGTTCTGTCGAATGATCTAAATTTTGACACATACAAATATAAATCGCTAAAAATGAAAATGAAAAATTAATGTATTATATCGTTATAGTAGATTTTTAATTAAAAAAATCTTAGCATAACAACAGAATATGATTATGTAAAATTTCATGAATTATTTACCGCTCAATAAGACAATTTAAAATATTAATAATTACATTAGTGTGTATTAGTTATTTTTTTCTGTTTTGATTATATGTCAAGAATGTGTTTCACTCGCTTTCAAATTTTGAATAACCAGCATAAAAAAAAATCTTATGGAATTTTTCATTAATCTAAACCATTTTTTTTGACATTATCAAGACTATTTTTAAAATTCTTGGTGCCAAAATCTTGATTCAGCTTGTATATTATTAGCCAATATCTATTATGCCTGCATTTTTTTGTAGAAAATATAGCCATGTCGATACTTCTGAGTATCTGAATATTTAAACAGATAGGTTGTTGACATATTACAATTACAAATGCAATTTGAATCATTTTAAGGTTTGATTTTCCGTTTTATTTTTTTAAAAACAATAAAAAGGTTTAAGGATATTTCTTTCTAAGAAAAATAGCTACAGATTTAAATTCAAATTATATTTAATATATATAAAATAAATAAAAAATTGATTGGTAGATCAGGTTTTCTATATTTTGCATTAATATTCTTATGCTTTATTTTTTATTTTTGCGTTAAGTTTATTTTTATCAATTTTATCTGTTTAGATGTGGTCAGCCCATTGGGATATTGCACAACACCTTGATGCATCTTTTGACACCTTCCCCTGATCTATCTACATCAAATGCTCTTCTTCTCTCAAATGAGATGAGTACAAGTGTCTTGCGAAGTGTGAGAGCTTGCATGTATGCTTCAACTTCATCCGGGATTTTACCTATTTTACCTATTTAACATATTTAATATGTAATTTTGTAACCACTCCAACCCAAATCAAATATTTTTATAAAACATTTATTTATGCATATTTATAGTATTTTTAATGATGTTTATTAAGATAAATGTACAACAAATTATTATGCAATATTACATCTTTTAATATTAAAAAAATATGAGTGATTGATGTCTATGTTTTATTGTGGTTTTGTTCGAAACAATGTATTTTATGCC
Organism: Rhyacophila brunnea; assembly: GCF_057557595.1. Taxonomy (NCBI): domain Eukaryota; kingdom Metazoa; phylum Arthropoda; class Insecta; order Trichoptera; family Rhyacophilidae; genus Rhyacophila; species Rhyacophila brunnea. The sequence continues at coordinate 3,341,297 of NW_028233078.1, read as the reverse complement.
TTTATTTATTTATTTATTTATTATGATCGCATAAGTTATTACACATAAAATGTAAGTAAACATTTAAACTTAGTTCTCCAAAAAAAATCACAAAGAATATCATGACAACCGTGGAATAAATTTGCATTTTATTCATCTACCAATAATTTGCACTGTTTATTATTAATTTTTTTAAATAAATCAAAAAAACCTTTATGATACTAGAAATTTCTTGCATCAATATATTTATCTATGTTTGCTTGGATTTTATACATCATAAAAATGAAATTGAGTAAAATAGGATTTAGATCAATTCATAATACACGATTCACCCGCAAAAATCAAGGAATATACACAAATTAAATGTTTCAAATATAAATAATCAGTTTGTCCTTAAAATTTCCTAAATAATCTAAAATTAGACAATCGAAATCAGTGTTATAAAGCGAATTTTAAATCAAACAAATCGCTTCATTTAAACATTTCATATTATGTGTAAATGTTATAAAATATCTATTCGGAAAAGAATATCATATAGCAGTGAATATGTTGGCGGAATAAAAATATTTTGAGGTTTTGCGCACGTCAAGCGATAATTTTTTTATTTTTAGGCTTAAAAAAATGTTAAATATAATGTTTTTTTTAAATTATATATAAGCACATTAATATAGATCAGAATCAATAATTAATACAGGATACATAGATCCATCAGCAAACATATATATAATAAAAAAATTGTAAATATTTTATTTACTTTATAAAAATGCTGTATACATTAATCATACTAAAATTATAGATATTGTAATAATTCATATAAAAATACTTTATGTAATTGCTTTTTCATACTAGGCAAAGCCTATCACACCGAAATATAAATTTTTAAAAATGTGATTTTGCAACTAAAAATATCGAATACTTGGCTTATATATATTTATAAGGGTTTATCTTAATTGATTTGGGACTGATTGTTCCTATCAATAGTTTTATTCGAGAAATTCATCATATTTGTAACAACTATAAATAAAATACAAATAACACAAGAAAACTTTTTCGAAAGTCAAATTCATACACACTAAGCATAATAGAACGTGGATTTTATGATAAATGGAATCTTAGAAATTTTCTTATATGCATCTAATCATCTGTAGACTTTTCGAATGGTAAACATACTAGGAAATTTTTTATTATATATTCAAAAATAATTTATCTACAATATAAATTTTAAAATTAGATCTAGAAATGGTAAGAAAACGTAAGAAAAACAATATTTGCATCATTTTATGCTTGAATTGTTTTAATTTATTCGTAGTAGTAATTAAACTATTGAGATAAAAATTGAACGTTTGAGAAAAGTATTTAAATGTATGAATTAAGTGTTAACTGAGAACCATGAAGTAAGTGATTGAAATTATTCCAAAAAAATATTGAAATGGTAACGTAATTTCGATACACTAAATGCTATCGGAAATTAATCGGTTTTAAACTTTAGAAATATATGCGGGATTTTTATTTTATAGCACCTTTTAGCTTGTTTCCTGGATTCTATAAACCCTTATATCGTCCATAGATATTTTTTATTAATATTTAGCCGGATATAATACTTTGTATATTCACTAGCAAATACTAAATACAAAGGACTACGCTTGAGTAGTTTTTCATTTTATATAACTTTATGGTCGATACTAACAACCAGATGTAAATATATGATAAAAAATTTCTTTATACGTTCATTGAAACATTAATACCAACAATTATCTATGGTTAGTTATTTTTTAGCTTGGAAATTAGCACAAGAAAAAATTTTGATTTACATTTAAAACAAACTTATTTAATGTTTTTTTCGACATTGCCATCCTTACAATCGTCCATTATGTTTATACCTTTTTCAAGACTTAAATGTTCAAGTTCTTTAATCCCATTTTTTGTGCTTTTGCTTTAGTTTGAATTCCAGAATCTTTTATATACGATTTATAGTATTTTTATGACCAGGCCATCCAATTTTATGACGTATAGTGCAATTCAAGTTATGACTTTCAAAATTAAAGGGTCTTCATTTGCTAGTAAATCATTTTTTTTTCTAAGACAAAATGACATTAGTTTAAATCATGGGTTAATTTGATTCTTGACAATTTAAATTCGCACAAGCATAAATTTATATTGCTCTTTAAAACAAGTTTAGATAATATTTATTTCAAAATTATCATTTTTACAATCTTCCACAATGCTTGTTCCTCTTTTCAAGACTTATCATTTCAAGTGTTTTACTCAAAACTATGCTTATGCTCCAATTGGCGTTTTCTACCCCTAATACATGTGACTTATAGTATTTTGTGACCACATCCCCTCATGTTATGACGTATAGTACTATTCGTGTTCTTCCTTTGTAAATTAGGGAGAATTCCTTCTTAATAGGTTAGATAAAATTACAAATTTTTTTTATTTACGGGAATTGTATAAATCTTTTTATTTGTACGTTAATTTTGGTACTGTAATTTTCGATTTTCTCTTCAAGCAAAACGTGATTGATTTACCTACCATACACATATCATAGATACACACTTGGCTATATCTTCTTCTTATATGTTCTTCGATACTTTCCCCTTTTTTCAAGACCCAATAGATCAAGGGGTTTCTTAAATCTATTGTTTGAATACATGCCTCGATTTGGTTAATGACTTAGAGTTCTTTCAGCTATTCATGGGAATGGTCAGCCTAGAAATTTAAATAATATACCCGAATTAGTGCCAATACCAAATTCATTAGATAAAACAATTTATCTGATAGAGATAGAAAAATTGCAACTTTTATGTAATAGTGATATTGATAAACCTGAAAATTAAAATATTACCATAATTAGTACATTATATATAATTCTTTATGTATGGGTTGAATTTGGGGTTATATTTTTAGTTTTTTTTCTCGAGCACGACTTGCTTGATTAACCGTGAGCAACAGCGTATTTATGGTTTCGGCTATCTTCTCCTCGGCGAAGTCTTCTTCAATACTTCTCGACCTTTGAGACCTATATATTCAAGGATCTTTCTCAATCTCAAGGTTTGTATATATCTCACGATCAGGTTCATGGGTAACATCTATAAATCAATTAAATAAAAACAAATACTCTGTTATAATTACCAAATAAAAATAAAATTTAATGCTCCATCTAAACAAGAAAGATTTTAATCATGATTTAAGATGATTTGCATGATAACTTTTTAATCATTGCCATAATAATAATTCCTTTTATCAATATCATAGAAATAATTTTTTTCATCGAATAATCAGCTTATATTGTATTATGAGATATTAAATATTAAATTGAATTAGAATAATGTATTGTTGGAAATTTTAATTTAATACTTTAAAAGCTTTACCATTTCTCATGCTTTTGACACAATCAACTACAACAAATGACTTAGTCTTACTCAACGGCCGTGTTTCCGCACACGTCACTTGATCTCCTTTCTCAACTAGACCAAAGAAACAAGGACTAAGATGAACATTATATTTAGTGTTTCTTCTTTCGTATCTCTTATATTTTTGAATATAGTGAAGACGATTTTTCTTAACAACTATTGTTTTTTCATTTTTCATCTTGATGACAGTTCCTTTAATGAAATGGGGCTTTATTCTTATGTCGCCGGTGAATGGACACTTTTTATCAACATAGGTTCCGTTCTTTGCTGTTTCTGGTGTTTGTATTCCGTAACCGAGATCTCTTACAAACCTATTCTTTCCTTCTCCATACGGATCGTAAGCCAATTGTGATTGCAGTGGAAATGTCTTGAGCTTTTCTGAGTAGTCTTCCATTTTTGAAGGGATATGAAAAATTCTAAAAAGGAACACAGACGGCGATGATCCATAAGAATGGCATAGCAATGTAATAGTGGAATATTTAGACGACTGAAACAAAATAATTTCCTTTCAAAAATTTAAATTATCAGTGGCTATGATTTTATGTTTTTTTATCCTGCAGCTAAGCTTCTAATATTTCGAGGCTTTAAATAATAAATTGCTGTAATAAGGATTCATATATCATCATATTTACTTATTGTTTTTCCTCTATATTTTAATGCTGGGGTTTTTATTTGCATATGACTTGGTTTTTTTATGGATAATGCATGATATATATTAAGCATCACCCATATCATCCCATTCTATATCCTCCTAATTTGTCAAATTAATTACATAACTGCGAAAATTTATATCGTGTTTTATTTAACGGCTATATTGTTTAAATTTTCAATTGTCAATATTATAATAAATGGTTATTTGTTTAATATTTTTCTTTGAAAAGTCAAAATTAAAAATTTATTCAAAAAAGGGGAATGTCGATTTAAATTATGCAAAAATATTCTTAGAAATATATATTTAGTACATTTATTCTAGCGTAAAAGAGATTAAAAGGCTATATTGCACACTAATCCTACAACTCTCCTTAGATGTATCCAAAACAAAAAAAATGAACATATTACTTTCGATAATATCACGTGAATTTTCTGAAAATACGAGCGAAAAACTACCAGGCTTTTAAAACCAGGTCTATCGACATAGATGCATATATTTTATTAAAAAATTTGGGTCCGTAATAAATTTATAAGGCACTTGAACTCATCTCATATATGAAAAGAAGAGCAGTTGATGAAAGTAGATGAGGGGAAGTTTAAAAAGATGTATCAAAGAGTTTTGCAACATTCCTAATGGGCTGACTACGTCTCAATAGATGGAATCGATAAAAAGAAACTTAACCCATAAATAATAATAAAATATATTCATAAAATTATACGAAATAAATAAAACAATATGGTAAAATTTTAGTTTTATAATATTAGTGGTGAATTATATATAGAGAATATCTTGATAACCTGCATCTTAATAGTCCACAGCCTCCTGTTTTTTATATTTAAAATAAATAAAAATTTATGCAATAAATGGTTGAAATACATATTTCAGATAATTGAAAATTTTATATACTTTTCAAATACATATTGAGTAAAACTTTATATTATTATACTAAAAATACAATTAGCAGATAAGCATCTATTAAATACCGAAAAAAATAATAGAAAACTTGATAATGCATAAAATAAAGGACCTTCTATATAATAGATGGGTAATCACTACTATTAAAATGGAATATAACAATATAATAATCACAATTAATTAAAAAAACCCTTGCACTATAAAAAAAGATATAAATAGATTAGAAAAAAATAAGCGGAATAAATTATATAATAGCACCTAAAGAGATGATCCAAATATGATTTATATGTGGTTTGTCATGAAAGTATATCTTAAAAGAGAGAAGTTAAAGAGTCATTTTTTTAAAAAAAAGCTTGTCATAGATAAAAAAGGAATTGAGAAATGTGAAAAATTTTAGTTGGTTCTTTTTAGAATAAAAATTAGATTTAAAAACACGGAAACATAAAATTTTTACAAATATTTGCATCAAATTTTATGTAAATTTTTTTTTAAATTTATAACGGCATTTTTTTTTATCATAAAAAACATTTAAACTTTATTTAAATGCAGATTTATCCAATGAAGTTTGTAAAAGGAAAATTAATCAGATATCTTAATCATCAATTATCAAAATTATTTCCTAAGTTCAATTCATTTAAAAAGAATCTTTGTTAGACTTTGCTCTTTATTAAGAAAAAAGAAAATGCCTAGAATAATTAGAGCAGTGTTATATATATTTATTTATGGGTTTATTTTCTTTATGTATTTTATATATTTAGACGTGGTCAGCGTGTTGGGAATATTGCACAACTGCTTGATACATTCTTTGACACCTTCCTCTGATCTATATTCATCAACTGCTCTTTTTCTCTCAAATCAGATGAGTTCAAGTGTCTTGGGGAGTGTGAGAGCTTGCATGTATGCTTCTACTTCGTCCGGGATTTTTAACTCCTTAACATATTTTTTACGATATTTTGCGACCACCACATCCCAAGTCATCACATATAGGGCAATTTAAAATCTTTAATTTTACTAATCAAATAAATTTTTGAATTGTAAAGAATTCCACTATCTAATACATTATATTCTGCACGTAGCTTTATCATTTTTTATTTTAGTAAAACTTCAAATTATGAAAAAGAATTGTTCATTGCTTCCTCAATGAATTTGATTTATCGAATATGAATCTTTAGCTGGTGATTTTTGAAGATTTGGGCAAGATAAAAAAATTTGCAGATTTTTTCGATACAATAAAATCCATTTTGACCAAAATTTCACATAACTGGCATAAAATATGTTTTTATCTGAGTATCAATGAATTAAGTGGGAAAATCAATATACAGACATGCCATTATGACTATAAAACCAAGGGAAATTCGACTTTTCTTAATATCCAGACAGTTGATTCATTGGCATTTATTTTTAGATTATTAAATTAAATAGATTTAAGATTCCAACATAAAAAAGAAGCATTGAAACAAAATGTATAGAATATTTTATAAAGATCATATTTTAACGCTTTTTAGATTTTTATATCAATGCAAATATTCAAATATTGTTATTTTTTCTTGAAAATATTTTATTTCTGTGTTTTTTTGGAAATATTTGAAAAAAAATCTAAAAGTTAGAATTTAGTCATATGATGTTTTAAGCTTTCAATATTTGTTTTTAAAGCAGAATAATTTTAAATACGCAACTTTCTATCCTTGTAGCAAAACACACATAATACGAGCCATATACTATCATAATTTTAATTTCATAAAATATCTCAAATTATTATGGAGACGCAATTTCACATGAATAAAGTGAATTAAATGTAAAATGAAGATAAATAAAATAAAAACGGAATTTTTTAATTTGTTTTTGATTCTTTTAAATTAAAATATCTAGAATTACCTTTTGAAGCGAATTTTTTGTTCAAAAATAAACTCTTTTCACAATATTGTATGTTGGAATACCATACACGATTTTTTAATGGCAATCTATCAATTAAAACATATAAAAATGGCATACATAAAAAATAATCTTCTAAAAAACAATAGATATATTATAAATTCGCTAAAGATTAGAAAATTCTAATTATATAGTCAAGCCAAAAAAAAATCTCTAAATTTTTTTAAGATTTATTAATTATTTTTTAACAAAAAAAAGCACTTTTAAGATTTAAATGGCGCAACTCTGAAAAAAAAATATCTTGTAGTGTAAAATTTCCCCATAATTTGCGATTGTTCTTAATATTTCTCTGTAAATATCACCTTACCATAGTCATAATTATAAAAAGACGGCTTGTAAAATATCATCTTAGATATTCATTCAATTGAGTAATAATATTTTCGAATACATATTTGTTATACTCAATCTGAGCAAATAACCATGTTTTATTGTACACAAAAATGCAAAATAACTTTTCAACGTAAAAAATAAATAAAGATCCCTTATATTTATGATTTTAAAACGCATATGATGTAAGTTAATATAATATCACACCGTAAAAAATCCAATTTAATCTTATTTTATTGGTAGAAAAGACAAAAAAGCATAAGAATACTTGCATACGACTCGATGAATCACACACATATGCACGCGTGTAACAAAAATTATGATTTTTTTACGCAAAACTGCATCTTTATCATAAAAAAGGCCCACTTAAGCACATCAAATGCGTTTAAATAAACAGACGGTATTTTAAATAAAAGGTTTTAAAGACCAATATACATGGGCAATTTTATTTTATATCATTTAACAGCATATTATATAAAGTGATGATAATAACGAAAAAAATTATATGCTCTTATTCATGGTTTAATTTTATCATTGTAATTTTTTTTCTTCCTACATAAAGTTGTTTATGCTTGTGTTTACATCATCATAATATCTTGCCAAAATCATTTTATCTTACATCTTCTTCGATACCTATTCCATCTTCAAGATCTTTTAGTTCGAAGTTTTCCTGAATCCTAGTTATAGAAAACTATATATATCTTTAGATGAAATGATATTCAACTTGAGAAGAGGATTGTAAGCGTGTGCTTGCACAAAAATTGTTTTAGAGAGCAAGTTTTCAATCTTAAACTGCAGGAATACCTAAAACCAGTGTCATCAAATGAAATCTTCTTATTTGTATTTTAAATAGAATCAAGTGTGAATTTATCCCCCATAATCAGAATTTTTTGTCTTAAATTAGTTCAAGTAAATTTTATAGATTTATAAATAAATTTGAGGTAAATTGTTACGTGAATACGCAATAAATCAGCCAATAAAATATATTCATTATTATGAGCGTTTATACCAGTATATGTTGCTAAAAAGGTTTCCGCTTGATAATTCTATGCTCTTCATTTCTGTACTTGAAAAAAATTTTTAGTGAAAGTATTTTTAAATAATTTGAGTAAAGAAAATCACGCCAGCTGAGTAAATTATAAAAAAATCATAAAAAATATTATTTTCTAATGCTTCGAATCCTCATATTTTGTATTTAATCTTCACCGCAAAAAGTAAAGAAATAAAAAAATTATAATCCTAATAACAAGCAATCTGGTGCCATATACACATAATAATTATTCAAAAATATTTTCATGTGTAAAACTGTAGCAGTAGCTGTAAGAATGGTATTAAGGAATATAAACGGTATGTGATTTATATAATATCTATAATTTCAACCATGGAATACCTCTGACTTTTTTTGTACTCTATTTATCACCCTAGTATCAAACATATGGCGAATTTCATTATCTGGGCTAGAATATATGGCGCCAAAAAAAAGAATAACATTCATATTACAGCAAAAATGAAATATATTATTAAAAAATCTCTTCTTAAAAATATGAATTGTTGTTAAGAATGTTCCATGTAAATTAAAATATTCTAAATAAATAGAAAGAGTTTTTTAGCCTTAGTGTAAAAAAATCGAAATTTAGATCGAACTTTGCGTTATATACGTGGGAAAATATAATATTGTTTTCGTACCTTATAAATAAAATTCTAAAATCGACTAAATAGCTCTTGTGCTATATAAGGTATGAAGAAACCAAGATAGTGAGATCGATATTTTAATTATTTATAATTATATTGAAGTTTAAATAGTAAATGCTGCACAATACTTTCTATGCGAAATCAATAAGATAAACTTCCGTAAGAAATATTGCTTCTAATTATAATTACGATTTGTATAGATTTTTAATCAAACCAAATAAAAAGTACTCTGATTAATTTGAATTTGCGTATTAAAATTTACCAATTCATTGATTTTACACAGGAGAATCGCTAGTAATATTAAAAATAGTTTATATCAGACTAAGAGCTTCAATCTACAAATTATACAATAAATGTCGATTTTTGTAATGCTTTAAATATAAGCTGTTCATTGGTAACTAAGCAATAACATTTAACAACGTACCTTTATTTCACGTGCTTTTTTGAAAGCTGCAAATCTAATTATATCAAACTTTTTTGTTTATAGTATCAGCGAAATGTATTTATTTGTTTTAGATTAATCTAAAAAATCCACAATCAAGGCTTATAGCTTTTAAGAGTCTAAAAGTGGTCTTTGATCATAATTTTTTGAATAAAAGATTGATACTTCAAAACCAGCGATAATGTAGCCCAAAATCTTTACGATATTAATGTATTTTAAATCACGTCCATCAATTCATTTTTTCATATGCAATAATGCCACAAGAAATAGGCTAGAGCAAACCATAAGTAGAAATGATACTTAAGTGATTAATAATTATTTTCAACGGTCATAATTTAGAGCCTATAATATGCAATTTTTGGTGGAAATAGCTGTTTAGAGTTATTGAAAATTTTCTTGAATTATGTGCTAATATCTGCAATTTTGTGCTTCCTTTGATATTTCCCAAAAATAATTTTTATGATTTTTTAATTCTATTCTTTTTCTTAAGCAGGTGTCCTTAATTACAAATTTTTTTTATCGATTCTTTAATAATACAATTATAAATTGTATTAAAAATTTAAAGGGACCAGATAATACAATGCGATATATTAGATTCATTTGTACGGCTAAATCCATGGTTATGATTCTATTTTTTGTTTCGAGCACAACTTTTTTAAATTCCCGTGCCCACATTGTAAAAATATTAACGGCTATTTCCTCCTCTCCGCATTAGCCTTTAATACTTTTCCAGTTTTGAGACCTATTAATTCAAGGGTCTTTCTTAATCACAAAGTTTGTATGTATGCCTCGATCTAGTTCGTGACTTCGAGTTCCTTGTGGTATCTTTCATGATACTTTGTCACCATCCCGTCTCACGTTATAACGTATGGGAAAATTTTTGTCCAACTTTTTTATATTTATCACAGCTCAGATTCTAGAAAATCGTACCGTCTCAATTTTCCGTCTTAATCATGTTTATACCATCGATACTAGTCAACCAATTTCTATCAGACAGATACAGTTCTTTTTTTTATTATATGCAAATATTAAATCTGTCATTCGATAATTTGATGTCTATTTAGATCCTATTATCTACTTTGATCTCCGTGAATCGCAATATTTATTAAGATATAAATTTAAATATTTCCCATGTTATAAGAATATTTTTTCCAAAATTTCAAATATTTCGTACATCGTATTAATTCAAAAGAACTAATGTGGTAGTTAAAAAAATTATAATTATAATTTTTGCTGCATTTCACATGTTTTATGTGTCTAATTATGGAACCGAGAGTTCGGATAATGAAAAAGAAAGATAAATTATGTTTCCGCTGACTAAACGCAATGTTTAGTAACTGGATAAGGGTTAAAATATGAATTTTCTTTATATTTATATATTTAATATAAACTTTTCGCGTTTTTTCTATAATATATTACAACTCGCAATCAATTTATGTTGAGTGAATAAGTATAAATTGATTTTATAGAAATTAATTGATTCCAAGTAAATTATCATGAAAAAAAGAATGCATTAAACCATTAGAATAAAAAATCATTTACATAAAAAATATTTAAACTATAGATGTTAAAGAAATGTTAATCTTGCTTGCGGAATCCATAAAAATAGTTATAAAAATCTTATTTCTGCTACTCTTTTTTTAAATCGATTTATAGTGAAAGGAATATTGTTTAAAAATTATTTTAAAAAGATTATATGTTATGTATAATTTAGTAAATTATAAAATGAACATTAAAGTGATATTTATATATGTTGGTTTATATTTATATATAATTAAAGCTCAAGAATATTCATAAGCACAACAATTTGATTATGTATATATAAGTTTCAAAGATAATATATGCGTAAAATTTTAGGGAAGCAGATTAAATAGCTAAGAATTCGACAAAAAAATATAAAATAAGTCGACTTAAGAATATGCTTATATTGAATTTTTTCGAGTTGACAGATTCACATAAAAACCAATACAATTTTAATAATTTTTTCGGATTAGTAATTTAAAGTTTATTTTTTATTCTTGCTACAAATGTAAATCATTAGTTCGAATTTACAATTTTCGTAGGTCAAAAATATAGGCAATAAATCACTCATAAATTTTATATTTCATTTAATGCCTATAGTATCCTATATTCATCAAATATCCTTTTTAATAGCATTAAGAAGACTTTATTTTTTATTTGAAATAACGTGTAACGTGGTTTTATGTAATCTAGAATGAAATTCTGGTAATTCTACTTATTCCATTACTTAAATCAACATTACAGAAAATTAAGTCTTTTATGCATCTAGTATAGCCTTTAATGACTTTTTTATTGATAGTTATACAAAAATGACATTTTTATATAATTTGTGATTTTTAGAAGTCTTTCTATAAGTTTTTATATATTTTTATTCTGTATTTTTTTCTTCATAACCAGTGATATAGAAAATCAGATAGAGATTTTTTTTGAAATACTCATGCTTTTTTGGGAATATTGGTAAATACAAAATAGTTTTTACGATTTATTCTTAAAAAAAGACGCTAAAATCTTCTAGAAATAACATGATAATATACTTAGTCTTTTTTATTATTATTTCGTAGCTAAGAATTTTAATATTCTCTAAGTAGAAAAAGAAGTTTATTTCAAATATAAACAACTGTAAATATTTGCAATGCATACTTTAATTGGTAAAATAAATACAAATATGTTTTCTATTAAATATTAACTATGAAATCAAAAAGGTATGATCGGATAAATTGTCCAGATGTTGTATATATAATATATTTTTTTTATTCTTCTCTTACTCAGCTTGAATTTAAATTTTTTTTCAATCTATGAATTTTAATTACATCTTTTTTTTAGTAATTTAGACATTTTTTTGTGATATTCGAAATTAATTCAACTGTTGGATAATTTTTAATACACACACGGTGATGAATCTATGAATAAGCAAAAAAAAATTGGAGATCAGCATCAATCAGTTCACACTAATTATATGACGTGAATGTTGTAATTATTACATCCGAGGATGAAAAACTTTTGGCCAATACACTGGTTATCAAATTTCAATTTATCCAATTAAAATTTTATGTGATCCATTGGTATGAAAGATATAAAAAACTATATATTGAATAGAAAGAAAAATATAAAATGAAATCATCACGGTTATTTTCAATATTATGGTGCCATTATATGTTTATTTTCCAGGTGAAATGTGATTGTGGGGGAAGAGTCAATAGACCCCCCGGTTGTCCATGTAATGGACCTCCAAGTTGTTGTGGGGGAGGAGCTAATAAACCACCAGGTTGTCCATGTAATGGACCTCCAAGTTGTTGTGGGGGAGGAGCTAATAAACCCCCCGGTTGTCCATGTAATGGACCTCCAAGTTGTTGTGGGGGAGGAGCTAATAAACCCCCCGGTTGTCCATGTAATGGACCTCCAAGTTGTTGTGGGGGAGGAGCAAAAAAACCCCCCGGTTGTCCATGTAATGGACCTCCAAGTTGTTGTGGGGGAGGAGCAAAAAAACCCCCCGGTTGTCCATGTAATGGACCTCCAAGTTGTTGTGGGGGAGGAGCTAATAAACCCCCCGGTTGTCCATGTAATGGACCTCCAAGTTGTTGTGGGGGAGGAGCAAAAAAACCCCCCGGTTGTCCATGTAATGGACCTCCAAGTTGTTGTGGGGGAGGAGCTAATAAACCCCCCGGTTGTCCATGTAATGGACCTCCAAGTTGTTGTGGGGGAGGAGCTAATAAACCACCAGGTTTTCCATGTAATGGACCTCCAAGTTGTTGTGGGGGAGGAGCAAAAAAACCCCCCGGTTGTCCATGTAATGGACCTCCAAGTTGTTGTGGGGGAGGAGCTAAAAAACCCCCCGGTTTTCCATGTAATGGACCTCCAAGTTGTTGTGGGGGAGGAGCAAAAAAACCCCCCGGTTGTCCATGTAATGGACCTCCAAGTTGTTGTGGGGGAGGAGCTAAAAAACCCCCCGGTTTTCCATGTAATGGACCTCCAAGTTGTTGTGGGGGAGGAGCAAAAAAACCCCCCGGTTGTCCATGTAATGGACCTCCAAGTTGTTGTGGGGGAGGAGCTAAAAAACCCCCCGGTTGTCCATGTAATGGACCTCCAAGTTGTTGTGGTGGTGGATGTGGTTCGAGACCTTCTTGCGGCTCATGTGGGCGTAAACCTCCAAGTTGTTGTTGTTGTGGATGAGGTTTAAGACTTCTTGCGGCTAATGTATGCGTAGACCTTCAAGTTGTTGTAGACCCTTTTTCTAGGAATAAATGCATAGACCAAGTTAATTTTGAAATAGTGTATGCATAATTAAATCGTATTCATCAAGTTATATGACTATTGATATGTTTATTTCTATTTTTATATGTGTTTCTGGATCATTTTTTTCTTGTAAGCTCGATTTTAGCCCATCATAACGGATATAAAAAAATAAGGGAAAGCGGAACTATTTTTTTTGCAAAAATATATCCTAAAACATTTAAAAAAATATTTTGATAGACAAGATTAAATACAATTTGGATTTTTATTCAAGAACAAGGCATCTTATAAATATTAAAAATGAATTTCTTGAATTTTTTTTATTACAGCATTTAAAAAATCCTTGAAGCCAGTTTATAGACGCAGAAACTCCTATAATATAAAATAAGATTCAGAACTAGAAAAAATCCGGACCATATTCTAATTCGTATATTAATTTAAAATGCGCACTGTCGTATTTTTAAGATTGATTTTTTATATAATATACGCTGTATGAACGGATAGGTTTTCCTTTTGCACTGTAATTAGGTTTTATATGTTTTTGTGGCTATTAGCTTTAGAATATATAAAACTATGTAAATCCATTTACGATTGAGGTTTTTGAATTAAGAATGCTTTTAGAATAGACTCAATCTTAGATAATGTTAAAAAATAAATAGATGAATAAACAGATTATGAAATTATCTTTTTTATTTTCAAGTAGATAAGTTTCCTTTGATCCCCCTTAATTACTCAGAATAAATCAAATAAACGAATATATATATGTTTCGGCTTAACACATAATAAATTAGCAACAAATAAATAGTTTTATATACGAATTTTTATACAAGTAGGTAATAATTTTTTTTCTCGAAATGTTGGATATTTGAATCTGTGTCTTATGTGTGCGAAAATTGTTCAGCTGTCTTTTTATTTTTTAAAAAAGCAATATTAGGAATACGTTAGGTAATACCACTAAAGCTACATTGCCCAAAATCGCATTGCGACAATAGTATTCATATTCAGATTATTAATATTAAAAAAATTAAAAAAAATGATGAAGCCAGAATAAAAATAGATAATCATGTATATCAAATCTTTTTAGAGGATTTCTATTTGTGCAATATTACATTTTTTATTTTTTGATCCTAACATGGGCTTTCCTGAATAATATTCGAAAACGGACAAAAAAATATATAAATATAAATTTTGTTTATCTAAAATGGTGCTATCTAGCAAATTTTTTGCAGCAGTTGTTATACTTTGGACAAATTATTGTGGGTTAAAATTATTTTTAGATTCCATAGTTCGTATTTATATTTGTATAGTCGTTTTAAAAAACCCGTGCAGTTGCGGCATTGCGAAATAATTCCATACTTAAATTTACGCATAGAAAAAGATTAATAAAGATGCAAGATGATAACCCATGTTCTTAGTGAACAGATAAATTATTCAAATAAATCAATGTATAGTGGAGGCATGAATTGCTGAAAATTTTTCCAAGAAAAAAATATTATCTATAACATAATGACCTTCAATAAACAGTGTAAGTTTTCTTCATGAATTATTCAAGAACGATCATATATAGATCATTAGATTCTAAAGGATACAAACCGCAAAAAAAAAGCTTAGAAAAGGAATTTATTGGTAGAAACAGCACATATAGTTTTAGCCTATATAAACTTTAGCTTCTGTTTATATGTGTACAGATACATATTTACGTATTTTTGTGTATTCATAGCGTAGGTTGCCAATTTTATATAATCGAAGCAATTTGAATATTTTTTATCCACCATTAATACGATATTATACGACTTTATGTAAAGAATGTAACATAAAAAATCTTTTAAATTGTTTTTTTTATGATAAAAAGCGGTTATTTTAGCAAATTTATAATGATATTTTACATAAAACATGAAAGACTTGTGATGTGTTATCAAGATAATCAATTGCTATTTTTTTACTTGCATATAGAGCATGGTACATTGAAAGTCTACATTTCTCTACAAATTATTATTTTTTTTATAAAGTTTAAAGACTAATGCCTATATTCGGATTTTAATATAAATTAATTTTTAAGTTTATAGCGTAAAATATTTTCTTTTTTTTTGCAGATAATATTTGAATTATGCGTCAAAATAATTCAATTCCGCAACAGAAACTCCTTATACACTGCAATATCATGCCGTTTCTACATATTGCCAGATATTGTATCTATGATATAATCCAAAGCTAAATCTATTTCTTAAATATCCTATATTCATTTAATAGGGAAGCTGATTCTTTATATGGTTAAATTAACAGTATACACGAAGCTATGCTGAAATCGTAGAATAAATGGCAATTTAATTATATTTGAAGCATACTTAAAGTCATTTATATTTTTATTTCTACTAGAAAATATAAGTACACCCATAATAGAACTTAATACGTGTTTTAATGAATAAATATTTAATAATAAGCTGATAAAGCTTTCATTCTTGTAAAATTAATACTTTATTGCTCTATAAATATATTTATATCTTTTTAAGAGATGTTACACAATTTCATTGAGAAACAGCATTTAAATTCGTCTGGAGTTGCAAGCTCTTCCCTATAGAGTCTAAAACAGAAGGGTTTTTGAAAGTAAATGAAAATTTGTGATATTTTTAACATTTAAAAGGCTTTTTTCATCTTTTGAATTCTAAAAAATAGTGATAAAATGGATCTATAAATTATATTTTTATCCCTTTTAGTTGGTACCTTTTTTTTAAAAAATCCCAAAATTCTGGAAATTTAAGATTTAAAGAGCTATATTTGAATAAAAAAAGCTTATTATGAGTCTATGGTTCTCATTTCTGGATATATAAAAAAATAAGTACATTAAATTATTTCTTATCCTTCATTTATCAAAGAAAGGCTGTTTGCATATTATTAATAAAAATTTTGGCATTATTTTAAGTTTAATCTGAAGCTCTATAATTTAATATAAGTGATTATTATACTTTAGACTATGCCCTACCTTTTTACATCATGAATTATTATAATGCCAATAAAAAGCATTCTTTCCGTATGTAAATGTATTTTCTCATAATTTATTACTTTAGTTCATTATAAATTTGAGATATATAATTTTAGTATGAATTGGATGCGAATAGTCTATTTATGTAGTCCGCGCTGTTTATTACAATATTTTCTGTATTTTTCATTTCTAGAATCTATGGAAAAAAATTATTAACACATCTGCAAAAAGATATTTCTAGGTTTCTCTGAGACTTAATTTTACAATTTACTTTTTAGAAGATTGCCTTTATTATTGTATATACTATGTCTATAAATTTATTATTGTTTTTATTTTTAGTACCTCTTCTCTAATTAAAAATGTTTTATATGCTCAAAAGTAATTTACCCTGATTCTAAAAGAATTTGAAAACATTTTTATTTATATCATATTATAAGATATTATAATTCAATTTCAATTTCTTCTAAAACTTACAATGGCTTTGTAAATATTGATATTAAAATCCCCAAGACCATATTAACCAAAACTACTATCGTTACCCCGATTATTTTAGAATATATTAAAACACAATTATAGAAAAGTTCAAATTATTTCAAAGTATTAAAATGATTAATTTTACATAAATTTTGCCTAATTAAATAGATACTTAAAGATTTTTTTATGCCTTTTCTAAAATTAGTCAATTCTGTATATAAATTTTACTTATTATTACTGTATTCAACGACATAAAAGTTCTAGTGTTTTTTATACTGCATTCTTCTATATATTTTGGTTGTTTTATCCTTAAAACTTACATTACGATCTGGTATTTTTGCGTTTACACGAATAAAATTGTAATTGTTTAGTAATGGGTATTTTAATAAATAGAAAGTGATATAATTTACTTCTTTTCTTTCGATATATTTTTTTGAACATACAAATTCCAGCAATTTCTAAAAAAATCAAGGATGAATCGTCAAGTATTTCTCCTTTTTGGTAATTTTTGTTTCAGCACTCAAAATTGTGCAATCGTCGTAACATTCTATTGATATCGTATTAAAAGATTTCTACAAGTGTATATAATAAATTTGAAATAAGCTTTTTGTTGATTTTTTATTAGACATTGATTCAAAACACTATAATAATTTATATTTATTTAAAAAAAAAATTAGTTTTTTTTGAGTCATATAGATCACTGATTGTTTGTAGAATCATTTATTTAAGATATAAAACCGTAAAAATTTATAAACATTGAAACTTTCACTTTTTTAGATACTTATGCTATTAAAATTTATGTTTTTCTATTCGAATCAATGTAAATGATTCTTTTAAGGCGAGTTTATAGAGAAAATATTGTACTCTAATTTTCAATACTACATTTTATACTAAATGTACTGTTTACGAAAGTCTAAAAAAATATAAAAACACATCCTACCCCATATAAAATTATCTTCCCTTAATAATAACAAATAAGTATAAAAAAGTCACATTTTTTATATGCTTTTTTTGTAACTTTATTTTTTGACCACCTACAAGTATCGCTAGCTTTTTTTTAATGAATTTTATAAGATTCCACATCAAAACTTGGAATTCTTATTGTCTATGTATGTGCATTTATTTTGCTGAAACGTGTGATTTATGCCTATTTTTTACTTTTCTTCTATAATAAATTCCTAACATATTATTTCTCACATTATACATAAGAACTTAATATTTTTTTAAAAATATTTAATCCTTCACTGTTATCCTGTAAATATGATCAGTTAAATCCCATCTTAAAGCTAAGAATGTTCTCGTTATTTTATATTTTAATGACAATATTTATAGCACATTTTCTTAAATGATATTAAAGTTGCTCTTTTTATAACGAAGAAAAATCAAAATAATGTGCATATAAATTTCTTAAAAAGACATACAAAATTTTGCTCTAACACATAAAAATCTAGACTATAATCCATAAAATTCATGATGAAATATGCAGACTATTCATTAAAGCCGGGTAATAAAAAATCCACCTTAGATTTTTTATGTCAAGACAGAACTATTGACGAACGTGTAAAATACAAAGATTTTTATTTACCCGAAAGTAACATCTAAAATGTAATAATTATTAATATGAAATAAAAAGAAGTTCGAGTGTATTTTTCTCAAATAAATTTTCGAATAGAGTTCATATTTGCATATAAGTTAGAAATACTTGTAACTTTTATCCCGCCAACTAGCAAGATATGCGGTTCTTGTAATATAATTTCTTTATTAATAAATTAAAAAAACTTGCTTGCTTTTCATATTTGAACAAAATAGGTGTTCGTAAACTAAATGGTTCATAGATTCGATTTTTTTAAGCTTTAACTATAAACCATGTAGCTAAATCATGACGTCAACTCATTAATAACTTTAGAAAAACAAATTTATTTACCTGAGTATATCTTATTTCATTTCCTATCAATAAATTAAAGTGGACAGAAATTTGGATCGTCTTTAATCTTTTAAAGGTAAGAATATATGCAATTATATAAAAATGCAATAACTAAGCATTGAAAAAGTACTAAATTGGGCGATAACATATTTAATATATAAAAAATAGGTTATATATGTGCTATAAAACACCATGATTTTGATTTTCACGTAAACAAAACTGTTTTTTTTTTCATTTTATTTTCATGTATTTTTAAGTCTTAACAAAAAAAAGTGATTTTGAGTGTTTATTTTACGATTTCTTGTTTTCTCCACCGTTTTTTTAGATTCTTAATGCTATAAATTATAAATATTTTTATGTGCATAAAATCTGAAAGACAATTATTATTTTTTTGAACCGGTAAATAATTATTTACTATCAGCAATTGAGAAATAATAGTAATCTCTATATATAATTCAAACCTATCTTACAAAAAAAGTTATACCGTATTTAGTTTTTGCCTTTAATGAATCCTATAGATGTATATTCATATCAGAAATTTTTTTCACATACGCAAATTTGCTTTGATCTTTAAGCTATTATATACTTTTTGGATACTAAAAATACAAAACTCTAGTAATTATTTGATTTTAAGGCACGCTGTCGCTTTTTATAACAATAGTTTACAGCCATTTATATTAATACCACAAAAAATTTATTAACTTTTTGCCTGAAAACGCTAAAAGGTTTTTTAAATAAGCTATAATTATGATTTTTAGATTTTAGATATTAAAAACATGAAGTAAAGTTCACTAAAAGGCCCAAATTTTCACTGTCTTCAGCTGTTTAAATTTAAATGTTGTGGTAAAATATAAAAATCGAGCATAGCCTACGCTGGGTTATCTTTCTTAATAAAAATCAGATTCTTGATTTTTCTTCTTTATATTATTTTTATGAACCATTGAAATTGATGATTAGTTCTCATTTCAAGCAGAATTTTTACTTTTAGAAAATATAAAGCAAGAAAATGGCTTATGGTCAAATTTTGTCAGATTACTTATTTACAAACTTTAAAAAGGGGACAATAAACTGTAACATAAATTTTTTTATCAGCATTTTTATGATAGATAATTCGCGCACATTATTGCCAATTAACTAATAAATTTAACTTTTAGCTGAATGAATAGATTATGAATGCTGTTAAACTGATGCATTTTTTAAATATGTAGCCCTTTTATTCATGGATTTGTTTATAGATAATGCCTTTATGTCTTGAATATTGATTTTTCTAGTTTCTTGATTTTTTGCGATCTAAAAAGGGATTTTAAAAACTGTTCAACAAAGATTTGATTTTTTTATGCTCAGTTTCTTTCAATTATTTACTTCTTGAGCAATTAAAAAAATAATAGGTTATTTCTGTAATACTACTTTGTTTTATTTTTTCAAAAAACTGAATTAAAGTTTATATGCAGCATCCAGTTTTACGCTTCTTTCATCTCATTTTCTTTGCTACTATTACCTATACATCTTCCCCTTCTGAACTTATTCCATCAAACTCTTGTAAACCACATTTTTTATCCTAGAAACACAGATTTCGCTGGCATTTTCAGATTCATAATATACGACTTGTAATATTTTGTACACACTCCATGTAATAAAACGTACTCTGGGTGTTTTGGGATCTGCATTTGTAAATTTGGTTTAGTAGATTCAAAGTAATTTTTTTTATTCTATAATTTTTAAAGTTATATAGGTTTCGAGTATGGTAATGCTGAATCTAATAAAAGCGATCGTATTTTTTTATATCATTTATATTAATAAATTGTAGAATCTGCAAAATATGGATGTATTTTTTCTTGCTGGCTCACATTGTAATGTTAGCATGTTCCTTATATATGGTTTTTCACTTAAAAAAAACCCTATTTCGCTCGAATTACAAACCCTTATGATTCTAGAAACCATGAAGTCAATCTGATAACCACTAATTGTCTTTTACGTCAGATCTAAAGCCAGAATTTTATAGAATTTGCTATTCGAGGATATGCTTTGACAAAATCCGTACTTAATGTCGATATAATTCTTTTACCTTGATAAATTATATTTTGTGTACAACAGTTTCTAACCTCTTCTTAAGAATTTATGTTTTTTACATAAGGTACTATTTAAATATATGAATTACTGGTCATACGAATGGTTTTTTGGTACAAAGGTTTTATTTCGTTTTCGGAATAAAAAGTCCTTCTTAAAATATTAAATCTATAAATATATGAATTACTGGTCATACGAATGGTTTTTTGGTGAAAAGTTTTTTTTTGTTTTTGGAATAAAAAGTCCTTTTTAAAATATTAAATCTAAATTTATATATTTTTGGGGCACAATGTCATCGATTATTTGTTTATGAGCGTCTTTGTGTGCAATTTATATATAATTTTGAAATTCTTTTAAATTTTTGCAGAACTTTGGCAATATATCCTCTTATTAAGTGCCAAAATATAAAAATTAAAATTTTATAATTCATTCAACATACTTTGAAATGAACACGAGTTAATAGAATCTCAAATAAATTAAAAAAATATAATAAAATTTTAATGATTTTTTTTTTAAATTAAAGCATATCTCAAAATTTTACGAAGAATTGTTTATTGTTTTTCATATGAAAAAGGGCAGCTTTTTTTAATTCTAGTAAAAATATTCTTTAATTCGCAATCTTTTAATATAATTTTGTCATAATTATATAGGCGTAACATATAATATTGATTAGTTATTAGAATTAGTATCTTTCATCACAATCTTAAAATTTATCAATAAATTTATGATTTTCAGCAATACCATTAATTTTTCACGAAATCATAAAGTTAGAAAATAAATAGAATATCAAATTATGACAATCTTAGTGTATTTAGATAGAATATTTAATTAGTGATATCCTCAAAATTTTTTTAAAGAATAAAGGATACACACATTAGTATAACGCTGGTATTTTAATGTTATTTATAGGATGCTAATACACAATATTGAGATATTTTGCATTTCAGAAACGAAAGTTGCATTTCTACTGCATTATACTGCCTATATTTAATTTAAAAATTATTTTTTATAAGTTTTAAGTTCATATTCATGCATTTTTAACAAAAACATATAGAATCTTTATTGTTTCTGAATTTATCATTCTCTGCAATATTAATCGTTCCTAGCAGTCAGTAAATCCAATTTATTATTAAAAACACTGGCCATATGTGTATCTTTAATGTTAAATTTTCGATATTTTTTTATTTTTCTAAAATTTTTATTCCCTCTAGAAATTTTTTTTACTGAATATATAATAAAGATTGAAATATTGGATCGAGAATTACGTCGGTTTTGTCTTGGATTTTTCTGGTGCTTTTTTTATAAAGGCAAAAAGACAACGCTAATGAATAAACTCAATTACTTTGTTTTTTTCTCTTTTATCTAAATTATTCTATTCCTATTAAAAAATTTGCGTTTCTTTATGCAAAGAAAATTGAATCAAAAAAATATCAGTTGTTTTTACCAAAATTTACGATTTTTATGTGTATTCTAAATACTTCTATTGTTAAATTTCTTGAAATTAGCTTACATATTTTTATTTGGAAAATTTTCGGGATGTGAAAACTTATACTCGGCACATTTAATATAAATCATATTGATATTCTCAATTTTCCTTATAAATGATAAATATTTACATATTTGCGTTGCTATTCAATCATCTGATGCTGAGAATACAATAAATCAATGTATAGTTATTATAAATAGCCGAAATTAGTTCATTTGTTCGCCATATAATATCATTTTACACTCATATTGAATTTAATTCACTTATATACTTTCCTAGCAATCATATTCTGTATTAATCATGATAGAATGCTTTTTATATATTTTTGTATTATTGGTTTTTAAATTTACCGCCGTGATTGGGCAAAACTTCTAGTAAACGTCACAATCAATTTTTTCATATGTTAAGATATTTCAAAAGTATATGATTGCATCTTTTTATTCTTATAGTATTTTAGACTTTTTATATTTAATTTTATTCTTCAAAATAAATCGATGTTATATAGATAAATAATAAAATTAAGTTTAAAATATGCGCACTTGATGTATTTTTTGCAAAAAATTATGGCTATTACTTAGAAAATTACAATTTAAAATTATAAATAAGTGAAATTAAATGCTCTTGCGGGATTTACTTTTGCTCTACTAACTTTTCTGATGATGTTTTTTTTAACTATAACAGTTATATTTACATCTTTTACTGCATATTAAGCATTCAAAAATTTTTTTTATTAAAAAAATCACAAGCATATATTTTATTTCATTTTTTTTATGGAAGAACTATTGGGCAGCGATTTAAAATTCGCTAAGCAAATAGTTGATGAATAATATAAAGTTTATATTGGAGTAAAAATTATTATTCAATTATTTTTTTTCATGATGTAACTATTGCATCAGCTCATTTAAGAATTACAGCCTACCTATTAAAAGACAAGAGAAAAAATCACCCAACCAAAATCAATAGGATATAATTGGTATAAATTTTGCGAATATTTATATAAACAACAACATGTTGCCTTTATATGCAATCATCATTGACACTTTATATTTTTTTATGTGCTTTTGAATCTATTTTATTCATAAATTGCAGGCGTGGAGAATGTCCTAATCCGAATCTAAGATGCTCTGGTAAATCTAGTTGTGCAAAAAATGGTGAATCTTCTAGTTTTAGTTCGTCTAATAATTGTAAAAGATGCTCTCGTGGATGTCCACCCTGTAAAAGCAATGGTTTTCCTTGTGGATGTTCGTCCTGCAAAAGCGATAGTTGTCCTTGTGAATGTTTGCCCTGTAAAAGCAATAGTTGTCCTTGTGAATGTTCGTCCTGCAAATGCAATGGTTGCTCAGGTGGATATTGATGTGACCATTCAAGATTAAAAATTATGAGTATTTAAGTTTTAAGATTAGAATAGCTCATTTATAAAATAAAATGTGAAATTATTTGCTTTTTTATGCTAGTTACAACCAGTAAAAAAAATCTATTTTTGAATTTTATTATCTTAATTCAAAAAAAAATAATGGTTTGGATGTTTGCTATACATGGATGGGATGAATTCTTACTAATTATTCTTATATGTAATAAAAAAAATTTTTACAATTTTTTTTAAATAAAAACCTTTTTATTGACGGTATAAATTCATATTATAGTAGTAATCTATTAGCCAAAAACATTTTTTATGTTTATATTCATTAAATTTTTGTTGAATGCTAATTATTTTCAAATTATAATCGGTTTTTTATGTAACAGCTGTTTCATTATATTTATAAATAAAAAAATTTTAATTTTCATATATTATACACTTTACTATCATCATTCTTAAACTAGATAATGGTATATATTCTTTCGAAAAAGACATCTTATTCATTTTTTATTTTGAAAAAATATATTTTTTTTCTTGGTTTTTTTATGAATTTTGTAATTGACCGTATACTTGAAAATTAATTTGTGATTTTTATGCAGAAAAATATTTCGAGGTATCTAGTGTATTATTAAATTCATTATTATTTAAAAAAAAAATTATTATGGATTTTGCGCAAGAACTTAATAAAATGTGAGTTAAGATAAAAAAACATATTTTTAAAGCCCTTATTATGATCTCAAACTTATATTGAAAAAAAAATTATGTTTCCGAAGATCATTCTTGTAGTTATCTAAACATGAACAGCAATTTTTTAAAAAAAATCACCATAAATTAAGTAAATGAAAATGTTTCAGCTAATTGTATATGATAGGCACATTGGACCCACACTTGGACCAAATAAATTAAATCATTATGCTAAAATTTTGCCTTTGCATATTTTTTTATTTTTTCTATCACATTTTTATATTAATATGATTTTTAAGCCTCTAAAATTATGAATTTAGACTGTTTAAGAATGTATTTACAGTTATAGTTGATATTCTTTAATATTTATGGCTGAAAAATGCAAAATAGAAGAATAAAAAGCTTATTATACATAAGTGCGATTATTAAGTTTAAAAAAAAGGATTAATTTGAATGAATAAGCATGTGAGTTCAAAACAACTGATTTGAAACTAAATTTATAATAAGAAGTTCGGCTTTCTATTTACGTTGCTACGACCTGAATGAAAAAAATTATTAATCGAGATATATTTGAACAAGAAATCATATAATCGGTTGTGTTATCTTGGTATATGTGTTCGGAACATGCAATCAAGGATGAAAAAAATATAAGAAGCTAGATGTAAAGGTGGAATTTTACAGGTGAAGCAGGGTAATAAAAATACAGCAAGTCAACTTTTACAAAACTATAAGACGCATGGTTGGCTTACTTGTTATTTCTTTTTATTTAAAAATGCAATTTGATATGATATAAAGATAGGTAGTGCAAATAAAAACCTTTAAATAAAAAAATATAATATGTAACAACATTTATACCAATTTTTAATATGGACAATTTTAAAGCATTTAATAGATATTTAAATTCTGGAAATTATGTCAAGTAACAATAAAATCGTTTAATTCATATGTTATTTTTAAACCGGTAATATGGAACTAAAAATAGCATACGATATTTTTTTTTTACAAATTGTTAAAAACGTCAAAAATATATTTATATGTTTTTAATGAATAAATAAAAACCATATGATGTTCTTTTCGTAGGTAACTGACTAGTTTTTTTATAAAAAAGAAAATCGAGAAAACTTCGTAGAGCTAGAGTATTCTGATACATTTTTATTGTATTTTTTTTATTTAAAAATAAAAAAATAATAATATTCAAGCACCTGGCTTTTTATAATTTTATATATGAGCAAGATATTATATCTGATATTAATACTTCTTTGTTATATAAAAATGAATATAAAACTTCAGAATTTTACTATTATAAATACAAATTTACACTTATAAGATGGTATAAGAACATCTATATATGTCATATTCAAAATTATTTATCCTGTTTGTAAATGTTTTAAATACTATGAGCGTGTCCAAAACTAACTATAATAGCATTTCTAGACTGATAATACTGCTTTCAGTGGGATAAATAGGTACTTTATCAAACTTAAAAAAAGTCAAGCTTTTTTCTTAAAGGGCTACTAAGACCCTGGTATAATTATAATGGCTTCATATGTATGATAAATGCAAAAAAAAACACTTAGACAAACATACCAATTAACATTTAATGTGAACTTTTTCAATGCATAATTTTTAAAGAAACTTTAAATTCAAATTAAAACATAAAATATATTTTAATAATACAAAAAAAGGCATTTGGGTTAATTTCCGTCTGCAAATATATGCATTTTTACGGCATGTATTGTATATTATTGGAAATTTAACCTTTAATTATTCCAAGGCTCATACATTTATCATTGTCTAATTATTCATTTAATCTTTTATAAATTATATGTTTTTTTACTCTACTAGATTATTCTAGAATATACTTTCTAAAACTCTGCGCTATTAATAAACTTGTTCACTAGTACAATTTAATGCTTTTAAGTTGAGCTTAGATGTGGCATGCATTAGAGTGAGTGATATCATATAAAAACTGTTTGAATATGATATATTAATTTATTTTGTGCATAAAAATATGTAAAACATAACAGCCCACAACACGATTTGCGTCGAAACCTAGCATTTTAGAGGTATCTTCAGTCACAAAAAGTTACAAGCCATATATAAGTATGTTTGATCCTAAGAAAAAACTTATTGCATAACAAATGATAAGATTATGAAAGAAACATGAATATAGAAGTCTTGTGTGTATAAAATACATTTAAAATGTATCTAAAGATGATAAAATTTAAAAAGATATAAATAAACTAGTTTTTGTGCGTTATAAATTATTGCGCAAGCAAGCATTAACGGAATAAAAGAATTATTTACGCATTAATAAATATAAATTTTGGTAGTAAATAATTCAATAAATAAAAACAACTTCTTAGAACGCATGTTTTGTCACAAAATTCTTGATTATAAATGCTTGATGTAGTATCGAATCATAAGGCGCTCATAAAAATATGAAAAAGAGTATATCCATATAAATAATGCTATTATTCTAGGTAAATCTGCTTTACATATGATAATCAGGATATCCATATATATTCAAGCCATATTTGCGTCAATGTTCTAATGATTTTTAACTTTTTCGGATTCTTTATATCAATTTTCTACTGATATTCGATAGTTTTTGTAATTTAAATCTAGATTATACAAATTAAATATGAAATAATTACTTAAGGTCTTCGCGAAACACTAGAAATTTCAACTATACTTGAAATAATTAATAACTTTTAGATAAGGCAAGTATTTTTCGTCTTAGAGCGTAATTAGAAACATTTTTTTACGTGTAAGCATAATATATTAACCCAAAATGGTGTTTATTCAATATTTCTTTTAGACTTATGAGTTTAACATTACCTGAAAAATAAATTTTGAAGCTAATTAATTTAAAAATATAATTTTTTTGAAATAAAGCATGTTAGTTTTGAAGTTTATACAATCTTTGAATCGAAATAAATATTTGAATTACGTTTATTTTTGTTGTTTAAAAATCCGTTCACCGTAGTCAGTTGTATTAACAAATCATAGCCTTGTTTCTCTTAAATCATTTTTAAGTAATATAATATACAACTATCTAAATTTTTAGCAAGGATTTGATATATACTTCTTGGAAAGCGAGTACATTTTAATGAAATAAGGGCAAGAAGGTAGCGCAACAAAATGACTCATTACTTTTATTCTTCGAAATTTCGCGTCGAATTAATCCCTTTGATACTTATTTTTTGTTTAGTTTGAAATTTCAATTCATCATAGATCATTTTAAAATAATGATAACATATTAACACACAAAATATGTTTTTTTTGTGATTTCTACCTAAACCGTATCTAATTTATTTAAAAATAATTTTATTAAGTCAAGTGATTTCTATATTAAAACATTTTAAGCCAAAAATCTAGACAATATAATTTTTTTAATCGAACGCTCATAATATTTGCATCAGTTAATAGAAAATTATAACCACTTTCCTTAATAGAATTAACCAAAATCACATTAAATAGCATACAATTGTAACTGATATAGGCATGTGCGTACTTTTAATAAAAATGGTAAAAAAAATAAGCTATGAAGAGGAGTGAACCATTTTCGCGGCTCAAAAAAACAATAAAAGTTAAAAAACTATATATAGGCTGAATAAAAATGTTTTATGTGAAATTCTTTAGATATTATGGGTCTTTTGTGTATTTCGGTTGTCGCATTCAATTTAACCAGACTTTTAATCGATTCAAATATATTTTCCTGACACCGGATAAGAATAAACTTAAAAAAAGAGATAAATCCTGGATTTTATAGCTGCTCATAACGATTATTTTTGGCAGAATCTTTGAATCTGTCATTTAGGATGTTTAGAGATTATTTAATGGTACAAGATATGTTGTAAAATGACGTGCATGTTTCCATTTTAAATTAATAATAACAGACCAGATTATGAACAAGATGCTCTATTTTGGCATTAGTGAAAACATCTACTACGAAGTATTTATTTTTATCTGTATCTAATAAATTCAAAAAAAAAGAAAGCATTCTAGCGTGAAAAATAAAACCATAAAAAGTTACAAAAAGGATTCAAAAACATATATTACGATTTCTGCCTTATATTAGCTCGGCATATATATATTAGGAAAATCAATCGATTAGAAAGAATAAAAACCGATTAATAATTATTGAATCCTGGTAATTAACAATAAAGCTCATAAAGGTATCAAATAAAGCTCTACAAGATTTTTTTACATATGCAAAAAGCCATCTTAAATAAGGATAAAGTTTTATAATTGTATTTATTCTGTTTTAAACTCGATTCTCTATTTCAAAACCTGCAATTTCTTCCTGGAAAGTATATTTTATATTGAACACCTATATTCTTTTTTCAATTGAATTTTTACCAGTTAAACCACTTTAGAAGTCATTAAGTACAGAGTTTAGGGGCAACTATTAGTGGTACTACTAAAATAATGTGTGAAAATATGGGAAATCTAAGACAAAATATACAATTAATGTGTTTTTGAAGATAAAAAAAATTGAGCAAAAGATTATGATATTTCCTGCATCGAATTACTTTACCTCAATAATAAAAAAGTGCTATCATATGGGTTTTTTTATAAAAAAAAATTACAATATCCGATTACCGAATTTCACGTATCTATATGCGTCGATGTATATATTATATGCATAAAACAAAAAATTGTTGCCATAATTAAGTATATATCATTAAATAAGTAAGATATAACAAGACTTTTAATATTAAAATCATATTAAGAGTTTTTTTAATCCCCAAAAGTTTATTCCCAAACTTCGATAATATGTTTTAAATTCGCTTATTGTACCATAAATTATTTCAACCCAAGTTTCTCTTTAAGCTTTTTTTCTTTTTTTCATCAATTTTTTTCGCAGAAGTATCGTTTTAAAATGAACAGAGAAAAATAGGTATAAAATTTTATGTATTCTAATATGTAATAATTAAGGGTATAAATCCCAAATCAGGAATTTTCGTCAAAATATTATTTATAATCATATTTTTTAATATTAAATTTGATTTTTCAATTCAATGCTTTTTTTCAAAAATATTTCATGGGATTCAAATAGATTTAGTCATATTATGTGAATATTTTATTGCTTAAAACGGATGTGTCAATCTTTTTTATTGATAGAAAACTATTAAAGACAATGTCTGAAAAATAATTCGAATCAAAGTCTAAAAATCCAACTATTTATTAATCAAATAAATTCTGTAAATAAAAAATAGAATATATGTCTGTTTTAAATTTTTTATTATTATCTATAGAATTATACTTTTTGTTCTTACCCCACCCAAAATATAGTATTGGCAATTTTTAATATATATTTGGCTTTTAACAATTTTTTATAAATTTTGTCGAATTATGGCTTACCAGAATCCTCTATAATTTTTCTTGGTTTGCCCTTATTTAAAATAATACACATCTAATTTTTTCTCCTGTATGTATTTAACAGATTAACAGACGTTTTCAAATTTTTATTCAAAAATGTAACTTTTCTATAACATCTATATCTAAGTTTATCTTGAGGCATATTTTTATCCGGTATATATTTTATTGATTGGAAATAAAATCATTGGATTTTAGATTAAGTACAAATTTTGATTTTATCTGTTTTATGTTTTTATATTCTTTCAATATTGCAGCTTTTTTGTATTTTAATTTTTTTTTTGGAATATGAAGGAACAATTTAACAGAAAAAACAACCTTTTCTGCAAGAAATTTCCGACTAAATATATGTAAATCGTTTTATCTGTTCTGCCTTGTTGATACAGATGGCTCAGACAAAATAAATAACCACAATTTCTATATATATGAATGCATAAATATATTCTTTTCTCTTATTATATGCATATGGGTACGAACTGATAATTAGTTTAAGAATCTTTGATAGTATTTTATAATAAATAAGCACATTCTTGTGTTCTATTTATATAAAAAATGGAAATTGTATAGTTTATTCGATTTCTCTTGAGTACATTGCAAAGATGGCAGCCAATCGATAAAATATCGATAACCTAGAGTTTTAAACAATTATATGTGGCATTAGGTATTTCTGATTGCGCATTCAGCTTGCTAGAACGGGGATCTATTGAAGATAAAATTTTAAAGAAAATTTTTACAAATTATAAGGCTTTAATTTTTTTATAAAAGCCTATCACGTAGATATAATATATGCTAAATTAATTAAATATGTGAAAACACATTTCTTAATGTTCTTTAAAGGTAATAGGTGTTTTAAATAGCATACTACGGATAAGTTAAAATGATCTCGCTATTTTGGAGAATATATATGACCTCGACACATAATTTGTGTTGTAATATTGGCTATTTCGATCAATGGATAGATTAAAAAAGAAATTTATGGGATATAAATGTGTTATGATAAGAATTTTATAAATAACGGCCTTGATTTGATTACTATTTGTGCAACAAAAAAATTAGATTGATACGGTAATTTTAAAATTAGATTCAAAGAGTAATTTTAATTTTTGGTCTATTTTTTTTTTATATAGAAACTCCGATTTATAAACACTTGAAATATTTATTTTTAATCAATCTTATATGATTTATTGATCCATTTTTATTATTTTTTATAATATTCTATTTTATTGCTATTAATTGGATTTATAGTAAAAAAAGTATGCTTATAAATTAGAGAAACTAGTATATAACAGAACATAATATAGTTCTAGTAGTGTTTTATATGATTTTTTTAAATTAAAATTAATTCAGTAGGTTTGTATAGCCTATTTGTTCCTATGATTAAAAATATAATGTAAATGATAATTTTAAACAAAGAGACTTATAAATAATGTGCTATATTTGATATGAAAAGGACTGCACAAAGCCTCAAAAATATAAGAAAGAGAATTAAGAGAAGAATTTCCATGATATTTTATGATTTGATCATTAATTTTATTGCAAAAAATAGTCTTCTGATCCAGAATCTTTATCTAGTCACAAACCTATTCAATATAATGTTTTATCGAGATTTTATGCATAATTTTTCATTATTTTGCCCTATAAATTTATTATATAAAATTTGACTTGGTAAGCAAAATTTGCTTTAAATATTAATTATATTATTTTGATATATGTTAAAATGCAAAGAATCATATTTATATTATATTTGAGGACATAAATAATTTTATTTGTTTATTTCAAGCAAAAAGAATTTCAGCTGATTTTTATGATAAACAATTAAGGCTTTATAATGGAAAAACAACTTTAAAAGTATAAAATAAATGCAAACTTTGCCAAAAGAAGCATGACTAGATTCTGTGAATCTGATATTATAAATACTGCTAATTTATGTTCTGGATATTTTTAGATCTCATGCACATAAAATGAAAGATCATGCTAAAGGGTCTTTATAAGCTAGTAACCTTCTCAGGATTTAATAATTGATTCCCATACATAAATCGTTAGAAGTCAGCAACTTGTATACTTTTTAAATGGGTTTTCGGTGATATAACATATTTTTTAAAGGATATAATAAATTTCACATCATCCAAGATATAAAATAGTGGTGAAAGAGGCAACTTATGTATTTATATTAATATTTTTTTGGCACATTTTCTTTAATATATCTTGTAATTGTGCCTTTTTTTCATTTTTTTGCGCGTTTTGGAAAAGAAACCTTTGTATGAATATGTGTGTTTAAAAGGCATGATCTTATACAGCTCTGGGTTTGATATTGTATTTTATATATATCGCTAACAGAAATTATTATGTCTTTTTTATATTTTATAAATGACTAAATCATTATAATAATGTTTTCCCCTATAATAAAATTGTGGAAAAACATGTGCTCTATTTTCGTGATGTTTTAAATGCTTATAATTCATTAATAGGGCTATATATTGGTAATATAAGTTTTCGAAAAATCCTTGATATAATCATTTGTTTATTTATTTTATATAAATTTTGATCTACCCTCTTTTGACAAAAAAAATAATAGCATCTTTTTTACAAACGTTGTGAAATAATTATATAAAATTGTTTCGATGGTAAACATGATTATATTTTGTACACTTGTATGTGCGAGAAATCGGTGAAGTCTAAAAATAAATCTGCTCGATTAAATGAAAAAAATTTCGCAAGAAATTTACTTTTTTTCTTTGCCCCTATTTTTAAAAACAATACCTCTGCAAATTTTACAAATAAGTTCATTATGTAGATTATTAAATGAAGTGGACATTTAAATAAGATAAAAATCTAAATCAGAAAGTATAGATCTTATACAATAAAATAGTGAAAAAATAACCGAAAACTATTGTTAAATTTACTGAATCAACAAATTTAAAAGCTTGAAAATGATTTTCAATTTATTGAAACATAGGATAAAACATACCGATAACAAATTCGGGGTTTGGTAATAATGGACACCAAAGAATAATAATAAACAAAAAAAAATTGTAACATCTAGAACCACTGATAATTCGTATTATCTGAGAAATTGTATTTTTTACAAATTATAGGGATAAAATGGTGTGTTTCATGCATAATAACAATAATGTGGAATTTTGCTTATATCTAGTCTTTAGTTTGATAAAATTTGACATTTCGAAGTGTTGTATTCTGTATAGTAAATTTTTTAATTGTCAATAGATAACTTTGTTAAATTACTTAATACGAATTACCCACCCTAAATAATCTATATTTATTCAAATACATACATCACAAATGTGCATCTTACGTTGAATATTTACAAAAAGATAAAACAATTATGGATATAAAGTTTTCATATGTAAATTGATAATTTTATCGATCGATTCATTAAACTTTGTTATATTTGTATGGTGTTATTTTTTTACTTAAAACTGTCTCGATTTACCATTTTAAAATATTAAATAAACAACAAAAATCACGTACAATACGATAAATGCATGCAAATTAATGTCCTGATGATTTTTTATTTATATCGTAAAAATTTGTGTATCTTGAGAATCTATTCTCTTTTTTTATTCAATATGCATTGATTATATTTATACCAATGGTGATGATATTTTTCATCAAGTAAAATAAATCCGCATAATATGTACTTGAAATATTTTATAGTTATTTTTTGTCTTTTTTTATTTTTAAAATTGTTTTTTTATATATTAAATCCAAAAATGAATTCATGTAAAAGCATTGTGTCTTTTGAAACAAGGACAACTAAAAAAATCATAAAAAAATTATACAAAAAATACATATTATAAGCATTTAATGATTAATAAACAATTTTAATTTTATCTGAAATGTTTCAATGTATATTAGCATAAATTTGAGCTTAAGGAGCCGGGATCCTACAATATGTTAAAAATGAAAATAACTAATGTTTATATTATAATCTCTTCATAATTAATTTTTCTATTCTCCGTATCCAAGAAAAATCATGTCTTTTCTACGATATTATTTTGAAATATTGTCTTTGAATTGGAAGGTATTTATTTATTTATTTGACTTTGTAGTGATTTTCTGTGCTTTTTATCTTTAACTCGTATAAAAAGAACTCTTTTGCCGCTTTTGAATTACTTTTTTCATTTTTTCGTATGCTGCTAATGAACGAACGCTAAGTGTATAGAAGATAGCAATGTCTCAATTTTTTTGTAAAAAAGTGCTATATTTTTCTTCTCTATATCTGATTATTTCCATTGATTCTTTAGATACATTTTATTTTAAACTTATGTCATACTAAAACATAAATGGAATAAATTGCTGAAATTATTTGTTATATTTTCTTTTTTGATTATATTTTATGGTGGTAATTTTTTTTTGTTAAATTGCAATTTATGTAAAAACGTTTATTATTTGAATAAACTATTTATTATCCACAATCCATGATAAAATTATGTTTATATAAAAACAAATATTTTTTTAAATCTAATAAATGAATAGGTGGAAGCATATCATTGTATTATGATATGCATATTTGCAATTAATTTCAAGTAGCTCGTTTTTTTAAAGGGCGCTGCTTCTCATTAACTTATAAAAAAAATACAGTACAACAGCTGAGAATCTAAAAAAAATATGAAAATCGAATTAAAGGGGATATCTTTGGAAATACAAGACTCATCTGATCTTAAAAATAGCTTTAAACCATATGCGCATGTTTCTTTTACCGATGATACCACCAGGAAAATATTAAATAAAATGTTAAGGAAGCGAATTTTTTGTGAATATTTACATTCCTTGTCAGGAATGCTAGCTGAAGATAAACCTGTTTTTTTCCCAATGGATACGGAAAACTTATTTTTAGATTAAATAAGTATTTTAATATATTTCTATAACCATGGCCTCTAAATATATTTAAATGTTTATATTTATGCTTTTTATTTTGGGTTCTTTGAGTTTCGAAGTTTCGCACTATGTAATCGATTACTCAACACTTAACATAAAAAATTGGCATTTATTTATAATCGAATACTATATTATCCAAAAATAATAGACATATGCCAATGTTGTGATTCGCCTTTTATTTATGATCATATAAATCATTTTTATAATAGATATCAAGATAAATTTAATTTAAAGAAAATATTTGAGCGAACTAAACAAGCAAAATTTTGTGTATATACATCACAAACATCGTTTTTTGTACCTTTTAATACTTATAACAAATCCGATTCATCTTTCTTAAAATAAGCATAAATAAGTTTAGCTTAGTTTTAGCGTTAAATATTTTATACTTTATATTTTTTCAAATATTTTATAGAATCTTGTCTTTTCGCAAGAAAAAGTCATATCATTGTGATGTTAATATTTTTTTTAGCTATTGAAATTCTAGTATAATGTTAAATAATGCAATTATCTTTAAGTTTAATATTTAACTAAATACCTTGAAAATATTCACTGAAGCAATTAAAATATACAAAAAAAATTACATTTTAATCCTGCATAAAAACTTTCCTAATTTATATTTTTACATATACCAATTTTTTAAATTCCAAGCTAGCTCTCCGTTTAGATTTTATTTCTAAAAATTGAATCGTATTATGGCTGTATTAATAAGTTATTAAATCAATATTTTTTTTTATTGCGCTTTCTTAAGGCAATTCACATTCTAGGAAATTATGGTAAAATGCCGAAAAGGTTTATTTGCTCTAAATTTTTTAGTTTCTATCAAGAATATTGTTTCAATGTGTGTTTCAGAAAAATATCATGAAGGTATTTATAATAATATTCTTGTTTTTTTTGTTGATATTATAATTTTCTCGGCTAAATTGATTCGACGGATTTATCTAAATTGTGTGCTTGACCAATAATAAATAGCATATAAAAATAACTATATGGACATTCTTATCTATCTAAAATATCATTTGTTGATGCGATTATTTAAAACATTTTTATATTTAAAGCTTTCAAATATTTGTCAATTTAGATGTTTTAATCTAATTCTTTGAAGATATGCGACTCCTTGTCAAATAACATTTTTTATCCGTTAAACTATCGTCCAAGGAAAAATTGTAAAAAATAAATTGGTTCCCATAATTTAAAAATATTATATATTTTTCGAATTCTTAAAATATTAAAATGAAGCTATCTTTAACTGTATTAATATTTTTCCAGCTCTTTAATTTGATTTGTGGCGGTTGTGGATGTGGATCCGGGGGTTGTGGATCTGGTGGTTGCCCATGCGGTCCTGGTGGTTGTGGATCTGGTGGTTGCCCATGCGGTCCCGGGGGATGTGGATCTGGTGGTTGCCCATGCGGTCCTGGGGGATGTAAATGTGGCCCTGGTGGGTGTAAATGTTGTCAAGGTTGTGGTACAACACCAGAAGAGGAAGATGAATATTCTGAAGAAGACGAGTATTCTGAAGAATAGCTTTAAAGGATACTTATTTGAGTAAAGTATTAAATTTAAAAATAATTTGACATTTTCTCCTATAAATAGTTGGAATTAGAACAGTTTTTTTTTAATATTTTAATATATGTGCAATAGACTTTAAGTTTGAGAAACAAGATTAATGTTGCCCGAATTATATCTTCATAAATAATCTCATTAGAGATAATCTTTAAATTAATTTTGTATGTTTAAGGACTAAATTGTGAATAATAGAATGTAGGCGTTTTTATTCCAAAATAAATAGCGTTGATTTTTGTCCTAAGCGATTGCTTGAGACTTATAAATAATCATATGATTGTTTAAAAAAGAATTATAATGCATGATCAAAATAATAGTAAAATCATTATAACGTACACATTGAACATGATTTATGCTAAACAATAACCGACGTATAAACATTAATAAAAAACCCCCAATAATTGTAAAGCTTTATTCCCACAGGCGCTTTTATTTTCGGTTGTTCAATTTTATATTTAGAATATCATAATTGAGAGTGAAAATTCAGTGGTTATGTACACCTATTTGATTATAATTAGGATTTAATTTTATATTAGTAATCACGTGATAAGAGCCATATTAATTTATTAAACTTGGAATTTATAAAATCTAAAATAGGTATAACTTGGTCTAGATACCATTTAAATTTTAAATTATTGTTAATTTTGTGTTTTTATGTATAATTTCCGATAAAACTTTGGATTAAGTTTTTTAAAATGAAAATTATTTTTATATTCTATATTCAAACCTTGGGATTGAGAAAACCCCTTGAATTAATAAGTCTCGAAAGAGGGAGGGGTATTGAAGAAGACCTTGGAGAGGAGAAGATAGCCGAAAGTATAAATACGCTGTGCGTACAGAGAATCAAGCAAGCTGTGCCTGAAAACAAAAACTAAAATTACTACTATAAATATGGCTCATAAATAAAAAATGTTTATTTTTATATTTAAAATTTATCTATTGTGAAACAAATAAATATTTTAAATCCGGTATTTTGCACTTTTTTTACTATAATTCATAATTATATGTCTTGTAAATATTTCTTCCCTCATTTGCATGCTTATTTATTATTCATATACTAAATATTTTATGCTATTTCCTTTAATTTAAGATTCGGATCTTTGGTCTTCTATCAAATAACAATTTAAATAATGAGTAAAGCTTGATTTCAGATCATAAGACAGAAAAATAACTTTACAGCCAAAAAAAAATGTTTTAGAAAAATTTATTACCTTACTAATTTGTTTCGGATATTTTCTTTTTTTTATTGTCTATAATTATTCTTATCTTCTTCATATTTCTCCCTATTATGAAAATTATTAGATGTGCCTCTGATTGAAAATGTATGACTAATAGCAGTAACAATTGTATAGAAAATTCATATGAACAAAAAAAATACACATTATATCGAAATACACCAATTTTCGGGTTAATAATGTCATTAAAGTTCAAATCAAATTGCCGGTTCATCAATTCTCTTTAGACAAACATGATTATCACGCTAATATTTTAAACCTTGAATAAATTTTCTAAACTACTATAATGACTGTTTTTTTATCAAAACACCACAATCTTGAATCTAAGCATCTAAACTGGCTCCAAGGCACAAAAAATGTTTTTTTAAAAAAATTATCACTATTACTGTTGTTTTTAAAAGCCGTACTTTATATTCCAATGATGAATCTATAAAGTTCAAACTTGTTGCAAAAATGTATTTTATAACATATTATCTTCTCATATTAGAATTTTTCTTTTCTCATTATGTTTATGTGACAATAACTAACTATCTACCTTTTTAGCCTATGTTTTACAATTGGACTATAAAAAATTAATTAGATTCAATATAATATTTATTTATTCTTAACTTTTGATCAATCAATGTGCCTTTATTTGGATTTGAAGATTTATACATGTTTAATGTTTTACCGTTAGGTCCTTTAAGCAAAATATAATTTCATCTTCTTTTAAATAATATAAGAATTTTAACATTAAGATTCATAACAATTTTTATTTCTTTTTCTTTTTTACAACTAGGTACAGAAAATAGCAGGGGGTATGTAATCTTTAACTTTAATTCTTTTATTTACTTTTTACGTTCTAAATATTCATAAACTTATTTTCGAAATTTTTCCTTGGTAGAATTAATAAATCGGTCATTGGAACTGAATTATTATATCGAAGAAATCTTTCTCGTTTTACATTCGAAGTTAAAATTTTATTTGGAAAGAATATTTAGTCTTTTAATGTCACAATTCAGGCTTCGATCCCGCATATATCTTGCATTAAAATAAAAAAATGTACCATATAAAATAGTTACTTACGTTAAAAAATTATCATATTCTTGCTTTAAAAAATAAATAAATTTATATGAAAGAATTGAAAAAATGTGATTTTACGTTCAGGGTTAATCATATATAAAATTATTCTTGGGTAATTATTCATAGAAATCCAAAATATGTGTTCTTTAAAAAAAAGTTTCTAACATTTATGATATCTAGGCCTTAATAATAATGAACTGTGTTTTTGTGGTTTAAGAAGAGGTTTATATTTTATGATCTCGCAGAAAAGATAAATTCTGTTGCTAAAATTGTTTTAATTGACAATGGAAGTTTAGAAAATATGAATAAGCTTCTTTTATAAGATATTTTTATATTAAAATAACATAGAATAATTATCTTTAATGATGACTTTTTGTATGCGCAATCGCTTTTATTATTAGAAACGTGGAATTATACCAACAACTACAGGCACAACGAAATAAAAAGGGAACGCCTAAATATTTTGTCTATTTCTTATGCTCGGTCATCTGTTTTATTTTTTTTGCATTATTTGTTTCTTTCTGCCAGAATGTTATTTGTTTTAGTTCTGTCCTTGCTTAATTTTTTATACCCGGGTTGTTCATGTCGTATCATTAAATTTTCTATATTCGGCAGAGACTATATCGTGGATACATATTGATCATAAAAACACCTCAAAAAAAAACAACCAAATGTTCATGTATTTTTTAGATGCTTATTCTTCTTAAACTGTGAATGTGTAAGATATATGGGCAATTTCACCTTATCAAACATAATATTGAGTTTTTTTTTCTTCTATTTATAGATTATAGGGGTATTTCTCATGACAGATTCGTGGCTTCGCAATTTTATGATGGAAAGAAAGCTAAATACGCAAATTTCGTGAATTTACAGTGTATTTAAATTTAATCAACTAGCAGAACAACAATCCTTTGTGTTTTTATTTATATAAATTAGAATGGCGTACAGGACATATAAATTGTGCATAAATTGGATTAATAACGAATTATAAAAAAATATATCTATTCAAAGAGAGTAGGTATATTTCTTTCTGTAATCTATAATTAAACAGAATTTAAAAATTTAATAAATTACAAATACCCTTTCATAAAATATATTTGCAAATACTGAAATCATTCAAAGTTTTCTGGGTATTGAGATATTAAAACTTGGCCCATGAAAGGATAATATTTGTAAGATAGATGCAATAATGAAGAGTGTGTTGATTTTTTAAGTCATTAAAAGGTTTTATTTTTGTGAATTCAGATAAAGAATGATCGGCAAATTAATAATATACGCCGCTCAAATTTATGAGACAAGAATTTATCCTCTAAGGAGAACGTGTCATCAGATTGAATTTAAAGGTTTATATTTACAATTATAAATTTGTAAATCACGAAAAATATAATCAGATTTTCAATAAATTGTATAAATAATACGATTTTGTTAAACAACTAAAGATTTTAATATTGTAATATGCCAGCAACTTTTCTTAGTAGTGACGGATTAAATGGTTATAAATATAGATCAAATAAAACTATGCATTATATTTTTTTAAATTTTGCTTCAAATTACAAGAACGCATTTGATTTACTTAAATATGCATTAATTTTGCAATCTTCACAGATAAATTCAAACTATTTTTCAAAGCAAGATAAGAGAATACTTTAAAGACGCCTAAATATAGTAAAAAATACTATAAAAAAAAATTGTGTGTATTTGGGTAGGATATATGAGATTACAGGCTCTACATTAAAGTTCAAATTAGAAACCAATCACAGCATCTTTATTCTTATCAGCAAAAAAAAATTACATGCTTTAAAACACAAAAAAGGTGCCTAAATTTGATTATTATGGTTCACTATTCTTAAAAATGATTAAAAGACGATTTTATGTGAAGAAATCGAAACTGTTTTCTTATTGATTAAATCGAATTGGTTTACATTAATAAAATGGTTTCTGATGTTATTATCACTTAAAGGAGGTGTAGCTAGTTTAATCATGCGTATGTAGTTTTGAAAAAATTCAGATGAGGTTTTGTAACTTTCTATAAAAACCAGCATTTAAAAATTGTGGATAGGTTCTAGGCTTAAATATATGTTTTGAAATATGTATCTAATAAATAAGTTCTAATTACATGTTAAATGTATCTCTATTACACAATAATTTACATGATCAACTTCTGAAAATAAAAGAAAGTAAACCGATTTAAAAAATATATAATTCAAAGATATTATAAAAATACATAACATCAGTTTCATAATATCAAAAATCCTTGAATTTATGAGCAAAAAAACACGATATGTTTATTCTGAACCCAATAAAAAACTATCCTTTTGATTTTATTGAATTTTCATTTCAATATTTTTTCTGGTTTAATCTATAGCTGTTCTAATTCTACAGAGCAGAATATTTAACATTAATTGCTACTTCTTCATGCTCTATTTTATATATATCACTTTACTTTTAATCTTAATAGTATTGTTTTATCAAATCGTATTTTTTTTTGTTAATGAATGCGTTTTCTTCTACGATTTTAGCAATTTTATAAAATTAGAGAATTTTTATCGATATATAATTTCGACACTTCTAAACTGATTTTTTTATACGATTCGTATTTGTATCGGATATTAGTAATTTTAACCATTACCTCAACTATTAATAAATTATCCAGGGTGCAGATTAACGAATCAACTTGATTATTACTTTCAAAATAAGCTTTTTTTCTGTCCTATCATCTATAAAAGAGTCATATTATATATTGGATGGATAAAGGATGTATTTTCAAGAACACTTGATCTTTTAAAAAAAAACTCTTGCATTAAAGATCACAAATTGGTTTTTATTTCAGTTACAAAATAACAAATATAGAGAAATCATGAGTTGAACATGGGCTATTTTTTTTAAATTAGCAAAATTAGCATTTCTAATCTTTAAAAATTTATATACCACAAATAAAACATGAAACGAAATATATTAATGAGGTAAATAAATAACCATGAAAATTTATTTACACAAAAATTAAGACTACATAATATATATACAATTTATTACATATCTTGTGGAGATAGAGTTATTCAATATAAACTAATAAAATTCTACGAATTAATGTATAGATGTTTTATTATAACTTTGAAGATATCAACGTACTTAGCACCATATTTAGCAGCGGATTATATTGATTTAAAAAGTCTTTCCTTTTCTGATTTTAACATGTTAATGATGTTGAGTGATGCTTAATTTTATTTGGTTATAGTTTTCTAGTTTTTCTTTTATTTAGAAATTCCACAATTCAGCTAATTAAATGATACAGTCTCTTCTATTTTCAACCTTTTATGATTTTTTTTTCTTTCGAAGTTAAAATATTTATAAATAGCCAAATGATCAAATTTATTTCTTGATTCCAGATACATTTTTTGTGTATTTCCTGCCTAATGCTTTTTATTTCTTTTTAAAGTGCGTATAATTATACTGCCTCGATACCCATACTAATAAGTGTGGTTATTAGCGCATAATACTCAGAATTAAATATGCCTTCCCGATATTTTATTAGCTGAAATTTTTAGAGCT
Source organism: Rhyacophila brunnea (assembly GCF_057557595.1). Classification (NCBI taxonomy): domain Eukaryota; kingdom Metazoa; phylum Arthropoda; class Insecta; order Trichoptera; family Rhyacophilidae; genus Rhyacophila; species Rhyacophila brunnea. Next base: position 3,299,026 of record NW_028233078.1, on the reverse strand, counting down.
TTAAAACATCGCTTTTATTAGTATTTTGCAATGTGGTAGCTCTTTTGATTAAAAAAAATTTTACATTGTATTTTAAATGGTATTTTTGATCTTATTTATAATTTCTTTTATATAGCATGGTCATTTTTTTTTAAATTCAAATTTTTCTGCATCAAAAACAGTCTTGTGTTCTACTGGTGTTTCTTTATAAATGAATTATCAGATATAAAATAGACTGGAATTATAAAGCTAGCCAAAAACGCTGAAAAGCCTAGTCTGCAAAACTGTAAAATTATGTTTATATTTTTTCTAATTATTTATTTACAATCTTTGTTTATATTAGGTATTTATATATAAGACAACAATAAATGTTATGGAATATTTTAAAGTTGGAGCCTTAAATGATAATTTAGCCTCATGCAAAAAAAGTTGTATTACTTTTATTTTTTTTTAAAGAAATATAATTATGCATGTTTATATAAAAAATAAGTGGTAAAGGTACTAATAAACTGCCTATAATTAAAGATTATAATCTATTATTAGTATTTTATGTTTTTTTAGACATTAAAAATAATAGAATATTTAATGAGAAGATAAATTGTATTGATAGTATGAAAAAATTGGTTTAATGAAACAAACAAAATTTAACGTAAAAAAATATTTATTAAAAATGTGAAATTTTTTTATCTAGAGGGTTTCGCTTAAAGTCATACTTTTTACTTATTTTATAATAGCTAAATCAAGTAATTAATTTCCTAAATCACATTTAAAAAACAACTTAAAACTCAATTAATGAACTTAATTAGATTTTATTGTGCATTATAATAATAATAAATTATAAAACCTTTGTTAAAAAAAATTACTGGGGAATTTTGTTTATATAAAATAATTTGTTAGAGAGGTGCGAATTTTTATTACTGTTTCGGCCTAAGAAATGTAATTTAGTGGTAAAACAATTTTTTAAAAAAATATTTCTATCTCTAATTTATAAATTCATAGGTTTTAACAAAAATCATATTACTTCTTATACATCTCCGATTTCAGTTTTTATGGTCTCAAAACAGTGCCAATGTGACATTAAAAACGTAAATATTAAGCTTGTTGGGCATTTAAATATATATCAAAGACTAATAGTCTATAGAATAAACTAACATACTTTAATTGTGTATAATGTTTATATATAAATGAACGCCATTTAGAAAATCGACATAGTCCATTATGGGCCCTCAATATTTTTTTCTTTCCTTCTATATTCAACTTGTCATATATTTTATTTTTTTAATTGTATTTTGCGCTATTCATTCAATTATTTTCTAAGATTGCTATATGTTTACTTGTTATAAAATTTATCTATTGTTATTAATTTTACAGTTGTTTCTTATAAAAATTTTGGTCAAATATACTTAACGAATATTTAAGAGTTAAAATCTCATTAGAGAAAAACAATAAATTTCCAGAAATATGATTATCGTCGTCTAGGATTTGAGAACTACCAAACATTTTATTCGGCTTAATATAATATTTCATAATAAATATATTTTGTTGGGGTCACGATAGTGCTTGACTTAAATATCAGAGTGCAAGCACTAATAATCAAAATATAAAAATTGTATTAATTTTCATGCAATTATTTTCAACAATACTTTATGGTTAATAGTTACGTAAAACTATTTTTTACAAGATGTATTAAATAATATTATTTTTAAGTGAAGAAATTATAAAAGTACATCTATTAGCATCAATTATACTTTATCTTGTGGCAAATTTTTGTTTTTCAGCATTATAAAGGTAATTTTTGCACTTTTTATAAAAATAAATGCTAAAAATTTAGCGAGTATAATGATGAATAAAGTATTTTCTTTACCAAAAATAGGAAAATTTATGAGTTAATCTTTTGAAATTTTAAAATTATAATATAAACAAGCAACTATAACATATTTACTCCTATATTTGATTTTTAAACGTACTAGTAACTCATTCTTAAAATATGTTTTTTTTGGCCTGAATCGTGTTTTTGCTTCTCCTTTATTTAAGTTTTAAAATTATTAATATTGTATTATTATTGATCCTAAAATATGGGGTGTTTTGGTAGCACAATATTATAAAAATTTACTAAAAGAACATGAAGTCTTAAAAAAATCGAGGTATATATCTAAACTATAAGATTAAGGAAGCCCCTTGAACATACATGGTCTTGAAAAGAATAGTGGTATTGAAGAAGATGTAAGAGAAGAGTATATAGCCAAGAGTATAGATAACATATTCTCACGGGATTTACATCACTTTATGTTTAAAAAGAAAATCCAAAGTTACAATACCTAGATTAACACGTAAATGAGAAGATATTTGATCTTAAAAAAAGTGAATTAAATATAAGTTTAAAGGCCAAAAGTACTATTATTTATGTAATATTACATTAAATTTAGCCATAAAAACCAAAAAAAATGATGTTCTGATACTTCTTAACCACTAATTTGTATGAAAGGGACAAGGAAAAATTATTTCTGTAAAAAGATTTACATATTTAGCTTATGTTTTCAGAGGAAAAACTATTTAATTTTATCATGGTTTTTATGTAAAACTTTGTACCATTAAAAATATTTTTTGGGTTCCAGATACTCAGTAATCGAAGCCCCAAGGTGTGATGGGCGTTAAAAACCGAGTGCTGCGTAAAGAAATTCATGTAGGTAGTGTTTTCGTGCTTTTTAGAAAAACCTAGGGTGCTTAGAGCCTGGAAGGTGATAGAATTGTAATTAAAGTAAGTTGTTTTTTTTAAGTTCCAGATATTATAATGAGTATGTAAATAAAATTCTTAATTACAATAAGAATCAGATGGGATTTTATTGGTGCATTTAATGGTTTATATGTAAGAAAATTTATTATAAAAAGATCAATATTATTATATTAATAATTGTTATAAAAATTTAGCCAACTGTTTTTAATTGAAAGGGTGTTTGAATTGGGGTTAATAATACTAAATTTACTTTAAAATTTCGGCTGAATGTATAACTGCGATGAAAAAGCTTATTTTATTCTTTTTGTAAGTTTATACATGTTCTTATTTGGTGAAACGTTTCTAACATATTTAACCTCATCTTTATCGATTGCAAACCACACCTTCTTTCTAGCGAATTCGATGAAGTCGATATTCTCTTTGCAGAAAAAATAAGCATGTATTGTATATTCTTTTTTATTTTCTTTGAGTGGCTCCAACATGTCAAGACTATATTCCGGTAAATTAAAAACGAAATGATTTGGTTCCAATTTATTTTCCCCGGTTATTTTTTCAATAAATTTCATAGAATCCAAATTAAACAATTGAATTTTAGTTTTATCAATAGTACGATTCAAATTAAGTGTTTTTTCAGCACATTTTATAGCCTCTGGATTAAGATCATTTGCAAAAACCCTATATCCTTTTTTTAAGGCTAATATTGCAAGAGCCCCAACGCCACAGGTACAATCTGCCAAAATATCACCTTCTTTCATGAACTCTTCAATTAAATCCAATCTTTCTTTTGAAAGTTTCCCATTCCAATATACATTCGCATAATCAATATAATACCGTATTCCATTTTCGTTATGTATGGTGGTTAAATCCGATGATCCTGCAAGGACCTCGTATTCAAAAACACGGTAAACACCATTTACATTTTTCGTTTTTGTTATAGCACTCTTTGATTTCTTAATTTTATCTAGAATTATTTTTCCGATTAATTTTTTATATGGTTCATGACATGGTAAAAAATTAATATGAACAATATCGCCTACTTCTTGAAATGATGATATGTTTGGTATTTTGAATATATCCAAAATTTCTGACAATTTAAAATACTCATATTTTAGAATAAGATTGGCTTGATTGCTTTCTGAATCATTTTCAACGAGAATTATATGCTCTAGTTCATTTTTATTATCTACTAAATCAATAGAAAATGTTTTGTATTTATATTTAAGATTGATGACTTTCGGAATTCCACTGAGCCTGTATACATTGCTTTGATGTTTTTTTAGTATTTCATTCAATTTTTTCTTATCTTCAACCACAAAATATTTGACTCTATGCGTCTCTGTATATTTCTTTACATCGTTATATTCTATTATTTCATGATCCATTTTTTGGGCGTAGACCAATATTTTTTAATCACGAAAAATATTCTAATTAGCTATAATATAGTATTGAAACCATCTGTCGTATTTTAAAGGAGTTGAGGATCGCGATTGAAGCAGAATCATATGGAAAACAATGAAATTTAGAAGAAAACTTAAATATGCAAGGCTTTGAAAGAAGAGGTAGATTGTGGAAGAATTTAAAAATGATGAAACCGAAAGCTTATGATGGAGTTAAGGAAGACACTCGAATATATAAGTCTTGAGTTGAAGATAGATCCATAAAAGAATTTTGTAAAGATGATGATACCAAAAGAGGCATATTAGTTTCAATATGCTCTATAGAGAAATTTTTATAGGCTTTACTATAACAATATAATTAAAGCAAAATCCCTTAGTCAATAAATAAAAAATATATAATCTCGCAAATAGTAATACTGCTATTTTGTTGAAATAGAAACAATAAGTCCCCTTTAATGAAAAATTGTCACATATTAAATATTTCCATCTGAATATAGGGTCAATAAAATTTTTGTGTCTAAAATATGTGGGTAATTTATATGTTAAATTATATTTTTTAAACAAAATCATCTGTTTATAACTTCATATTCGATCAAATTATTTAAATCGATAAAATCCAGTATTTATATTCATAAAATTAATTTTTTAAACTTTTTAATCTATTTATAAATCTCCTCTATTGATTTTATAAATTTATAAAATTTGTATAAAATGCTTTAATTTTTACCAACATTACTTTATTATTACTGTTTTCAGGCTAACTTTGATTCGAGAAGAATTTAAAAGCAAAATATGTACTAATTATAAATTAAATATTGTGTTGGATAAATTTTTTTTTGTTTCGTTTCTGTATAATAGAGGGTATTTCATAGCATTTTTACACAAAATCTATATTATGCCTTCGTAATTATAAAAAATTTATTAAATTGGGCTTTATTTTATCTGCCTTATAATTTACAGATTGAATTTTTTTTATAACTTTTTTTGAAATATACTACCAATACCAATAAACAACTTTGGTGTTTATTATATTTTTCAAGTTAAGTACGTAATAAATATGCTTTTATTAATGTAAAATAGTCAGTTTTGTGATTAAAATGATCATAAATTTAATTAGCTTTGATTAAATTAAATATAGAAACTTTTTAAATAGATTGTTTTCAAAATATTTCATTGAAGTTTGTAATTAAAAATACAATGCTTTTTTTTGACTCTAATGCAAAAAAATTAGATCTGATGAAGATTTTTAGTGAGCAGGAATATATTTTTATTATATGTTATGATATCATAAAATTTTATTGGATTCAATATATGCATTTCTAATATATTATAGAATTTAGCTAACTCTTTTTCAGATAAAATTACCTTTATATGCTTTCTTATTGGTTTTTTTGTGTGAAATAATATATTCAAACTCCAATATACTTTTAGTATATAAATTTTAACACGCTGTAATAAATTAACCTTTCAATGTTTCTCAAGCAAATAAAATGATGGAAATTTTTTATTATAAAATATATAACTAAAACTGCAAGTTTTTAGCTATAAATGCGTTTAACCTGAGCTTGAAAATAAAAACAAGAAGAAAATATCTGATCTTAAAAAAATTTAATCTAATTACACAAATATTGAGCTGTCTATGTAAAATCCTGTATTATTTCAACATAATATTAATAAAAAACGTTTACTCTGATCTAAATATATCAAGGCCGTTAATTCGTAACAATACGAGCATTAATTTTAAAATCTCAAGGTTTTTATACAATTTCTTGTTAAACTTATCCGGGTTTCAAATATATGCAAAAATCTCAAATCTGATTAAATTATTTGATTTATAAAACTTAGATGCCTTGTTATTCATATTATCTATTTTGTATTGTTTTTATGATTATCAGAGATAGATTTATGATAGGGGCATATATCAATTATATCAGTGGCTATATTTCCCACTGATAAGCTATGAAAAATAAAACCCCGAGTTTATTTTTATCTAGCATATAATTAATATTAATCAAACTTTAATAGATCTTCTATTTTTGGTTCCTAATTGTGAACTGTGCTGCAAAAAAAAACAAAACGTAGAAAACAGACCTAAAAGTTCTTATAAAAACATATGCTTCAATAGACAGTTTTCGATCGTGTTTTGGTCATATAAAGACTATTGTATTTTTAATTAGTTTAAACTGAAATAAGCTTATTTTTTTAAGGCTATGATCATAAAATTTTAATTACTGATTTTTTCATCTTTAAGCCGTAAATTTCTTGTGATGTACTTTTGTTATATAGTATAATTCCATAATATAAATTGCTGATGCCCCACGTCTTTAAGCCGCAACTTTCTTTTGATATACTCTTTTTAATATATATTGATTTCATGATCGTAATTGCTGATGTCTCACGTCTTTAAGCTCTGACTTTCTACTTTTTTAAATAAATATTTTAATATGATTATGGTTTTTTATGATTAAAAATTTAAGAATTGTGTTGATATATGTAAAACTTTCTGTTCCTATGTCATGATTATTCTATTTCTACGCTCTGATACATATTTAATCTAACCAGGTATATTAATTTTAATATAGTGCAAATAATTTTTTTTAAGTGATTCAAGTTATACCTGGTTTTTGAAATAATATTGAATAAAATTTACAGTCGTATCAGATATAGTTCATCACAAATAAATACCAATAATTTCAATTTAGCTATATACATATTAAAAGAATAACGAGGCCAAGATAAATCAATATTTTTAACCAATGATTTAGTTTGCAATAATATCAAGGTGTGGCTAATCATTCATATTCTTTAAAAACATTTTTGGATTTTTAGCCACTTGATTCATTATGCGCTTATGTTGACCTTATTCTCATATGTGATATTGGCTATGGTTGGTGATGATAATATTTGACCTAGAATTTAAAATTTAAATAATTTAATGCACAAACCATTGTCAAGCTATTGCATTTTTAAAGCTAAAACTAGCAGATAATACCGCCTAGTATCAAGAATATAGAAAAAACAAGTAGGCAGACCCACAGAAATTGAAGTTTTTAGTTTGAAAAAATATTTGATAAAGGCGCTAAAACCAACTTTACTAGATTTCTGGTGCAAAGGGGCAAATAACCCAAGCAATTATTGGTCTAATAAAATATTTTAATAGAAGCCTTGACACGATTAACTTGGTAAATTAACAACCGTTGAGCATTATGCTCTTGCATTTATAGGTTTAATTTATACCGTTAAGATAATCAAAACGTGAATCATAAAAAAATTGAAAAAATATACTATTTTTAGTATTGTATCAAATTTTCATATACTAGCTCTTTATAGAAACATTATCACAGAATCAAATGCGAATTTTAGTTCTTATAGCAACATTTCTAGAATTAAAAATAATATTATCTTTGGTATCTCAGAAACCCATAATATCCTTATTGTGTATATTTAATTTTATATCTGAAATTCTATTTTAAAATAATATTAAAATATGCTTTTTATGAAATTTGCAACTACATATGTTTCCATGTTTTGACGTTATTATGTCTGTTTTCTATTTATTTATTATCGAGTATATCGTATGTTTTTACAGCACCAAAATACCTAAATTTTGTCTTAATATAAATTAAACTCTCTAAATTAGTTTAATTTTTCGAGTTTCTTGTTATTTGATCGAACAATATGAAAGGGTTATCGTAAAGATTAAATATTTCGATAATTGTGTACTCGTCTTATTAGAAAACTCAACAAATTACCTGGTCTTATTTATAATTATCGGAATATATAATGAGTTTTTGATATAATAATTTATTATATTGTATTTTGCAAAAACAAAAGTGATATGTTGGTAAAATTTTATCTTATATTTATTCAATAAAAACTCAAAATATGCATGTTAAGTATTTTTAGATTATTCTTAGGACTTCAATTGATATAAATATCAGATTTAATTTCTTAAATTACATTTTTCATTTTATTTTTCTGTTCTATCAAAATAAGAGACAGTGATTTTAGCTTCATTATATGTTCTTCGAGGCTGAAAAACCCTGAATTTATTCTTAAAAATACATTTAATCGAAATTAATGAAAGATAAAAAATAAATTTAATATTTTTATTAAGTGGCTGAATGATTATGCATGTGTTGATAATTCAATAAATCAAATGAATGTGCCGGAAAATACAATTCTATTATTTCTTCCATGCAATTTGTTCAAATTTCTGCTAAATAAGTGTTTATTTTCCAATAAAAAGCCGTTAATGATGTATTAAAATGAAATTTACCTGTATTGATACGTTCAAAAAAATTGTCGAATAATGTGATCTAGCATATAAATTTTAGTCAGTAGGTTTTGTTTAAAACTGCCTTAACTTGTTTCATTATAATATTTTACGCAATTTTACTTTACTTATGGCAACAGAAAGAAATATTCAAAATACCTTTTAAATATTTCTAAAATTAATCGTAAATGAACAGTTTAAATTCTTAAAACAGAAAATAATATGGTTTTATGCGTATAATAAATTACATATTTAGTATTATAAATTGTAGTATCCCAAAATTACGTATATGGGTGTGTATTTTTTTTATTTATGATATATAACATAAGAAATAGAAAGCCAATTTATTTTTTTAGACAAGTTCTATGACTATTCCATGTTAATTTGAATTATATTTTAAGTAATTTCGTTCGATATTATCTATTTAAGGGGTAAACACTTTGTATGCTGAAGTCTTAGAAATTTTCTAGGGATAAAATATTGATGATGCAAAGATACAAGGCAAACGAATTTTTTTCTATTAAAATCATTCACACGTTATAATCAAAAAAATATTAGATTCCATTCGATTTATAACATATTTAAGTTTTTACTATTTTTCTTATATATATACGAGTACGTTATTCACATTCTGTAATTTTTTAATGTGATTTAATTTTCATCTTCAGCATTCAATATCCTAAATATTTTTTGATATTTTTTGTTTTTTTCGTTTTCGATAACTATACATTCATCTTCGATTTGGTGCTTCACAGTTTCAAGTTTTTTTAATATATTTTCTGTTTCTTCTTTATCTTTCATAATATCTTCGATTTCCGATAAAAGCTGTTGTATTGTGTTTATATTTTTTGGAATATGGTTTTCGTCTTCATTTTTATCATTGTCCTTCATTTGTTTTTATGCATGTAAAAATAGATGTATCTAAATCAAAAGTGTGAAACATCATAATTAAATTTATATGCTATAAATATTCGGAGTAGAGTCAAAGAAGCATATTTGAATAAAATTATTTTTAAATGGTATTTTTTAAAAGAAATATTATGGCAAAAGAGCATGTTTATTTGATCTTTCATGTTACATACAAATCTTCTTTGCAAAGTTTAGGTTCTTAGGGTTAAAAACGAATGTAAAAATATTTTTTATTATATTTGTCATGCATATTTTTTTTTACGAGTACTTACTTTAGAAAGAAGATATTCCCGTCAAAAATTTATCCCATAATTAGAGTTTTTGAATAAAAGTGACCACTTATTATTTATAACATGGATTTAGTTTTGCGAAACATGCATATTTGATTCAAAACATATAAATAAAATCCTAATTTCTATGAGGTGTGATAATCTAGATTTCAAAAGATATTTTTTTGCACATAAATTTCATACAAAAACTCAATTTCAAAAAAATGAAATCTTATTATATGTTTTAGAAAATCTGCAATTTCAGAATGTTTTCATATTTTATTTATTTTAGCGTGAATTATTATATGTTTTAACAGATGAAATTATGGTTTTTTGTTTAGATTATACAGCTTTTGATGATTTTTGTTTTTTAAACAACATCCGTGTGTATTTAAGCATACATATTCGTAAATAAATCTTTAATTTATCTTTGAGAACGTCAATATTTGGTATAAAACGAACTTTTTTGTGAAAAAATTGGTGCTTTAAAAATAATATATTGTTTTGTATTATTTTTATACAGAAAAAAAATATTATAGAACACATTAAGTTTGTTTCGATTGATTTGATATATTTATAAAAAAATCTGTGTATTTCGATATGAATTTTCCCATTAATTTCAAAATACTTTATATGTTGCACATTATATTGATCATCATCTCCTCCAAATATTATTTTTTAAAGAAAAACAAAGATAAATTCTACTTTTCATTGCGAAATTTTCAAAATAAGTTTATGTTTTTCAGATTTCAAAGTTCGGGTTTCAAAATTTTGAATCCTGAAAACCAAGTCGATCACATTTAAATAAGAGCACTGGGATATGTTCGGATTTATATGTATTTACAACAAAAAAATAGAAGTATTTGCGTTCCCCTATATTTTAATGTTCGTATAATCTTATAATGTTTTCAAATTGATAATTGAGTTATAGCGCATAATAAATAAATTGTGAAGAATTTAAAGCTATTTTTTTTATGATATTTAATCATAGAATATGGAAGATCATTTATTTCGGGTGAATTTAAATGTTAAAAATAATAAATTTGTAATTTTTTTATGCTTAGACATAAGATTATTTCTAATTGTATATAAATTTATTAATTCAATAAGCCAAGAAGAATTATAGACTACATTGTTTCTGTTCTTACATATGTAATTAATTCTGATTCAAATTTATTTATTATAATGGTTTAATAAAGCAAAAAAATTAAAGTCCGCTTGTTTCTTTCTCTATACAGGATATAATATTATATCTATATTGTAAATTTATTTTATTAAATAAACTAAGTATAATTTCAAACCTGTATTTTTTCCTGTTCTAGTTTATAACAATTCAAATTTTTTTTTAATTTATTTATATTTTTTTTATGACCAGGATGAAGTTGAAAGCCTTGTTTTTTGGCATACAAGATATAATTTATGTTTTTTATATTATAATCATTTATTCGTGTGACCAGGTGGAATAATAAGCCCTGTTTTTTTTTGCCATAATGGATATAATAATTCATGTTATTTATATTTAATAATTCAAAAACCAAGAATAATTTAATTATATTTTCTTTAAAAAAAATGAAAGATAAATTACCTCTTTTAAATAGGAGCATAAAAAATGGATGGTTACTTCCCTACGCATACAAAAATTCATTAATTTTTTTGTATTTTTAATATTTAATTATGCTTAAATTAATTATTTGTCTAAATTAATGAACATGTAAAAATTAGAGGGTATGTGTTTTTTTCTTGCCAGATACAAGATATACAAATATTTATATTTAAGTTTTTCACTGAGAAATTTATTGATCGTGTCAGTTAAAAATCACATCTGATTGAATAATCTATTAACATAAATCTGTATAAGCAAGAATTTCGGATTTAAATACGTCACGCGATCGTAAAGAAGTCTTTTCCAGACTACAATTGTTTCACAAACTAAATTAATTATAAATTTTAATTTACCTGCTACTTATTAATTTTCGTCGAAATTTATGATTTGTTCAAACCATGTTTTATATCGTACCAATAAAAAATACGCCTTTCTTATAAATCACATATAGAAAAAAAGGAGATCTCAATGGACAGTCCTCTTCAAGACATACATGCACAAAGGGTATCTCGTTTCTTAGATAGGCTTTCCGCGTTACAATGTTTAAAGTATCTTGTATTAATAACGCTCGCCTTCAAAGTAATTCAGATATTGATAAACACAACTGTATTGGCTCTAACTAGAAATGAAACATGCAAGGCACCATTGAAATTATTTCTTGGTGTATATACCATCCTTGTTTTAATCCAAGGAACGCTTTTCTTTACTAAGAATAGAGACTATTTTAGAGTAGAAAGAATTCCAGATATCCAAGACAACAACGAGCTGGGCTTATTCAATAATTTTGTAGATGCTTTTACTTTGTTCTGGTACTTGACTGGCTTTCATTGGACACAAGAATGCAAGACGTGTAAAATTACAGATCCACTTTTGTATTACACATCGGTTATTTGGATTTACTATGGTATGCTAATAATCGTTTCCCCGTTGATTGCAATTGTTCTACTTATCCTTTTGATTACATATATCCGTCCAAGACTTCCTGTAGTCGAGTATCGAAAAGGTGGTGATATAACACCAGGTGAGGCAAATTGTAGTATTTGCTTGAATGAGTATGTAGAATTTGATAAAGTTAAGAAGTTGCCGTGTAAACATCATTTCCATATGGCCTGTATAGATGAATGGTTTAATGAGGAAGACTATTGTCCCTTGTGTAAAAAACCAATAAACCTTCTTTATGATCTTGTCGATCAACAATCGGGAAGCAATGTGTAACGTTAAAAACTAATAGATTTCAATAGACATTTTTTTAAAATAAAAGCGCTTTGACCACTTTAATAGGGATCACCCAAAATTTATATATGATTTTTCTTTACCATTATTTTTCGGTATAATTAATTATTAATGAATTTAGTTAATTTTTCACGATTTAGCTTTGTTTAAATATAAAGTTCCATTGCTCTATGAAGCAGACATATTTACACTTTTTTCATCTCAAAATCTTTACAACCTCACACCATATATCTTCTTCTTTCAATCACATAATCTTTACAACTTCACACTATGTATCTTCTTCTGTCAAGACTAATTACATCAAGTGTCTTCCCTCTTTATTGTATTTAATCTGGTCTTATATCTTCTTCTTTCAATCACATAATCTTTACAACTTCACACTATGTATCTTCTTCTGTCAAGACTAATTACATCAAGTGTCTTCCCTCTTTATTGTATTTAATCTGGTCTTATATCTTCTTCTTTCAATCACATAATCTTTACAACTTCACACTATGTATCTTCTTCTGTCAAGACTAATTACATCAAGTGTCTTCCCTCTTTATTGTATTTAATCTGGTCTTATATCTTCTTCTTTCAATCACATAATCTTTACAACTTCACACTATGTATCTTCTTCTGTCAAGACTAATTAGTTCAAGTCTTCTTCTCAACCCTATTTTTTGTTCTCAAACTTATGCTTCAGATGGCATCCCTAGCTCCACAAAATACGACTTGTGTATGACGACCATCACATATTATTACCCATGATACTTTTGATTTGCACTCTTCGCCTATTATGCGTTTTTAATTAAAAAATCATGCAATCAATTGAAATAAATATATAAATATGAATATTACAACCTGCTAGCATCTGAGCTGTCATTAATACACAAGTGCAAGACAAAAATTATCCCATATGTTATAACATGGGATGGTGTGGTTACACGATATCATAAAAGATACCTGAAGGAACTAGATTTCACGAACTAGGTTTAGACATATATTCAAACCTTGGGATTGAGAAAAACCCTTGAATTAATAGTTCTCGAAAGAAGGTGGGGTATTGAAGAAGACTTTGGAGAGTAGAAGATAGCCGAAAGTATAAATACGCTGTGCGTACAGAGAATCATACAAGCTGTGCCTGAGAACAAAAACTAAAATTACGACTATAAATTTAGCCCATAAACTAAAAATACTTTATGCATATTACAAAGTAACCCAATAATATAAATTGTGAATCATTTATTTGCTAAATTTTAATTATTTTCATATTCTTCTTGGGTTAAATATTTTTAATTAAAAAAAATGTATAAATAATGGTAATAAGCAAAAGGATTTATATCAAATTATTCAAAAATGAACACATAGTTTATATTTACATTTTAGTTTGTTTAAAAAATAATAAGAAAAGTTTGCTAAGATTACCCTATAAGTATTTAATTATTTATAAATTGATAGCCAACATTTGCATAAGATATAAAAATGCATATTAAAAATAATATTATAGAAATCTAGTGGCAAAAAATAAATCTTAAGCCATTATAAATTTGTCTAACGTTTAAATTGATAAATTTATTAGAATCAAGGAGCCTAATAAAAAATCTTAGCCAAAACCTTTTTATCATAAATATATACTGCCAAAAAATGCACATATTCAGTTTACTTTTTATTTATGGGTAAGTTTCTTTTTATCTATTTAGACGTGGTCAGCTCATTGGGAATATTGAACAACTCCTTGATACATCTTTTGACACCTTCCCCTGATCTATCTTCATCAATTTCTCTTCTTCTCTCAAATGTGATGAATCCAAGTGTCTTGCGGAGTTTGAGAGCTTACATGTATGCTTCTACTTCGTCCGGATTTTTTAACCCCTTAACATAATATACACATATTAAAAATAGGAAATATATAAATATTTCAGGCGTATAAAAAAAATTATCATGCCTAAATAATTCAAATATGACCCCACGCTATAAGTTTCAAAAAATACTAAAAATTTTGTACATAATTAGAATTACATAATAGTTCTCAAAATCAAATACAAATAAACACTGTTGTAAGGTGAAAAAAATTAAAACGAATTAAACAAGAGCTACATAATTATATACCAGACTCATCACGTAACTGAAATAAAAAGACGCTAAATATTTGGATTATTTCGCACTTTTTTTATATTTTATTTGTTTGTGGGATTATAATTTGCTTGCACCCAATGCTTACCCCGCTTTTTCGGAAATATCGTCATTTATACCCATAAAACTAATTTATCATATGATTAGAAATCATTATATATTTTGTAATGCGTATTAAGTTATTAATGAATAAATAAAATCTAAATATGAGTTTATATACCAAATCACTGCACGAAATGTGTGTAATATAATTTAGAAATGTTCAAAATATATTTGTGATTATCCAATACAATTTCTAAGTATAGATCACAGAAAAAAATATAACACACACACTAATTGATATGTAGGCATCTAAAGAAAAAAAAATACATAATTTAAAAAAAAAGGTTATATTACTGATATTTTCAAACGAATCTTTTTTTAAAAAAAAGACTAAAAGTTTACCACCTTTGATATACATATCATAATCCATAAATCCTATGATAATTTACTTCATATAGGTTTTTTTTGATACAATTATAATTTAGAATTCTTATGTTATTTCTTTTAAAATTATCTGCTACTAATTTCTATTTGTCGATATTTTTGCACTTTTTTAACAAAAATAACAGCTTTCTAATATCTAGTATACGAATCATTCTTATTTATTATGTATTGATATCAAGTTTGCAGTTTGAACATGCATTCTAGATATATAAAACAAAAAAATTTATATGTTTCGTCAGATAAATATATGTTATTATTTCACATAGAAAAGCCTGTAAAAATTTTTATATTTTTGAAAAAAAATTACAAAATTTTATCTTCGTTACTTTAGACTATTATAATAGTGGATTGTTCATACCTCTTATTTAACGTATCGCGAATGCAAATTAGATTTTCTTCTTCTATATTATAATTAAAAACTTTAAACTTATGCGTAATATTTTATAAATCACGCTTTCCTTTATATTATAAATGCATAAATTTCGCAAGGTTAAAATTTACACTTGGGAAAAAAAATATATATAGAAAAAATGGCGAAACAGCATATTAATTGAAAAAATAGCTATAAAGGGTATTTAATTTTTATATAAAATACTATCATTATCCGAACTATAAAAAAAAACTACACTGCTTTAAATAACCTGTCTGGTTTCTATTTGTTTTTTAGATCATTAAAACTATTTTTTTATTCACATTCATATTAAATTTGTAGTTTTTAGCTATTAAATGTAAAGTAGTTATAAAAAACACTGTTACTCTTTTAAAAGCTAAAATATGCCCTTATATTAAATTTGTATACAATTCGTTGAACATAAAATATAATTATTGATTATAACTAATTTAATCATTTAAAAAAAGCTAATTTATACTCACAAGGGGATTTTTACATCGATTTATAATTTAAATAAAACTCTTGGTTCTCATATGCCCTGAAAATTGAATTTCGTAAAATTATAAATCTTAAATTTTGATTTTTTATATAGTTATTGTATTTTCTGTATTAAAAACACTGTAAAAATGAAACTTGTTTGCTTGCATGTAAAATAGATAAATCCTTGAATTTTTGTTGGTATTTTTAAGCTACTTAAACTCATATATAATCCGCCAGTATTCTAAGTTAAAAACAGATATTCTAATAATAGAAATTATAAACATAATTTTCTTAATTTTAGTCTAACCGAAAATATTTATATATAAATTATTACTCTGAAAAGAATAAGAAGCATCGAGGAAAGTCGCAAAGATTAAAAAAATGAATGGAATAATCAGACAAATGTATGTTTAAGAGCCCTTTAAAGCTTTGCATAAACAATACTGGATGTCTAAAATCAAATATATTCATAAATAAATAAGTTTATCTATCAAAATCATGGCTGTACTTAGAATAAATTTATCTAATTTTAAGCAATTAGCATGTATTTTCAAACGTTATTCGTATATTTATTCTGCAAATACGCCAAAATTAATATCTTTAAATTTTAAGAATTTGCTCGCTGTTGAAATTCAACTGAATATTTCGCATAGGGACTAAGGGTTATTTTAAAGTTTGAATTCGATAAAATAAATAAGTCACTGCTTATAAGATAACATTTACATATTACCATAATTTCTTTTAGCATTTTTCTTGCCTTCCAAGGTCAAATAAGGTTTTTATGCGATTCAATTTGTGCCTCTTTAAATCTATAAATTTATTTGCTGTAGGCTGGCTTACTAAAATCTACTGTATCTCTTAATATTAAGCGGTATTAATTACTTTTTTTGTAATAAAGCAGCGAACTTTAAGGAAAAAGATATGAAAAAACTATCATTTACCATTAGAGTTATATGTTCATATCACTCTGCTTAAGAACTTCTATCATGCAAATGAATTCAATTTATATAACCCAGTAGTTTATGTCGTAGCTTTTAAGTTCGTATTTATACTATCTATATTTTCTTGTAACTTAAATTTGAATGTATAGAATAGATGATAAACTGAAAAATTAAATTTTTTTAATTGGCTAGTAAATGAGTAACGATGTTATTTTCTACTGTATTTTTCATATATCTTCCTCGCACCATAAAAAACCAGTTTAAAATCTCTATTAGTTCATACATAATTCTAAAATAAAAAATAGTTTTATTGCATAATATTAAATTTATTAAGTAATATTTAAAATACCAGTGACTATAGATGTAAATAGATCAACAAATACCAAGAGAAAAGGATAGTTATTTGTACCCAGCACTGTAGAAATTCTTCTAGACTAAAAGTTATTGATTATCGGGGAATGAATATTATCCATAAAAATATGAACTCTGGGTCTTATATGCGCCATGGATATATGAATTTACATGTAAAGTTATCATGATAGTAAAATTATACTGTATAGAAAATTCATTTATCTTCTAAATACTGAATAGAATTTCTAGTCGAGCTGTAAGCTTCATGACTCCATTATTAAAATGAAAAAATACTAATAATAAAAGGTATAATGCATATTATGAATTATAAAATTGTGCCAAAATATAATAAAGGTTATCATTTAGACTTAATAATAAATAATGAACGAACTTAATAGAAGTTATTCTTTATAAGACATGGATTATAATGTATATATAATAAAAAATATGTAATCAAATTCTCGTATTTATCACAATTAAAAAAACGGGTAAGGGTAAAATGGCTTCATTTATGCAAAAAAAATATCAATCAAATTTTGCATTATTATAGCCTAATTGTTACTTGATTTTACATCAAAGTCTTAATATTCGTAGAAAAGTATTTATAATTAAATCGCAACAAAGGTTACGGTTTTTATGATTTTTGTAGGATAAAATAAGGTGTTGTGAAATTCACACCTACTACATATTTTTCCAATTAAAAAAAAGGTTGTCTAATTTTTTTTTATGAATTTCTTTATTTTACTTTTAAAATGTTTTTTTGATTGAAAACAATACAAATATCGTTTTTTATCTAAAATTTATTTTCATATCATTTATTGTTAAATTTCAAGCCATTTTTATACAACATATCCAAATATAATTTTTTTATGTGAAATTTATTTTCATAATGTTTATTGCTATATTATAAGCCATTCTTATACAGCATATCGAATGATAAATTGCTCTAAAATTTTACATATTTCTGGATAAAATAGTGAAATTTATCATTAATGGATGTAGTCAAATGCAAGCTATCTTCATTAATTTTTTTCATATAATTTAAAGCCATTCGCAAGCAAAAAACTGTGATTATCTTACGACTAATTTTTATTGTTATTAGACAATAACACATTATTTTGAGATATAGACATAGAAAACTATAATATAGTGATGTTTTCAACCGTTATTCTCTTATTTTGGATGGCTTTTAAACACATAATCCCAAATTACCTTTGTTTTCTGTTCTAAAAATGTACTAGATGATGTTTCTGGTTGCAAATTATCAGGACTATAATATATAAATATCTAGTTTTAAGTATGTCTGATTTTAACATTATATAAATAAAAAAAGGAACACATAATTTTGTGTTTTCTGATAGTCATTGTAGTTTATAAACGTTTTATTTTGATGAATAAGAATTATTATAAAAGGATAAGCCTGGTTCATCATTATTTGGTTAAGTTGGTAGTAAGCATGATACCAACGTCATTTATACCGATTACTGGAATTAAAATCACAATAATTATATTTAATGTCTTTATTTATCAGCTGAAAAAGCTCGAATTCACAGATTGAATCGAGCCATATATTCAAAAAAATAGGAATGAGGAAAACCCTTTCATGCTAATGGTTTATGAAAAGGGAAGAGGTATCATAGAAGAGGATATGGTAAACTGTATAGATATGATCTGCAAATGGAAATAAATCAAGTTAAGCATATTGAAAAATATATCTCAGTACCAAAATTAACTCATCAATGTAAATAATTATTTATCATATTATATACTTTTCTTTAATCACAAATGTGTGAATATTTAAACATAATTACAAGAGCCAAATATTTCGAATATTATTTCGAAAATATTATTTTCTTCTGACTATCATATGATAATCCGAATAACTCTTGGTAAAATAAACACAATAACTCTACTTATGTGCTTTATGTATAATTAATACAATTGAAGTAATTGCATTTGAAGATTGGGCTGTAGATTAAAAGACATTTATGTTGTTTTAACTATATTTTCTAAAATTCCTTTGTTTTTATATTTATATGGGCAACAGTTATCTATATGAGGCATATGTGCCAAAATAAAAGTATAG
Organism: Rhyacophila brunnea; assembly: GCF_057557595.1. NCBI lineage: Eukaryota > Metazoa > Arthropoda > Insecta > Trichoptera > Rhyacophilidae > Rhyacophila > Rhyacophila brunnea. The sequence continues at coordinate 3,279,776 of NW_028233078.1, read as the reverse complement.
AGTGGTATTTTATGGCTACGTTAACAGCATTTAAACATTATTGTTTGTGTGAAAAAACAAAATAAACCTGTGCAACATTTTTATTTTTACAACTTATAATCTTTTTCTGCATACAAAAATTAAAGTAACACACTAACTAGGTGTGGATCTAAATATAAATCACAATTATTTTTACCTGACAAGCCTCTATATTATTTATTTTTTAGAAAGAAATAACGGTGAAAATTACATCCGGCATTTTAAAGTATATAATATCAGCCTAATACTTAAAATGCTATCAAATATAGATATTTTTTTAATTTTTGCAATTTATTACTATGATTATAATATATATTGAAAAATTGACAGAACTTGATATCTGATATATCATGGTGTTTATTTTAAGAAAAATGGCTTAAAATAGTAATCATTAAAATTTTAGTAAATTTAAAAATCCCTTATTTTCCCCTTAGATCTTTTTTTGCTAATGAGCTATTTTTTTTATGCCATTTAGAGACATATAGTTATATTCCTTTTTTGACCATATCTATTTTTACTGTTTGTAATTTATCACACATTCTGCTTTTTGGCTGAATTGATTAGTATTAAATCGAATAATTAATTTGGATAATACTTAAGGGACTTTCAAACCATTATATTTGTATTTTTTGGAAAAAAAACGCGCAATTTTTTTTATGGGTTAGTTTTATTTTTACAGCCGGTTTTCAATCAATTTAAACTATTTATGTTCATATAACCATACCATATGTATATTTGTTTCGATCTCATTTTATTTAGTGCCTTTTAGTATTATATTTCAGCAAAAAATAAATTTATTTTCAGTTTAATTTCATCTAATTGCTTTTTACTTATTTTTCAAGCAAGAAAAAAATTTATATAGTGCTATGAGCATACCATAAACTTTTTTCGATCCAATATCATTACAATCTTAATGCATAATAATTTAATAATAATTTGATTTCTCATGGGTTAGTTACATCTATTACTTTTTATCAAATTGAAAACATTATTTATTTGTTAATGAACGTGATTCTTATATACACTTTATTTTATTTTTCTTCGTTAAGGACGACATCTTCAACCTTTAAGCTTTCTTTGTATATTTTATCAAGTGCTTCATAAACTCTCATCATCCGGCTTTTATCACTTGCAAGATTATACCTTCTGAAGTCCAAGGGTATCCTCACCAATTTTCGCTTCAAATATAACGAGCTTATGCAAGCTTTTGTGTTGCGCTCGATTCCAAGTTGTCTGCAGTATCCTTTGTGATAACTTGTTACAATTGCATCCCTTGTAATTACAAATTGTATGATTTTAAAATCATATTTCGTAAACATTTTAAGTTCGTTCGCCAACAAATCTTATTAATTAATTTTTTTCGTTTTTACTGCCTATAAGCAATCCTGAGACGTTATTCCTACCTCTTTTTGTATTAAAAAAATAACTTTATACAGCAGGTCATCGTAATACATATTGAGAAAAAATTTTCTTCAAAACCTTCTTCCATACATCTTCACAATTTAAAATTATATTAAAGACTTTACTTAACTCTATTGTTTAACATTCGTGCTTTTAGGAAATAAAGACAAAAATATCGTTAATGTATTCAAATATTAGAATTTTCTTGATTATATAACTGAAATAAATGAAACCCCGTCAAAATTTGATAAAGCGAACGATTTGAAAAATTACTATAATTTGCTCCAATATAAATAAATCATATTTTATTATTTTTTAAAATGAATGAACATAAATCCAGAAATGTTTCTTTAAAAAAACTTGAATTTGTATATTTAACTCTTTATGAATAAAATTAAAAATTATTTGATATTAGCATATATTCTAAAAATCCAAATAAATGGCTAACTTTTGTTTTTTTATTTTCTCTAGATCCCTTCCGTTTTAAAAATCTAAAATCTAAAATTTAGAAATATTTGAAAAATTCTTCATTACTCTATTGTATATTTAAACCACAACCTAACATGCGAAAAACACATTTAAATAAATAGTAGCTAAATTAATGCAATATTTAAATTCCTTGATCAGATTTCATTTTTTTGGTGATTTAAAGCTTTTTTATGAGCCCAAAAGAAATTTATTAAAGTATAATTCCTAAGTTCAACCAATAAACACACACAAAATATTATTTCAATCGTAAGATTTTATCGCAAACAAATCATATTTTATTAAGATGAAATATTCATTGCTTAACATTTCTTTAAAAAAACAAAATTTGATGATTTTGTGTGATTAATTTTTAGATATTGATTAAAAAAGACCAAATTTGATGAATATAAAGTATCTTCCAATCAAAAAAATTCGATGATTAAGAAAATAATTTGAAATTGAAATTTGTACAATATATTATTGAAAATTTCATTAAGGCAAAATTTTCATGCCAAATTGAACCATAAATTTGTTATAACATCAAATGAATTGTTTGCAGAAACATATTGACGACATATATTTTATTTTAGATTCATAATATTTTTCACAATATTCTGTTTTGAAACGCCATGTTTTTTACCATTGTTTTTATTACGAAATATAATGTAAAAAAAACATTAAAAAGATAACCATAAGTTATTAAAAATGCAGATAGGCTTTTATTTATTTTTACATATACAACCCAGTTTTTGCTAACATAGGCTTTAAAATTGGATGGATCCGAATTAACTTGAATAAAAAAAAATTAATATTGGTAGACGTATTTTTCCTAAAAATATATATAGTTAAATCTATTTACATGAACTATTTTATTCAATTTTAGCAATTTGATCTTTTTCTTTTGCAATTACGATACCAGGCTTGGTACTAATCCCTTTTTCAAATTTATTTAGCTTTATAAAATCTTTAAAACTGGTAAACCATTTATAAATACAACCGAAACATTTCAAGCTACAAGAACTAATAAAATATCTCATTATTGCAAATGTACGGCTGAAAATATTTTTTCTATTCCTCCTTACCCCCTTATTTGTACTAGAAATAGCAGAATCGTCGTCTTTTTTTACAATTTCCGGTACTTGATCTTTTATTGAGCTGTTAGATACATTGATTTCTATTTTTTGGTTTTTTTCAATAGAAATATTTCGGTTTGAAGAATCTATTAGTTCATTAACATGTTGATCCTGCTCTTTATTTTTAATAATTGGCGATATTACATCTTTTTTATCACTAAATTGTGTGTATTTGGTATTTTCAGATTGGTTAGCTTTCTGTTTAAGGGGACTAATGTTTTTAGCTGCCTCGATTCTATCAATATCATTGGTATTAAGAACAATATCAAAAAACACAAATCTATCAGTCTCCAATCTTGCATTGGTCAAGTGAATAGATTTATCATCCATATTTTCTAACTTTCCTCTCATTATTGAATTTCCTTTCGTGTATACAACTATTATTGTTCCTTCTTCTATTATTCTGCTGCTGACTCTGTTCATTTGTTAATTTATGTAAGATTTATTTTTATTTTAAGTGTTTTGAAATCGAATAAATAATTTTGGTTTTGATTTCCGAATTGATTTATTTCCTATTTAAAAATGAATTCAAAATTGTGAGTACGTCATCCCAAAATAGAAAAAATGATTAGAAATTAAAAATCAAATATAATTTCGAGTGTACTTGATGATATTCAATATATTACATAAAACGGGTTTATAAGAAAATTGTTTCTGTTGTGAATTTAAAAACCGATGTAATATCAGAAACACTGCCTGGCAAAAGAAATTTGTATTTCCTATATATGATATCGTCTATAAATTATAAATTAAGAAACATGATTGGTGAAATTTTATTTTGGGAGGCAGTTTTTCCTCTCTAAAAATATGAAATGTTGCCTACATTTGCCTTCAATTTGAAATTAAAAGTCCGTTGATGAAATATCACGAAATCAATCAGAGGCAAAAAACTTTCAGCGCTTCTATAAAATTGCATTTGAAATAGAGCATTTATAAATTGTATATTGTATTTCTAAAATTGGTTAAATATAACGATCTCAAAAAATATTAAATAAATAAAATTATATTCTTAAATTTTGTTATTCACTAATTTTATGAATTATGAAACTATATAAACGCATTAAAATAATTTGTTCATAAATTCTGCAATCGGATTTTCTTTTTAATATAAATTATACTGTAAAATTAAAATGTTGAAAAAATTTAATTCGTTTCAGGAAATAATAATTAATAAAAAAATAACAGAGTATTGTGGATGTATTATATTAAAATTTAGTGATTATTTAAATTAAATAGAATAAATTTGAATTCCATTTAAAGCACAGTCGAACAATATCAGAACTTAACTTGGGATTTTATAAATGTTTGCATTATGAATTTATCGTAGGGTATGTTCAGTTAAACATACTACAAACATGATTTTCTTTTATCAATTTCATATAAGATCAATATTTTAAAAACCACATAATATTGGTGATTTTTTTATCATCCAAAATTTCGTACATAAAAAGAATTAACTTATCACGCTAATTTTTTTTGGCATTTTAAGATCAAAAATACTAAATAAGAAACTTCAGTACAGGATTAATAAACAACAAATCTTAATTTAATTTTGTTTTGATAGCATGTAAAAAATCACGCAGTTACTTATACAAATATTTAAAATTCGAATTATAGAAAATAATATTTGGCTATATGTTGTTTTTTACAATAACACACCACATTTTTTTTAAGAAAGCAATTATTGAACAAGTATTTTTCATATATAGTGTTTATATATCAAAAACATGTTTTTAGAAAATCCAAAAAAAATTTTTATTGCTATCGTACCCACAATAACATGCTCACGATAATTTTTTGTGATTTTCCATTTTTTGTGTAAAATTACATTCGACTTCTCAATTACCAATTTTCATGAATAATATGATAAATTCTGGATTTCGATTGACCGAAAATAATAATGACATCATAATTCCCAATTTAAAATATTGACGTATTGGTAAATCGACAAATTTAAAAATATTATTTGCTGCTATTTTTTTACTTCAAACCACAGTTAGCGTGATTAGCTTACGATTCCAATTTATCTATTCAAAACCAAATAGTACACAATCTTCAAGTCTTATAATTGTTTTTAAAGGAAGAATACTTTAATGATGAGAAAAAAATGTTTGAAAATATGTGTTTGGCTACGCTAAAATCCAGCAGATAAGCTGTGATTAACATAGTGTAGGCAGTAGATAGTTGTGGCACTTTATATGCAAATTAAGTAGAATTGCATATATATTTTATTTAATATCACTTACTTTTGTTTTAAAATTTTATTGTTCCTTATTTTTTTAATATTAATACAATATTATGAATTTATTACTATGTAATTTCTTTTTTATTTTAATCATATCATGTTTTCGACTTCCCGCGAATTTTTACAATTTATATTTTTTATATAATGGGTGAAGAATAAAAACTCTACCTTCTTTGTTCTATAAAATGCTCGCACTTGCTTCTGCAACTTTATTGTACATCTATATATATTAAAAAAAATCCAGCTAACTTAAATACTTTACAGTATGGAGGAATTATGACCCTCAAAATACCTACTTTTCCTAATGTTTTTTTAAATACCAATGATTTCGAGGATCTACTCTGATCTGGATTTTTCGGCATTTATTCGACATCGATTGATAGAACTGGCATAATAAGGTATTTTATGTATAATATCAGATTGAATAGCGTAAATTTCATTTGTTTATGGCACTTCCCTTTTAAAAATTCGTTCACGTTTTTTTCCATGATTTTCTTTTGATGATTTTTTTATAAAAACGCTGAAATTAAAAGAAATCCGTGCCCAGAGTACTGTATTTTAAAAATTATTTATAAATTGCGTACCGAAACCTGATTTAACGGGGTAAAAATTGAATTTTCGATATGCATTCTAATTGGTAGGTGCATATTCGTTATTAGAATTATATAAATTATGTGGTATTAAATTGGGTAAAATATCTTAAAATCCGTGTTGTTCTTGTAGTATTCTAATTTGTGCATACGTTCTCTTTCTTAGTATAATTTTGTTTTTGATGATTTTTTTGTAGATGTCTTAAGATAAAAGACACCTGTGTTTATTGTGTCGTTTTAATGTATATTATTCTAAATTTGAGTAAAAAAAGTAACATACAATATTGTTTATTTTCAATATGCACCCTAACCTTTAGGCATTTTCTCGTTCTTTTTTTAGTATAAATTTTGAATATTTTTTTTGTAAAATTCGGAAGGTAAAAGAAAACAGTGTTTAGTGTTTTAGTGCATTTCTTCATTGTAAAAGCTATTTTCTCTATTTTTATAATTGATTTATATAAACAGCGTCACATAATCAAAAAAAAACTCTATCGAATGTGCTTCCTGCTCAACTCAACATAAAAACCCTTGTTGATTAAAATATATGGTTAAAAGCTTCTTACAATTTGTCAATAAATAACGTAAAGAATATGTTTTTATTTACATTATATATCTGAAAAAATCAAGTTTTCTAAGTCTGCTACTTATTGTTTATTTGAATTTACAAAATGTGCCGCTTTTATGCATTTGAAAGGCGAATTATATGAATAGAATGGTATTGCAGATGTCTAATACAACGTAATGTTTTAGTTGGAAAATAATCAGTGATAATTTTTAGATAAAAGTGTAAATATAATGTCCATAATATGTTATCTATACCAAAAATTTGGGCAAGATATTATTTATGCAATAAATGTGTTTTTTAATCGATTTTATATGTTAAGTTATTTTGAATTTATTAATTGAGACTTTATAATGCTAAGCTAGAGTAAGCATCGCTTATTTATAATATATGATAAATGTGAATAATATTCTGTAAACCTACAGGGGGCAATCATCATGTTAGATACTTGAATTTATTTTTTATTCAGTTTTAAAGCGCTTTTTCTTTAACATTTCATTTAAAAATTTTTTAATTTTGTAACCTCAATGTGTTTTTTTTATTGATCAAAACGTAAAAAGATTTTTTATTATTATTATTATATAATTAAAATTGAGAATCATTATCGACATTTTCCAATACTAAGAAACTTTAAATACAAATTTCATTAGTGTTTGGGAATATTTTGCAAAGTGAATAATTTATACGTATATAAAATGGCAAATCAAAGGACGTTCCATTTTTTGAAAAAATAAAATTTGGGTTTAAAGCTATAACCATCAAAATATACTATAAAGTTTGTATTTACCAGTTCTTGGATCTACGTTATGTGTATTTCAATTATTTTATATGTTCGTAACATTTAAATTTGATTAAAGTAAATTTCTTAAAGAAAAATATTGAGAATTGTGTTATTTTCTATTATTGTTATAATTAAAATTGAATTATTTTCTTTATCGATGATAACTCTAAATTAAAATATATAAACACATTCAAATCACCAACAATCAACTTTTTCTAGATAAAAAGGTATTAAGAAATTATATTTTGATAAAGTATCTGATTAAACATCTAACTTTATAAACATTATAATCATTTTTTCTATTACCATAAATAAACGTTTGATTGAAGAATAATATGAAATGAACAACGACAAGATTAGAAAAATCCAACATCTATTTTAAATGTAAATTATTAATTATATGGCCAAAGATAATAAACAATTTGTGACTAAGTACAGTTTTACCTCGCTTATATAATAAATATGGTACGTTATGGTGTATTTTTCAAGCCTTTATTAATGTAAATCATCATAACAGTTTTTTTACTATAATGTTAATAAAAAGAATAAGCGTATTTAATAAGCTCGAGTTTAAAAAAAATATTAGTACTGTTGTCTAAAAAAAATTATTTTAATGAACTCTTTTGTAATACTAACATTTGGAAAGAAAAAAATGGAAAAATGTGACGATATTGAAGAATGCGCTTGTATAATGGCTTTTCTGTAAGTTAAAAAATTTTAAATTACTTTTTATTAGATTGTACATTTTTTAAGTCGAAAGTATTTTTATTAGGAAAAAAATTGGTAGGATAATCTGTGTAATTTACTAGAATTATCGGCTTGAAAATTTTGTATAATTTTGTAGTATTCCTATAATCGAATTTATTGACACTTTGAAACCATCTAAATATTTTGTGCTGTTTATTAATTAAATAATATAAATAAAAAAAAAATTAAATATTCTGTATCTATGTGTAAAAAATTATATGTGACATATTATAAAAATTTAAATTCTCGATCTCAATAAATTTAACTGCCTCTAACTAAAAAACATGAAACGAGTTATTTCTTGTAGCTATTTAAAAGGTAGCAATTGTGACTTTCAAATATTAAAACTAAATACATGTTAATGTGTGAAATACGGCAGTAGTTTACAAAAAATAACAAGTCCATATATTAATAAAGAGAGCGATACCCTGCGAACAGGGTACTACAAATATTGTGTGTATAGACACGCTGTCAAATAAATTAATCTGGCAATATGACTTTTTTGTAGATAAAGATTATTAGTAGTTTGATTATATTATTCGTTTCGCTAAAAATGTCTATCAGTATAAAAGGATATTTGAATATTTCAATTGGTCGAAAGGGGGTTAAATTCCGGAGAAGATGTTGAAGGGAATTTTTTTAGATTATCACAAAAAAAATGCTTTTATAAGAATAAGAAAGAAATGTTTTTAAATTATTTTTTGCTAAAAAAAAAGTGAAAACAATTGTGTTAATAATATAGTTTGCTTCGAATTTAAATAATCTAGGTTAAAATTCACCCAAGGACATTGTGAAAGGTTGCATAAAGGTAATAAATACCGCAGACATGTAAGGTATACAGTACGCGCTTTTATTTTAGTTCATATATAAATTAGGTACATCGCTTTTTATATATTATATCATAGTGCGGTTCAAGTTAGGCGGGCGTGAACTGTATTACCCAATATCAGATCTGTAAAATATTCGGTTATATGGGTAGGTTCGAATTAACTTTGTATTATTGTTTTGTCAGTGTATCTGATTTTCCCGCTGCAAAAAAAACGTCTATCCTTTCCTTCTTTAATAACGAACGACACATAAAAACAGTATTGATTCTTGGGATCGCTTAAAAATAGGTTTGAAACCCTATGTATAAAAAAAATAGTAGATAGTTTACTCCATCGCCTTAAAATAGGGTTTGAAGCCCCATGTATAAAATAAAAAAGTGTAAATATTTTATCGCATTAACCTTAAAATAGGGTTTGAAACACTATGTGTAAAATAAAAAATAGTAAATAGTTTATCACATTAACCTTAAAATAAGGTTCGAAACCCCATTTTATAAATAAAAAAAATGTAAATAGTAAATAGTTTATCACATTAACATTAAAATAGGATTCGAAACCCCACTATATAAATAAAAAATAGTAAATAGTATATCCCATTAGCCTCGAGAATGGTTCGACAATATTGATAAATAATAATATTAAAAGAGTGTATATGATGGCTTAAAAAAAGAATGGGACCTATAAATAGAAAAAAAATGTAGATATGTCTCAAAATTTATTATATCTAAATGAACCTAAAATAAAATAAGCTTAGGCATTATTAAAATTGATTTGCAATAAGAAACTATGATCTTAGAGATTGGAAATTTGTAACTTACTACATATATTATAAAAAAGAATTGGCATTATTTCTTAACATTTTTATTTAGTAGACTATCTTTCACCGAGCACGACTTGAACAACACCAACAAATCCATTAACGAAGACATTAGCATTGTCGATATTTCCAAATTCTTCCTGAATCCTAGCGGCCTCCATTTTAAAGTCCACAAACATAGCATGTTTATTACCCGAGTTAATATCAATTTTCCCGAGTAAATCTTGGCATTTTTTAATCAAAACGGGGTTGATTTTATTTTTATCGATATTTTGGTATATTTCGATTTTTTTCAATGCGTTATTTAGGACCGATCGATAGAGAACTCCTTGTTTGGTTCTAGCGATTGATATTAAGTTTTTTAGACTGTTTTGAATTGAGTTTAATGTATTCGATTTCTCTTCATCGATTTGTGGAATGTTGTTTTGTGGGGTATTAGGCACGGTATTTATTGATGGAAGTGGTACTGTTATGTTGTTGAGGGTGGGTTTTTGTAGAGAAGAAAATGGGGCTTTTGTTTCGGTATTGAGATTTGGTGATGGAATGGATTTTAAATTTGGTGTGGGGTGATTAATATTTGATGGCATGCCTGGGATATTATTGATATTTGGTCGTGGAATATTCAAATTCGGTTTTGGAATATTGGTGTTATGGTTCATTACAGGAGTATTAAGATTTATACTTGGTCTTGGGATGCTCATGTTCATGTTCATATTAGTATTCATCCTTGTATTTGGGTTCGGGATGGGAATATTATTGGTATTTTGTATTATATTTTGGTTGTTGTAAGGTTGAGCTTGATTTACCGTACTTGTCATTTCACGAATTCTTTGACCGTAAGTTCTTTTTGGTGGTTCCCCAGTGATATTCATCTTTGAAACACCATCAATAATTTTATTATTGTTATCTGTCATTGGTGGTGCTATATTGCCTATTGAACTAGTATTAGCTGCGCTATTGCTCATCAAATTGCTGCCTCTTGTATTACTGTTCATTATATTATTGTTTATCAAATGTGAATTACTTATTCTGCTAGTATTCGTTATATTGTTACTGTTTGCACTTATCGGATTGTTACTTACTGAAATACTACCCGTATTCATTGTATTTTTACCTATCAAATTAAGGTTATCCATCATCGGATTGTTACTGTTACCCATCATTTGACTACCGTTTCTCCCCATCATCGTATTGTTACTGTTACCCATCATTTGACTATCGTTTCTTCCCATCATCGTATTGTTACTGTTACCCATCATTTGACTATCGTTTCTTCCCATCATCGTATTGTTACTGTTACCCATCATTTGACTATCGTTTCTTCCCATCATCGTATTGTTACTGTTACCCATCATTTGACTACCGTTTCTCCCCATCATCGGATTAGTAGTATTGCCCACGGGTGCATTAGAACTAGTTTTGATATTGGTGCGCATCGTAGCATCATCTCTCTGGTCCAATTTATTATTGCCTATCTGATTATTGTTACTAGTCTTGATATTGCTGCTCTCGTGATTATTAGCACCATTATTACCCTTTTCTTTAGTCTTATTCCTCCTCAATTCAAAATATGCAGATCCATCAATATCGTATTTTCCAACTATTTTTTCAAGATTACTATATTCTTCACAAAAAATCTTGAATTTAACATACTCGTTAACGAGGTTTCCTTCAATATCGATGCCGTGTTTCAAACCCATATCTATTATACTAGCATATCCTTTCAATTTATTTCGAATTTGACCTAGTTTAAGTTTTTCGATTCCTGTTGTGTATGTTTTGTTTCTAAGAGGAATGTATTTCTTCATATTTTTAGATAGAATGTATATTATCATTGTTATTTCATTTAATTTTTGACTTCTCGGCTCTATTTTTGAAAATCTATCACCTAATCTTTCTAATAACATGTTACATTCTATTTCTGTATGATATCCACTAACAATATTCCCACTATCAATATTCCCTGTATCAATATTCCCTGTATCAATATTCCCTGTATCAATATTTTCAGCATCATCATGTTGGATATTGTCTGTCTCTTTAATATTATCATGTTTAAGGCTATTTGAGATAATATGGTTGACTAAGAGGTGCCAGTGATTTAAATCCATATTATCGACTAAGTACTCGTATTTACCAGTCATCAATGAAACCAAAAGAAGTACTTTTATGTCTTTAATGTCATTAAACTCAATTTCATCGTACTTTTTCGTGATAAATCCGTGAAAAACTTTAAGGGGTATTTCACCAACCATATCAGTATCAAGATACCCCGAATTATCTAATATTTTCATCAAAACCTTGTCCTCGATATCAAGCTTAAGACATTTATCATTCGAATCGCATATCTTAGTGCCTTCAAAGGATTCCAGAATTATTTTTTTAATATTATTATAATCGTTTCCCAAAGTATAAACCTCATCAACTATATTTTTGCCATTCTCTCTAGATTTCATTTTTTCAATACAGATCTTAAAAATCTCAAACTTATTGGTAAATATTTTATGTCCTACAAAAGCCATATCATTTCTTAAAGATTTCTTTCCTATACAAATCCCTCCTCTCAACAACAAATTTTTAGTTTTAACTATTTCCGTACTATTATTTAAATACGAAAAAGAAGCATATTCTTTATTGATTGTGAAATCAAATATAGCCGATTTAAATGGAATAGTAGCAATAAGCACGTTGGAAGAATTAAATATTCTCAAATTAGTTTTTCCAGCACAAACCAAATGGGTTGTAGACTCTTTTCCAAAACCGATATCCAAAAAATATATAACAGTCGTATCATCACAGATCTTTTGAACTTCATTAGTCGATAACTCAACAATAGAAACCACACCATTACAAACAACATAAATAACAGTTGGTTTATCTAAGCTCCATTTCACACAATCGACCGATTTATTTCCTTCAATAACCAATCTCATAACCTCTTTCTTCTGCCTTAAATCAAGAATAACAAGACTACCACTAGAATTTCCCATTCCGAGAATATGACTAACTTTAGGATTCCAAGCAACACAAGTTATATCTCCAAGATCACTCGTTATTCCCGTACTATAAGCTTTATAAGACCCCGTCCCTCCGTCTAGATTCAAAAGTATAAGCTTTGATTTTGATGACCCACACACTATCATTCCCTTGGATGCATTATAATCCAATGCAAGAATATCTGGATGTAGAAGTGTACCATTTGTATACACATTCTCAAGACTCAAAACATTTTGGTTATCGGTATTTACTTTGTATACTTCAATAACACCATTTTCACATGCACATACTAGAATATCATCGCCACAAAATAGTACTCTATTGAATTTATGGGGTGCAGGAAATGATGCTCCGAGTGTGTCTGTTGAAATATCATAGACTAGTATCTCACTCGTGGATGAAAATGTTTCATCGAAAAGTTTGGCTTTGGTGGCTAGACACAGACGCGTTGAAGTTGGATTGAAACATGCTAGGTACTTATTCTGAAAAATCATTGTGAAGGGTGGAAGTTAAATATTTTATTTAATCACTGTATTTTTAAAGAATTGAAAGAAGGTATGCTATGGCTATAGGGGTTGATCCCGTGAAAGAAAATTAAATTTAATGATATTACCATTTCTTTTATATAATTTGAATAATAATATATGGCCTTAAATATATCTTGAAATAAAATGATGTTCTTTTAAATATGATATGTATTAAAATATTGTTTAAATTAATTAAAAGTCTATAGATAAATGATCATATACTCAAACTATACGTTGAAGAAAAGCCTTGGACTAATAGGTATTGAAAAGAGAAGAGAATATACTCAAGAGCTTTATTATGATGTGACCACGGAAAGTCAATCAAATTAGCTTGAAGCAAAAATCTAAAATTGAAATTTCGAAATTAAAACACAAATGAAATTACCTCTTTGTTATTTATTTATAGGTCTAAATTTATGCTTATATTCTAGTTTTTGTTCTCGTGCACAACTTGCTATATTTCTCATGCACATAGCGTATTTATACTTTCGGCTATCTTCTCCTCCCCGAAATCCTCTTCAATAGCTTTTCTGGTTTCAAGTCCTATCAATTCATGATTTTTTCTCAATCCCAAGGCTTGTATATAGCCTCGATCTGGTTCGTGACTTCTGGTACCTACTTCTATATATAAATGATATCTAACTATTTGTGCCTTGATATCTAACTATTTGTGCCTTATTTTTTAGCTATTTAAATTTTTTCTAGCAAAAAGTTAATGGTGGCTATTTTAAATTATAGTATCAGTCACAATCTGTGAGACGGTATGGTAATACACCGCATGTTGTATATTAGGGATTTAGGGGTAGTAACCTACGCAGAAGCACAGGGATAAACAATAGTTTTGGGGTAAGGTACTAAATTAATAAGTATTGAACGAAGAAGGTTGTAAGATGATGAGAGTGAAGGAAATATACTAAGGTTTAAGAATAAAATTGAATAATTATATGTTATAAAAGAAGAATAATGATACGAAGGGGATGAAACGGGAAGAAATAAGGTGATATTGGGGAATATGCTTTAGATTAATAAGTCTTTAAATAAGAAGAATGGTGCGAAGAGGATGGAACAGGAATAAATAAGGTGATATTGAGGAATACACTTTGGATAAATACGTCTTAAGTAAGAAGAATGGTGCTAAGAGGATGGAACAGGAAGAAATAAGGTGATATTGGGTAATACACTTTGGATTAATACGTATTGAACAAAGAAGGTTCTAAGATGATGAGAGTGAGGGAAATATAATAAGGTTTAAGAATAAAATTGAATAATTATATGTTATAAAAGAAGAAAAATGATGCGAAGAGGATGGAACAGGAAGAAATAAGGTGATATTGAGGAATACACTTTGGATTAATAAGTCTTTAAATAAGAAAAATGGTGCGAAGAGGATGGAACAGGAATAAATAAGGTGATATTGGGCAATACACTTTGGATTAATACGTATTGAACGAAGAAGGTTGTAAGATGATGAGAGTGAAGGAAATATACTAAGGTTTAAGCATAAAATTGAATAATTATATGTTATAAAAGAAGAAAAATGATGCGAAGAGGATGGAACAGGAAGAAATAAGGTGATATTGAGGAATACACTTTGGATTAATAAGTCTTTAAATAAGAAGAATGATGCGAAGAGGATGGAACAGGAAGAAATAAGGTGATATTGAGGAATACACTTTGGATAAATACGTCTTGAACAAAGAAGGTTCTAAGATGATGAGAGTGAGGGAAATATAATAAGGTTTAAGAATAAAATTGAATAATTATATGTTATAAAAGAAGAAAAATGATGCGAAGAGGATGGAACAGGAAGAAATAAGGTGATATTGAGGAATACACTTTGGATTAATAAGTCTTTAAATAAGAAGAATGATGCGAAGAGGATGGAACAGGAAGAAATAAGGTGATATTGGGCAATACACATTGGATTAATAAGTATTGAACGAATAAGGTTGTAAGATGATGAGAGTGAAGGAAATATACTAAGGTGATATTGGGGAATACACTTTGGATTAATAAGTCTTTAAATAAGAAAAATGGTGCGAAGAGGATGGAACAGGAATAAATAAGGTGATATTGAGGAATACACTTTGAATTAATAAGTCTTTAAATAAGAAGAATGATGCGAAGAGGATGGAACAGGAAGAAATAGGTGATATTGATGAATTTACTTTGGATTAATATGGTTACAAAGAAGGAGAGGAAATACAATAAGATGATAAGCCAGCTCTAATTATAGTAGTTAAGGAATACACTTGAATATATAAGATTGTATAAGGGCAGGGTATATAGAGGAAGGTTGTAAATATAATCTGATTGAAAGGAATATGAATATGTATGCTTCATAGAGCGATCAAAGGTTTTTTATGGTATAAGAAAAGAAGATACAATTACTTCAAAATGTAAGCACATAAAAAATTATTATCAAGAGTTTATATAGGGGTGTGGTGGCCCAGTTGGTTTAGAACAGCTTTAATAAGTGATCTAAGCTCCAACTGCAGCGCACCCCTGGATTCAATCATTTACTTAAATGAGAAATACCGAAAGGGGGTGGTCTGTTGAACTAGAAAGTAAAACCATAACAATATTGACAAGCTAAGAGTAAATTAGAATATTGCTTTGTAAGTCGCATAAAACGCGCCCGAACATTGAATGAAACCTGCATCGTTCAGAAGATATGGATATCTGTAAGTGGTGGTAGCATAATTAACCAGCGATGGAGAGTTGATATAATGATATCTCCACTCCTTTTTGACTACGTCCTGGGAAAGCAGGTCTAATTCATGGAGATTAAATTATTTATATGAAATGTGGAGGACAAACGTGGGGATGCATCATATAACCAAAAATTGATATTAGTCATAAGCAAACTTCCCAAAAAAAGCTAATATGCGTAGATAAATGCATAAAAAAGTAAATTTGTCTGAAATTTGTAGAGTTCATATAAATCAAAATCGAAACGTTAAAATATTTTTAGTAATATTTTTATGCAAAACTTATAAATATATAGATTTTTGCCAAAAAGAAAGAAACTTTGGTTTTTTCTGGTAAAATATTTTTTGTTTTACCACAAAATATCACATTTTATTGCGATAAAGTTTATGTTTAAATTCCTATTTTGTATATTATTTATATTAGGGGTGGTTTTTGGCACCAAAATATATAAATTAAATATCCAAATTTATCTTTTCCAATAAAAATAAATTCAAGGGAATATCAAATTCCCAAAATTCGCGAATATGTTACGAAAAATATTTTTATGTAAACAAAATATCAAGAAAAGACCCATAAATCTGTAAAAAATAATAAATACGGATCCTTTATAATCAAAAATAATATTATGTATGTGCAAAATTTATAATAGATCATATATTTAAAGAAGAAGCCTTAAATCCACATTCCATTTTACCATAAATGAGTTTTGTTTTATATTATGCATAATTTCCAATAAAAATGTTTAAGTAAATATTATAAAACAAGATCAATTTAAATCAATAAAATATAAAAATATTTTAAACGATATTATCTTTTTAAGTACCACAACACTAAACAAATTCTGGATTTTTAAAGGATCTAAAATCATGTTACCTATTAACTCATATAATTACTTGTACATTATAAAGCGGAAAATATTAGACTCGATACATATAAGAATTTGATGATGCCCGATTGATTTGCATAATTTTTTTTTATTTCTTGTTTTTTCAATTATAAAGCAGTATATTAATTTACATTCGCTCGCCGTTTAGGATTCCTAGAGTTTGCTGGAAAGCGGAAAACCCACCACCTGCAAAAAAAATTCTTCTTCTGTAACTCGAAGCTACAATCACATCATACCTTAGGGATTTTATTATTGTGTTAAAATCATATCACTGTGATTTGCCGAATAAATTATTGCTTCGGTTTTGGTACAGCTCACATATTCTAATCTTCTGTGATCTATAGGAATTCGCTTAATTTTTAATAGATATAGCCGTAATTAGTTAATTTATAAATAGGTACAAATAATTCTTTTTTATTTATGGGTTGATTTCAATATTAAAAAATATATTTTTTCTTTAAGCAGAGGGTGATTTATTTCCCATCGGCGCATCATAATAATACTCTTGGGTATATTCTCTTCTCTTACGTCTTCTTCAATACCTCTATATACGGATTATGATTGCATATATAAATAGTATATTTTCAATCAATAAGTCATCCTAGTAGTGATGAATATAAAATAGAAGACCAATAGCATTTCAATGCCGGAGATATTCAAATTAAATTATAAAAATAATAATAATATTGGGTATGAAAGTGTTATTTTAAAATAATATTAATATCCAGTTAATACGATAAGCCGGAGGTTGTGGGTTATTTTTTTGGGTTCTTATATTGAGTGAATAAAAAATATATTGCAATCTTAATTTATAAATGAAAAGAAACGGCCCTTAATAAAGTTATTTATGTAAGTTTTTATGATAAAAATATATTTCAACTAAATTTGGCATTTAAAATATCAATATCTCCGTCATAAAACTTATATTTTGTGTTCTCTTAAAGTTTTTATAATTATACTTCGATATAAATAGGTGTTATCCAAATGATTTTACCAAAAAAACATAAATTTTTAGGGTAAAAATTTCTATTAATTTATATTATAATCTAGGTGTATTTATTTTGTTAATATAAACGTTATAGCTAAAAACATACCAGCATATATTTTCGCCTCTGTTGATTATTTCTTAAAAAAATCGAAGCTAATTTTTTTTTTCATTTGATATGTTCTAGGCAAAGGGTCATGGCTTTGCATTCGGTTTTCAAGCATCATTCTTAAAATAAAATAAAAATATACGCCAAATACGAGTAAAACTAGGTGAAATTTTACATTCAATTTCTTTAATTGATTTTCGAAGGGCAGTTCTTAAGAATTTCCACATTCTAAAATATTATTTAATGCATGTAAATATTGATTTATTCTTATATGATTTTATTATCTCGTTTATTGAAATTTCTTACGTATTGCTTTAATCTTTTATGTATAATTTATCTTGCAAATTATGTATTTTATTGACCTCTAGAATTTATTGAAATTCTGTTATAAATAACTTAAAATATTTGCCTTTTTCATTAAATAGATTATTGAAATAGGTGTTATATCTATAATATATAGAGGTTAAGAGACAAAAACCCATGGGTCATACCAAAAAATTAATTATGTAAGACTGGTATTATCACAAAAATGACATATTACACTGTCTATTTTTGTTCATTATATCATCCTCATAAACCATAACCAATTTTTATTGCATTTTTACAATATCAAATATAATTTGACTATTAGCTTTCATAATCTTCACTAAGAAAGGGTATAAAAAAAGCAGGTCTTTTTTTAAACTTCCGTTTTGGAATATCGGAATCGTAAATAGAATAATTGTAATACCTTAGAAAAAAATTTTAAAATTGTATTTTACAAAAACTACAATAAGATAAAATATTTGCTGGTTTAATTTATTTTATCCTCCATAAATAGTAGATTTTTTTGTATTTTATAAATTTTTGTGCCATTTTCATGGCTTTTTATTTTTTCTGATTTGATTTATTTGGAAAAACACAGTATGAAGCAATTTTAAATATATGCGAATAAAATTAAAAAAAAATGTATCTTAACTTTTATAGTGCTTATTTTTTAATTACGATTATATCTAGGCAAAAAAAACCTTATAAATGGATAGAAAACACATTACAGGTATTTTACATTTATTGGCTGACCATCTGATTATCAGATATGATTCAATATTATATTTGCGAAAATTTGCATATTTATTGATGAAAGAGCAAAATAAATAGATCATTGGCCAGTTATGTGATTTTATTGATAAGATATGTATATAAAAATTCAATTTACTCGTGCTGCTACCGAAATAGAAATCAAATTACATATGTGTGAATATCAAAGTTTTAAAATATGAATAAAGGTGTGTTTTATGCATTCCTTTGTAATATATAATGGATTAAGTGTTCAATTCAACAAAGTTATTTATAATATCATCTTAAATGTTTAGCCATTTATAAAAGCTAAAGATAATACTCCTGATATCATATAAAATTTAATATATACTAATATTTGAGGGTTTATAGGACAAAATAACTTTTAAAAGAAGTTTTGTATTGTAATTATACAGGAATTTGCCAAATTATTTTTTTCCATCTGAATTCGATATATTTGGCTTTAAACTGTTATTTGGATAGAATTGTTACATTTATTTACTCGTTTTGAAGCGACGCGACTAGAAAAATTTAAAAAGAGAAAAAAAAATTCAAAAATAGTTAATTATAATTTCTTATTTCTATTAAAAGAAATTATTCGAATTTATCTATAATATTTGGTTTATTCGGACAAATATAGTAATTTATGTATATAATCAAAAGATATAAAAATGATAAGCGGAAATTCAGAAAAATTCGACTTTACTAAAGATTCTATTTAATTTTTAAAAGGCATTTCAGATCTTAAAATGAATACATCTCCGTTTTAATACCAGTATCTTTAAAAACCTTGAGGGCAACCTCATCACATTCACTATATCCTGCAAGATACACGATCCTCACAACACCCATTTGTACTATTTTTCTACAGCACAGTTGGCATGGAAACACTGTAACATATAGTGTACAACCTTCGCATCTTTCCCTACCAATATATAAAAGAGCGTTTTCTTCTGCATGTATACACATACAGTAATCCAAATTCTCGTTTCTTTTACAATTCATATTACACCTTTTGCAACCGTTTTGATAACAATTAGTGACACCTGAGGGTGTTCCGTTGTATCCCGTGCTAATAACCCGATTTTCTTTAACTAAAATAGCGCCTACACGTCCTTTCATACAGTTTGACCTAAGAGAAACTGCTTTTGTGATTTTTAGGAAGTAGAGATCCCAGTCAGGGCGTATCTTAGACAAACAGCGATCAATCTCGAGATATAGCTGTGATATTGTCGAAAAGTTATGAATAAAATAAGCATCTTTATATTTTAAAACAGACTGCAAAAAATCATCATCATTTTCTGTTCGCCAAGATGCATGTGAAGGGGAAAACACTATAAGAAGTCTAAAACACGGTCTTTTCTTTAAAAATTCCCAATCATCTATGTTGGATAAAATTGAGACATAGCTACCTCGCCATTTACCCTCAGATACTATTTCATCGTATAGATTTGGTTGATATTTCTTTTTTATGAATGATTTTCCCTCTAAATATTTGCACACTGTTGATTTCCCACTTTTACTTGATCCATATATAAAAACTATCATTTTAATTATTGGAAATTTCTATGGGCAGCAAATTAAAATCACGCGTGATTGTCACGATCATTTTTATTGCAATTGGCTAATTGTGATCTGATTCAAAAATAGAAGTATCAATTTTAATATGCAAGGATGGAAATTTTTAAGGCTAAATTACACGATAATAATTCTGTATATGGACATTTTAAAATGTCTAAATCATTTGGGTAATATTGGATATTATCTGTAATTTATTATTAATTAAACTATAGAACAATTTTTCGGTATATATAGGATGTAGATCATGAATATGTATATTTCATTTATATTATGCAATATTTTATGAATATTAATGAAATGTGTGTTATAAATTAATATTTTGAAGTCAAATTTGATAAAGCATCACTTTAATCAATAATTTTTACACATAAATTTTTTATATTTGTTCCTAATGCATTATCTATTATTCCTTACAGCAACTTTCAAAATATTTTGCACAAAATAAATATTTCATTATTATTATTTATGATGTTTAGAGTTATAATTTTATATTTTGAATATAAATTTGATAAAACCTTTCTTTAATCAATTATTTAAACAAAATACCATGCTATATTTGTTCATAATAAGAATACTATCATTCATTACTACAACGTTCATAATATTTTGCACAAATAAATATTTTATTATTATTATTTATGATGTTTATAGTTATAAATTTATATTTTAAATTTGATAAAACCTTTCTTTAATCAATTATTAAAACAAAATACCATGCTATATTTGTTCATAATAAGAATACTATCATTCTTTACTACAACGTTCATAATATTTTGCACAAATAAATATTTCTTTTTTTTAATAAAACCTCAATATGGGTGAAACAAAATACCTTTGTATAAATTGACTCCTTTATAAATAAATTAATTAATTTAAGCGTGTATCAGTGCTTATAAAGCAATTAATATGCTTTTAAATTTAAAATGTATTTTGTCACTGCTTCTAAATTTACCGATGTATAAATATGCTATTTCTAGTGTTTGCTTGTTTAAAAGAAGCAAAAACAAATCCAACAAAAATAAACTATAAATATATAAAAAAACGAGTTTGAGGCTAAGTATTGGTATTTCAGAGTACCGACCCTCATGAAAAATCTTAGAGTATTTTATGACAAAAAAACATTTTTGTCTTATACTGCTATTTAAATCAAAAAGCACGAGTATAATACAAAATGAATAGATACTAGAGTTTTATCTATAAATAATGTATCCGAAAATATCTTTTTAGTTTTTTAAAAAAACCTAAAAAGATGAATGATTTTTGCCAAGTCCGTGTGGTAAAATAAATGAATATAAAATCCTTAAGTAAAATTTGAAATAATATAATGTTTATAAAATATTTAATTATGTAGATAAAAATGTAAATGAAAATGTAGATTATATATAAATTTGGATATTTATCTGATTATTCTGAATTCAATTTTCAAAATTTGAAACCATATTATAGGCGACGTATTAAATTGAATACTGTAAAGACTCTCTTTTAAATTTTTAAAATGATAAGAAAAATGCTTATAAGAAAAAAACACCAATATAAGTATAAATTTTAGATTTAAACTAATCACAAAGTAAGCTATCATGTATTTTATTCGAAATAGAACGTATTGTAATTCTTTTATAGCATTCGTAAACTCATTTTAACTTTTATAACAAATTTTATATATTTAACTAATGATTTATAATGCCTAGTTCATGACAAATCAGAGGCCAATTAGAATGATATATTATAAAAAACATTAGGTCTCACATGTATTCTATAAAAATCTTTTGGAAATGGTTTATAGATAAAATAATGTATTTTTTTAAACATGGTCATGATAGAAAAGTACATTTACACAAGGTAAGTATTTATAGTAGATATATGAAGTGTAATTTCAATATCATTTAAGAAGAAAGAAAAAATTTATATGTTATTAAGAATATTTTTGCCATTTTAATTGGTGAAAATACAATAGTAAATTTGTTCTGAAATATAGATCGAAAATATATTCAATAGGCATAAAAGGTAAACAGATGAATGCATATTAAAAATTTAAATGATAAACACGCATATAATATTTAATTGTATCGAAATAAATCTTATCTTAACAGAAAAAATAACTTAGAATCGCTGTGTTTTTTTAATAATATTAAAAATCAAAACTGGATTTTTATATCGGTTTCCTAATATATGCTATACCTAGATAAATCCACGGTTATTGATATATAACAGAGGTAATTATTTTTAATGTGTGATAAAGTATTGAAATATAATATTTAGCCCCTTTTCTGTAGTGATCAATTAAATTTTTTTGGAAAAACTGCTATATATAAATGGGATTTTAATAAATTAATTAGAAAAAAAAATAGCTGTTTTTGTTGTAAAAAAATAAGCAGATTTTTTATATGAACTTTGAAAATATAAAGCACAAACTTTTTTTTGGAATTAAAGTATATGGAATTTAATATGCCCTGTATCCAATGAACATTCGAATTTTACTATTCCATGATTATTTTTAATAAAATTAAATGTGATTGTATAAAGCTAAATAAAAATGGAAAAAGTAAAATAGTCTATAATTATAGATATTTGCTAGGCTCTAAATGGTTCTTTTTTTATATTCTTATTACCATATAAATAAAACATGATTTATTGATTTTACCAATTTAAAAAAATGCGATTTTATAAAGCTAAATTAAAAAAGAATAAGCGAAATAGTCTATAATTCTGTATATTTACTAGGCTCTAAATAGTTTTTTTTTATAAGTTTTTATATTCTTAATATTATATAAATAAAGCATGATTTATTGAAGTTATTAATTTTTAAAGTATCATTAAGAAATTTTTAATATTCTTATTACTATTTTACAGAATAAAATATGATTTATCGGTTTTTTTTTCTTGATGTTACCATGTTTTACAGGTATTGTTGAGAAATTTTTAATATTCTTATTGCCATTTAAACGAATAAAATATGATCTATTTTGATCCTTTTTTAAAGTGTCTTTAGGCTATAAATATGTGTTAAAATAAGGGCGGAGAAATCAATACTAATTCAAAAGACTCTGTGCGATAAGTTGTGAAAGTTATAAAATTGCAGAATTTACGAAAAATCATTAACAAAACAATTCACACATTTTGAATGAATATGTGAATATACAGATCCAATGAATTTATTTTTTTTGATAATAAACTGTATTTAATTTTTTTATTATTTAGTCATACCATAAGGATATAATATAATAACTTATTTTTTAAGTGTATAATCAAAATTTTTGTGATTTTAATAAGATAGATCTCTTTAATATAATAATAATGGGCTTTTTTTATATAAGATTTAATTTTTAATGATATTATTCAACCTACTGTATATAAAAATATATATTTTGGCATCTATTCAAAAATTTAGCTAGAAAAAATACTAACGTTTGATATTATTTTTAATATCGTATTTTGGTGTTATAATTATACCCCATATAACATTTAAGGTATCAATTTAGTAAATTTTCTTTGCTTAAAAATATTTGAAAAGAGTTTGAAAACTTATTTTATTCTGTGGGTTATTTTTTGATTCTTTGTACTTGATTTTATTTGGACTAAAATGGTATTTATATAAGTTTTTCGAAAGAAAAAAAATTCTAGGTCTTGTCGATTATATTATTTAGATGTTAAAGTGATTAATTTTTATATTATTACATTTTTAAATGAATTAACATGGAAATTAATGTTTGACAACAACTATTAATATTAGTTTAGATGATTTTTTCTATAAAAAAATATGATTTCAAACACGCGATTTGTAACTAAATATAAGATACGTGGTACTTGGAAAAAAAATTAGGGTAAAAAAACCTTTTTATATCATTCTGTTTGAAATTAAAGATATCTGAGATCATAAACCTCAATGTCTCTAATTGAGTCAAATTTATATTAGTTACAAAGAAGCCTCTTGGGGAAGAAAAACCCATTCAAAGATAAATATATTAAAAGACTGAAATTATTTAAATATCAATAACAGAAGATCAGCATACAGATGAAAATGTTAGATAAAACATGGAGATCAAAATTATAGTACCCTACAAAACATAAATAAATTCGATTAGATCTTTTTTTATTTTGAAATATCTATTTATTAATTAATAATGTTTATAAACAGAAAGGGTTTTATATTTTGTGATTCATTTTCATATATTTTGTAAATAAAGAAGATTATTGCAATTTTAAAAGCTATAAAATGCCTTGGGTACTTATATAATTTAAATAAATAAAAATTTTATAATTTTCTGGAATTTTAAACGCTTAGAAATACCTAGGATTTAAGATGTCCTGTTTATTTTTTTTAACATACGAATTTTTACGATTGAAAAAGATGACCCTTATGGCAAAATAAAATTATCTTTAATTAATATATAGAGATACAAAATTCTTAGCCTACCGTATTATTATTTTCTCATCGTTTAAAACTAAAATAGCATCAAAGAGTGATAGTGATCAACCAAATGATAAAATATCACACCCATCCCATTACTGTAATAAAGAAATGGGGTTAGAAAACAATACAATCGTACAGGATTTAATTCGATCTTATACCAACGAATGCAATACAAAGATATTACTGCCTTATCAACACAAAGTTATTGAAGATTTAACACCAATACTTCGTTCACAGAAACTTTATATTCAAGAGTTATGTAACAGCCATGTAAACAACGGAATAAGTAAAGCTGTACTTTCAATATATCAGTTAGACTATGAAAGAATATCTTATTTTTTAACGATGTATTTGAAACTTCGTCTTCAAAAGATAAATGATTACGGTAAATTTATTGAAAATATAGAATATTTATCAGTGCACGAAAAAACATATTTAGAAGAAATATCGAATTTTGAACTAAAAAGTACATCAAATGAAAAATTAAATAACGAGCTTGAGACACAAAAATCTAATACATATGAATATGTCGGTTTTTATGTTTTATGTGAAACAAAAAGTATTGTAATAGATGGCAATCCAATAGAAATTAGACAAGGCGATATTTTTGTTTGCTTGTTAAGTGATGTTTACGATTTATTGACAAAAAATGAAATCGTACTTTTATAAAATAACTATGAAAATAAATTCCAAACTAGATTTAAAATAATCTTATTTTGCAGCTATATTAAAATAATTAAAATTTTAAAGTTATAATTATATTATATACCTATGATAGCTATTTGTTTTTAGTCTCTGGGTTAAGATTATAGTTATAGATTTTTGCTTAAACAATTCCCCTTAAAAAAATATAGTACTATAATCTAAGTTTAAGGGATAAAAGCGATATAAATTTAAAACTAAGTTTGAAAAAATTCACCCTTGGAAATTAATCACCAAAAAAAAATATTAACAGGGAATAATATATCAATTAAAAAAATTAGAAACTTTAAAATATGTATATATCTTTGCAACAAAAAGATAACAAGACACATCTCTCACTAATTACAGAATATGTTAAGAATAAATATCATGTCAATATCATCGATTTCGAGACACAGGAGAAAAAGAAGCAAGAAATTCTATTGTCTAAAATAAAAATAAAACCATTACACCTCACCAAAAACTTTTTGAAGCCAAGAATCTTGATATATGGTTTATATTGTTGGATCATCAAGATGGATACAAGACGGTGATATTAAACCAAGTGAAAACGGAAAGTCTGTTTTATTCAAGGCAGAAATGTGTTTTTTCAGTAAAAGAATAAAATGCCCACATTGTAACTAATGAAAACAATCGGCTACCTTGCAACGAGAGGCAAGAAAATGTCTTGGCATGATTACACGCGAAGACACAATGAAATCGTAAGATGTCTTCATTTCCTACTATCAAGACGATATAACTTTAAAAAAACCAAAAGGATCAGAACTCACTCAGTACAAGAGATCTGCAAAAACGAAAATGCTGAAATAAAAGTTGATACCCGAATAAAAACAGATATTTTAATCAAATAAAATAGATCAGATATTTTTCTATACGATAAAAAAGAAAATTTGATAACGCTGATTTAAATAGGTATAACCAGCCTTGACAACTTAACTGAAGTATAGAATGAAAAATATAGGAAGTATGGTATCTTGGCCAATGAACTTGGTTTAATCTACAAATGTAAAACAAGAATAGTGCCATGTGTGATGACTTGGGATGGGGTGGTCACAAAATATCATAAAAAATACGTTAAGCTGTTCAAAATCCCGGAGGAAGTAGAAGCATACATACAAGCTCCCACATTATGCAAGATATTTGAACTCATCTCATTTGAGAGAAGAAGAGCAGTTGATGAAGATAGATCAGGAAAGGTGTCAAAGTATGCATCAAAGAGCTATGCAATATTCCTAATGGGAAAACCACGTCTAAATAGATAAAATTATTAAAAATAAAAACTCAAACCATAAATAAAAAAATAGTTGTAAACTAATTTTTTTATTGTTTGCCAGAATTTGCTTTTGTTAATGGCTGATGTTTAACTAGAATTAGTGGTTTAAAGAAAATGATTATGAAATAGAAGCTGACTACAAATGTATTTTTTCTAGACATTTTAATAACTTTTATATTTGCTATAAGATTTTTATTATTTTGTGTTTGAATTATTCTTTTAGCCAAAATTTCATTATATTTGCGCAAATTCAGACAGTTAAATATTTTATTTCATATTTTGTGTTTCGGTATGTATCTGGTTAGAATTTATTAATAACTAATATATGCATAGTTTCGGCGAACATAATTATGATGAAATTTTGATACACATTAATGTTTTATTTTAATTATACTTATTTTTATAAGAATCTATGTTTAGTGCTATAACAAGAATTTTCACAAGATCTCATTTAATGTTACAAAAAGTTGAATTTTAATTGTGAAAAATGAAAGAAGATGTATTAAATCAGATACGCGTATTACATTATTTATTTTCGGACCATGCATAGGAATAATAATCAACACACCGTGACCTTCACTTAACACATTAAAAATGTAATTATCAAACCACCTACTCTACTCACAGTCGAAAAAGAACGTAATTTTTATGATTTAAATTACCCTTTTCATTTAATTTAATCATTTTAAAACCAAATTTAGTCTTTTTCGAAATTTATTTTTTAATTATAGGAAAACCCCGAAAAACCTTGAATTTAATAGACCTGGAAAAGAAGAGAGATGTAAAGAGGTGTAAAATAAAAACAGTTTGCCAATAGTATATATTAGATCTATTCACGGGAAACTAATCATGTTATTTTTACGAAGAAGCTCAAAGATACGATATAAAAAATTAATCTTGAATTTAAATTTGCATCTATTATTTATTTTTATATTTTTAAAAGACAATAAAATCTCTTGCAATAAAATAGTATAAAAATAGATAGGCCGGTAAATAGGTTACTTTATCTTTATGATCTAGTTCGATAAGAATTTGAGATTGGAGCTTTCATTTTGTAGATATCTATAAACATAAAATAACTAACAATGAAAATTATCCAATCATAAAAAAAATACTTTGACTTTATATTTTACATGATAATACAGAAATATTCGGGATTTCTACGCAAGTTTAAGGCAGCAAATCATGAACTTATGCACAATTAAATGATGAATAATGAGATGATAGATGAATATTTAATACATAATCAAAATAGATAAATATAAATTTTAATAAGTTTACGCTGAATAATACAATTTGAATCATGTATTTTTCTTTTAAGTGTTTTGGTCATTTAAAAGGATTGAAACAATAATGTTGATTCAAGATTTGAATATTATAGGACATTATTTTTTTTATGTCGATAAAAAACCTTTATTAAATGAATTATAAATTATTTGAGTATCGCGAAAAAAAATAGTAGTTTCTTGTTTAAATGAGAATATTAAAATTTACCAACGCGCAAAATATTAGTAAATCTCTGCCTAAGCAAAAAAAATATTTTTGCCACAATAATTGGACTTCCGATGCTAAATATTAAAAAAAAATGCAGAAGGTCTATATAGTTATTTAGCCAAAAGGAAATTTAGCTCGTTAAAATTCTTGTTATTAAGGCCCATGAATAAAGTCACCGTACTTATATATTAAATCAAAAATCTGATAATACATTTTTATTGATTTCGTATATCCACATCAAAATCGAATCTCAAAGGTTTTTTGGATGAAAGTTGATGACAAATTCTGTAAATTTATAAGTAGGATGGGCTATAAAACGGGGCTGGAATTCTATGAACGATACTTTGAAATTTTATTGCAGATCTCGTATAACCATGCTTTAAAATAAGTTGTTAATTATATTAAGATAAACATTATAAAATGCAAGTATTGCTGAAATTAAAATCACAGTTTTTATTTTTATCAGATTAACTGTGATCTTTTTATGCTTTTAATTGCAAAGGGATTTAATTGTGTTTTTGAATATCAAATAAGCCGCAAATATTAATTAAAATACACTGAATATGGTCAGTGAAGCCGAAGACGTATCTTGACTGGGTAATTTATAGGAATTTATCTTCAAAAATACCTAATGGATTGATTCCTTCTTCTGATATATTTTTATCAATTAATTTTATTGATAAGATTATTATATCAATGTTTTTGATGCCCCTTCTTATTCATTTAAGTGGTTAAAGGATTGGTTTTATGTAAGTGTAATTCAGCTACAAATAAATATTATTTAAAAAAAAAAATTAATTTCTTGTTTTGGCAATTTAAAAATATTATTTATTTGTGTATTTATTTATTGTCATATATATATGTGTGTATATATATTTTTTCTATTAAAAATTTCGATTGGCCCAATAATTAGGCTGTGGCTATCCGACTTTATTTCTCGGTTCTGTTCGTAAATTAAATCAAATTATCGTCATAGTATTTTTTTAAAAAAAATTTCTGCGAAACAATAATATGATAAATCAAAGTGAGTTTTTCTTGTATTTATTTTTACACTATGATTACCGTTAATGTTATATTTTTTAAGGTTTCTTAGAAAACAATTCAATTCAACTAAATATTCTACCTTTGCTTAAAAAAAATTAATATACCTATTAAACTTATATATAGCTATTTTTATAGATATTTTATCGATTTTGGATCTTTTGATGAAAAAACTATCGCTGTAATATTTCAAGGCTCTTAACAAGCAATAAAATTATTTTTTTAATTCTATATGCTTATTATGAGTTTAGGAACATATATTTTTTAATATTATACGTGTATAAACTCAGACATGTTTTAAATTTATATGATTGGATCCACTGGGCGGGAAATAAAGCCACAAAAACTCTTTCGACTGCAACTAAATAGATCAAATGAAACGAAAAGAGCTATCAAGCAATTATTAGAATTTTATCTCTAATATTTTATACAGAAATGATTAAAGGTATCTAGATAGACCAATACTTCGATGTTTTGATTCGCAAAAGACACTTCGAACACACAAAAAGATTCAAAACCAAAAGATATTTTTATATTGCTTTGATAATATTCCCAATTTTTTTTATTACGGTTTAGTGTTTTAAGAGAGAAAAAAATGATCCATATAACCTTTTCCCTGTTTTTTTGACTAGTTTTTAACGATATTATGCCTTTATTATAAGATAAATGATATGATTTTATCAAAGAATATCGCCTGATGATGTGGGTGATATTCTGAGTATATATATAATAAGTACGGGAAATCATGAATTGAATGTAAAGCAAAAATAAGCGTTATCTAAAAACCAAAAAAATATAAAAATAGTATAAAGAATACAAACACAGAAGCATTTTTGGATATTTTCTTGATCAATGTCTTTTTATTTTATTTCTTAAACCTCTATTAATTACTATTTAAATAACCTTTAATTTATGTAGTTATTTGATAGTATATTTTAAAACTTTTTTGTAGGTAATTATCCATATGTTCACTATAATATATATTCTGTGATTTCACTCTTCACATTAGACATTTTCAATTTTTTTTACATAAAGCTATTGAAGATTCAGGGGCTCATTTGTTTCTGTGGATAGAGGCATAAAAAATTATTTTAAAGTTTTCAATCTTTTTACCGGTTCTTGGAATCATCTCTATAATACCAATAATGGCTTTAATTACTTAAATTTGCGTTGAATATAGAGCAAGCTATATATACCCCACGATCAAGTGTTTGTTTAAATATGATGGATTTTTTCCAAATGATTATTTGTATTGGTTTTTGCCGTATTCTTTTCAGGCACGCGGAATTAATTATTCGATTTTAAATATATTATGATATGTAGGTTGAATATTTCTATCCTCTGATCGGTCCACTATATTTGGTTGAGAATTTTATAACCGACTCTATAATGTAGCAATTACTTTATTCATGGGTTACTTTGATTTTTCTATATTAAAATTGTTGAAGCAAAACTTTAGGTTGCACTATCTAAATTACTTGTTTAATACCTTTTAAACCCGTCATCTGGTGAATCTTACCCAAAAAAATCTTCTTCTTTCAAGACTTAGTGATTGTAATGGGAAAAATCCATAATATTCTGGTGATGGGAGTAGTAAGAAAAGGGGTGTGTCGAAAAAAACCCAGAATCATCATTTAAATTCGTAGAATGCTTGATGATAGAATTAATAATAATTGCCTAAAGTGATTATAGGAGAAATATTGGATCAAAAAATATCCTTAAAAATCGTCTACAAACCTAATAAGAACACGAACTTTCGAAGAAAATATATTTTAGGGGCATGTGTTATTACAAAGCGTGATAAATAAAAAAAGATAAGACTTTTATCAGACCTGATTTTTTTATTTGTAATGCGAGACGTAAAAGAGATGTTATATCATAAAGTGTTCCAAAGGGTGACTTTCTTTATATGCTATATCCTATTGAAATAATGAACTATTTTAATACAGATAGATCAAAATACAAAAAATATTTTAGTATTCTAGTAATTAAAAATTGCACAAATGAATACACTAAAATCGGAAGAATAAATAAGTCATGTTGATAATTGGTCAAATAAAGTTTTTCTGTATAAAAACGAAAATTTATTGGGCCACAAGTAATAAATCAAACAATACCACGATCATTCAAGCACATGAATATATTATATCAAATAATAATTATGATAATACAATAAAATTTTGAGATAAGAATAGCAGGCTGTGTTATTTTATGGAATTTTATTTATTTATGTGTTAATTTTGGAATTGTAATTTTATATTTTTCTTCAAGCTTAACCAGATTAATTCCACGCTGGCAAATCATATCTATCTCTTAGTTATATTTTCTTCTTTTATACGTTCTTCAACACCTCTCCTCTTCCCAAGGTCTATTAGTTAAAGTATTTTTTTATCTCTATTGTTTGTATATGACAGAATTTGCGTTAAGACTTCAAGTTCCTTCTGTTATATTTTATGGTATTGATGTAACAATCCATCCCATGCTACAAAATATAGCATAATCTTTGTCTTTCACTTATAAATCAAAAGTAGAAAATATAATTAAATTTTAACGACATGAAAAATTCTTTAGCAGAAATACCAAAATTATAAATAAAGCTTGATAGATTTATGGGTTGACTTGATTTTTCGCTATTTAATCTTGTTCATGATAGACTTCAAAAAGCTCTTTAGAACTGATTCGGCAGATGCTTCTTTCCACCTTGTCATCTATAAAATCTTCTTCGATGTACCTTCTTCTTCTTTCCAGACTTATTAGTTCGGGTGTCTTCCACAATCCTATTGTTTTTGCGTATGTTTCTGCTTTATTTCGCATTCCTAACTCTTCGAATACGAATTATAGTATATTTTGCAACCACAACATCCAAAATTATGGCGTAAATATTTATAAAAAATATATACAATTCAATTAACAAAACAATGAAAAAAGTAATGTGATTTTCTTGGTTCCAAAACCCGAATTGTGTGATGAAAGGTTGTGCTCTAAATTATAGACTTTATCATTAAAACTCAAAGGGATTTTTAATTTTAATGAGTGAAGTCTTTGTACTGAATATTCTTTTATTGATAAAAAAATTTTCGATATGAATCAGAACATAAATTTTTTCTGATGAAGATATCTTGATAAGTTATATCTCAAAAATATAGATCAATTTTGATATCTTATTTCTAAAAATAATTTTTAACTTCTAAGATCTCACTAGCTTGGTTAAAAATTTGTTTATATTTCTTAATTTATATATCTTAATTTTTAGTTTTTTCTTTAGGCCAAGCTTGATTGCTTTTTTATGAGCACATATATCTAAACTTTTGGGCATTTTCTTTTCTCTTACCTCTTCTTACACCTTTCCTCTTTTAGAGACACATAAGTTAAAGAATTTTTCTCTGTACTATGGATTTGAGTCTGTGCCTCAAAGACGTTTAACACTTTGAGTTTTTTTCAGTAAAGAAACTTAGTACAAATTGATTTTAAAAAATATGTCGTGTGTGTGTGTTTTAAATTATATTTTTCGATATCCCACCTAAATATTAATATGAAGATAAGTCTAAACGAAAAAGAAGAAAAGATATTTGATGCAATAAATAATTATATAAAAGAAACCAATCAAAATATAATACCAAGAGTAGCAGGTGGATGGGTCCGTGATAAAATTATGCACAATGAGTCTAATGATATTGATATAGCTCTTGATACCATCTCGGGATATAAATTTGTATGTGGATTCAAAGAATACCAAAATATTACAATTTCTGGTATAGGGGTTGTAAAAACGAATCCCGACAAGTCAAAGCATCTTGAAACAGCGGTTGTATTAATAGAAGGAATACACGTTGATTTCTTACAGTTAAGAAAAGAAGAATATCTTGATGGAACAAGGATTCCTACAGTCGAAGTTGGAGATCCAAGAGAAGATGCATATAGAAGAGATATAACAATAAATAGTTTATTTTATAACATTGCCACTGGGGAGGTTGAAGATTATACAAAAATGGGAATAATGGATATTAAAAATAAAATCATAAGGACACCTTTAGATCCGTATGAAACATTTTTAGATGATCCATTGAGAATATTGCGTACTTTTCGCTTTGCCTCCCGATATGATTTTTCAATTGCCCCTGAAATCCTTAGTGCAGTTTTAAGAAAAGATATTTGTATAAATCTTAAAAATAAAGTGTCGAATGAGAGAATAGGAATTGAAATTGATAAAATTACAAATCATGAGAATGCTGAAAAGGCAATGTTCTATTTTGTAGAACTTAAAATTACTGATTCTATATTCAAACCCACCGTAGATTTTCAAATGAATGTGGAAAGATCCAAAGAGTTTTATAAAAAGTTTATCGAAATCGATGATGGGCATATAGACAGAAAAATATTTTATTTATATTCAATACTTCAATACTTTGTAGGAATTGAAGTAAATCGAAAGAAGCCTGAATATTTAAATTATATAATTGTTAAAGAAAACTTAAAATGGCCCAATACTCTATCTGAAATTTTCAAGAATATCGAGGAAAATATACATTTTATATCTACACTCAACCTCGAATCATTAATAGATAAAGAAAGTATCATAAAAATGCTTCTTGTTCTGAAAAAACAATGGAGGAATTCTCTTTTTTTATACATGATAATCCTTCATTTAAATAACAAAAATTCGGAATATGAATTGCTTAAAAATCTATATAACAAAATAATCGAATATAAATATGATCATATTTACAATTTAAAGCCACTCGTTTGTGGAAAAACAATAAAGAATGTTTTTAATGTGAAAAATGAAGAGATAGGGCGACTTAAAGAAAAGGGGTTTATTTTTCAAATTATTTATGATCTAAAAAGCAAATCAAAAACAATAAATTCTTTGAAAAAATATTTACGATCACAATAAAAACTGATACAGTCGAAATCAATATTTTATTACCATTTCTGTATCCTATGTGATTATATTTCACCCGAAAAATCCAAATAATAAAATATTGAATATGAATAAACTTAAATTTTTTTTATTTAAATACCTTTGTAATTTACTATTATCATCCCACAAAATTTAATTAAATAATTGCTTATATTTGTTTACAAAAGAAAAAAATACCAAAACCATCTTTTTAATCATTTTTATAACACGTTGATTTATTTTTTATGTAATTTTTAAAGATGCAAAACCTTTTATCCAAATACCCATCAAAAAATATACTTTAATCATTTTAGTTAGTTCTCACAGTTTATTACAAATTAATAATGTCTACAATTTTCAAAAATAGAAAAGTTACCTTTAAATTTTAAAAATAAATTAAGAGCGTACGGATTACTTATATATCGAATATACAATTGATGTCGATATTTGATAATTTGAGGACCAATTAATACTTTACCGAAGCTGTGAGCCATGTAAAATACTAAAAGTTAAATTATAATGTATAATATTTCACCTTCAAATTTTCGATATCCCAAATATAAAATTTTTCTATAACTGGGAATTAGTCGTTGCTTTTTTCACATTTTTAGATAAGAGAATTACATTAATCAAGGTTTAAGCGATATTCATATCTATCATTTATTCACTAGACTGAAGATAAAGGGCCATATACCACTCCGGTTTTACTATTTCTATCTTTATTATAGTTTAAATAATAGATTATAATTTTTTTAGTTGTATAAAAACCATATGAACGCTAAATTAAAAAATGAAAAGAAAATAACCCCTAGAAATAAATTTAAAAATTTACTTAAAACACCTGATGAATCTAAATTTAAAAAATAACAAAAAAAAAGTTTACAAATTAATTTCAAAAAAATTAAGATATAGAAACGCTGTATCTTAAAAGATAGATCGAAAACGCCTAGATATAAATTAAAAGGTATTAGTTGCTTATCAGTTACACAAATGTCGTAAAAATGTAATATAATAGTAAATAAATGCACAGGCATATGCTATTATTAAATTTTTAAGCAAGAAATAGAAAACTAAACCGAAAATATCCATAGAATAAATTGTATATAAGCTCGTATTGTATTTAAAGAAATAAATCGGCAAATTTTTAATAATCTAGTTTAAATAGCCCTTTATTACATAGACAGCTCTGGTAAATTGAACATAATCTTTGAAATATTTTCCTTTGTAAAATTTTTTTGATATTAATATTATAATAAAGGCAATGAGTATTTTTATTCTGATATTTAAACATAAAATAATTCTCAAGATTGCACGGAAGATAACAGATTTTCTTCATAGGCTACTGCAAAAAAAAATAATAAAGTGCGCACATATCCATATAAATTTATCATGGTGTTTTATTGATAAAATATCTTTGAATTCAAAATATAATTGGATAAAGTATAATTATCGAGAATTTATAGTGCTTTATCAGCTAAAATTACCCATTTTTGGATTCTGTTTTTTTTTAACTTTTTATTAGCCATTACGTGTAACATACCAAATAAAATTATGTTATTTATTTCAAATCATATAAAATAGAAAAAAAAAATTATCACAAAAATAAACCACATACCAGAAAATTAATTCAAAAGCTTTTTCGGAAAATTTAGCACAAAAAACGGGTTTATAGAAGATTTGTTGTGTATACAGTCATCCCACGCAAAAGTAAATAATTTTTTAAACGAGAAAGAACGATCAATCTCACAATTTATTTCATCCGCGCAATTGTTCGTATATTAATTATATGTTTTATTCAAACTATTGAATACTTGCTGATAATGATGTATTTATTAAAAAAGTAATTAAACCTTCTAGGTAAATTTTTTTGTTTTTTCTGATACCCTATCTTAGATTACCATGTGATTATGGATAATTTCGTACATGCCATATAACACCAATTCTATGATTAAATTAACATAAATATTCCCATTTACTTTTATGTTTTAAAATCTATTTTTATATTACTCTTTAAATATTAACTTTTTATCTTTGATCAATTTCTTGGAAATCCACAAACCTTTCTTAAAATTTTATGTTGCTA
This sequence comes from Rhyacophila brunnea, assembly GCF_057557595.1. NCBI lineage: Eukaryota > Metazoa > Arthropoda > Insecta > Trichoptera > Rhyacophilidae > Rhyacophila > Rhyacophila brunnea. The sequence continues at coordinate 3,243,430 of NW_028233078.1, read as the reverse complement.
TAATAAAATGTGGAAAAATTGCCATATCATTTATTAGACTCCAAAATAAGGTTGTTAAAATATTCGCCTTCATTTTCTACTTTTAGTGGGTTTTTTCAACTTAAGTAACTGATAGAATTCAATATTTGCATTATATAAATTTATAATCGACTGCTTTGGATTGTATGATAAGTCCAGTTTTAACCACAATTTAAGATACTGATCATAAATTAGCAGGATTTATATTCTTAGGTAAACATCAAAAGATTTAAATTTGCCAATTTCGATTTGATTATTTTTAGGTTTTAAATCTTATTATTTTCTAAATTATTACTGTGATACTTAAATAAACCCCACAATATATTTTTTTTCGACGAAAAATTAGCGCTGAATAACTGTTTGTTGAAAAAACAATAAAGTCAAAAATACATAATTATGAAACAAAAGGATTCAATTAAGGTAAATAAATTTAATAAAAATAATTTAAAACAAAATGATGCTAAATCATAAAAACCTTTAACCTGTATTAAAAAAAGGTAAATCTTTGTGTTTATGTTGATAATTAGACCCCTATATGTAATAATATCCATATAAGTGTCAAAAATTCATTATTATCTGGTTTTTTTATTGATAACTTGACCAAAAACGCAATATTATAATTTGGTTCTGGAAATTTTTTTCTTAATTTTTAGAATATAATTATAATTTAAATTTTATTCATAACTTGATTTATAGATTCTATCTATATTTATGTGATTAAACAAACAAAACAAGTGAAATACTTAACCTTTAAAACCTTTATATGTATTATGGGGTTGTACGCGCGCAAAATAATTATACCGTCTAATGTTTTGAGTGAATATATTCAAATTATATTTTTACTTGCTTTGAATGTAATTCTAGAATTTACTCGTCTTTAATATGAATGCATTAAATAAGCACATTTGCATATTTTTCCTGGGATGTAAGATCATATATAAATAAAAATTCATTTTTGGACATAATTTATTTTTCAGAAAAAGGAGCATGTAATAATTTTGCTCTACTTTTATAAATTTTGTTTCAATTAGAAAATTTAAAATTTTATACTTAAAATCTTAAGAAAATTTGCAATTAAATTTATATCCCTACCATACAGATTTATATTTTTACAATTTCCTAATATACAAGCGTTTTTTATGTACAATATGACTTATGCTTCCTTCATTTTTGGTCAAATAGCTGAATTATCATTTTTGCGGTGTTTATACACAACTCAATAGCTCTTTTTATATGATGTTTTTATGCGGATTATTTATATCCAACACGTTTATTTATTATCTTCTAGTAATTATCTGAATTATTTGGATCGAATACAATTTAGCAATCTAGTGAATTGATTTGTTCCAAAATTGCTCATTAAAATAAAAATGCAAATACAGGTAAAATAAAGCATATATATTTGCTTTCTGTATTTTTCAATTGTCGTATATTTTTAGCTTTAAAAAAATCGAAGCTATTAAACAATGATAGTGTACATAACCTTAAATTACAATTGACTACTATATACTTATGTTGTATAAATAAACCCATTGGACACAATATAAATGATAAATGATAGATGATAAATAATAAATAATAAATTTTAGACTAATATTTATTTTGATGATGGAATAAATCAGGTATAGCTTTAATAGATAAAATATCCGAAATTAATATTAAAAGCATGATAAATTTTATTAAAATATTATATGATTTATAGACTTGGAAAATTTATTTATAATTTCATTGTGTTACAGATTATAGATTATTGGACCCCATTATTACTGCTCTTTATTTTCAACACAGGAAATTTTTGATTATTTTTTTTCCCTTTAAAATATATAGGGAAATTTCGAAAATAAAACATTTATTGCAATGGAAAACTTAAAAATCCAGATTTTAAAGAACATCTGATCTATAAGATAATTTAAACTATTTATGAAGTTTTATATTAAATTTACTTAGAATTTACAGGACGTAGTACCATTTTTTCATTATTAGATGCATTTGATTCATCTTCATTACTAGCTTTTGGGATATTTTCGTTCTGAGGAATCATTGCAGAACCCTCTTTTGCTGCTGAAACACCAGTTTCATCCGAAGATACTTTATCTGATGGCCCATCTTTGTTTTGAATAACCTGATTTTCATCTTTTTTTGGTGGTTTTACACCATCTGCATTTTCAGTTATACCATCTTCTTCATCGTCTTTCAGATGATTTATTTGTGTGGTATCTAAACTATCATCATCTTCATGTAGCGTTTCTTTAAAAAATTTTATGTATCTCACAGATTCTTCGATCTTTTTGTACAAATGCAGAAAATAAATTACATCCTTTGACGATAAGTTAGCGTTTTCATCCATACTTACAATTTTACACGCCGCTTCTAAACCGCTAAATTGTATTTTACCCCAAAGTTTACAAGTTCCACATTCAATGCAATCTAATATTCCATCTATATTTTCAAATATGTTCGAGTCATATTCGTTCTTTAGCTCCTCGATATTTTCCTTCCCTTCTTTTGCTGTATTCAAAAGTTCTTCTATAGCATTATGTATCTCATCTTCCATCGGAAAACATTTAAAAAAATAAACTTTTAACTTTTTAAGGCAACTTTTCAGTATATCGTATAGGAGGAAAATATTCTCTTCATGCTCAGCGCAATATTTACTCTTGTAAAGCTCGGGATTATTCAAATATGTGCTTCCTGATTTTTTATAATTTAAAGACATATGTATTGATATTGAATAATGAATCCCACTCACAAGCTTCGTTATCAATTTTCTGGATCCTAATATCATATATATTTCTTTCCATACCTCTTTCGCACCCTCTGTATATCCAGTATATTCTTGAGCCGCTTTATTGAGATCAACATATGTGAAGTTTGATTCTTTCGCCTCCATATCTGAATTAATCGTGCACTGAGCATTTATTAGCTCGCCAATTTTACAGGGAACTAAATTACCAACTGTTTTATTGTCATCAAGCATAGATGAGCGTTTACAATTTTTAGTTTTGCATTTACTCATTATTATTTTATTGTGGCATTCTTTTTTCAAATCGAATCTTAGCACAGAAAAGCATTGACTTTCAGTGATCTTGCTAATTGGATCATTTTCATCATTCTTTTCATCTATATTTTCATTAACAGAAATAAGCGAAATAAAAGCAAATATATACATCATTTTATTTTTTTGATACAATTATGAATGTTTATCAATGAAAAATATCTATTTAAAACTCGTTTTAAATTATTTGGAGCTACATGAAACGTAGAAACTATCTTACAATCAATGGTATATCTGGATAAGAGAAAAATCACATGTAACAAAAAAATACCATTTAAATACAATGTTTCTCATCTTCAAATTGTACAATTTATCACAATCTTGGTAATAATTACTGTCAAAATAATAAATATAATCCAAACATGAACTTATATAAATAAATATCCCTTTAGATTATAAAATATTATATTAATGATTGTAAAAAGTGGAGATATACTATAAATTTATCAGTCATATTTTATAAATTTAAAATATCTTAAAAAGTTATTATAATAATAAAAATATGATACCAAACCTTTGAATGAACATGCAAATCATAATTAAAAGTTATTTAATTATTTATTTTAACTGTGTTTTTATTCAAAGAAAAGATTTATGTTTGATTAGAGTGATAGTAGATGTTTGTAAGTGAAAAAATACAACATTACAAATTAAGCTAATCAAAGTAACTCATTTTAATATCTAAAATATGTTTAAAAGTAAGATTTAAAATTTATAAAAACATTGTTTATCTCAAACGCAAGAAATTATAATAAGGGCACTACCACCTATTAGCATAAAAATATATAGTTTATCATATTCATCTTTAGACTTACATATTTTTCTAACAGCATTATCACATAGAATAGTCCTTTTCCTCTCTTTCTCTTTTGCATCATCATCGGAAAATGACTGAATGACATCCGTTATTTCGCTTTTTTCAAGATTGAAGGAGACATTTAATTTTGTAAAACTTTTCAATATATTCAAAATATTAGCTATTTCTATTTTTTGAATCTTTTCTTTCGTTTTTTCAAGAAATATTTTCATGTCCCCTATGTTTTTATAGTACACACTTTGTGAAATTTTGTGCTGCATAATTTCATCAAAATCGTTTCTGATAAACTGCAATTTCTTAAACATAGAATTGAAAACTTCTATTTTCCCCTGAATATTATCTTCGGTCAAAGTTTCTATATATTCAGAAATCTGGTTGTTTTTGTTATCATAATAACCGGCTAAATCGCTAAATTTTTCTTTTATGATATTTACGAAATCATCTTCATTCCCTAAAACTTTATTTTCGGTATTTTCCGTTTTATCCGTTTCCATTTGTAATTCTTGAAGAATATCTTGTGCTACAATATCAGACCGTTTGATGCAAGCATCAGCTTCACGCAAAATACATTTTTTATCTAAAATATGTGCATATAACATGCTCAAAACAGATAAATATAATGAAACAGCTATTGAAAAGAACAATAAGACTTTTATAATGAATCCTATATCAGGAAAGCCAATTATTACGATCAATAAACCTAAAAGTGCCAATGTACCCTGAAAAACCATGAAATATTCAAGTCCCTTGAGGGTTTTCATAATAGGAATGGCTTCGTCTCCAATGTTTATGTTTTTTGTTGATTGTTTTTTATTGTGGGGGTTGAATTCTTTCGATTTATTATCTTTTACTTTTTGGTATGCATTTAGATGACTATTGTGTTTTTGTGTTAAATTGCTCTCATTTTCATAGGCTTCATATTCTTTAACCACCTGAGGTTCATCATTTTCCTTTTTTTCATATTCTTCTTTTGCTATTATATTTTTATTAGAAAGCTTTTCTTCCTTTGGAATATCAGGGTTCATTTCTGGATCGCATTTTTCATCTTTTAGGTTCCAATTTTTTTTATAATCTAATAGAGCTTCTTTATTTTTCGGTTTTTCTTCATCATCATTTGGCTTTACATCTATAATCTTTTCTTGATTTTGATTTACGTTTTCTTTATCGCTAGTTTCATTTTTTTTCTCTTCCTCTTCACTAGTTGTGTTTTTTGATCCTTCCTCTTGCTCCTTTTTTTTAGAATCAGAAATTTTGGTTGATGAGTCCTTATTTTTAGTACGCAAGATAGAAAATTTATTCTGTAAATTTTGTTTTATCTGACTAACTTCAAAAATATAAGGATCAAGACTGATGTCTATTGCTAGTAGCTCATTTTTAATTTTTTTGCTGTCAGTAATAAAGTCCTGAAAATTGTTTTCAAACTTATCATAGTGATCAAATGTTTGTTCTTTTAGTGTTTCTAAATCATCTAAGAAATCTATATATTTCTTGTCTGTGTCTTCTTTAAATTCGATTAATTTATGAATCTTATCAATGTACTTTTGTTTTCTTTGTAAGTTGTCTTTATGAATCTTTTCGGAAATATCTTCGGCGTAATCTAATTCTATGACATTCTCTTGACCTTCTGGCTCAGCAGTTTCTTTAGGGGTGCTATTATCATTTAATGGACTTTCATGTGTAATTTTTTCCTCGGAATCTATTACATCTGGAACATTCAAATAATTTTCAGCTATTAGATATTCTTTTTTAATGTGGTGATCTGCTGGAATTGAATTATGAGGCTCATTATGATTGTTTTTATTTTCTATGAAATCTATATTTTGGTCGTGATTTAGGTTTTTAAAATGGGCATTGCCATTGCTAGTTGTAATCTTGTCGCTATTTTCTACTCCCGCTTTTTTTAGAATCTGATCATCTTCTTTGGATCGATGATAATTTTTAGACTTGATTAGATTAGAATGCTTTGTTTTTTCTTTGGTTTTCTTGTTTTTCAGATTTGAAAGTTTCTTTTTTTTCTGTAATTGATTTGTATTCTTCTCCACCTCTTTCCTGCTCAACCGATTTTTTTTGCTTTTTTCTGTATTAACTGGATGCAAGTACGCCACATTCTCACTACACCCATTGGTTTCCTTTTGATTTTTCTGAGTTACCAAATTACTGTTATCTTTACTATGACCATCTATTATATTTTCGACCATATCATACAACTTACTCGACAAAAGCTTAGACTCATTAGCAGTAGACTCATGATCAGCATCATTAATTTTTTCAATTTTATTTCGCGCATTAATAGAGATTTGCATGCAATATGCACTGTACAATATACAAAATCCGAAAAAGTATACAGAAGCCCATCTCAAGTCAACACTTCTTCTAGTAAAAAACAATACGAGCAAAAAAACGAGTACAATAGTAATAATAGCGCAAATTAAAAATTCGAATGTGCTGTTAGTGTGCAGTAAATTTTTTAGGTATTCAGTGATAGAATAAAATCTTTGAAAGTGGCGCGGGTCGCCCAATACAAAAATTCGAAAATCGCGAGATATATGGACATGCATCTAATACAGAAAAAAAATTTAGATTGGATTAATACGATGGGCCGACATCACCAAAAGTTTTAGAATCGACCAAACAGATCTGATTGATTATCTTCATGAATTAATCTGAAACATTATTGTTGTTGATAGATAAACTAAAAATCAAGAGAGAATTTCGATGCTAAAATTTAAAAAAAAATCAAAACTTGTTCTAGAGAATATTTGTTTCTATGTAGCTGATAAGATACATTAATAAATTTGTATTTATTGTGATTTAAGGTTTAATTTTGAATAAAAAGCCTTATAATATATTTATTTGGTGCTTATGCTTTTTTTAATTAGTATAAATTAAGATAATTAGACATTTTCAATCAACTTAAATTTTTTTTTCTCGTTATTTAAAAATTCAAAGGGTTTAAACGTGTATTTATTTTAAGCATAAATATCCCCACATAAGATTCATATATTTTTTTCAATAAATATTTATAAAAAAGATTCTTGAAGTCAATACACTTTATTAAAAAAATATATGAGTCCTTTACGCCGCTAGAAAAATTTAAATTATGACAGTAACTGTTAATAAGTGGGTTTCAATCCAATATCTACATCTATAAAATTCCGAATGTATTATACCTCTATAACATATTAATATGTCTAATAGCCATACATAAGTATGTTTTAATTAAATATAAGTATCTTTTAATTCGAATGTGTTATAACACAATATAAACTTTTTTTGTGGCTAATAGGCGTTGGTAAGTGTTAATATTTATTGCCGAATGAAGTTTGCCGCATTTAAATAATTTTATATGCTACCCAACAGTTGTACAGACAAGATTTTTTATTATTTATAAAAACAGTATGAAGATAAAAAGAGACAGACGGTGATGCAGATGTTTATTATTAAGAAATTGAAATATTTTTATAAATCACAAAAAAAATTGTGTGATATATTTTTTTTCTAGGCTTTAATTGTCCTGGAAAGCTTTATTTTCGTAGCATCATTTTACAAGCACAATAATGGATTTTCATTTGTAAGGTAAAAAAAATGGTTTTTATGCTCAAAACTAATATTTTTTTAAATTGCAAATTATAAACATTTATTTAATACTAGGTAATATAAAATCTTGGTTCTGTTTTTTTAATACCTATATGTGAAAAAAAAATGGATTTAAATGCAAATTTTTTTCATAATGAGCTTTTGTAGTAATTATTGCGCTAAGTTTTTCAAAAAAATGTATAAATAATTATTGATTGGATTGAATAAGCGATACATAAATGTTTAAGAAGTAGATTAAAAAATAGAATCGATTGTTTTGATACATAATTAATTTCAAAGCATATATTTTGTTGCTAAATTCGAAAACCAAACATCTTATCATATTTAAAATTTCACACTATCATGTGTGATGATACAGATGAACACTTTATATCAAGATAAATACATGTTTATGTGATTTAAAGAATTAAATTATGTTTAATTATATATGAAATAGGATATTTCTTTAGGGGATTTATTTTTTTAAATCATAAAATTTGGTGATAAATAAATAATAAAAATACCTAATTTGAATTTTAAGAAGGTAATAATTGTTATAATGTTATACTAATTTATATTTAATGTCTTTGTATGAACCCAAATTTAAATTAAGCCTATTAAATCAAATTTTTATGCATAATCTATGTTACTTTAAGCAGCAGATAAAATGAAGCATCTTATTTTTGTGTGTGTGCTTGAGAGAATTCGGATTTAATTTTATGCAAAATTTTTATGTTTTTTTGTGGAAAAATACTATTTATTATATGTGTCATTTGATGAATCAAGACACCGTTATCAAGGAAAACAAATTCATCATTTTTTTTTTGGAAAATATAAAAAAAGTAACAATAACTTAAAAATATTCAAACAATAACTACTGACATTAAATTTTCAAATATATTTTAATAGCGTGAATGATGATTTAATTGCATTCCAGTTCATAATTCGATTCTTTTTGATGAATAAAAATTGTATTATAGCTATAAATTTATATTTTATTGGTAATTAATGTTTGTTAAACTAGCAAGCCAGTAGTTTCAGTGAATTGGCATTAATGATTTATAGCGCCAATTTATTTAAAATAATCTTTTTTTATATAAAATCGTGCCTGTGAATGATTAAAAAATAACTAAACTAAACATCGGATCAAAGAAAGTATATAAAGGCACTATTGGTGTAATTTTTCTGAAAACTGAAAATAATTCGGGCATATGTTGGTATTTATATTCAATAGAGATCATGATATATTTATATATTTTCTGGATTACTTTTATTGTGGTGTGTCAGTAATCACCTTACTTTTTATATTTAATTTTGGTAATGAGCTATTTTTATATTTACTATGAATATATGATTATTTAAGATATCATATATAATTGATTTTAACGCGTTGTTTTACTGTACATTTTCCGAAAATTCTAGGAATTGTGTATTTTTATTATGAATATGTGTCTAGCAAGGGGGACAGACATGATATAATATTTCTTTAAAAAAAAAATTTAAAGAGTAATTATATATAACGTTTTCACTTAATTTCATTTCAGAACTATTTTTATTATGATATATGTCTAGCAAGGGTGACAGACGTGATAAAATATTTCTTTGAAAAAAAAATATTTTAAAAAGCAATTACGTATACTTTTTTGACTTAAATTTGGTAATGAAATATTTCTGCAGTAGAAAGTCTGGTATAATTTTTCAGTCTTTAAAAGAATTAATTTATTTTGAAGATTAGTTTTATTAAGCCACCTTCCCTTAAATCTGGGGTCTTGGTCAATTTAAAATAAATATATTTCTATAAATAAAGGTCAGACATAATTTGATTTTTTTGAACATAATAATCGATTAATTTTACAGTACTGGATCCAAAAATTAACCTCAAAGATTCACCTTCATAATTTTCTTATAATATAGAAGTAACCAAAAAATATGGTCTTTTGATGATTTAAACATTTCATTTTTAGATCCAAACAAGGGTAACTATTTATCAAAAAATGGAATCTGAATACAACTACTTATTCAAAATAATACTTATTGGAAACTCTGGTGTTGGAAAGACATGTCTTATAAAAAGATACACTGATGATAAATACCAGAACAATTATATAAGCACAATTGGTGTTGATTTCAAAATCAAGAGCTTGAACATAGGACAAGAAGTAGTCAAGCTTCAAATATGGGATACGGCGGGACAAGAAAGATTCAGAACAATAACCAACAGTTATTACCGAGGTGCACACGGAATAATTGTTGTATTTGATCTTACAGACGAGGAAAGTTTTACTGGACTAAATGAATGGATCGAAGAAATAAGAGAACATGCACATGAAAAGGTAGAAATACTTTTAATAGGGAATAAAACAGATCTTGTTAATGAGATTGTGGTAAAAGATGAAGATATTTCTAGTTTTAGAGTAAAAAATAAAATAAGCGATGCCAATTTTATGAAAGTTAGTGCAAAGGAAAATGTTGGTGTTGGGGAATTATTTCAAAGATTGGCTGATAATCTTGTTAAGCGTGAAAAAGTAGAAGGTCCTATCATTTCTACTAAAAAAGCTGCGTTCAAATTAAAAGGCCTCGATGATTCTGACCAAAAAAGATTTGGCTGTTGCTAGTAAATAAATTACCGTGATAATCAAAAATTAAAATAGTTTGCTTATAAATTAAATTTTGGTAAATAATCCTTTTTTTTTGAAAACTGTGGCCCATTGTAAAACTGTCAAGCTGTCTCAAAATATCAAGCCTGATAACATAATATAAAAAATCTTATAAATTAAATTTTGGTAAATAATCCTTTTTTTTGAAAACTGTGGCCCATTATAAAACTGTCAAGCTGTCTCAAAATACAAAGCCTGATAACATAATTAAAAAATCTTATAAATTAAATTTTGGTAAATAATCCTTTTTTTTTGAAAACTGTGGCCTTTTGTAAAACAGTCAAGCTGTCTCAAAATATCAAGCCTGATAACATAATATAAAAAATCTTATAAATTAAATTTTGGTAAATAATCCTTTTTTTTGAAAACTGTGGCCCATTGTAAAACAGTCAAGCTGTCTCAAAATACAAAGCCAAATAACATAAAAAAAAAACTTTGCCCCATGTAAAATATTTAAGCTGTTTTTAAATATAAAACCCAATAAAATTTTATAAAAAAATATTTTTTGAGTAAAATTAATTCAAAAAAGATGATTATGAGCATTCAATAAATTATTAATTTGAATTAGCAAGCACTAAATATTATTCAATTGAGGACTATTAAATATACACAATAAATATAAAGGTTTTATCTTTAAAATTAAAAAATATACTTAATCTTTATATGCCTAAAAATAAGCCACTAAATTTACCATAAAAAAAAAAGGATTCGATATCTTTACCCACTAAATTGCCCATATTCTACCCTTTTATATGTATCAATTTATACTCTTATTGAGGCTATCATGTCTTAAATGTCGTTTAAATAATATTGAACAATTTTCCCCGAATTCAAAATAGGCAATACATATATATTTTAATGTATTTTATTTTTACAAATAATTTACTTAAATTTAGTTAGAGTTCTTCAAGTTTGATGCCTTCTATATATACACTGGAACCGAAACAATGTAGTATGTTATAAAAAAAGATTAAAAAGCTGTTTTTATAACCAGTTAAAATAAAATACTTGGAATTATGTTATAAAAATCTTTTATGTATCTGTAAATATTGAGTTCAATAATTTTTTCTGGCATTCAAGACATTAATAGAAGAATATACTGTACTTTGAATTTTCACCTAAAAATATGTGATTCATCATACATGATAGCACGAATTAATTCTTTTATAATTATAAACTCTGCAGAATAAACTTGGCAAAAATATTCTATTTCAGAAGTGAAAAATTTTAATACAAAAAATTCAATAGATTTATCTTTTAATAGCCTTAGAATTTTCTAAAAAATCATAGAAATGTATTTTTCCTAATGTATGGTCTAATATAATGAGCTAAAAACGATTACCAAAAGGGAAATTCGAATAAGTATATATAATTAAAAGGTTTGTATCGAATATTGTTGTAATAAATAATTAGAATATTTTTGTTTACAAAACTAACAGAATATGTGGTTTAAATATTAAAAACACCTGATTTTTGAAAAGCAGTTTTAATTATATTGATTTTTTAAAACTGTGATTCTAAAAGATGAAGTTTTTTTGCGTATAAAATTAGCTTATTTTATGATTATATCAGAAACTTCATATAAATAATAGTAAAGCTACCATAAATATGCTAAAAAAATCAAGTGAAATAGGGGTGAAATAAAATAATTGTTTCAAGATTTTGACCTAACTTATATTTGCTGGAATTCTATAACAAAATTTTGAATTTAAAAGCTAAAATAAATCGATATATAATCATAAATTTTATTAATCTAATCCGATAATAAAATGGGTAAAACAAATAAGTATGCCTTTCTTTATATATAATTCATATGATTTTTTTTTGATTTTTTAGAGCTCGATAGATGAAACAAAATATTGTATAGCACATGATAATGTAAAAAAAATGCTGAAAGTATCTAAAAGAAAAAAACTTATGAATTTAGAGCCAAGGCTGGAAAAGATGGAAAAAGCAACGATAAATTTATAAAGTTGGTTCGATTAATCATGAATATGCGGATTAAACAATAATAGTAGAATTAGAAGGAACAAACCTACATGAAAAACGATTGTTTAAAATAAATAAAGAATTTTTATAATAAATTATAATTCAAATATATAAGAAAAACTGGGAAATATATGATACTAAGAAGTGTATGTACCGGAACGAATTATAAATTTTCATATGAATATAGCATATTTGCATATTTTTTTCGCGTAAAATCAGTAGATAAACCACAATTAAAATATTTTCATTGTTAAATCGAACTTATTTTGCCTTTAAGATTTATTAATTAGAAATTTAGTGTTTTAAAAATACTCTTTTGATAATATCATTATAATACATTAATCATTCAATGAGCATAACCCAAAAATTTTTGAGGCTTTATTTACCAGTTTTTTTGTATACTTTAAAGTATTTTCTATTATTAACATAAATACTTTATTTTTAATACAAATAAGGTATTTATGTAATTTATAGGGCAATATAATATAATTTTTTGTGGCATTTCAATAATAGAAAAAATTATAAAAAAATAATATGAAAAATTATAATTAATGTTTGTTTTAGCTGAAATAATAATAAAGGATGTAATATCTTATTTATATAACATTTTCATGCGGCTTTCTATGATTTATAACACACATTCCCATAAAATAATATATATTGAAAGATAAAAAAAGTAAAAACATCTTATAAGCAAATTAGTTTATCATTATATATCCATTATTAAAATATTAATCATATGTATTTTCTATGTATCTGTTGGTTATAATTCAGAGACATGTGTTATCATTGATTGAGTATGATAGCAAAATTAACGATTTAGTGGAGAATGTCAGAAAAATTTTAGCAAAAATAAATAATCTAAAATGGATCTAAAAAATTCTTCTAATGAAAATAACAGAATATTAAAAAACGAAATCTATATCTTATAAAAAAAATTATCATGTATTGCACAATTAATAATGAAAATGTGATTTTAGACCATTTAATTTTTTTATATGCGGCCATTTTCATTATATATTTTTAAATATTTTAGCGAGGTTATGAACTACCTGATTCATCCTGAAAGAAGTTTTTTTTAAATAATATGAGCGTAATAAATAAAATAATTTATGGAATGTTGAGTTTTAGGGGGATTTATGATTTAAATGAAATTCTAAAAATTTATATTTCAAATTATGTGTTAAGGTATTAGAGTGGTTATAAATTAAGACTATTTGTTTACGTCTTTTTTGATATTTTTTTAAAGTATTGATGGCTAACTGGTGCAAATACACACACTTATTTCATAATTTTCAATTATTCAAGGTTTAAATACGCTTCACTCAAATGTATTACTCAATTACTAAACTATTAATTTTTTGGCTACCTATAATGGATAAAAAACACTGTTATTTCAGACCCAACATAAAAGAATGCTTTTGGATTTGAAAATTCATTTTATCATTGAGCTGAAACAACTAGATTCGATTCTCAACACAATTAAAAATAATCAAAGCCATTATTGGTACGATACAGATGGATTACCTGCAACGGTGACCCGATTGAAAATGTTAAATGAAACCGAAATTTTTTTTTTTAATTTTCAAAATGCTTTTTTAGCCTATATGATCTTAAAAATACACTAGAGTTACGAATAAATTAAAAATCTTGATATTTTATTTAGGTGTTATTTTAAGAAATCTAATGGCTAATAATGTATTTTGTTGGTTTAAATTTTATTATAAACCTTATATTGTTGAAATATACAAAAAAAAAATTCGATTATGTATGTCCGTATCGTTTATTTCCGGATATTTTGCTTTTTCATATATTTTTTCCTTTACAACTTTATTTAAATTTATACATAAAAAAAGTTGTAGCTATAACAAACATCTTTAGATATGATAGAGATAGAAAATTCTTTGTTTACTTAAGAAATAATTAAATTGTTTATTTACAAAAAGTTTCAATTTTCTAATTCTAGTTCACGCTCTTTAAACCGTGGATAACCTTTTTGGAAAAAAAAATTGGGGCAATATTCTTCCAAAAACCACTTTCTTCAAGTGATTTTAAAAATCTATGCTCCAAGTAATATACAGATAAAGGTTTTAAGGCAAAAACTTTGAATTTGTTAAAAAAGTTGAGATGTATTTTTTAAAATAGAAGTTAATGCATATATTACAGCATTTTTTTTTGAAAAAATAGTCGAATCAGATATAAAATGTTATCTCATTTATTCATCACGATTATTGGATTATCTTTTACCTGTAAAATATCATCACATAAAATTATGAATATAAATCATCTGAAAGCTCCGATTGGGAATAGAATGTAATTATAAATGTACCCCAATAATATAACTTCTTTTATATTGTGTTTAAATAACTGTGTTTCTAGTATGTTTGTTGGCTAGGCGGCATTGATTACCTTTCTAGCAGGTTTAGTGCCCTTGTGTCTATTCGAACTTTTGATCTTTTCAAAGTCGATTGAATTTATGGAATTGTAACGGATTTAATCAAAACATATTTATTTAATATTCACACAGTAAAAAGGTGTTATTATCTTATTAAAACTGATATTTCATGCTTTCATAATCAAAGTACGGAAATGGAACTACTTTATTTCATTTGATTGGTTAGATTACAGGATAATAAGGGGAATATATGTTTTCTAACAGTCTTTATTATTTACAAATTAATATTCCCTATTCAGAATCAAAGGGGATATCGATCTTTATCTAGAATTAACATTTATTATATATTAAAAAAATTATCCATACGTCAATACTTAGGATGGAATGGTTACAAAATATCATAGGTCTTATATTAAGGTGTCAGGAATGCCAAATAAAGCGATAGCATATGCACAAACAATAGGATTGAGAAAGAAACTTGAAATAAAAAGTCATGTGAGAAGAAGATGTATCGAGAAAGATTTTAAAGATGATGAGGGGGAAATAAGTGACAGATAAATCTGTTCTATAGAGCAATTTCAAGTTTTGCTTGAACAACTATAAACGCTAAAAATCAAATTAACCCACAAATAAAAATAAATTAAAAAAATTATGATTAAAATTTACATCCTTATGTAATGATCTGATTAAATATTTGCAATATCAAAAATCTTTTTGTGATTTTTATAAAAATACCAATGTAAATAGAAAAACATACTAGATATTTATTTATGGGTTAATTTTTTTTTATCCATTTTATCTATTTAGACGTAGTCAGCGTGTTGGGAATATTGCAGCACTCCTTGATGCATCTTTTGACACCTTCCCCTGATATATCTTCATCAACTGCTCTTCTTCTCTCAAATGTGGTGTGTTCAAGTGTCTTGTGGAGTGTGAGAGTTTGCATGTATGCTTCTAATTCATCCGGGATTTTTGAAAAACATACTTTTTTTAATTTTTACATATATCAAAAAAGATTCTAGTTATTTTTATAAAAAAACCAAACATACTTAAATTCTCAAATTTGCGATGCTTAAATTTTAAAATCAATGTTAGATACGTGGATAGAGAAGATTTCAATAACATTATAACTTAGCCGACGATGACAAATACGTTTTTTATCATTTGTTCACATCTTCTTATCATAATAAAATACATCTTAATCAATCGGCCAAATATATTTTTATCTAAATATTGATTGTTGTCCAGATTCACTGAATGGATATATTCAAGACAGTTGTCTAGCAAAATTATATGTGGTCAATCCCCCCGATTTCTTCTATGTCTGTAACTTAGAGCGTTTCATAATATCTTTACAATTCAGTAATTCTTTATATGAATATTTTCTATTTATCTGTAATATTATAGAAATATAATCTTTCGAAATCAAACTAGAATTTATTTAAATTCATATAAATTTTATTTATTTATAGGTTGGCTTTAACTTTTTCTACCCCATTTCAATCAAGCAAACTTTAGATGGCTCTACAAAGCAGACCAATCATATAAATTTGTGTTTTGAAATATTGATTAAAATTTATTCAGAATTTATTTGATAATAATACTTTATAAATCAAGGAAAACTCTAGATTACATTGTAGAGTACGCAATATTAATTCTTATTTCGATATCATTCTTTTCACAACCTTTGTCTACATATCTTCTCCCTTCAAAACTTATTAATTCAAATATATTTCCAATCTAATGTGAGGCATTCATTTGCTTTCCTCTAGTCTAAGCTGGAATTTCTTACTCTTTTACATGTGACTTATAAAATTTTGTAGCGAAACCATCGCCCATATTATGATAAATTTACTTTTTTAGATTTCATCAAATCACTTAATCAAAGAGTAAAAAAATTTATATATATATTTATAAAAAGTAAGTTTGGGTCAATGAATTTTATTTGAAACTTTACCATTTATCTTTAATAGAACACATTATTGCGTGTCATTGCATCCAAAATTCTGTAAATACCAGCTCTTTCGTTCAAGCTTATATTATCCACATCGGCAAGAATTCTACCGCCATCTCGAATTACATTGCTTTTCATGTCTACACCCATTTCATGGAATAAAGATTCTTCATGGAAATAAAAATCAAATCCGAAAGTTTGATTTAAAATCAATTTTTTCATGAATGCTGCCACTCCTCTATAAAATACAATGCCCCTTGGAAGTTCTGGAACCGTACATAAATATCGTATAAACCGATAATTTATTTCTGGAATCCGGTTATACTTGTCTACCACCAATAATTCGTTAATTCTTTTGAAAAATATTGGTGCATAGAACGGATGTTTCATATTCTGATCGCTTTGTTGAAAATTTTGATAATGTCTAAAGTATTTTTCAACGAATTCGGGTGAATTGGGAATATTCTGAAAAATTGCATGCACTTGAATATTCTCCGCATCAGACTGCGATATTTTTTTACCAATGCGATCACGTATATACTTAAATAATGTTATAACGCAAGCTAAGACAACCATGAATACTAAAATGTTATAAATATCGTCATTCATTAGCTTGTGATCTGCTTAAATTAAGGGGCTTGAAAATTTATTTTTATATTCATATTTTTTGATTAAATAGATTATAGAGAAATCGTTCTAATCTAAATTCAAATATTTGTTAGAAATGAGGAGATAATCTGAAGTTTCCGTTTATATATTATATTTAAACGATATTTTTTAAATTATTCATATAATCTAAAAAATTTACAAACTACATTTTATACACACAGTAAAATACATTCAATGGTTTATACTATAGAAAAAAATGAATTTATAGAGGAATTGAAAGTAAAAATATGATGCTTATGTTTCATTGATCATTTAAAGGAAATATTTTTTTAGTGTGCAGAATTTCTACGACAAAAATATTTTCACACCTTCATTTTTAGTGGAAATAAGACCAATTTATATGATAAATGGTCACATTGATAAGTTATTCAATTAGATGGCGTTTTACTTAAAATTTGTAATAGGAGCAAAAATATCGCAAATATAAATCTAGATCAATATGTATCATATGTTTTGTTGGAGAAATTGGTGTATCATTTAAAATATAGAGTTCCATGTTATATTGAAAAAATGTAAATTATGATTTTTATAAGTATTTAATATAGTTATGATTGTGAATTTATTTTGTCTGTATACTGAAATATTACAGATAAATGTTTTTTCATGTGTGCTACCTTACCTACATTTTATTTTTATATATCAAAATGAAGATTTAAATTTAGTTTCTATTCGAGAACTTTCTAAATTCTTTGTTTTCTCTAAGAATTTAAATCAAGAATATATGATGGAAATTATAAGCGATTGTAAAGCTATCAAAACATAAATATTTTACGATCATGTAATCTTAATAGATTTTTGATGCATTAAAGATCTTTTTTTGATATTTTTAGTGGAATAAAGAAATTAAAAACTGTTTTTAGCTTTTCAAGCACAAAAAAAAGTAAATTTCTTTTTATGAAAAAGTATATGTTTTATTATAGACAAATTGAGCATTTATCTAATTTTAATGTATGGTTTTAGTGTTTTTATGGTACTGGGTATGTCATGGGGGTGCAAACCTTCCACCTATAATATTTAATATAATAATTGAATGTTCTGAATCTGATAACAAAAGGGCATTTTAATATTCCAAGCTGGTGGCTATATGCCACCCAGCTATAACGAAAATACTGGTAGACTGACCCATATTTAAAAAAACCTTTCAATTTTAACATTACACTTAATAACACTTTATATCGAATCATCGTTAAATAAAGTTTATTGTATTATACATACTTTTGATCGTGGCGCTGGAAAAACATAAATCGATCCAGAACGTAAGTGCGAGCAACAAAAGCCACTATTGCTATTATGGAGATAATTCCCAGAAGTCAAGACACAATAAACCCGAGGAAATTAAAAAATCATATTCTTTATGATGCCTGGTATGTGAAAGGTGATTTAAATTTGTTGGTCTCTACTTAAACAAATATTTTAATTTAAAAAAGGTATTAAAAATCGCTAAAAAGATAGCTTTCGTATAATAAAAAATATATTCACCCTAAAAGTCTTTAATTTATAACATATTATTAAAAAAATATTAGTATGAACTCTTTAGTTTTTTCATGTACTTCCTAGCACAATTTTGACCAACAGATCAATACTATCTTTATTAGAAATGTTTACATCATATCATGTGTTTTGTTGTTTGAAAATCACCCAATATTGCACTATTTTTTAGCTTACTAAAATTATTTTTTATATTCCACTGGTACTTTGAAATGAATATAAAAATATATTGATATAAATGCATGACTGTGAAAGTTCTAAAAAATATATAAACGAAATGCGAATACTAATTTTAATCTTACTATTTTGTATGTATTTATTATCGCTTTCCTCTAATTTTCAATTTTTTTTATGCTTGCTTCTCCTAATCATGATGTTTCTTTAATAATTAGAATCTAACCTCCTCGAGATATTTGAATTTACCGCATCTACATCTATTTTTTATTGGTAATAAGAATGCTTTTATATTATGAAGTATCATCATATTGAATTTTTAAATTTATTTCATTTTTTTAATTAGATTTAAGCACAAACTGCCACTGTTTATTTGTTTTATGTGCTCTATTCCAATTAAATTTATCCATTTTTTAACACAAATCTATTTAATTTATATGAAAGAAGATGCTTTAAATCAACATAAAAAAATGTGGAATTACGCTATTATTAACCTCTGTTATTTTTATACATAGTAATATTTTGGGATTATAAAACCTAAATTTAATATTCATATAATGTTTTTTTTATCAAAGACAAAAAAATAACACTTTTTTATATCAAAAATAAATCCTAATAATTCAATTATAAATTAAAATTAACATAAAAAGCAATAAATATTTTTACTAATTATAATCAATTCCCGATATTATAATCTATATAAATAAATACATGGCCTTTTCTGTATCTAGTTTTGTTGTGTGATTGATTTTATAGCACAAACAAATCTTTAATACCAATTTGAAAAAAATGGTTACAGAAAGTGCATTAATAAGAAAATTTAGATGGCTAATAATTATATCATTTTTAATTAATTATTTTGCGTTTTGTAGTGAATAAGGTTTTCTAATCGTCATTATTTGATTTTATTAAAATAGAATCATGGTTTAAAATAATAAAATCAAGCTAGTATTTTTTTGCCCAAAGTACCACCATAATATTTAAATATCTAATAGAATTTTAAATCTGAATCTGTGCTTGTAAATAAATTCAAAGTCATTTTTATTTAAACAAAGCTGGGGTCTAAATCCATTTATTTTCTAAAGTGTATTTTTATCATAGGGATATTTTTCATTTTTTAAAATCCGCTTTTTTATACATATTTGTTGTTTTTAATTGTTATCATATCTATAAAATTTGAAAATCACAATGCATTTTTATTTTTTCTTTCTTAATTTTTATTTAAAAAATCATATTTCTTAGTTCTTATATGTCATAATACACATTTCTTAAAATAATAAGTTTTTTTGTAGTTTCTGTGAATAAACGTATATTTAAAAATTACAAAATTAAATTACCTAAAATTCAGTGATGGCAATATCTTTCAGCATTTATTTTCGATCCTAGACACAATAGTTATGAAAATCATGCTTAAAAAGTTTGTTTGTTTGTTTTTATTCTAATTAAAATAGGCAGCAGTTATTTATAATAGAATTTCAGACTTGAAGATTCGTTGCAAGGCTTGAAAATCCCAAATAATTCTGCTGATTAGCAAAGCAGAAATACAAACCCTATATTCTGCGCTACGATTTCTGGATGATTTATAAAAATAACAAGTGCATATTTTTACTATCCCGCAGCTATAAAACATGCTCATTACATATTAGTTTATTAGATACCTAGAAAATTATATTTTTTTTATTAAATCTTATGCACGCATTTGATATCAAAAGCTTTAATTATAACATATATATAATAAAGAACATCGTTTTATAATTGATATGTTTCGGTCAAATTTTTACTATTTAAATGATAATAAATTTTACCTATGGAGTAATGCATTTTTTCTAGAAAATACTTGAATTTTAAGTCTTCGAAGTCGATGCATAAATATTGATAGCTTATTTCATAAATTTTGAAAAAATCAATTTATATACCAAAAGTATAATTTTTACTCAAAAAAATTTATATCTTGCTAAGGTATACTGAATTTTTAACATAAACGAATCTAAAATTGTATTTATTGAATAATATAATAAATTAGTTAAAGAAAATGGTCGATGTATTATATAAAACAATTATTTTACTCCGCATTTATAATATTGATTCGTCTTAATTATGCTTTAGAAAAAATTAGGGTTTGCAAGATATACCCTAAGTAATAGATTGCATCTATAAAATCAAACATCGAGCTAAAAAACAATTGATTCTTCAATCCAGCAGAATTCCTAACAAAAAATATCTAAATACGAAGAATACGAATCTAAGACATAAAGGTTAAATGAAATTAAAGTATATAAAAATTTCTTCGAATGCTATAATCTAAACTAAAATGAAAACTGGTTTAAAAATAATAGAAAATTTTAATAACAAAATCTTTTAAACTTAACTGAAAATTATAGATAATCACAGAAGCCAAAATATATTATTTTGGCTATATTTCGGTAACGGTAAAGACATGATTTTTTTTTATGAATTAATTTTAGTGGTGTAATTTGCGATTATATCGTTGATAATAGCGTGATTGATTTCCGCTAGACAAATCTTATCTACGCTCTTGGCTTTTTTTCTTCTCTTATATCTCCTTAGACACCTCTTCTCTTTTCAAGACTTATATGGAAAAAAATTTTTCTTAAATTCATAGTTTAGATATGTGCCTTGATTTGATATGTGATTTCGAGTTTCGGCAACTGAAAAGGTTTGGATAAATATATAGAATCATGGCATTATGCAAAGAAAAAGCATCACACTTTAAGGCTATATTAATATTGCAAATTATGGAGCTAAATTTCTATTATTTTATACCGATTATCATAAAAATATCATCTTAATTTCAATAAATAATATTTTTGTGTGGATAATTTAACTTAGGAATGTAGAAAAATTAACTTATTAATACATTTATGATTATAAGAGAACTATAATCTTATTTCTGTACTCTAAAATTTAATCCTGGTTTCTAGATAGTAATTCTTTGATGAAACGATTTTTGCTTTAAAATCAGTACTTTCGTCTTATATCATTTCAAGTTGTACCAAAAACCCAAAAGCTGTATATTAAATATAAAAAAACATTATATATATATATCAACTTATTTTATTTAGTTTTTTTTTGTTTAGGTAGCATTATTTGTCCTTTTAATAATTACAAAATACCTTTAAAGTGGTACATAGCCCCATATTTATAATGACTATTGTATATTATTTATTTGAAATTTTAAGCGCTCACTACACAATTAATAAATAGTAATTGTTTAGAATTATTACTAAATATCAGCTGTTGCATCAGATATATTGAATTAGGTGAATAAAAAAAATTGAAACTTATTTATAATATATTATTTTCCTAAATTAATACGATTAAAAACTATAGAAATGTATTGATGCGTTTATATGGTTAGAAGTATATTAGAAATTCAAGAAAAGATCATTTTTGATACATTGAATATTTCAGTGAATAAATGATATGAAAATCCAGTTCATTGACTTCTTTTTGGGATGCAGTATGTGTTTTCGCATATAAAATTGGAACTTATGCCCTATAAGTTCTAATTATTGTAAAAAGAAATGAAAATATATGAAAAAAGCATTATATTACCCAGTTAAAATCATACAAGGAACGCAAGTCACTTTTCTTATTCATTTTTTTATATTATATATACTATTTCTTATTTATTTTCAAAATTTATGGAAAAGTGTAGAATTTATTTTTGAAATGCCACGATTATCGTTTTTTACAATATCAAAATAAAAATGAGTCCGAAAAAGCCATTCTAACCCAAATAAATGTCTTTTTTTTAAAAAAACGCATAAAGTTTTTTAAGAAATCGTTAATATAATTAGTTCTTGGTTATAGGGATTTTTAAATTTAAGAAAGAATAATTTTTTTATTATACATTCTATTTAAAGCTTGTTATTATAAAAATTTTGCAAAAAAAAATGTGTATTTTAATATTTAAATTCAAAATCTTATAATATATTGGCGAAAATAGGATTCATAAAAACAAGTGGAATTCGGAAATGCGGTTATTAATATTATCAAAAATGTTTTAATATAAATACAGAAAACAATTTTTCTTAATATTTCATGTGTTCTCCAAGCCCCAGGATATAAACATCGTGTATTCATTTATCAGAAAAAATATTAATACTATACATAAAAAAATGACAAAAATACATAATAAATATTTGAATTCAATATTTTTTATTTATAATTTCTTCAATACAATTTTTATGGGGTATGTGAGTTTATTCGGGAAAAATTTTTTTAAAAAAATTATTAGTGATAATTTCTTTTATTTGTATTATACATTGACTTAAATAGCACGTATTCTTTTTATCCTCAGTTCTCAGTGAAGCTGCTGTTTTTTACTCTTATTTTATTTACCAGACATTCTAAGTTTGAATGTGAAATTACAGGCTGAATTCTCTAGCACTAGATCGAATTTCTATATTAAAAAACTTAACTCTTAAAATCGAGAGCCTTTATTGAATTACAGTTAACAACAAATTTTTTTTTTAAAATAAACTAAATTAAATCAAAAAAATTTAACATATTATCCAATTTTTTTAAATAAAATAAGAATAATTAGAATACATTGCATATGAACAACACCATATATTATTTTTTTGAATCACAATGAAGATCTATAAAACGCCATTCAAAGGTTGATGATTCAAGCATATAATTTTTTATATATTTGAATTAAAGAAAAACAAATTATTAATTTTTGTTTCAATTTATACATTGCATCATCTTCTATAAGTATCCAAGCAATTTTTTTTTGCTATTTATGCCATATAATTTAGACAAAGCTTATAAAATAGGTAAAAGAATCACGATATTTCAATCCGTTTTTATTCTTTTTATAAGAAATAGATTAAAATTTAGTTCGAAAACATGTTTTTTCTGCATAAATTTAAAGATATTTTGACGTGAATTTTTCCAATCGAATCTTAATATTTGGTATCTTCTTCTATTCCATCTATTTGCATGGATTTTTCTCTTTATTTATATTTATCATTATGTGTTTAAATGCCACACCAAAAATTTTAATCGCTTAAAAATTATGTATTGTATAATGAATAGCTAGAATGAATATCCTGGTGATTAGATTCTTTGTATATAATTATAGAACTATTGAACGTTGCTATAAAATTTAAATTAAAACAAAAATATGAAAATAATGTGAAAAACAGATTCTTATGCTTAAATCAAAAAGAATTCCCCAAAAATGTACGAACTAAGTGTCTAAAGGTGCTTAAAATAATAAGTTTTCTTTTGTTTCGAATGGCAAAAAATAAATATTCTAAATATGCGTTAAATGAAAGAATGTGATTTAACAAGATTAAATAGTATGAAAAAATCTTTTAGTTAGTGCAAAATACGTTTGAAAGAATTTCTTGACTTAAAATATGATAAAACCTCAAAACATTATAAGAAAAATCAATTTCTTACAATAGAAACGCACTTGTCGTATTTCTATTATAAAAATGTTGTGATATTCTTTTTTCAAACTTATATGGATTTTTAACAATTAAGCTCATTTTATTATCTTATAAACTATTTTATATTTTACTGTAGAGTTTATAAAAAACCATTCATGTTATAAATAATGTATAAATCAAAAAGATTTTATTCTGCCATAAACCAATTCTAAGAATATTTTTTTATATTACAAATGAACACACATAATCCTCTTTTATTGAAGTTTTATGAATAAAATATTATGTTATATTACAAATAAACACACACAATCCTCTTTTATTGAAGTTTTATGTATAAAATATTATGTTATATTACAAATAAACACACACAATCCTTTTTTGTTGAAGTTTCATGGATAAAATATTATGCTATATGATACCTAATGACCTTATTATTCTTTCTATTCTAATATATTTACAAATAAAGATGCTTAAATAATATTTATTGAGTCACAGCATCATAACGCATAAATTTTAGTTGGGAATTAAAAAAATTATGCCCATAAGTTAACAACACCAATTAAGAAAATGAATAACGACGAAGAGTGCAAGAAGACGATAAATAAGTCATTAAAAGAGATAGAAAATATATGGACAGGTTTAGGTGAAACTTTCAATGTAGGTCAAAACAAAGAAAACCAATCCAATAGCCAAAAGAAAGTATTTGATCCATTTGGTTGTGTAGTGGAGGAGACAAATGGACTAGGTATGGGCATAGAGAAAGCTTATAACGGTATTATAGAAGAGTACAGAATAAAAGTTTTAGATGTTGAACACGAAAATCGTGATTTGAAACGAGAGGTGTACAATTTGAAGCAATCGAACGAAGTGTTTCAAATAAAACTAATGGAAATAGAAAATTCAAAAAAAGAAGTAGATAATAGTTTTGTTGAAAAAATGCAATTAGAGAATGATAATCTTAAGAAAGCGAATGAAATGATGATTGAAGTATTAAAATCAGACAATTTGGAATGTAAGAATCGAGAAGAGGAAATATCTTTAGGTGAGAAAATATTATTTAAGAATATGGAAACTAAATATTTGCATGAAATTGAAGAACTTAAAAAAAGAGCTTTGGATATGGAGATGGAAATATCCGAAAATAATCGTGTAAATGAAAATATCCACAACTCGATAAAAAGTCTAAAAAAAGAAAATATAGTTTTAAATAACGAGATCCTTCAATATAAAGAAAAAATAAATGCGTATCAAGGTAAATATTTATCTTTAGAAAATGAAATTATTCATTTGAAACAGAACAACTATGCATTAAGAAATGAGATTACTGATTTGAGAGGAAACATTCGTGTTTTCTGTAGAGTAAGGCCTTTCACAACATTAAAAAATGAGATAGGTGATAGTTCTAGATTTATAATAAATGAAAAGTCTGTAGCTTTGAACAATCATAAATTCGATTTCGATAAAGTTTTCGACCCCAGTCATAATCAAGAAAATGTATTTACCGAAGTCAAGTTTCTTGTAGAATCATTTATTGAAGGATATAACGCATGTATTTTTGCATATGGTCAAACAGGAAGCGGAAAAACATATACCATGGAAGGAACGCCAGAAAATTTAGGGATAATTCCAAAGGTTTTACAAGCTATTTTTAATAAAACGAACAATATGAAGGAAGAAGGATGGTCATGCAATATAAAAATGAACTATATTGAAATATACAACGAATCAATAAATGATTTACTTCGTGGTGAAACTGATTTTAAAGCGCGCCATGAAATAAAAGTTGAGCAAAATCAAACTTATGTGAGTAATTGTATGTATTTGGACGTAGAAAACGAAACCCAGGCCTTTTCATTGATAAATGAAGCTTCTAAAAAAAGATCAGTCGGTATGACAAATTGTAATGATAGAAGCAGTCGTAGTCATTCAGTTTTCACTTGTTCTTTAGAAATGCATAACAAAAAATTAAACGAAGAGAGAAAATCCACTTTGAATTTAATTGACTTGGCGGGGTCGGAAAGATTGACTGAATCTGGTGCCGAAGGTCAAAGACTTAAAGAAACCCAAAATATTAATAAAAGTCTGAGCGCGTTGGGAAACGTAATTAATGCACTAATAGAAAAAAACAGTTATATACCATTTCGGAATTCAAAATTGACACATTATCTTCAGAGTTGTCTAAATTCGGAAACCCGTGTTTTGATGATTGTAAATGTTTCACCGGAATTTAACCATATAAATGAAACCATTTGTAGTTTAAGATTTGCACAGAAGGTGAGCTCTTGTAAATTGGGAAGAGCAACCAAAAATGCAATCAAACATCTTTGAGTGTTTAAATAAACTAGCGTTTAATTGCTTTTTTTTTCAAAATTGATATATTTTAGTCGGGTGTAACTATTGGATTTATTAAAATACCTTAGTGCTTATGGTTTTATGGTGAAGATTTGATCTGGAATCTACAATTGTAATGACTTTAGACTTTATTTCTCTTTACGCAAGAGCATTGTTAAATTACAAAAAGGTAAAGAATGCTGCCTAGTTACAAAGAATACAGCAAACTCACGAAGGCTGACCTACGGTAAAAGAATATCCCTGTTTAAACATGCACTTAATCTTGGCTCAGGAACAACTTGACTCGATTCCGAATACAAACAAGTGAGGATAATGTAAGCCATTATCGGTATGATGCGAACTTTCGCACGAACCAGTGACCCGATTGGCGTGGTAAAATAAAAACTTGTGAATATCTTTTATTAAAGCACCTTTTGAATGGTATAACCATTAAATAACGGTAAAAACATTTTTGAGACACTATAGGAGCTCTTCCAATCATAATATACTGCACAAAAACAATTATTATTTAACAAATTGTATTTCTTTAGTGCTGGTTCAAGACAAAAAACCTAAGCTATGTATAATGGTTTACTATTTATTTCAGAAGTCTATTTTAATAATCTACATGACGTAGGCTTAAAATATAATTATAGAGACACATTCAATAAAATAATCATAAAACTATTGGTAATTTTGATGATAGGTAAAAAGAAAATTCATATAAAAATTTAATTCTCGATATTAAAAGTTTGAGAAACATTATTTTATTTCATGCATGGCTAGATCAGGATGAAACTAAAGAAATTTTGATCAAGTTCAATATTTTCACCCCCCCCCCCTTACTCAAAAAATAATTTAATTTCTATTAAAATTTGTAAAAAATTAATAAGGATCCAAAAAGATCAATGACTGCAAATAAGGCGGAAAGATTAAAAGAATCTCTCATAACGCAAATAGATTATGATCTCATAATATTTTTGATGAATGATAAGTTGATTAAAAGGCAGGTACAATGTAGTGTGTGGCTAACGAATGAGTATTGCTAAATATAAAAAACAGATACAGTTAAATACGCTTAGGGGCGAGTAAACGCGAACTTACATCAAATTTGAAAATACGTTTCAATTATGTTAGGTTAATTAATGGTAGAAATCAGTATAAGTTTAAAACATAATTTAAGAGTATTATTGATAAATTAATTTCAAAAACTTCGTTACTCGATCGATGCATCTATTCCGACCAGTAAAAATACTGTATTACAATAAATCAATCGTTTCATTAAAAAACACACAAACAAACTTTTATTGCAATCAATTAGTACGACAAGAATCAATGGTCTATATCGATGAAACCATGCTCAATTTAGGACGGTTACCTACAAACAGGGCTGATTCTTATGGATTTTAGAAACCCGTGGTCATATTACTAGGTGTTTTTCAGCTACCATTTCTGACAAAAAAAGCTTAGATCATAGCTCCAATTATGGACACCCAAGCTATGCCAGGTATTTATCCATACAGATGAGCTCGAGGCCCACCGTAACTAGAATAACTTAATTATACACACGCACTGTATGTCAAAAAATATTGTTTGTAAGAGGTATATTGATAATTAATATACAAGCCATAAAACATTTAGCAACAAATTAAAACTCGAGACTATAAGAAAGAAATTAAAAGATTTGAATAGAAAAATATGTTACATATAAAGAGTTTCGTTTTTATTGCAGTAAACGACGTGAAAACTTGTGCGCTAAACATAATTCAATCTAACATTGAACATAATTAATTTGTAAAATATTGTATTATTTTTGGGTCATAAAGATTTCGAGTTCTAAAAAAAATTTTGATGTGTTTTGAAAAAAAAACTTTAAAATTTTAGCGAATTTATAAAACAAATCTTATCAAATATCTTGAAAAAAATATTAAACATTTAAAAATAATAAGTTTTTCACAATAGTCTTTTGTAAACATGAAAGGCGATATGAAGATATCGATTTTCAAGCAAGAAGATTTAATTAATATCAATTAATTCCGATATATGTGAATATAGACTCCATCATAAGGGTAAAATGTTTGCGATAAGCAAATTTTTTCACGAGATACCAAATTAGATAATCTGTGCTTTGATGTCTCAATCAAAAATTTTAACAAATCCCACTAAGGTATTTGATAATACTTAGATGTTAACATAAAATCTCACACATTAATTAGACACGTAGAAAAAAAGACGAATGGTTTGTGCATAACCTGCATCGTGACGAAATAAACATCAAATTTATTCGTGATTTTAAAGAAAATAACAAGATGTAAATATTTTTACTTATAGATAAACACTGATGTGGTATAAAAATCACATGATTTCAAAGAAAATAACAAGATATAAATATTTTTACTTATTTATAAACACTGATGTGATATAAAAATCACGAAATTTACTAATATATGATTAAATAAAGGTATTCATATTATACATACAAGCTATCATAAAAAATTCATATTTCTTATTTAGAATACCCTAAAAAGCTACAGTGTGTATACTTGCCCAAATAATTTTTATCTGACATGACTATATCTTTAGAAGAAAAATAAGATTCGTTCTTTGTTATTTTACAGAAATAGGTGAATAATATTCATAGAGAAGCATTCCTAAATGTACAAAACATAAAACTAAATATTGTGCTATTAATGCACAACTATATCATTCCGCTTATATAAATACCAGTGTAAACAAATATTGAAACAAATTATTATAATTTATAGGGTAATTAGACACTGTGCAAATGATCTTTCGATCGATAGGCTACTAGAAACCCTAACAAATAAACCATAGCAAGCAAAATTTGATGCGCTAAAATGTAAATATAAAATCAATCCTTTTTTTTTAATTTTAAATAGTGGAAACATTAACTAGATGCAATAATGTTAAACAACACAAACAGAAAAAAGGTTTTTTTTAAAAAAGTTTGTACATGAATTATGCTCTAAAAATTGTAAAAAGTGCAATAAAATCCACACGATATGCATAGATTTAAGATATCTAACAGCCATCAAAAATTTAAACTAAAAAAATATATATCTCGACACCAATTTTATATCTTAAAATCACAATTAGGTATGTTGTTTTGATATTTTTAAACTTTTTTTTTGTTAGCATTAAAAAAGGCATGAAGTTTACGATAAAATATCAATTTAAATAAACTATATGTGTTACAAATAGCATAGTGCCACAATAAATTCCCTCAAATTAATTTCATATATTGTTTTAATACCTTCTAGAATATCCAGAGAGTGATGCTAACACGAATAAAAAGACAAAAATCGCCTCTAATTCATAATATATTCTTATTTCAACTAAATTTTATAAACTGTTATTAAATATTCAAGAAAAAAATAGACCACGTCAGTAATCTTTGGCGTTTATTCATTATAGAGTCGATTGAAAGATCCATCATAAAAATAAACCGGAAATTTATTTTAGATCAATAGAAGGGTTTTGAAAGGGTAGAAAGAAAAAGCTAGGAAAAATCATTCTTATGATACTTGGTATCCATTTGGACAATTATTGTAAAACAAAGCTTTGAAAAAAGCATCGATTTAATTTCGTATAAATTAGAAAGATTGCATAATAATTTTAAATTCTGATTTGAGAAGATAAATAAGACAATTTGAAATATAATAAGCCTTTTTTTAATTTGCTAAAATCATATAAATTAGTTTATATTGATGTATCATTTCATGGTGTGAGACACAAAAAATTGAAACAAAATAAAAGTTTTTTTTCCATGAATAGATGCGAATGAGCTCTGAGTTTATAATTTTTTAGTAGATGATATTGCACAAATTACGTGAATAATTATAAACACGAGATTTTAAATCAACAATATACGAACTATTTTTGTATTATTAGAATAAATTATAAGGTGTTAAAATTCTTGTACAACATAAAAATACATGAAATGATATTAAATTTTATTTGATCTTTTTTATGTCAAATTCATACTTTTCTGAAGTATATATTATGTGTCAATGTTAAGGACAATCAAACCAATTTAATTCAATAAATATAAAAGTTTAAATATGAAGAATCTGCTTTTATTTTCTTTAAAAAACAATTTTTTTTCTAAAATAAATTTCAAGTTATTTTATATCGTGTATAGGCAATATTTATTTAATTAAATGCGGATCTTGAAATTTTGAATTTAATTATCTATTAAAATTCTAATCGAATTTTCTTTATTTATTTATGTTTTACTTCTATTGCTTTTAGGAAATTCGTTTTATATTAATAGGAACTATTGCTTAACTGCTGCGTTTCTTTGTGGGTCTCACCCAGCACTTCTTGTCACCCCTAATCACCGTGGATTGGGCCCTATCTCATAAACGGCAGTCATTATGTGAAGGGAATGTGATTCTGTATACTTTTCATCGCTAAGGTATACAAGCTACAACCACACTATACACTTACCTATATCCTTGCTGAATGTTGTGAGATATTTTTTCATACTGGAGGCACAGTTTAACGGCTTACACAGCAACATCCTATTTCTCATGGCTTGCAAATACTTTATCTTTTATTTATCACTGGCCGCCTCATTGAGTATTTTCCTCTAGAGTGCATTCATTTGGAAATTAGTGGGGTGGGTGGAAGTGGAACCCCTCACAGGGATCCGACTCGTTAACCACTCAACCATACCACCCCTTAAGGGTTTATAAATATTTTTTAAAATTAAAATGATTTGATGCTTGATCGTCCCAACTATGACACAAGCCAACTCTGTTTTTTGGATTTAAAATATATAAACTGGATCAGAAAAGGTTGGAATGGGTTTTAGCTAATAAAATGGTTCCATTTATTGTGTATAAAGAAATGGGTAAAATGGTTGGGCTGTACTATTTCAAAAACCCGTATACATACAATTCCTGATAATCTTCGTGTTGATAACAGATAAAGTAGACCAAAATAACAAGGTTAATAGAAGAACTGGTAATATTTATTTAAAAAAGAATCTACCAGAATGCAGAGTAGTTATATAAAAAACACTTGTTTCCAGTTGTAATTTATACAATTTTGTATAAACTGCATATTTTTACCTAAATTTTTTTTTCCTAAAAATCAAAAGATATGTATCAAGAATAGTCAATGTGCACACATTCTAAGAAATGAATGCTTAAGATACTTTTGAGCAAATAAATACCCCATCTTTTTTTATATGTATAATGCAATGAATTAGCTATCTAAGATACATTTGTAGAAAGGGCATTTAATAAAAGCAACTTTCTTATTTATTGAGATCTAGATGAACCACGGCAATCTAAAACATAAAAAATATAAATACTTTAAGGTATTGACATTCACAGTCGTTTATTTTCTATTATTATATTCTTGTGTATAAAATAAGCTTTGTACAATTATCTTGTATTTATTTAGTAAATTTAAATCAGTGAATAATAGTTAAAACTCTTTGTACTTTAGATAAAGATGCCAATGGTTTTATTTCTATTCTTTCAGTCGTGTCTAAGTATTTTTAGACATATTTAAATGTTTAGCAACAAAAAGCATCGTGAAATTCAATAATGGTAATTATTTATTGATTGAATGTTTATATATCATAGAATCTAAATAATAAGCCTTGGTTTCATCACATCAATAGAGTAAAAATCATAGAATAAAAAAATGATTACATTTATATTGTTTATAGATTATAGATATGAAATAAAAGGTGTTTAAACTTTGACAGGAATAGTTTAAAGGCCATATAATAAAAAAAATATTCTTATGTCTTGATTGTAATTGTTTGATCATCATAGAATCAAAATAATGGGTGTTGTTTTCTTGTCATGAATAGTTCAAAAATCATATATCAAAAAAACATGTGTTTTTGGTCTTGATATGAATGTTAAGATATCATATAATTGAAAATATATCTTGAAACTTTGAGGGAAAAGGTTTAAAGATCTATAATTGCAATAATAGTCCTTACTTTCTGCCACTAAAATCGTTCATAGATCATGGATATTAAATAATAGGTATTTAAACTTTGACAGGAATAGTTAAAAGATTGTGGAATTCAAATAATATGATTTTGATTTTTGACAGGAATATTTAAAGATTGTGGAATTCAAATAATATGTTTTTGAGTTTTGACAGGAACATTTAAAGATTGTAGAATTTAAATAATAAGTGTTTATATCTTGACCGAAAATGGTTATAAATCATTGAATAAAGAAAATATGCGTGAATTTTGCCTATGATTGTTCATATATTATAGCATCTAAATAAAATGTATTTGTTTATTAATGACAATAAATATTGTTTGAAATAGAATCGAAATTAAATAATATTTAAATTTATGTTAAATGATACAGCAAATATTCAATCTTCATATAATATCATTTTTAATATTTTTCTGCACCACAATTTTAAATTATTTAAATTTAAGTAGAATCACAGGTTTTATAACTATTACTAGAATTTTATTCAATAAACCTCGTTGCTCAATTATTATACAACCCTTCTAAAGAAGAAAAAATATGTCGTCAGCAGAAAACACAACCACACCTAGAAATGATAATGTATCAAAAAACGATGATAATGAAGAAGAATATAAACTTTTAAAAATTACGATTCATAATAGACCAATAATGGATCTTCGTTTTAACACAGACGGTGACTTTTTATTTTCAGCATCAAAAGACTATATGGCATGTCTTACACGAGTGGATGGCAAGTTAGTAGGAACGTACGTCGGTCACGATGGTGCAATATTTTCCCTATGTCCATCGAAAGATACTTTCCATCTTGTCACTGGAGGTGCAGACAAAAGAATAATTTTATGGGATGTTCCTTCTGGGAATAAAATAAACAGTATTTCTTTTCCATCAATAGTGAAATCTGTTTCTTTTAAAAACTGTTCTGCTTCAAATCAAATATTATTTGCAACAGATGATAGTTTTTCTAAACGACCAGTTTTAGGAATTATCGATAGTCGAACAATGAAAATGGTTCAAGAATTTAAAATTGATTCAGTTCCAACCAAAGCGATATCAAATTATTCGTCAGAGACAATTGTTTATTCAGATACAGAAGGTTATTGTAAAAAAATAGATGTAAGGACAGGAGAAATTATTTTAGAAAAGAAATTACATACGTCAAGAATTAATGGGTTGAGAAACAGTTTTTGTAATTCCTTTTTTATTACGGCTTCTTCCGACGCACAGTCTAAAATTGTTAGCTATGATCTTGACATGAAAAAATGCTTTACTTCTGAGGATCCTATAAATTCGAGTATTGTGTTCAAATCAAATGATAAGATTTTGGCTGCTGGTGGTATCAATGCAAGAGATGTCACTTTAACACGCTCTAGAGCCAATTTTATAGTGAATGCATTCGATATTGTTACCGAAACATTGGTTGGCTCTTATTCTACTCATTTCGGAACTATAAACGCTATCGATGTACATCCCGAAGGGAAAATGTATGCATCCGGGGCCGAAGACGGTATTGTTTGCGTTGTAAAACTTGGTGATGATTTTAAAAGTGCTGCTTCCTTCACAGATATCAATCCCTAAATAAATTTTACTTATCAAAACAACACATTTTAAATAACTTTAGTTTGTACGAATCATATTTTCTACATATAATTACAGGTACTCTTCATTTAAAGTATTTATATTCATTTAAAACATGTTATTCTTACTAGTAAAATTTATTAATTGATATATAAGGTTTTTATAAATAAAAATACTTTAAATTTATTTAAAACCTGTTATTCTTACTAGTAAAATTTATTAATTGATATATAAAGTTTTCATATATATAAATACTTTATATTCATTTAAAATCTTATATTATTACGAGTAAAATTTATTTAAAACCTGTTATTCTTAATGTTAAAATTTATTATACTGATATATAAAGTTTGTACGAAATAGTTAATTTCTAGAAATATATTATGTATTGAAGAATATTTTGATAAATTTTTATTAAGAAATAAATTGGTTTCTTGATATTTATTCAGTAAGTTTTGACTTCATTCAAATACATCTACAAGGTTGAACATATAAATTCGGATTTTCGATTCCTTTTACTAAATCTAGGTTTAATAAATATAAAATTTATTTATAAATGTATGTTATACTTATTTTTATTAAATTCTATTTCAAAAAGAACACAGATTTCATTTTAATTTTAAATATTTTGCTTTAATAAATTCGTATTTTGAATTTTTTTTATTTAATTTTGCTTAAGTTAAGTTATTATTTTATTTTCTGTAAAGGGCTTGAAAGAACTCGGGTTACAAACCTAATCGAGGCATTCGTTCGAAAAATAGGATTAAAGAAACCCCTTGAACTAATAAGTCTTGAAAAAGGATGGGTATCGAAGAAGATGTAAGAGAGGTGGAAGTTTTCAAGAAGATTATTTGATCTGCCCGTGTCAAAATAATCACGTTATGCTTGAAAAGAAAATATAAAATTACCAACTCGAAATTAACCAAAAAATAAAAAGATTATTTCTATAAATATGTACTAAATTTAGCAAATATGCAAATTAAAGATAAATTATTCTTGATTATCAGTAATATGAATATCATATTATTGAAATAGAAAAAAAAACATTGGGCTATTTTATAAAACCAAATTTAGCTATCATAGGGAAACACACCAAATACATTTTTAGTTTAAAATATAACAAAAAATCATAGCAAATACCCTTCATAAATTGATAAAAAAACATTATTTGAGCAATAATATCAGTCTCTAAGTTTTTATGAATTCACAGAAAGAGGGCTTTTATGGGATGAAGCCCAATTGTTGTATGATAAATAACATGTTTGCATTGAAAAACAAACAACTTATGGGAATCAAAGAATCTACAAAAGACTTATGAAAACGAACGGGTAATTTTTAAAGCCGTTAACAAACAGAACAAAAAATAGCTGATCTTACTTACAATAAAAAATTCGCACAAAAATTACTTACGCTGGAACCTCAAGCCATTACAAAATTTTCGGGCAGAAGATCGAAGTTGAATGTATAAAATAACTAACATAGACTCGAATGCGTGTACACGTTCGATTTGGTCTCAAAATAACATCATTTACGCATAAAGGCTTCATGTTAAGTATCTACAATCATAAAAAAAATAATCCATTATCGATAAAATAAACAGAATATTATCTTTGCAGCTCGACTTAATCTTATAAAATCTTTAAAATAATATAATTTAAAATTATTGTTTACATATTTTATAAAATGTAATAAATTTTTATCTCACAATGCAAAAAAAACTTATTGACCTAGTAATTATCAACTAAATGATTATAAAAGGTATCAAAAACCTAAAGAATCTGATTATTAAAAAAATATGAAGTGAGAATCAAATCATAGTCGCAATAAAAATTCAACTGAAACGTCATAACTTATATATTTATATAAAAAAAGTCTTGAATCATGATTGCAATGAAAAATTCAACAAAAACCACATAAATTATAAATTTATAAAAAAAAGTCTCGAATCATGATTACAATGAAAAATTCAACAAAAACCACATAAATTATAAATTTATAAAAAAAAGTCTCGAATCATGATCACAATCAAAATTATACAACAAGATCATTATTTATCTATTTATAAAATACTTGCGAATCAAGAAAACCCCTAAAATCAGTTAAGGTCAAAAAAATAGCTCGGAAGAGAGGAATAAACATGACAATTAGATAACTATCTATTTCTAATATACACAAAAAATATGGGAACAACAAAGATAAATGTGTTTATATCAATATAAAGGAATCCTATTGTATCGATAAACTGGGCATAAAAGAGAGCGGCTTTTTCCAATAGATAGTTGCGTATCTATTAAATGACAAGATATTCAATACTGATATTTTAATTTACGATCTGAAAGGGATAAAATATATTTTTTAATATAATTAAAGCACAATAATTGCTTTTATGTATAAATTTAGCAAAAATCTGGCGAAGACCTACTTATGTTAAAATTCCTAAAAAGATGAAAATAAAATTATTATATCAAAAATAATAAAATTTATAGATTATAAAAATAAAAAAATTATTTCGACTTGGGTAATTTATAAAATAACCAAACTGCAATCAAAGCATTTTCGACAAAAGAAGAATAATACTTAATATACAAATAATGACATTCGAACAAGCAAATTTATTAACTTAATCATAAGCCATTATGTATTTAAATATAAAATATAGTGTAATTTAAATGTTTTTAATTTTGCCTTTAATAAAACAACAAGAAAATATTATACCTTAGAAATATTGATTGATTGTCTTTATCTATCCAAAGCGTTGAAATCTAAAAATTCCTTCTGTTATTTCTGATGTAAGAATCAAGGGATCGTAACAGGTAATCCACCACAAAAAAATACATTGTAACCCAAATATATTGCATATTCGACATTTCATTTCTAGTTTATGTGACTTCTATATTCTACGTAGAGACTTAATATCAACAAAAATGCGCAGAATCTATATTTATTTAGATTTTTGATTAATTTATGTAATTTATTTTTATATTTGGTGAATTAGTTATTATCAAGAAGGGATCACACTATGTTATGAAACAGTACAAATTAAAATCACATTCCTAGCTTGTATATAATGTATAAAAATAGTTAAGACGACTATACATAACTTTTTATTTTTAAAATATATGATGAAAAACTCTTATAGGTGAAATTAATGATAATAAAGCTCTAACCTATATTTTGTGATATAAAAAAGATATAAACCCCATATTTAAAGTTTTACTTACAAGAAATCGCATACTCAAGTTTTATTAGAAAATACCACAATTTATATGATAAATAGGTTTTTTTATGTGCCCTTATATCAGAATAAAAATCAATGTAGGATTATTATAGAATAGGCGTGTTATATATACTAAATAAAAAAAAGTTCCGATTTTCTCATAATATATATCTAATGTGTGTTTGAAATAAAATCTTTGTAAACGTAAATAATATACACATGATCCGGTGAATATCCTTACAAATAATAAATTGTTTAATATAAAAATTTTAATGAATTATAAAGTAGTAATTGCAAATAATACATTCCAATATATACAAGGTTACTATTCTAGAAACATAGAAATCAATTGTGATTGATAACGAGATTTTATATTCAGTCACAGCTAAATCGGAAATATATTTGCTTGATGTATGATTTTTTAGTTCACCTGCTGTCCGAATGTAATATACTTACAAATTTTTTTTAAACTCAATCAGAGAAAATTCAAAAAAATGTGTATTTTAAGTTTTTCAAAAGATTTTATTTGCATACGCACAAAAAAAAATGTATGAAATTGATAAAAACCCTTTACTTAGTAAAAGATTTCGGGTAGTTTTATAAAGTACAAAACTTATATTTAACAAAAAATTCTAGTTAAAAGGTTTTTAATATCTTTTTTTTGTTCTGTTCATACAGGAATAGTCATTTTTTTTGTTTTGCTATTTTTTTTATATTTCTATTCATAAAAAAATATAAAGATTTGTAATTGCTTGTATCTATTGGTGTGTATTTTTTTATTGTTTCAATATGTTTTGGCCAGCAAATCAAGCGTGTAAATATTATTTTTAAATTTTAAAATAAAATATTTTTAACTTGAGATAATATTTCTTTTGCACTATAGATCAGGACATTATGAACTATTTTGTATTATAGTGTCTCTTAGGTCTTTTTCTATATTTTTCATAGTATTATGTAAAATTTTAAAATCCTGATTATATATGTTCAACTAAAATTTATTTATTTTCTAGGTTTAATAGGCATTAAAAAACGCACGAGCTCAAAAAAAGCGACTTTGCAGATTATTAAAACATAAGTTACACAATCACAAACAAAACTTATTAATATGTTTTTTATTCCAAAAATAAAGCTTACTACGCAAAGTCTTATATATCCTATTTATTTTAGCGGAATTTCTTTATTTTATGTTTTATTCATACAGTTTTATATATTACTATACCAAGCTACCTTATTAAAGATTCAATGAATCATTTCATATTTTATATTAGTGTTATTTTGAATTAGCGGTCCGATTCTATCATATAAATACACCAAACCATGGATAAAATAAAATTATAAAGTTATTATAAAAAATAATTCATGGAAAAGTTAAATCAAAAATTTATTCGAGTGGAAAAACAAGAAAAAACCTTTTTAATCTTTTTCTTTCTCGACTATAATTCTGTAAATTTATTTTTATAAGAAAAAATTTTGATTGGCTTATTTGGAAGAAATTACAAGATAATTTTAAGAATTAAAATATGCTGAATATTTGATTCTAACAGCTATTTTTTTTATAGAATACGATGTTCATTCATATAAATCAATGTAGTTTATGGGTTTTTGCATTGAATACAATCAAATTTTGGATTAGTTTGATAAATTTGTTTTTTTATTGCTCACATAGTTAAATATCTAGTGGTTCATATTTATTTCTTCATTTTCTATATCATTCAAAGTAAATCTTATACAAAATATCGTAATTTTAGAGAAATCGCAATCATCTAGAAAAAAAATGCCGAAATAGATGAAAGAACCAATAAACTATTATCTTTTTATTCATATTAATCGAAGCTATAACTGTTGGATTCCCAAAAAATACTTGAAATGTGTACGAATTAGAAAATTTTTTTTGACAGATTGAAGATTTGATAAATATTTTTATTTATCGTTAAAAAAAATAAAGAATATATTTTTTTAACTAAAATTAAGCTCTGTATTTGCCTATATATTTCAAAGAAACAATCTTAGTATTTATCCACAACATTAGTGATGGATAGTTTCTCTTTCTCTTAAAGTTCATAGATTCTAAATTAATTTTTATAAATATAAAAACTCGAATATGAAACAAAATTTGTGCCTAAAACTTAGTTGTTTTTTTTAAAAACACCATTTTATAAATATGATTTATATGATTAAAAAAAATTTTAAAATAATAAAGTTGACTAATACACAAGGATTTTCCATAGAAATACACAAAATATATGCGGTAAAAAGGTTTTTAAA
Organism: Rhyacophila brunnea; assembly: GCF_057557595.1. Taxonomy (NCBI): domain Eukaryota; kingdom Metazoa; phylum Arthropoda; class Insecta; order Trichoptera; family Rhyacophilidae; genus Rhyacophila; species Rhyacophila brunnea. The sequence continues at coordinate 3,203,825 of NW_028233078.1, read as the reverse complement.
GTTTTGTCTTGATCATAACGCAATCATTGGAATTATAGAGGACAATTTTAGCTTTAATTGGATTTTCTAAAATAGAATCATTTACTATAGTTCAATTAATAAGTTCTTCGATGTTAAAACTAATTTAAGTGAAAAGGAATAATATAAACCAAAATTAAGCGGCATTGTCACTTATATGATAGGTTATTAGGCATTGATATAGAAATAATAATATTTAATAACACATTTTTTTCAAATTTTATAATTTTTAAACTTCCCGTGTACATATATCTTGATATGTGTATTTTTATATATATTCTATAAATAATGCTACAAAATTAAATCTAATCACTTTTTTTTTATCTTGATTCTATAAAAATTATACTATATTTTTTTTATTCTCTTTTAAACTAATGAGTAGAGTTCATTGTTTCGAGCAATAGCTCTAGTATAGTAAATTAGAAGTGCATATTTAGATTTTTGTAAATTTTATTTGATTTTTTATACATTGAGCCGTTTCGTATGCTTAAAAATTCAAATGATATTTGGATAATAATTTTTTTTATGTAATTCATTTTTTCTTGATTATTTCTCCCGAATTTAATTTTTTTTCTCTTAAAACGACAGTAATTACTTCTGATTAAAGACAATTTTTGGTTTTAATTCAAACAATTATCAAAATCATCATTGTATAAAATATTGTATTCTTTTCCACAGCTTAGCCAACTTTGAAAGTAAAAAAATGCTTTGACAATCTTGATTTTTCCTGCAAATGGACATGTCTAATATGTTACTTCTGCATGTAGAATAAATTTGTTGTTAGAATTAAGTATTTCAATGTTTAAGAATTAAATGCGGCTAGGATTGTAGATTTTACTTGGTACCACCGAATTTTTTTGATTTAAAAAATAATAAATAATTGAAACTTTTATTTGATTTTTTAAAATCGATTTCATATCTTAATGAATTATCTGTTTTTATAAAACAAAAAAATCACTATTAATCTAGGATTCCCCAAATATCCTCGCTAATTTACTCGTTAAAGACATTCACTATATATTTTATTTATCTATTTTATTTAAAACATATCAAACAAGTAATCGAAAGCTACAATATACTTTAGAATCAGATTTATATGTTTCATCATTCTAAATTTTTCAAACTTTTAATGTGCCTGAATTCAGTAAAATTATCAATTATAATATATAGTCGAGCAACATAAATATAAAAGGTATATTTCAATATATTATATAATTTAAATATATTTAATGCTTAATTTCCTGCAAATTGGATCCGAATGTTGCATATTTGATATAAAGTTTCAAAAAGAATAATCTACAATCAAAAATTATAATATACCATCAAATTGAGCTATAATACTTGAAAAAATATTCTCAAAGTTTACACCTACATTATTAATAATTAAAAGTTTGAATTTTAAGCTCAATAAAGATTACAAAAAGTAAATACCAAACCATAATATAGTTGATCAATAATTGTTTGAAATCGTATTTTTAATCCACAAATCGTTATATATATAAAATAAAAAAAGAATTTCATAAATAATAAATTTAAAGTCAATATATGATGATCAGAAAAAATATAAATATAATGTTGAAGGAATTTTATTGGGTACTATAATATAATTAGGGACTAAGAGATTGGTAAATATCTCCAAATACGTTTTCTATTAAAGAGAATTATATTATTTCGAAAATTCGAAAAAGAACAAAACCAAAGTTAAAACCTACAAATATGCATTTATGCGTTCGCGGGGCTTATGCTAAAAACCAGAAAGTTGGATCCTAGCTGTCTTATAGGTGCATATTATAATTCAAAAATTTTAAATATTGATTTATCATATTTAATAAAAAAAAAATCAGGCGCTATTCCACTGTTTACTTCACTTTTATCTTAACTTGAAAAAACTTGTTGTAATAGGTTTGTTTCTGTGCTTACTAATATATCATATTATAACCAAATGCAACCAATATTACAATTTTATTTCAAGATTCAAGCCTGTTAAAATAAAATTTTAATAAATTCGTTATTTTCAATATTAAATTAGAATAAGAAAAAAATCATCATGTTTTTTTCCATTATTTAGTATATTTTAGGTTTAATAGAAATTGAACGGTATATAAAGATCATACAAAAAAATAATCCAAAAAAGCATTTTTATTTAAATTAAATTGTCGATGTAATAAATAGAAGATAATTCTTTTTTATTAAAGAAATCCATTTTTATATTATTGGTAGATAAATTATTATCATGAAAATACAGAATTCATAGTGGAATCTAGCCCTGGAATTCTATAATAAAATGAAAATAAAATATTTTTAAAATGTATACCAAATAAGTTGCACGAACTTTATTCTAAATATATTTGCATATTTTAATGTTTGTTCATTGAAAAAATTAGTAATTTAATTTTTAAATTTTTAAGCCTCGATGAAAATAAACACATCAATATAAAAGCATATAATATTTAGACACTACCATAAGTCGCCTTTAAAAAAATATTTGGTATTTTTTTGCATTTTAATCATTATTTAATCTTGTATTTTTTCGAAAGAGTTAGTATTGCATCCTATTTCATGCAGCCCCACAAAAAAAAATTTCGCGCTCGCTAATGTAATTTTTTTTGAATACAAAGAGTTATTGCTCAAAAAATTAAAAAGACAAAAATAAAGAATTAAATGCTTAAAAATATTTTTAAAAATGTTTATGTACGATATATTCTACAAAATATGAGATAGTGCGGCTATAAATTTATAACCGCTTCTATTTCACACAAAGACGGCTTTTTTTCATTTAGTTGTAGCTTTGCTTATACGTTTTATGAAATTGCTTGTGTTAAAATCATTTGTGTTTCTTTATGATTTTAACACACAATAGAGCGAGCCTACAAACTAGAAGCCCTACGTAAACGGATATTGCAATAGATTTTATGGTATCTAACCTAAAGAGTCAGATTATATTTTTAAATGAAGTTTTTTATGTTATAGTTATATTTTTCTGATATTAACCAGTTAATTTCTAATTATCAATGTATTTATTTCATTTAAGAGATTTTAAATGTAATATTTCTCCAAAATATGTGAACGGAATGAACTTTAGCCAGGTATTTTCTTTGGAACACATTTTTTCACATTTTTAATATATAGAATATCTTAACACAATGATTTATACTTTTATATTATAGCAGATGATACATTAAAAAACTTTTTGATTCTAATTTTTTAAATGATTTCAATAATTTGCGCTAATTAAATTTGCCTTATTTTTTAAAATAATGATTTGAATATTATTTTCTGTCAAAAAAAAACATATTTTTAATGTATTTATTAGGTCTGTGCAAATTTTAGGCACTTTTATTGAATAAATTGCACACCATTTTTTCGAAAAGATATAAATGATTTTTAAAAAAAGTAAAGATTATTATAATATTGCTATTGTCTTAGTAATATTGACGTAATATAAGAAAACCACAATATATATAGGTTTATAGCCTAAAATAATTATATGAGCCAAAAACATTCGTATTTAAGGTTTTAAAACAATTTAAGTTAGCTAGTGCAAACAACAATTTGTTTTATTTTTTTATACGGATATTAGTCCTAACAATAAAATATTGAAAATACATGAGAATTTCTATAAAATAATTATTAAAATTGACTTCACGCGAAAATAATATTTTTAATGTATTAGTTGAAGTGATGAAAGTCGATTTTATCAGTATAAAGACAATTAAGGAGCTATGTAATATATTATTTATGATAGGAATTTTAATAACGCGAAAAATTACAATATAATATTTAATTTCCAAAACAAATAAAATTATGATTAATTTTTTTCATTTTAGATTGTGGGATCTTTATTGATTTATCATTTGCAATAATTTCCAGTTTATCAGGCTAAAAAAACATTTGAAATTATGACCACAACAAAATTTGCTTATAACATCGATAAGATAGAACTAACAGGTTCCAGGGGGTATATTAAATTAAGTAGCATATATAGAATACTCTAATCACCCTTCCGTTTCATAAAAAATCGGAAATGTGGTTGGTGTGCTTGTATATAAGTATTTTTTATGCAGATAAGTATACTTGAGTATTTTTAATAAACCATTATGTTATTTTCGTTACGCGTAGAATTAACACTTTTTTGCCTTTATATTTTAATGGTATTGTCATTTTATCATCGTTTTAGATTTGTAAATATTTTTTTTTCGTTATAGAGATTCTTATAAAAAAATTGAAAAATCACAAAAAATCAATGTATATTATATTTTATAAACCTATACTCAGCTAAAATATGTCTTTGACTTGTATTTTATAATAATCGATCTATTGATTTATTAAAGACCAATAAATATCTAAAGTTGAATCAAAGATACAGACCTGGATATTTATTTGTCTTTCAAATACTATTTATTCAAAAAAAAAATTAATTTATTTTTGTATATAAAATTTATATTTATCGTTCTTTTTGCATAAATTTATAAATTTCCCATAAATACTAATTTTTATATTTTCTTTGATTCTCTTCTATACCTCTCCTCTTGCAAGACAAATAAATTTAAAATAATTTTTATATTTTCTTTGATGCTCTTCTATACCTCTCCTCTTGCAAGACACATAAATTTAAAATAATTCTTATTTCTCAATGCTCTTCTATACCTCTCCTCTTGCAAGACTAATAAATCTAAGTGTTTTTCTCTGTACTATGGTTTAAATTTATGTTTCGATGTAGTTTAAATCTTCATGTTTTTTAGATATTTTTTTAGTATTAGGTTAACATACCACTCCATGCTGTGGCATATGGTACCACCCATGTCTAATACTTGTATATTAATGTGAAATAAGTTCTAGAATATTATATTTTAATGATTTTTCGTTTTCTATTAAGTTAAATCATCTATACATATTACCCCAATTTCAATTAATAAATTGCAGCTTTTATTTTTATCTGTATATAAAAATGCAAGATTTTTAACTTGACAGTTTTATGCCTATTTTTATCTCATATCGACTCTAATATCTACATAATATTTATTACAATTTTTGAATGGAAGTTTACTAACTTTATATTTTCTTATTTTATAAGCAAAGAGTGCATTAAAAAAATCGACAAAATCTTAATTTGGTTTTAAGTTAAGATAATATAAATGTACAATAAGAATATTCTATCATATGGAGGCATCATAGAATGTCCATTTAAATAGAGATATAATTAAGTTCTAGGCACTTTTAATATTTCTTACGCAATATTTAGAATAAACTCAAACAATGGTAAGGTAAATAATTGAAAAAAAGAATGCACCCTTTTGTGGTAAAAATTATTTACATTTATTCAATCAAATTTAGAATACACATATAAATGTATACTTATGCTTCATATTTCGATGAAGATCTACATAAAGTCATTGGTCTAGTCAAACAGAAAAAGAATAAAAATATAAAATATATTTATATATCTATGTCACTATTAACAAGCCTTTTATTTGATTATTCATCATCTTCAATCTCAAAAACAAATTTGCTCTGCTCCATCTCGATGGGTAAAAGGCTTTGTCTTCTCATCTTTTGTAAACTCTCAGCATCAAAATCAAAATCAATACAAGAGTTAAACATCTTTATTGTAAGATCATCATTTTCGCTCTCTTTAAGTTTGTCTTTAATTACTTTTCTATTATATTCTTGTAGACATTCTTCGAAGAGATTGCTATTCAGCCTCATAACTATTATAATTATAGAAAATATTTTGCTTCTTTCTTGTTCACACCAATATGTTTGCATTATTAAATACAAAGAAGTGAAAATGCGGGGAAGAATATATTCAATATGTCTAAATATTTCTGATTTTATTTCATTGTCATTAAAAAATGCGTAAAGTGTGTCGACTAAAATGTGATGTTGAGATTCAAGCATCATGTTTATAGTATAGCATATGCAAAATAGTATAGCGGGGAATTTATCTGATATGGAGTAATTTTTTATAATAGTGTGAATTAACATGAACATAACGCTTTTTGATTTTGCAGATACAGTTATAAATTTTTTTCGGATAAAATCGATCGTTTCACATATGGTTAAATGATCTGAAATAAAGAATCGATCGAATATTTTTATGATTGATTCTTCAGTGAATGTTTCCTGAATATTTTTTTCAAGTAATGGTAAAATACAGTTCTTGAAAAAAAAGATTAATTCCTTTTCATCGTCAAATTTATCTTTCAATTGTATATAACACATCAAATTTATTAATTCTAAAACACCTTTGTGATGGCGTTCGCCTTCAAAATAAAACACAATCTCGTTAAAAATATATCTCTTTATGCATGGTAAAAACGTATTATTTGTTGAAATAACACATTGAAGGATTTTTGTTATATTTGTGGCTTCTTTTTCGTAATCTGTTCTTAGCTGTTCTATAAGTCGAATTATATTCTTCGATTTAAATACAGAAGAAAATATTTTATGATTGTACAATTTCTTCTTAAAATAAATCAATATGATTTCTAAACACAATATTATTTGTGAATTGTTTGATGAATACATTACAGTAACCCCAATTGGGGAATATTCAGATGCCATGGTATTTTTATTCGGTTCCGGGAATCTAGAAGATTCTTTTTTTAAAAATTCAAGCGCCATTTTTTCGAATTCATCGTCATAATTTTTTAGTATAAATTTATCTTTTATTATGGTTAAAATTTCAATTGAAGTTTTATCTTTTATAATATCTTCAAGGATCTTCTTTTTACGGGTTAAAATGGGGACTTCTTCATTAATATTGATAATCCTTTTTCTTGTCTTTGTCATGTATTTATGGCTCATGTTTTCCTCTGTAGATTTTGGTTTATGCCTATTAAATAGATTTTGACCTTTTCTGCTCGTGATATTTTGTGAAGCTTCTATATTGGCGTATTTTATAGTTTCCGAATTCAAAATTTTTGTATTTTTTTTGTGCCCGAAATTGGCCCCGAAATCATTATTATTTTCTTTTCTGGAATCAAAGCGAAAAGAAAAACAATCATCTCTTTTTTCTAGTTCATTCTCATATTCTAGTGTATTAAAACTTGTAGAGTTATGGTTTATAGGTCTTTTAGTGATACCAGTGCTGTCTAGATTTGGATGATTCTTTAATGCAAAAGGATGAGAAAAGTTGTCGTTATTTCTGATTGTATCGTGTGTATTGTTTTCTTTACATATTAATAATTGATTTATACCGAGGTTATTAGATCCATCATTTTTTGCTCTGATACTTTTCAACGTATTGTTATCATTACACAAATTTTCATTTTTAAAATAGCAACTTCTTCTCCTTTTGGGTGAAATAAACTCATCGAATTCATTTTCCTTAAAAAGGGCTTCACATCCCATATCATTAGATTTACTCCTTTTTCTTTTTATTCTAGGCACACCTATATCTTTATTATTGAAGTCTTCCACTTTTTGCTTCGAATCCGTAAAATCAAATTTTTTAAACTTCATTTAAGGAATACCATAAGATTAAATCTATTTGTACAAACATTGAACATAAATCATCATGAAAGAATCAATTTAAACAGTGTTCTTTTTTAGATGTATTATATTTTGTTTTATAGTCAATAATAAATAATCTATAAAAGAAAAATTAGACTGATATGGGATCAAAATCGAAATTAGTGGCATATAGTATTTGTCTTTTTTTACTCTTTGCTTTTTAATACGAGAATTTTTTTAGATGTCTTTCTTGATCATAATTTATCATCAATATCGAAAATTGGTTTTGACCACTTATGTTAATTTTTAATTCACAAAAATTATTTCTAAAAAAACATGATTAATATATTATAAATATAAATATATTCCTTCATCTTCTACATTCAGTAATTCATTATTAATGAAGTAACTGTAATTTATTGTATAACGACTAAATGGTTAATTGTAATGTAAACATAAATATTTAATGCTACAATAAGATCGCCCAACTCTTTCTCGGTGTCTAAAGTAATCATATGAGGTCAAATGATAATATCATAGCGTATGAATATATTTTTGTCATTTTATTTGGGAATGTTTAAAAAATATGCACAAAAATGACATCCCTGACTTCTTTAAATGTTTGAAAACCTATATTGAAATCTTTGAAATCTCGAAAATATTAAACTTTTCAAATTTCAGGATGTGGCCATCTATATTTAATCTTACGTCTAAATTAAATTTAGTCATAATGCCGCACATTTTAAATATTAAGTTTAAATGCTTTATTTTCTGATAGACAAATATTATCAGAGGATTATTTCCACATGTGAAAATTACTTTCAACCTTTTAAACCACAAAATCGATTTTATTTTAGTCGGATGGATACAATATTGATTTTTTATAAGAAGACAAAAAGATTTGATCAAACGATTCATCATTTTGTATTTTTTTTATTGATCAGTTATATTAAATATAACCACGTAGCTGATTTGATTAAATAAATTTTCATTATGGTTGATTTCTTTATAATTTTAAACAATACAGATCCAAATAATGCCATGCTCTGCTTATTTATATGATACAAGGTAAATCACTATAGTAAGGAAGTAATTATGAAAAAAAAACATGTCAGCCAAAATATACACATAGAAGTTTAAGCACAAAGATAAGTAGATTATGTGTTTTAATAGGTAAATAATTGGGTTAGTTTAAAGTTTTAATGTCATTATCAATCGTTTTTTATTTACGAGTTAAGTTTCTTTATATCAATTTTATCTGTTGAGACGTAGTCAGTCCATTGAGAACATCTTATAACTCTTTGATACATATTTTAACACCTTACCCAGATCTATCTTCATCAACTGCTCTTCTTCTCTCAAATGAGATGAGTTCAAGTGTCTTACGATTACCCAGAAAAATGTATATTTTATATATAAACCTGCCAAAATACATTAAATACGTATTTGAACAGTTTCAACAGCAAAAATTATTGTTTGAAATAAACACAACCCAAAAAATCGATTATATCTTCAGAATAAAAATAAATTTTCACTCATTCAGAAACTTAATTTTATAATTATGCATAACCAAACGTTTTTTTTATTTTAAAGTCTTTGTCATAATGATTATAATTAACCAAATTCAATTATATTGATACGGTGAAGTTTATGATCATTTTATTCACTTTAATAATAGGAAAGTATATAACCATATAAACATGCATATAATTAATCAAATTCAATTATATTGATACAGGGCAAGTTTATAAATCATTTTATTCACTTTAATAATAGGAAAGTATATAACCATATAAACATGCATATAATTAATCTAAATCAATTTTGATACAGTGAAGTTTATGATCATTTTATTCACTTTAATAATAGGAAAGTATATATAACCATATAAAAATGTACATATAAGAATAAAAAATTGATTCTATACGAAACTAAAGACCAATTACTTTTATAGATAAAAATTAAATAAACCTTTTTGAGGTTTCTCAACTATATTGCAATTACCTTTATGTATCTATATTTTGTAAGCTCACAAACAAACAATATAATGGAGGAAAACACCTGAATTAATAAGTCTTGAAAGAAGATGCATTGAGCAAGGTTAGAAAGATTATGAGCTTGGTATTGGGAAAATCAATTCTATAGGACAAGCTAAAGTTTTCTTAAGAAATGTAAATGCTTTAAATCAATTTATAAATAAATTAAATTGTGCAATTTTGTAGATTATTGAAAATACAACGTGTAAACTTATATCTTATAATACAATTAAGAAATAATGTCATATTATTATAAAATCATAGTATTAAATTATAGCAATTATTCCATATGTTATAACATGGGACGGTGTGGTTACACGATATCATAGAAGGTACCTGAAGGAACTAGATGTCACGAACCAGGTTGAGGCATATATTCAAACCTTGGGATTAAGAAAACCCTTGAATTAATAGGTCTCGAAAGAAGGAGGGGTATTGAAGAAGACTATGGAGAGGAGAAGATAGCCGAAAGTATAAATACGCTGTGTGTACAGAGAATCAAGCAAGCTGTGCCTGAGAACGAAAACTAAAATTACGACTATAAATATAGCCCTTAAATAAAAAATACCTTTAAATTATAGCATATAAAGTAACTTGGATACTAATATTATAATACCATAAAAATTAACAGAAAGAATTCGAAGCCAAAAACCGAAATGAGGCATATATTCAAACTATAGGATTGAGGGTCACCCTTATACTAATAGGTCATGAAAAGAGGTAATGAAGAGAATGTAAGATACTAGAATACAGCCAAGAGTATATATATAATGTACCCACGGTAAATCAATCAAGTATAACTTGAAGAAAAATCTTAAATTACAATTCCAAAATTAACCCATAAATAAAATTAATAGATGATTTTAATGATATAGAAATAGGAATAACAAGCATAGATAACTTTACTAATATTAAAAATATATCCTACTAGAAAATGAAATATCTTTGACCTACAAATGCAGAATACGAATAGTATTATACGTCATAAATTAGGATGTTATAGTCACAAAATACCTTAAGTCCGCATATTAAGGGGTTGGGAATACCAAAACTACCCGAAGAATACACATAAATAATTGTAATGTGGAAGATCCTTGAACCAATAAGTCAGGAAAGAAAGAGGATGCATTTAGGAAGATTTTAAAAATGTTGAAGGATAAGTTACTATCATCCAAATCTGTTCTGAAGAACATGCTGTTGTTTTTCTTGATTAAGATCAAAACGGTAAAAATTAAATAAACCATAAACAAATAAAATTTATTTATTGTATTGCATCTAATTATTTATATATTTACAGTATTTAATTCCAAAATACCCCTTTAATCTATTGAAATTATAAATTTATTTACTGCTTTGTAAAATCATATCTGTTAAATATTAGTTACCAAAAGGAAAATTGAAATAAAAAATCCAAAGATAAGATGTGATTAATCTACCCATAGGAATTATGTACTGATAAGTATGGACAGTAAACACATATTGAGTTTTCTAGGGATCAATTTTATTTTTAAATCTGGTATTTTGCGCGAATCAACTCATGATTATATTTTTTATGTATCTTGCGTTAAATTTCTATACTTCAATAGACTCGATTACTTCCGACAGCAGAATGTTAAAATTGGGAATATATGAAATCATTGATGTGTTATATATCCAATTTTTTCTTATATTTATGCAATTATATTTTTGTGTATCCAAAATAACACCAATATTAAATTTTTTAGAGTGGAATTGATATGATCAAAAACAAATAAGCTTGATTCGCCCTAATATTCGTTAAAAGGGGTAAAAAGTATCAATAACAAATTATGGTGGGGCTTAAATTTTTGAATAGAAATAGACTTGAATTATTCTTTAACGTCTATCAAAAATAAAAGAAGTATGACATCTTGGCAAATGAACTTGGTTTAATTTACAAATGTAAAACAAAAATAATACCATACCATGTGTAATGACTTGGGATGGACAGGTTACAAAATTACATGAAAAATATGTTAAGGAGTTAAAAATCCCGGACGAAGTAGAGGCATACATGCAATCTCTCACACTTCGAAAGACACTTGAACTCATCTCATTTGAGAGAAGAAGAGCAGTTGATGAAGATGGATCAGGGTAAGGTGTTAAAAGATGTATCAAAGAGTTATAAGATGTTCTCAATGGACTTACTACGTCTCAACAGATAAAATTAATAAAAAGAAACTTATCAACCTATAAATAAAATATATAACAATATATTTGCCTAGCAATAAAAATAAACATAAAGCTTTTTATATATATGATGTTATTATTTCAAATTTTCGTTGTTAAAATTATAATTTTATGTAATTTAAATCAAAAAAATGTTTTAATGATTCAAGATAATATCATTGCAGTGGGTTATTATGCTTAAAAGTATTAATTATATGTTTTCGATTTTTTAATATAGTATTTTAATTTCTACTAATTAAAAATTTAACTATTGCAATGGTGGTTCAAGAAAATCTAATTTGCCGTGGGGTTTTGTTTAATATGAAAATGATTGAAACACTCTCAAAACATGGTAATTCTTAACAAATTTAATTTCTGGATGTACTAAAAATTTAGAACAAACACCAAAATTCGTTCTAACATAAATTTTTTATTTTAATTATAAAATTTTTAAACTAGAAAACATTGGAATTTTTTATATTGTATGATAGCAATAAATATATTGAATTGGCATGATCAGTATCATTTATAGAGAATATTGGACCAGATAAGCATAGTTCCTAATATATCAAGCGATCTTAAATTTATATAGAAAGCATTAAAAGTGTATATTATAAACAGGATTTAAAATTATATATAGTTTTTATCTAAAGATGTGGTTTTTGTGCTTTGACCATATAACCTCAAAATAATAATAATTTAGGCGGATTTTTTAATGAAATTATTATACTAACTATATTCGGCACTTTTCTGAGATCAAATATGGAATATTCACGCTTAGTACAAACATGACGGCAAAGAATATTACTATTGCTTCTTTTTGATATATGCGATATTCATACTTAAAATGTATGTTGTGGTTCTCTTTAAAAAATCACAGTGTTTTCTTATATCAATACAAAAAATAGAAATAACATGTCATTATGGTTTATTTACCGAATATATATTTGCTTTAAATGGTAATTGTTATTAACTAAATTTAATGTGAGAAGTACCTACATATATCTAATGACGATGTACGATGGATTAAATGTAACAATATTTACGGCGATAATTGTACTGATTCGCATATTTTTTCTTTTACTGTTATGTTGTACAAATAATCTATGTCATTGATATAAAAGATAAAATATAAAGAATTTTAGTGATAATTGGGGTGTTTATGTAAATAAATGAAGCAATATTGCTTAAAAATATCCACCTGATGATCAGATTGTGTTTTTAAACTTTCTAAGAATTTATGAAAGGATTTTATCCCAGAATTCGATATTGATCTATAATAAATAATATGCATCAATTGTGCTGTCAATATTTTTTTTTATAAATAAGACGTTATATTTTGAATATTGAATGCTTATTTTATTATCAGTGATTTGTTACTAAAAATTTATGTTTCGAACTCTTCACAATCGTATATTTAAAGAATTTTGGTAAAAAAAATTTAATCTCATTTTCTATCGAAGTAAAAGATTTAATTTAGAAGAAATCATGTCAGGAATCGATTAAAATTTTAATAAGCTTGAAAAATAGCTGTTAAACAAATCTAATCAAACTGAAATAATGACAGGAATTGTTTAATGCATTATTCAACGATCTAACAAGTTGTAATAAATATAATTTTATCGAACAATCATGTAAGATGGTGTTTAAATTTTGCAATATTTTTAGCCGTAAATCTTGATTATCTCTTTTATACTTAATTATGTTTATACACAAATTCCAACCTTGCTTAAATCTTCAAGAATTCTTAACCAAATAGATTTAAGATTCAACCATAAAATTTCTTCCATCATATAAATAATTTTTTCTAGCCCTCATAGAAATGCTGTATAATCCGAACCGACTAGTTATCTTTCGAAGTGGAAAATTAGCAGGATGTAAAGCTGTCGTTTTGAAGAATAACGGCGATGACAAGTTTGTAGCATTGGCAGGCATGTCACAAATCCCTAAAAATATTACAGACGATATGTCAGAACGAACAAAGGCCAGCAGATCTAAAATACGTGTGTTTGTCAAAAGAATGAATACAAAACACCTAATTTTGACAAGATATACCACTGAATTGAATTTCAGTGAAGTTGATATCGATTCGGCTTTTGAAAATTACGCAATGAAAAGAAAAGCAATCGTATCTTGTGAAGAAGTTTTTACTAAAGCTTATAAAGATAAGAAAGAGAAATGGCTTTTTTCTAAATTAAAATATTAAGTTTATTCTTTATTTTTTTTATTGAATTTTTTAATCACAGTCACTATATTATCTTAATTATTTCTTTTATAATTTTATCATGAAGGTCTTCTTCTTTGCTTCAAAATCTCGATAAAATATAGATAAACAAAAGAAACTATTAAGATTATATTTTCTTAATTTGAATCAGATAACTTAAGATCTTCTCAGTATCACTATTTTCTAAAATATGTGAATCGTGAAATCTTCACAAAAAATATCATCACCATATTCATTTTAAATTTACTTTATAAGATCTGGATATATTTATTAAGCTGTTAAAATACCAAATATAATTATAATTTTAAAGAATAAAAAAAAAGTAATTCTAAATTTACCCTTCAGATCTGATTGGGTTTAATAGAGCTTATGGTCTTTTAAAATAGGCAATCTCCGCTTATTTTAACCAATAAATGTTATTTAATACCACTATAAGTTGCGCACAAGGAATCTAGAAATGAGAATTGAAGCAGAATAATGCATATGAACATATAATCGAGGAAAACTATTTAATTAAAGGGTCTTGAAAGGAAAATATACATGGGGTGTTATTAGAAAGATGATGAGACAGAATAAAGTATCAAACAGATATGCTCTATAGAGTAATTATAGTTTCACGCAGACAAATTTAAATGGCTAAAAATCAAATTAATACATAAATTATAAAAAACACAAGTTTATAGCATTGATGGATATTTTTTATTATATAAGCACAATATTTTGTACCTCATAATTCAATATTTTACATTCTATAAATATGGATTTTAATGAAATCCACTAAATACAATAAGAAAATTTTGGAGCTAACCTTTTTTTCCAAAATCCATAAAATTATATTTAATTTATGATAAATGCAGCAAAAAAAAACCATAACCATGATTTCATTCCTTATTTATTTCAATAAAAGAAACAAAGTTCGTATTTATCCAAGCAACTGTGTACATAATTCGTAAAAGCTGCACACTGATACCAATAAATTAAATTAATTTGCGCCCAGATTTTCTAATAAAACATAGACTTTGAATATCCGTATTTATAAGATATCAAGGAATTTCAACATATTTGTTTATCCCCGAAGCTGTCTTTCTAATTTTTTTTGAGAGATAAATATTCATTTATATTTACAACTGGTAAGTTCTATGTTATTTTGGTTTTCTGTGCCAACCTTTAAATTATCAAGAATTTATTGCAAATCACATATAATGATATTGTATTAAAAAATATGTAATCTATTTCTATCACAAATCAAAGAAATTTTTAAACAATGGCAAACTAATGTAAAATTTTGCACCTTAGGAATTTATACCTAAAATAAATTAATTTGTGTTTTTTTATGTAGACAACAAGGCTATTTTTTAATATAAATTTCTTTTCTATATTAATAAATATATCTTGTTAACGAAGAGGTTTAAGCAATGTTTCACCCATCCAAAAAATCTCAATCAAATGAACGAAAATGTTTAATTTATTATTATAATGGTATATGAATATTAGAAGCATACCAACATTTTAAAACCCTTTGATTGTGCGTCTTATAGAGTTAAAATCTTTATGAATCAAATATATTGTAGTTCGAAACCGAAAACAGGAAAAAATGTATATAATTTATTTTAATACATTATATGATGTAATTTAGGACAGAATTTTTTATAGAAAAAAATGGGTATTTTTAACAAATATATAAAATAGATGTGGAATAATACTGTATAAAAACATTTTAAATCTTCTATTATGCAGAAAGATTCTATATCTACTTTTTATATTTGATTGCATTTTAATTTCTATTTTTGAATTATTAAAGGAGGGATCTTTAGTTTAATTTTTTATCATTCTTAAATAAACCTGAAAAGATTTTCTTCTTTTTTTATATTATTTTTTAAGATATTGATATTTTTGGTATTTCTTGTAAGAAAGCCTATTTCATCAGTTTAAACTTGCTATATTATTGCAATAACCTAAAAATTTATAAGTTTCACTTTTAAAACCTGTTTTTTTTAATATTTTAAAGTTTTAATAATTTCCAAGGTCTAGTCATATAAAAAAAATTTGGTTAGAGAAGTTTTCCTTTTAAGAAAAATACACCCTTTAAACAAATACTATAAGATCAAAAAAGTGCGAATAAAAAGAACATCAGTCAATTCTAGAAAACAACTGCATACATAATTTTTTATATATAGAAATAAAATACAAATATAGACTTAATTTCAAAATAGTTATTTCTATATTAAATCAAAAATACTATGATAAAGTAAATTACTCTATATATGCAGCTTTTTATTTTATTTTGCCATAGTGAGCATTTGCAACATTCTATGTTAAGGAAATAACCAGATTTCTTTTTAAAATCATTTTTGACTAGTGATTATTTTCAAAAAAGATTTATAAGAAAAATTTACATATTAGCGATAAAAAATGACAAATTAAAGAACACACATGAGTTTATTATGTCATAATAAACATGAATGCGGGATGTTTCAATCTAATATTTATGTCGTATACATACTATATCTATATAAAGTTTTAGGAATAATTATTCTGAAACATACAAGTCGAATTACTTGTTAAAATACCCCTAAATTGTAAGAAATAATAGGATTGAGTAAAACAACTTGAATTAACAAGTCTGAAAAGAAGAAGATGCATCGAGAGATATTATAAAGATGCGTGACTGAAATAGAACTAGAAATATGTTTATAGAGCAATCTAACGTTTTGTTTATAAAATTTGGATTATCAGCAAATTAATTATACTTTTTTTTATTGATTTTTGTTGTTTCACACATACTTTTTGAATTAAAAACTATTTTTTTAAGTTATAATATTTGGCGTTTATCACATCATATAGATACAAAAAATTTCGACCATTTAGATTGTCTAATGAGTCCTGCATTGTATTGATATTCTAAAAAATTGTAAACCTCTAATGTATTTGATATCGAAGCAATATTTTGTTCTATGGGGTGATCATAAATTTAAAATTATAAACTAATAAAATTTATTTTATGCCTCCGTAAAAAGCATATCGAATAAATATTATATTTAATTTATCTTTTGTTCTTCTACACAATAGAAAATGTATCTTATTTCCGATATGGTTACCTAGATAAGTTGGTATGCACTTTAATTTCGGGATATTTATAATGTTTGATGTGATTAACTGTTTGATTATTTGTATACTTTTTTTTAAAAAACCGATTTAACCTTTTGAAATAAAAAAGGAACAATTCTCTCGTATTCATATTTTCCTTCAATTTGATTGTAAATTTCTTTTTACCACGGCAATAAAAAACAACTAAGCGCAACTTTAACACTTAAAAACGTTCAATCATGCCAAAGACCCATTTCCGATCAACATATGTCTTTTATAATATTTTCCCTTCCAAATTTACTAAAATATATTTCTATTATTTAGAATGCAGGATCCACCCCTTCCGATTCTCCATAATATATTGGTATTAAAATATGTGATATATTCCCCATATGGTTTTTTATTCACCTTGCAAAATCTGATATTAAATTAAAAAAAGCTTCTTGCATATGTTTTTTTCTGTATCTTAATAATATTTACCTTATCAAGCTTGGAGTTATAAAATACAGTATTTGATCATAATGAATATTTAAAGCCACATCATGATTCACAAATTTGATTCTTATAATTTTTGAACCACATTTTCTACTTTATTACTCTTTAAATGTACAAATCATCAATAATCGATATAACTTTATTGTGATCAGTTTTTTTAATGTGGATTAAAAAGAGCAAGAAAAATTTTTTTTTACCATAGTCAAAAATAAAAAAAGGGCCACTTAATGCTGCATATTTTGATTATTTGTCATTCGATAAGCCGAATTAGTAACTTTAAAAGAGTGTATCGTTTTAGTAGTATAATATTTTTTGCTTTTTTAATACACAAACAATTACCATTTTCAAACTTATTAATCCGCGAGCTTATTTAAATCTTTTTTTACCCACAAGCGCTTTATACAACATATACCTTTTAAGAGCTTTATTTACAAATTAATTTGATGGAATTTACTTTTACTGAATTGTTTGGGTGTGTATTTTTATCTTTTAAGCATATAGTTCTAGCAAAAATCCACATATATCTCTTTCAGATTAATTATATATATTATCATTCTATATGTATTATATCCTTTAAGGGCTTATAGGATCATCCTAAATAGTATTGCTTGTGTTTAAGCCTATGCAATTCGATTATAATATTTTTCATATATCTTCTTAACTCAATTATTTTTTTGTGGGTGTATAATCATTTTTTTGAATTTCTAGCTTTTTAGTATAAGATTTTGGTATTGTGTGGTCGAGATACTTTTTCTGTTATGTGTATGATAATATTCTTGTTCGCTAGTTGCGAATTCTAGGGTTTTTTTAAGACGTTAATTGTATTTTTATGTTTCAATATTTATCAAGGTATTAATACGCATTTTAATATATGCTTATTTTTATCAATCCTTTAAAAAAATTATTTCAGCTAAGAATCAGTATGTTTTAGATTACTATATATAAAACATTTATTGTGCATTCAAATCTGCTTAAAAATTCTTTAGCTAGGAATGAGTAAGTTTTAAACTATACAAAGAACCCCTAATCATTTAATTCTTTTAAAAAAAAATATTTCAGCTAAGAATCAACTTTTTAGATTACTGTATATAAAACACTTATTGTGCATTCAAACCAGATTATAAACCCACATGGCTAAGAATGAGTAAGTTATAAAAATATAAAAGGCACCCCTATTTCTTTAATCCTATTAAAAAAAATATTTCAGTGAGAATGAAAAAGGGTTAGAATGTATACATACCTTTCTTGTGCCTTAAATCAGATTTAAACCGCTTATGGCTAACAATATGTATGTTTTAAAAATATAAAAGCACCTCTATTTCTTCAATCCTTTTAAAAAAATAATTTCAGTTAAGAATGAAAAGGGGTTAGAATGTATACATACCTTTCTTGTGCCTTAAACCAGATTTAAACCGCTTATGGCTAACAATGTGTATGTTTTAAAAAAATACAAAGCACCTCTATTTCTTCAATCCTTTTAAAAAAATAATTTCTGCTAAAGAATCCGAATGTTTTAGATTAATATATACAAAGCACTTTTTGAGCATTCAAATCTGCTTAAAAATTCTTTAGCTAGGAATGAGTAAGTTTTAAACTATACAAAGAACCCCTAATCATTTAATCCCTTTAAAAAAATAATTTCTGCTAAAGAATCCGAATGTTTTAGATTAATATATACAAAGCACTTTTTGAGCATCCAAATCTGCTTAAAAATACTTTAGCTAGGAATGAGTATGTTTTAAAACATACAGCTCTTATATTACATATAAGTTAGTTTAAATAAACTTTTAGTTAATGATTTCAGGGTATTAGAATATATATGCACTATTTCTTATTTATTTACATAAAGTTAAAGGTTATTAGAAACTGTATGCTTCTCAGTTTAGCTTAATGTGTTAATGTTAGTTTATATTCTAATTACTAATTGCCGTATCTGATGTACTAAATAAGTTTATATTTATTCTAATCAGACATTTCTTAATTTAAATCAATCTAATATAAAATATAGATATAATTTTAAGATGACTAATCGGTAAACATTATAAAATATATGCTAGCTAATATGTATGTAAATAAAACACATCAAAATTTTTTAGTGATGCTTTAAGAATGATCATCAACGAAATATATACTACCATGCAAATAAAACAGATCAAAATTTTCTGTGATGTTTTGTTTTATTTCTTGCCTCTGTTTCATGCCAGAATGACACACTAAAAATACAAAATCAAAACTGGTTAAAGACTCTGATTATTTTATAAATATGGAATTTAGCAAAACCCACCCACATAAAAATTGATTTATTTTACAAATTTGGATATTTAATCGATGAAATATCAAACATGTGTAATGTTTTTCTATAATTTACTTTACTTAGACTTATATATTCGAATTTTAATAAAGTTGGCCTTTTATAGGTTATTTATTCTTGATTAGAGATGTGGAAACGATTACGAGGAAGCAAAAATGAGGTGGAAGATAAGTTAGGAAGATTTGATGAATGGTGGAGAGCTAATAAATACCAATACTCACAAAGTAGAGCCAAAAAATTTAATTATGAATAAAAAAAGGTAAAACTTAAAAATATACTTTAATTCTGGAATGAACCAGTAGCATTACACTTAAAATTATTATTTTATGCAGTTTATATTCTTTGCAGTGACTTTAAAATCGAATGATCAGGCTTTTTAGTTAAATTATATATTTGAAGCAACATCTATAATTTTAGTACTTCTAATTCCTGATATGTTTTATAATGTAATGGTTCGGATGTAAGATTATTCAATGTTTCACAAATTAACATGTAATTAATTGGTAACCCGGAAAGATTCTATTTGTGCGATAAGTTGATAAATGAGGTCGAGCACCATCTATGATAATTGATGTTTGTAAATGAAAGAATGAAAAACTAAGCGATGATGTTGATAAATTAGATCAGTTTAGACAAGGTAAATTGACGAGAATGAAGATGGGTTAAAGTAAAGTTAATATGCAAGATGGTTAAAGGGTTACAAAATTCAAAAGATAAATTCAAAAAGAATGGTTTTAAAATAGGAATATAAAAAAATACCAAAGAAGAAAGGATTAAATTAAAAAAAGAGAATGGAGATATATGAATTTTTAAAAAAAGAAGTTGATAAAAACCCCAACAGGATTTATTTGTAATATTTATTTGACAAAAATAAGGGCAAAAAAAA
Organism: Rhyacophila brunnea; assembly: GCF_057557595.1. NCBI lineage: Eukaryota > Metazoa > Arthropoda > Insecta > Trichoptera > Rhyacophilidae > Rhyacophila > Rhyacophila brunnea. The sequence goes on along the minus strand of NW_028233078.1, from coordinate 3,183,126 downwards.
AGATTTCTTGAATGATTTTTCTGAAACAAATCTTATCGTTTTGGATCTCCTTTTTCTGATTCATTCTTTTCTATATATAATTTTCGGATTTTTAATCCATAAAATGGCAAGAACAAAACAAACAGCAAGAAAATCGACCGGTGGAAAAGCACCACGAAAGCAACTCACGACCAAGGCAGCAAGAAAGAGCTCGGCCATCCCCGCATCTGCAGGAGCAGTTGTTGGCGCAGTAAAGCGACCAAGATACCGCGCAGGAACAGTCGCACTTCGAGAAGTCCGACGGTATCAAAAGAGCACAGACTTGCTCATAAGAAAGCAACCATTCCAAAGATTGGTGAGACATGTGACCCAAAATCATAAGGCAAATGTTCGTTTCCAAAGTGCAGCTCTTGCAGCCATTCATGAAGCGACTGAAAATTATCTCGTCCAGCTCTTCGAAGATTGTCAAGCCTGTGCTAATCATGCTAAAAGAGTCACTATCATGCACAAGGACATTCTTTTAGTCAACAAAATCAAGAAGAATGATTATGGCTGTCAGCAAACATTTGCTAAGTGAAATAAAATCGAATTGTGAAAAATCATTTTCTTATTTACAATTTATTTTTTCTTACAAACCAATTTATAATTTCTTACAAATAATTTATAATTTATTTTTATTATTTATTGTGCTCCACTTTTTAATGATTAAGTGTTTTGTCATTTATCTTCATTAAATATTTTCATCTTCGCTTGTTGTATCAAATCCTACTGTTAATTTAATCATCATCACCCCTTCTAAAATCCTTACCACAATATGAATATCATCTTCATAATATCTAATAAAATTCACTCCTAAATTATCAATAATCCTTTTGCTATGCTTTCATTTTAACTTTACATTTTGATGCCATGCCATGCCCCCTTTTATCAATCATTTTTCTATTTAGATTCTAAACATTTAAGTATCCATCTTCTATTTTAGATATTTAAATCTATGGTGTTGTCTTTATGTCGAATACGCTATATAACCATTATAATTGTATATATTCATCATGTAAACATTCTAGTTTCTTAAAAAAACAATATATTTCAATACTCACACAATATATGTTATAAATCTTACAAAGTAGGCAAAATGAATATAATTATCTTATTCTAATAATTCTAATCGAATTTACTTTATTTATTTATGTTTTTACTTCTATTACTTTTTAGGAAGTTCGCTTTATATACATAGGAACTATTGCTTAACTGCTGCGTCTCTCTGTGAGACTCCTCCAGCACTTCTTGTCACCCGTAATCACCGTGGATTGGGCCCTTTCTCATAGGCGGCAGTCATTATGTGGAGGGAATGAGATTCTGTCTACTGTTCATCGCTACAAGTTACAAGCTACAACCACACTCTACGCTTACCTATATCCTTGCTGAACGGTGTGGGATCTTTTTCAATACTGAAGGCACAGTTCAACGGCTTACACAGCAACCTCCTTTTTCTCATGGCTTGTCAGTGCTTTATGGTTTATCTTTTATGTTCCACTGGCCGCCCCCTTGGGTATTTTTCTTTAGAGTAAATTCGTTTCGGAAATTAGTGGGGTGGGTGGAAATGGAACCCGCGACCCCTGACCTAGGGATCTGACTTGTAAACCACTCAACCACACCACCCATCTTATTCTAATATTGTTTATTTTAAATTAATTATTTTCATTTTAAGAACGATATATTTAAGAAATCGCTGCTATAAGAATCTATTTGGACTAAAATTCGCAAATAACAGTTAAATGACTTATTAGTTTAAATGCTACCGGCTCCAAACTATCTAGTAAATTTACTCCTTCATATTGCTTAAATACTATCTCATCAACAAAATCGCTCAATATTGTATTGATTATGTAAGGAAATAAAAAATATATTGATAAACAATATTACAATTCATTTTGATCACTTGCTCCTAATACTTTATATTTACAATACATAATGTTGCTAATTTAAAATTTGTTATTTATTTTGATCTCTTGCTCCCAATAATTTCTATTTTTATATAATATGTTGCTAATTTAAAATTTGTTATTCATTTTGATCACTTGCTCCCAATAATTTCTATTTTTAGTATATAGTGTTGCTAAGTTATCGTTCATTATTAATTTTGATCTCTTGCTCCCAATAATTTCTATTTTTAGTATATAGTGTTGCTAAGTTATCGTTCATTATTAATTTTGATCTCTTGCTCCTAATACTTTATATTTACAATACATAATGTTGCTAATTTAAAATTTGTTATTCATTTTGATCACTTGCTCCCAATACTTTATGTTTTTATAAAATGTTGCTATACTAAAATTTATTATTCATTTGATCTCTTGCTACCAATACTTTCTATTTTTTGTATATAACGTTGCTAAGCTAAGATTTATTATTCATTTTAATCTCTTGCTCCCGATATTGTATTAAAAATAAAATGTAGACGAGAAAAAGTACTTAAAAACAAAGAAAATAAATGTGTACAATAGGATTTATATATCACTGGCAGCATTTACGATTATTATATATAAAAAATTTAACCCTGATTTTTTTGACATTAAACGTTAATTATAAAACATTAAAATTTCAAAAACAAATACAAAACAAATTTAAACCTGATTTTATATCCATTTACACGTGTAAATCTTCTTTTTAGGAAGTTTGCTTGTGCCCATTAGGTACTTTTTCTTATCTGATGCCCCGCGAGTGGTATTTCACATTTTCTGTTACCAGCTTATTATCCACGAATTAGACTTGTTCTAGAGGCGGTAGTCGCTGTAGAGAGGGGAATGTGATTCTATCTACTTTTTTCACTAGTAATTTATGCTACCACCATTATTCTACACTTATCATATTTTTGCAATACTAAGCAGGCCTTCTTTAATTTTCGGGCTCGTTTTCGGCATCTTCACAGCAACTTCTTAAATTTAGCTCATAAGTCTTGTTGTAGTTTTGCATCTGGTTTTTATACACAACCCCCATTAGGGTATTTTCGAATTTAGTAATTTCATTTGATTTGGTTGCTATAAGATTGGAACTCAATCCACTTATAAAAGCGTTTTTAAATGAACTGAGTCACCACACCCTTAAAATTTCAGAAACAACCAATTATTATAAAATAATGTGCTCAATATTTCACGAAACTAGCGTTTAAAAATCATGAAATAAAATAAATTTTTTTTGCAAAATGTCTTAATTGTGTACCCCAATAATATTGATATTTAGTTTGATACATATTTGAATTCTCTTTTGCGTATTATAATAGAAATTACAGATATCAGTATCTAGTATTTTTATACTAATAGACATTACATATTTGTTATATAAAAGACATTGGTTTTTGCATAACCCTATCACAATATTAAGACTATGATAACCACAAATATACCCAATTTCAACTACATGAAAAAAAATTGCGCTTTTAAAAAACTATTTATATTTAGCCTTTTTAGGCACTAAAAGAGAATACATCTACCACCATATGAATTTTATAAAAATTATTGCTTACTTATTAGTTAGATCATCATAATTTTTTTAAATAAATTATATGAATACTAATTAACAATAAAAAATTCACTGTGATTTCTTTTTTTCACTTTATCAAAAAAATATAATGATGTTAAAATATAAATATTTGCGGCCCTATTCCGTTGAAAAATCATCTCATACATCAAATGAATAATATTTAAATTACAAATAGTATGTTGATGGTAATATTTGAACATATAATCACATAAATAACTGCTAATATGTAGATTAGCGCCCGAAAAAAAAAGACAGTTCTTTGAAATAAATATAATAAATTGAAAAATTATTTAAATATACGCCTATATTTATAATTACTTCTTTACCTTTTTAACTTTGACAGATTTATTTTAATAAGTAGTTTAATATGATTTATAAAAACATATATATACAGTTAATATATTTAATTTAATGTGTAAAGAAAATCAGCTGATTGATTTAAAAATTTATAAAATGCTTCTGCTAATTTTTGTTTTGATGTTGGCTTTATATTTTTGAAATTCAAATATATGACATAAATTACTTATTTTTATTTCGTGCTGCAAGTCCCTCTCTAAAACTTTGATTACTGAAAAGGCTATACGTATTAAAAAAATAATAGAATATGTGTTTAAAAAGTATAAAATACGAATTTTTATATATTTTGAATTTTTTTCGGGTTTAAAATCTAAAAAAGATCACCAACAGAAGCTTGATAAAAAAAATTGAAAGTAGAACAAATGAATATTATATCATCGTTTCTATAATTTGTTTTTTTAATCTTTAAATTTCAATATTTTTCATTCTTACTATATCTTTTTATGCTATTTTATTTATATTACCGATAAATACTTCAGGTGATGTACAAACATTAATATCGATTTAAAATGTTTTAACACTATATATTGTTTTTATTGGCTGCAAAAATTATACAAGAGAAGTTAATAAATATTTTTTTAATGTTTTATGCCTTTATCATTAAAAAATCAATATTAACGATAATTAAAATATGATACATAACTTTTTTAACACAATGGTGGCAAATAAATATATTATCAATCACTTTAGACTAAGATATACAAGGCTTCCCGTCACATACGTCATAAATAAATGCAAGAAAGGGGAAATAATGTGTGAATATGTAACTTAAGCTTTATTAAAAAGAAAAAAAATGCATACACAAGTAAAAATTTAATTATAAATCCACAGTTTATCATTAAAAATCGTTTATTTTGTAAAAAAAATAAATATATGATTGGGCATCGAAATTATCGGATTGTGATTATTGGCTGATTACAATATTGTAGCCATGAAAAAAATATAAAATAACAGATTGTAAAGTCCAGATTTTTTATGAAATTTTTAGGATTCAAAATATTAATTTATATCATAAGCCTCAATATAAATCCATATATTTTATATTGTCGCATTTTAAACTAAGAAATAATGAGAAAATTCAAAATAACTCATGTAGTTCCAAAAATAACAGATAATATATATTAATTAAAAAAAAACTTCCAATTATATCTAAATTTCGCACAGAACTAAATAATATATAATTACAGAAGGAAATCCTCGAATTCTGGTTATTTAAAGCTATAAATTATGAAAAAAATCTAATTTATAAGTCACCTTGAGTTTTATGAACCATTGAGAAGATATTCTAAAATTGTACAAAATATCGAATAAATCTGTTATAAGTATTGATATGGCAAAATTATATATTAAAATAATATCACTCTTTGCACTCTAACGCATAATTTAATCTTTAAAACAGAGGGGTAGTTTTTATTTCTTTAACATATATTTTAGCGCTAAATTTGTATTTTATATCGATCAGAATAAATATATATATTGTTCTGTTTAAATTATTTCGAATCATAGTAGAATTATCTGATTGTGATACGAAAATAGAGTTCTGTAATTTAAAGAAATGAAGAAATTTCGATGTTTGTTAAACCGCGAATTGTATTATTTTAGCAAGCTTTTTTGGTATAATTTTATTTATTTTGTGCTATAATGCTCGTATTTAGATTATTTTGCTAGCGCCAATTACTAAAGAGGTTTATTATGATAAAAATCTTTTTTACATTATTAAATTTTGCGTCAAAATCTTTTTATATCTAGATACTTTTACTCTAACATATTATTTCATTGGTTTTCATCATTTTTATGATGACTTTTTTTATCTAAATTAAATTTAAACTTGAATTAAAATTATCAAAAGGTGTAAAATATATTGACTGCGAAATAAAGTTTGTTACTAATTAATAGTTTTCTTGCATAAATATTTTCTTTTTTTGCTTTTATAAACTCTAATCAAAAACTAAAGAGCGTGTATTGCTTTAAATTAATTAAAATATATAAATTTCCTTGCTGGTAATGGCTCATTTATATGTTTTTTATTATCATATAATTAAATTAATTCTGACAAAATAAATATAAGCAATTTATGAAATTTTATAATTTTCTTGATCTATAAACATGGCTTTTTATTGCTCTTAAAGCGTGAATTTGTCTTTTATTTTTTTTAATTGGAATATATTCAGTATAAATAAATTCCTTCGAAGTATTTAATCATTATTATTTTAATGTTTAGATGATATATCCACATTTTAAACGAAACTTTTCAATGTAAAATTTATTATATTTACCATCCAACGTTCATTCATATAAAATATGTGCAATCCAATTTATTTATTTTTATATTCTTTCAACGGAATAAACATAATATGGTTAGATTTAAAAAAAGCATTTGACTCCATAGATCATGAGTATATTTTGAACTGCTCAAAAAACCTTAACACATAAGAATGAATGATTGTGTTTATAGCTAAATTTATAAAAAGCTGAAATTCTTCACCGAGATATAATAATGAAGAAATAATCAAGAATAAAAATTGAAAAGGGAATTAAACAGGGTGACAGCTTATCCCACTGGTGTTTGATGTATGGAATTACTAAGCTGGAGATCTAACAAAAAATAACCATCAGTAGCTATGAACCTAGACAAGAAAGCGCTCACAACTAATCATTTTCTTTTCATCGACGACTCAAAGATTATGGCAAAGGACGAAAGTAACTTAAAACTGATGTCTAATGAAGCAAATAAATTTTTCAAATGCATTAAGATTGAATAAACATGACAAATTTTGCTTTTAGCAACAAAAACTGCACGGATTTTGCAACATTATTAGAAGGAAAGGATGGATATAAATATCTAGAATATTAGAGGACTCCAAATCAAGAATGAAACCCAAAACAATCATGAAATAAAGATATGAAATTTTTAAAAGGGGTCAAAACCTTATGCAAAACTAAACGGTAAAAACTATATTCGGAAATACATGAACATGTAATATCCTCAATCAACTACTACTTAGGGTTATTAAAACTAGAGTCAGAAGATTTTAAAAAGCTAGACAATCACATGTTGCGAATATTGATTGCATAAACAACCATCCAATATAGAAAGAATTTACCAAAAAAAAAGAACTAAGGCGCGGTCTAGAAAACATATAATTTAAATCTGAAAGACTACGCATTCAGCCACTAAAATCACTAGATCAAGAAATAGTACAATGACCTAGGAAAGCGGCTTTGCAGAAATTCGAAAAGACAACGCAACGCCCCTAGCCTTAATAATATATTTCTCGAAGAAAAAATACGATATAATAAACAATTATATTTCAGTTCTCGAATTAAAGCAAAAAGAGTGTATATTTTGTAAATAAAAACAATAACACTGTATCAAAAACCATTCAATGTGCATAATAGTTCAATACTATAAATAATAGAATCATCAGTGTGTCTACAGTAAGGAAATATAATACCTTCAGAAGAAGCTATTTCTGTTTCATTCTGGATAGAATTGTTTTCTACGGTGAAAGAGAAGATGCCTGCTCTGTAACGACCCTTTTAAAACTGTCGATCACTTGGCAAGCAGATGTAAAAAAATACTAGGCTATGAATATACAAGAAGACATAACGAAATAGTACGGTGTCTTTACTTTATGCTAGCAAGAAATATAATTTCAAAAAAATCAGTGGACAAACAGTACAAGAAATAATATAAAATGAATTTACGGAGATCAAAGTAGATATAATTAAAACCTATATAATAATATCAAACGACAGACTTGATATTTTAACTATGCAAAAATAAGAACTATATAACTCATACAGAAATTGGTGTAACTAATATTGAAAAGATAAAGATAATTGAAAAGGAAAAATTTAGAAAGTATGATCTGCTAGCATACGAGCTATCATTAATATACAAGTACAAAAAAAAATTTATTTCATATTTTAAAACTTTGGTCAGCGTGGTAACACAAAATATCATATAAGGTATCAGAAAGAACTCGAAGTAACTAACATGATTAAATCATATATACAAACCTTGGTATTATGAAAAAACCTTGAATTGATAACTATTAAACGGAGGAGAGGTATTGAAGAAGACTTCAGAAAGGTGAAAATGGCCGAAAGTACATACGCCGTGCGCACTAAAGATCAAGTAAGCTATGCTTGAGAACAAAATCTAAAATTACACCGAATAATTTAGCACTAAAATAAATAAATAATTTTTATATTATTACTATTTCTAATCAAGAATAGAAATTGGATGGCTCTGTTTAGAAAGCCATATTTATACTTATTTCAATAAAATTCATTGTAAAACCTTCCATATAAATTTTACTTTTCCAATAATATTTAACAAGTTTCTTCTTAAACCTATTTATACTTCTTTCCTTTCATCCAGCATCTATGCATATTTGTCTTTCGTGTTTTATTTATTGAATTTTCTATACAGTCAATATTATTCGTAGGTATTCTTGTGGTATTTCAAATCTTTGAATATATAGCATATGAATAAGTAAATCTTTTTTTATTTTATTTAGGGCCTATTACTATGTTTATTTATAAATTTGTTCAATTTAAACCATGATTCCTCTTTAGGTCAATCTTAGCGCATTTTTTTTTAAAAGCATCATATCAGCATTATAATTTGTATCTTATCCTACAAATACTTTCAAATTCAAGTTTTTCGTATAGGTAACTAGTTTAAAAGCCCAATCTATATGCCAAGTTTTTTTACATAAGAAATTTATTTTTTGTAAGAATAAATTAACGATTCGGGAATATAAAAAACATCAATGTATATATTCCCTTCCAATTGATTCATTTTTATCTGCTGCCCTCTCTCAAATGAATAAATATTTCAAGTTTCTTAAGAAGTGAGAGAGATTACATATGAGCATTATAATCTGTGGTAAAAATACACCGATGAATATATAAAAATATTTATCATGAACTCTCTATATAAGAGATTTTAGGCAAAAAATAATATAAATGAAAAACTTTTGCGGTGAAAGGTCGAAAGAAAAATGCTATGGATGTGATAAAATAGGATAAGCATCGTTATGATATATTATATAAATATAATATTTGATTATATTTTTAACATATTCATAAGTATTTTAGAAATTTACTAAAATAAACGATAAAAAATATTATAAATGGTAAAATACACCATAAGTTGTATATCAAGAACTTGGGAATGCCAACTGAAGAAGAAAATGCCCAAAATTAAAAGTATTAAGATCAAATTTCGCGACATGTGTATTGAAAAGTGAAACAAATATGCGTAAGTTGTAGTGATGGAAATATCAATAAAGTAAAATATAATCTGTTACAAGTGCTATCTCAAGTTTTCCTAAAACTATAGAATAATAAATTTAATATTAGGATATTTTTCGACTTCTAGAAATCCAATGATGAGCCCAATTTTCAAATAAAAACAAAACTAGTGGATGAATATGTATAAATATAGAAATATCTCCCCATTCACAAAAATTAATCGGAGATTAAAACGATGTAATAAATTTTAAAATACCTAAAATTCCACTATATTAATTAACAAACATTTTTCTCTTAAAATATATACTTAAATAAAAATAAAAAATTCTATGCTAGGTCTCAATTTACCTGGATTCTTAAACCCAAAACGTGAACAATTGGCAAATTAAGAATAGAAAAGATTAATTTAAAGTAAAACAAGAAGGTAAACAGCTATTTTAATTATATATCGAAGTTTTTATATTGTACGTGTCTCTAAAAGTTATGCCATATATGTGCTTTGTATATCATACGTATTTTTATGTGATTTGAAATCAATACATGGTATTTTAAAAAATTATACAATAGATAATACATCTCTTTATATTATTCGGTAATATAAAAGGCTCTTAACCATGCGTTTTTAGTGTCTAGGCATATAATTTACATCAAGGAATATGGAAAGATTATATAAATGAAAATATAGTCTAAAGACATTTTCTTTAAATTAAAAACTAGAATAAATGGTCTGAATATTATTTTTCAGTGATTTTTTCGTTTTTAATATGGGTATATGGTTTGGCATTGAATTGCCCTGATTCTAAGTTAAAAATTTGAAATTTAATAGAATATTTGGTAGTCAAATTAAAAAAAAACACGGAAATCATTAAATTTTTTAATATATAAAAAATTGAATAAATGACACATTATTTTACATAAAATATATTCCCACCCATAATTCTGTGATCCATTGATGAAATCAAACATTACAGTAAATGAAGATGAGATGAATAAGGATATTCAATCGGCAGTTGAAAATGAGAAATTTGAAGAATTAAAAGAAATAGCAGAATTTATAAAATGCTTTGATAGATGTTGGTGATTTAAAATTAAAAAATAATATTCTATTTTTATGGTGTTGAAACTTAATTATAAATAAATTTATATTACATAAAAAATACAAGCACTCTTTTATCATGATCTTTTTAGCTATAATAACATAAATTGTTTACATGTGTGTTTCCAACTTACATAAATTTCATTTTTCCAATATCTTACTATTTTTATCTTCTTTTTACCAGCATTGATAAATTTATTTATAATATAAAGTATATTTACAAATTCAGAACACGAACATTGCCATAAGTCGTATATTAAGCAGTTAGGAATGCTAACCGAAGCGTGAGCAAACGCACAAACAATAGGATTGAGAATGACACTCGATTTAATAAGTCTTGAGAGAAAAAGATGCATCGAGGAAAATTGTAAAGATGGTGAGGTTCTAATAAGTATCTGCCAATCTATCCTATAGAGCAACCTAAAGTTTTGCTTGAACGAATATAAAGAACTAAATTCAAATTTACCCATATATAGAAATCAATAATGCAAAGTACATTCTGGGTTCAGAGATCTAAATCCGGAATTTCTGATTTGATTATATTATAAGTGATAATTATAAAATACAAAATAATTTTAACTGTGTTTAGGTGTATTTAATTTAGGACATTTCACCATTGATAGAGACTCCAAATAACAAGTTGCATATCGCTTTTATCCCCCCCCCCGAAAACAACCTTCTTAAATTATAAAAATTAAAGAAATTTAGCGAATAAATTTGTTATAAATACACTATTTAGTTAAATTATTATTTAAACCCCATCATATTTCCAATAAAACATCGTAACGCTAATCAAACAACTCGGCTACGAAAAAATTATTTAAAAAAATTTATTTGGATTCCTAATTGGCATTTAATCTATATATACGGGTTTTGTATGTTAATGATATAAAAAACCTAAAATTTATAGAAATGGTAACAATTAATGAATTTAGTTGGGCTAAATTAAACCCACATGGAAAATACACACACAGGAACTTCACGTATTAAGAAGGCTTTAAAATTGCACTAAATATAATATTCAGTCTAATTATATTTTTGAAGATTATTATGAGTTTCATAAAAAGAAAAAAACATAATAATTCAACAATTATCCGAGATATATCTCATATAACAGTGAGCACTAGAATGTATTATCGATAATTTAATATAAAAAAATGAAAAAAAACAATATTAAAGACTAAATCGTTCTTTATAATAATTTCGATGGGGATATAACAAAAAAGATTTTATTATAATTTATATGTATGTAGGGAAGAAAAGAATTACCTTTAAATTATGTAAATATCACATAAATATCAAGAATTTATTGATTTTGAACTTATACATTAAACAAAAATATTCAGCTATGATCAATCCTGGCATTTAAAAAAGTAATTTGCATTCTAATGACAATGATTCTTAGTTTTATATTATAACTGGTTTTTATATCAAATAAAATTTGCATTCATAACTAAATGTATCAAAAATATTTGTTTTCCGGTTTTGCAATTACTATAATTTTGTATTACTTGAATTGCATTTAATTTTTTTGAGCCAGTAAAACTTTTAATTACACCAAAATATAAACAACCTTTAAGAAGGCAATTATCTTCTATAATTCAAGGAATTATATGGTATTACCATTTTATTTTATTATTTTCAATTAAAGATATGATTTCATTCCAAATATCCTTTAAAGCTCCAAATTATAGATATAAATCTTTTAAGAGCAGTATAATTTTGTTGCTCTTGTTATATCATCAATTAAATTTAGAAATACACTATATGCACATAGAAAACGCTGTAAAAAACAGCATAATTTAATTTCTATATTTACATGATTTTATAAATAAATAATAATATCGTTAATATCATTGAAAAAAAAGCACAACTTTGTAATGAAAGCTTGTGAAATATATGTTGCCCGATATAAGGTTCATATCTTAAAATAAATATTGAAAAAAAAGATATTAATCAGCAAAACTTTTATATATGTGTATACTTTGGCCGAAGTTCGCGCGGTTTTTAAAAACATGGTCAAGCGATTACTTCTTTTTTAAAATTTTTTCATTAAAAATTTGTAAAAATCATTGAAAAAACAGATATAAATATATTTTATTGAATTTAAGAGTTATTATAATCAAGAAGTACTGTTTTTCTTACAAAAAAATTCAAAGTTTTCTAAAAAGGATATTTGCTATGAAAATATTTAAGATTATTACCAATAAAAATTATGAATTATAAAATCAAGTAAATATCTACGATTTTTATAACTAACGAAAAAATCTGTTTTGATATTATATATTCATGGTATTACAGTGTTTTTTGCTGAAAAATTAAAATATTTACTGCATTATATATCTTTAAATGCTGATGAACTTGCATTAAAATATAAATATTGTACAATGACATACTTAGGTGACCTATTGTGATAAAAATATGAACCATAAAATCATATTTTTCACATAAAATTAACATTATAAATCATGCCATTTTTTTGTGTGTGTGGATATTTCAAGATAATCATTTTGAATTTATGTTTAATGATCACGCTTTTTTTACTAAAAATTTATTATTTTTATGGGCATTTAATATTTCTCTTAACACCAAGAAGCTTTTTCGTTCTCATCAAACAAGAAGATTTGATAGAAAGATCACGGTAAAAAATAAAAAGAGCATATATATGTACTTATTCTATTTTAAGACATTTCAGTTTCAGGATAAAGACCACAGCCAATTAAAAAAATTTGTTTAGGTATGTTTACCTAATATGAAAATGATATGTAGATTTTGTTCAATTATAATCAAAAGTAAATCAGGATGGCTATTTTGAATCCGTGTCTCGGATTCTGGTATATAAAATCCTGAAATTGTTGCTAAGTATTTTTAAACAATGAAAATATACGCAGATGAATTTACTATGCCTTTTCAAAAGGCTGATGAATCTAAAATAAGAATTAAAGAAGAAATCAAGGAAATCAAAGATTATAATAAATCGCAACAAGCTATAATGCATGCCCTCTATAATCCAAAGAACTACATGAATATAATTAAAAGGGCAGAAAACACACAATTAAAAATAATTCCCTTGAAGAGTAAAAGAATTCCTACAACAAATCAAATAGTATATGATGAAAAAAATGAAAATAAAACCAATGGTAGCATAAACTTTATAGGTAAATTAATACAAATGTGCACTAAAAGTATGAGTAAAAATGATTTTTTATATGTAAAAATGGATTACAGTGTGATAAAAACAGAATTCGCTGTTAAAGATATTACAGAATATGAGAAAGAAGTTATTTTGCAAAAAGAAGAAGTTGTACAAAAAGAAGTTGTAACTATTGCGAAACCAAAAAAGCAAAGGAAAGAGCTTCGCAAAATTCAGAAAAAAACTTTGCCAAAAGATATAGTACCCGCTGGATTGATGGATATACAAAAGTATGTGGATGTAAGCGCGGCTAGGATCTTTGGATGGGGCGTCTAATTTATATTAAAATCCTTCAAAAAATTCTATATTTTTCTTGTAAAAACAAATTAATTTTACAGTTTTAATGCAAGAAAAGAGACAACCTAATTCTTATATTTATGTGTAATTATAAAATAAAATTGAGATTATTAAAAAAAACCAAATAGCAGCTTATAATGTATAGGATAAACCGAGAAAATAAGTTTTGAAGCGTGTACATCATACCAATAAAACAAAAGTGTAGTTTATTCAAAAAAAATTCATACATTAAAAAATACTTGCACTGAAGATGAAATTAATATACGTCACATTTTAAGGGTTATTTGAGTGATGATTTTCCTGTATGTTATCATTTACAATGAAGAATTTTTTAAATACTGATTTACAAGAAAGTATTTAAATTATTTTATAACTATCGGGATTCTAATTAAGTATAATATTATTACAAGATTAAGGTTTTTATTATAATTAGTTTTTAGATGTTTTACCTCGTTAAAAAGATAAATAAGATGGCTTTTTCTAGGTACCTAAAACCTCTACCGTCTATAAATTAATTTAATCATTAATAATTTATTGAAAATTATAATTTAATAATATATTTCTAAAAAGAAAAATTTCAAAATCTTTAAGGTAATAGAGCTCGCATTTCCATGATAAAAAAAAACGGAGGAAAGTCGATTTAGTAATTATTACATGCAAACATAAAATTTATGTGGACTTTTTTTAACTGCAAAATAACTATTTATTTTTATAAGATATTGTTACTTTCTCATATATTAATTAATATATTGCCAAAGGTTACAGATTCTAGAGATTTATATGATTTTAAGCATCTATAAACTAAAAGACAGAGGTTAAATGATGATAAAATATATCTTATTCATATAATTTTTTCTGATCTGGGTAAAGGGGTTTATCTAATGTATAATTTCTTTGTCCACACAAACCAATCCCAGAATGCACTTACTTCTGTAAATCATATTTTGTTTCTACTGAAAAATAATGGCTTAAGAATAATAGTGGCATGCATTGGTGTTTCAAGATAAGACAAAAAATGAGTAAGATAGCTTTAATTTCACATAGGATATCAATAAAAATTTACACCATAAAATTACGTATTGGCTTAATTAATATAATACTATTGATAATGTTCAAGATAAAACCAAAAAATAAATATATTATGCATTATCATCAAGAAAAATCCTATCCAAAACCAATCGACAATTTAAAGGTGACCATTTTAATATTCTACATTATTCAAAATAATATTTTTTAACATGGTCATAAAAAATAAAATAAAAAGATAAAATACGCTTTATTAAGATTTTATATTGGGTTTATGTGAGATTATCTTCATTATGAGATTAAAATAGCCGGTAAGTGCCATTTTATTAGTTGCAACACTAATATAGAACGTTCAAGCAAAATATTTGTATCTAAAAACAAATTACAACACAATTTCAAAAAAAATTAAATTAAATTTTCATTTGAATTTACATACTAAGCTGAATTTATTTGAAAATATAATTTTAACATATTTTGGAATGATTTTCTAACATTAAAAGTCATTTTTGAATCAAGTCATTTGTATCTACAGCACTATAAAGTAGCCGGCCAAAAAACCGTCTTTTACTTCGGATCATTAAATATTCTATGAATACCTTGCTCTTAGATGAAATTAAAAATCCACTTCTAAATTCATATCATACACTTAGATATAAAATTTTTGTTCTAGATCATTTGATTATAGGTGAATATATGAATACAAATCCCAAGCCATCTCTAGATAAAATTTAAAAATTGTAAAGAATACTGGTGAAAAAAAGGATTTAAAGAGTATTCTGAATATATATTTTTCTACCTTGAAAAGTTTATGCAT
This sequence comes from Rhyacophila brunnea, assembly GCF_057557595.1. NCBI lineage: Eukaryota > Metazoa > Arthropoda > Insecta > Trichoptera > Rhyacophilidae > Rhyacophila > Rhyacophila brunnea. The sequence continues at coordinate 3,167,556 of NW_028233078.1, read as the reverse complement.
CATATTTTATTAAATTTTTATAAATTCCAATGATTGATATAATAAAATGTTCAAGATTGAAAAAATTAAAAAAAACTGCAAGGATTCTAACGATCAATAAATTTATATTGACAAAAAATAATTAATATTATAACTTTACCATTTAATAATACATGGAGGCACTAAAATTATGGTGTAGCTGTATAAGGTTATATAAAGAATGAATATTATCTAAAACTCTTTATAAACGTATATAATGTATAAAAGAAAACTAAGATCGAAAATTGTAAGTTATTTTTGAAATGGAACACGTTAAATAAATTGAATCAGTTTTTTCAGTTCAAAACTTACCTTCCTAAAATAACATCATTTTTTTTTATACCAAATCTATCCATTTTTATAGATATTCTCACCACTCTGATCTTTTAATACTATTAAGTGAAACATGGATGAAATAGTCGAATCCTTAAAAATAATGGTATAAGAATTTCAAGAGTTTTCGTAAAAACATTTTCAGATGCATACAAATAAATCTTCCATGAATGTAATGTATAAAGAAGTTGGTTGCATAACCATCAATAGTTTTATTTAAGAATGATTATAATGGTCATATAAAGCTTAAATTATATATAATTCCTATCATAATTGTATTAATTTGGCTGTTTTTGTTTATACAATCAAAAAATATATACGTAGTATTGTATTAAAAATATTATAAGATAACTGACTTTTAATTTTAGAGTCTAAAATCCTTGAATTTTGTATAATTTTGGGTTTATAAAACTAGCCATTCCAAAAAAATTTAATTTTAGTTTATTATATTATTGTTAATAGTAATGATACATCAATATTCAACTTGCTCTAAATTTTGTACTAATCTATAAAATACACATTACACTTAGATATGCTCTATTTTAGTTTTAAAGACTAACGAAATTCATGTTTATAATCAATAAGCATTTATTAAAACATCTTTATCCTTCGAGATTTTCTATATATAAAATCAGTAAGAGTCTTAATGTAACTTTTCGCAGCATGTAATTCTATCGAAATCATGTTTAGACATCTAACACGTCTTTAAATTATTTTAATGCGTTAGAAAAAGATATCAAACAATATAGAAACAAAAATATAAAAGAAATTCATTCACTGCTAAAAATGCTGACAAAATATCACATATAAAAATATTTGGCAAAAATTATACAATAATTTAAATTTTTATTCGTATTATTTGATATTACAGGTCCTATATTCAGTGAAAAAATTCAAATTATACTAAAACAATTTAATCTGACAGAATCATGATATTATCAGTCATTTGGAACTACTATCATTTTATAAGCATTTAAGATAGAATGTGAAAAATAAAGACTACATAAACGCACTGGTATCACTATATTGGCCTGAAATATGTTAAAAATGTCACAAAAAGAGGTTTATTATTTAGCCTTCTACCAGACTAAAAACATAAAAGTTAAATCATGCTTATTTTAGGCTATTAGATAGCGTTTTTACTAAACTGAGAGTAAATTCCTGTGTAGGCACAATAAGTCGTTGATATTTGCTATATTTGAATCTTTTACATTCAAATTTTGTTTGCTAGCTGATAAACCGGGAACAAAGAGCTTCGAACTGTATTTAGTCACTGAAAATATGCCATCTGTTATTTTTGCAGAGTTCCAAGATCGCAGGTTAGTAAAATATTTTGATCACGCCTCGACACCAGTAAGAGTATTCATAGAGTAAAATAATTTAAAGCCTGGCAATAAATAGTGATTGAAGATATTTATTAAAATATTGTAAATATTCTTTTCAACATTATCTATGATTTTTCTTTAAACTTTGAACTTTTTGCATCCAAAAACACATGATTTTTTAATCAATACATTAAACATCACGGTTATTGTTTCAAGATAAAAAATTTCTGGGTGAAATAATTTATAAAAAGAAACGTATACCATTATAGTTTATCCTTTTATCTGAAGATGGAAATTTATTTTGATAAAAAGATCCAGATTTGCATAAAAAAGGAAGTTTCTGGGGTTGTAACTTTTTTTTAGAGCTGGCTGTCTAGTTTTATAATGGTTTAAAAAAATTTTAACATGATTTTAGATGGTCTACATCGCCCACATAACATTTTCTTGAACATTCGCTTCTGTATTTAATGCTACCTCTTATTTAATCCAAAAAACCCCCAATCTGCATCAACCTTATAAAAAACAACTTCAGTAGTTCCAGCTTAGTTTAGGAATTGAAATTACCAAATTTGTGCAATTCTTTATAAAATATTTAAAACTATAAAATTGCAAATAAATTTTTTTATTTTGCATATGTATACCTAAAAAACACAGATTCATAAAATGCGTGTAACATGAAATATAAGGGCATAATATAAATATTTTACAATTCTAAAATACAAGCCTGAAAGCCATCGTGGGGTTATTTCTAATTCCTTTCCAAAATAATATAAAAATATTTATACACGCACAAAGCCCTGGAAAATATACTCCAAATCATTTTAAAATAATAAAAGAAAGGCATTAGAATGAGTTATGCTCAAATATTTTATTAAAATATAATTTTTGGAGCCATAGCAGAAGTCGGTAAGCAAAATGAAACGAAATATATCTTTAAATCTGTTAATATTTTTTCGGTTCCTTAAAAATTGATAAAAAAATATAATTAATTGCCTTTGAATCAAATAAAACATTAAATTATATTTTGTGATATATTTAAGGCAATATTATGCCAGAATAGATTTTCTATTTATACATTTAAATTATTAATATTAAAAGAATTCGTATCATAAAAATCCAAGAGAAGAAAACACATAAATTTATAAAAATAATTATTTCTATATCAATTATACTTGGGGTTTAAAATTTTTTTATGGGCAAAAATAAAATAAAAAACACCCAAATTTTTTTATTTAAACCGTTTTTATAATATTTACAGAATTTACTGGTAAGTTTCAATAATTTAATTGCTAAAAATACCGAATCGAAAAATTCAGCCGGTACATATTCCCAAATATATTTTTTTTGTATTTTAAAGCATGTTTTTTTACATTGTAGTATTTTGGGGGCGCTAAAAATTAAAAAATTGACCTTAAATTTTATAAAAAAGCAGCAAAAAATTTCTTACGCTGCTACACATAAATATTGGATTATAAATCATGGCAGAAATTTGTCTATATCTGAAATATAGAGGCAACATAATGGGCTTAAATAATTTGTCAAAAAATATACGGAATATTGTGCTGATAAAACGCAAATTAAAAATATGTTTATTGGGTTTTAATGTTTCATATCATAAATGATTAGCCCCAAGAAAATATTTTACAATTTTGAAACACTAAAATTCCATCAAGTATACGGAATCTAATATAATATAGAGTGCCAAATTTTTAAAAATATATATGCTATTTTCAAGTTCCAATAAATTAGTAAATATGTATTTTAAATTTTCATATGGTAATCCAAATTTATTTAATATTCTTAAAACTCATCGTGTGCAATAATTGTATTATATATAGGGTATTTGCATTGCATTTTCTTTTTAAAACGCCTAAATTTAGAGATAGTATTTTTAATTCCTTTTAAATTGGCTATTAATATCAATTAAATCGCCTTTAAATTTTTGTTCAACTCTTTTTGCTAAAATTAAGCTAAATATTTTAATTTCTTAAAACCATTCCCGTTATTTATAAAAGATCTTAATATAGAATTTAATCAGCTAACGCGGTTTTAAAATTAAATAAAAAAAATTGAGTTTTTTAAAAGATTTAATCATAATATAATACAAGTCAAATATTTTTTCACGAATATTATTTAATTTTATTATACTGATCAATTAAACTTGAAATTAGGGTATTAATAAATTAAAAAATTATATATTCAAAAGATTTAGCCGTAAAATAATGCAATTCAAACATAAAAAATAGTAAAATTTACTTTATCTTATTAAATAGATCATTTAACTCACAAATAATACATTTTATCACAAGAATAAAATTTAAATTGCCTATTATACAGAACATTTGACTTACAAATTAATGAATTAATTAGTAAAAAGAAACTTACTTATTCAAAATATTTCACCACAAGATAATACAAGTCCAATATTTTCTTATGAATAGACTTTATTTTTACTTACTTAAGAGATCATTTATTATACGTATTAATATATCGATCAGCTAAAAAAATAATTCATTTATAAACCATAGGCTTTATGTATTTTTTTTATAAAGAATCATTATGATCAGCTTCTTAGCAGATCTTATATTTAATATCATACCTTCTCTTTTAATTTAGATTATATTGATTTAATTTGTACCCACATTTTTATGTACTCCACTGCAGAAGAATTGCTCAATAAAAAAGAGTATGCGAAATTAGAGAACTACTTTGCTTCCACTTTAAAAACATCCACTGATGTGAAACTATTCCGAGTATACTTAAGATATGTTCTTCTTCAAGGTAAAAATACCGATCTAGGCAAAGTTTACGAGTTCATTTTGAAGAAATTATATCATCATTGGGATATATTTCCATTTATAGTGGAATACATCGATATTTTAAACCAAGACATGAATCTTGATGATGAAGAAAAGATTGAAAAGATAAGAAACACATTTTACATGTTCTTTTTAACACCGATGAACGATTTCAAAGCCCTTTGGAAGAAATACGATGATTTTGAGAATAATCTCAACAAAAATACAGCAAAAAAGATATTCACAGAAGTTTTACCCATTTATCAAAAAACATTCAGGCTTTATACCCTTTATAAAACACTTTTAAATTATGGGCAGCGTTTGGTTCAAGATACAATAACTTCTGATGTATTTTTTGATGTTATTGATTTGGAGACTAGAAATGTCGCGTATTTCAGTGACGAACATTTAAAAGCTCGTATGCTATTTCTTTTTAAGTTTTTTTCTGAAAGATTTAAAAGTGAAGAGATTTTTTTCACCTGGGCTGAGTATTTGAAAAAGGCAGATAAGATCCCAGAAGCTCTTTCAATTTTGAAAAATGCTTTAGCAAATGACGAAGATAACGTATTTCTTTGTTCTTATTATTCCACTATTTCCAAAGATGAAATGTTTAGTTCTATGATTAACGGAATTATCAGTTCACAAAAAGATTCAAGAGCACAGAACGACAATCTTGATATTCTTATAATAAATCATTTATCCCACACCTTGAAAAAAACCGGGTTAGAAAGTTTTAGAACCTTGTTTAGGGCGTACTTAGGTCAAGAAATCGGCCCTTTTGTTTATATTTATGTCGCCAAAGCTGAATACTTCACCTTCAAAGACAAAGAAATTTCATTTCGAATCTTCACTAAGGCGTTACAAAAATATCCAGATCATCAGACACTACAAGAGGAGTTCATCTTTTTCCTATTGAAAACAAACGATTTAATGAATTCCCGTGCTTTTTTTGAGCGCTTTGAAAAAACACCTCAAATTTGTGAAGCCATGATGGAACATGAATTTATGTATGGAGACGATGAAAAGTTTAGAGAAATCGTTAAATCGTATAATTGTCGACAAAAAAATGAAAAATCTCGATCTCAAATACTTAAAACACAAAATTCATTTGAAAAAGAATATTTATTATTTAGAAAACACGTTTACTATTTTGAAATCGCAGAAGGAAAAAACGAAAGAGTCGAATCTTTCTTAAAAAAAATATCCGGAATCGAATTTCCCATCATTAATTCTGATTGCGTTGTTGAAGTTTTGAAGTTAATAGAAATTTAATTTTTATTTTTGTGATTTTGTAATTTAAAACTCACCTTAAAATCGATAACAATAGCAGAAAAAACTATAATATAATAAAATTATCTATTTTATACAGGCTTTTGCCTTTCTTTTAATTTAATCTCTTTGAAATTTTTTCTTTCTTTAAAATTAAATGCCTATGTGTTCCCCTTATCCAGGCATTATAAATCAACATAAAGCTTAATTTATAAATTGCAGCAAAGAAATTATTCTATCAATAATAAATAAAAATTAATAAGCCATAAAACCCCTTATCGATGATAAAGAACCGCATTATTTAATAGCTTTCCCAAAGCAAACATTTTTCCTGCAATCTGCAAAATAAAACGTAATTTTTTCACAACTTCCATTCAAGCGGCAGTTATAGTCTATAATTTACAAAAAAACGTAATTATTTAACAAATTTGCGTCAAGCTAGAGTTGTGGTATAAAATTTACAAAAAATATAATTATATAAAAAGTTTCTATGCAATGGCTTGTGATGGAGTGCCTACAAAATTCCATAAAAAATATGTTGAGGAGTTAAATATCCCGGACAATGTAGAAGCATACATGCGAGCTTTCAGAATTCGCAAGACACTTGAATTCATCACATTTAATAGAAGAAGAGCAGTTGATGAAGATAGATCAGGGAAAGTTGCATCAAGGAGTTGTGTAATGTTCACAATAGGCTGACTAGGTCAGAATAGATGAAACTGATATAAATAAACAATCCCCTAAATAAATAATATTCAATGTTTCACCTAAGCGAGATTTTTAGTCTAAATTTTTTATAAAATTTATTAAATTATATACATTATATATGTTTACAAAATGTCTTTCTTATATTGATTTAGTGTCAAGTACTAACAAAGGGTTAATAAATACCACAAAATAGCACTGAAAAGTTACGATAAATTAGAATTAAATAACCTAACTATTTATGGGAAAACTTGATTCTTCATTATTTATATTTTTTTCTAACAGCCTATAATTTCTATATAGAACAGATTATGATATGTTTACTGTAATCTAATCATTTTTACAACCATCCTCTATGCATCTTTTCCTTTTAATAATTCTCAATCCTATCGTCTGTGCAAATCCTTCTGCTTCGATTGGCCTCCCTATCTCCTCAATATGCAACTTATGATACTTTGTGACCATACCATTCCTTTTAATTGCATAATATATCTAAATTATACTATTATTTATATGAAATTTCTTTCTATTACAAATCTCAAAGCAAAGTTGATAATAAATTATTCGGGTGGATAATATATTCACAAATAGGATTTCCTTAATAGAAAAAGAAGGCTTGAAATTTATAATTATTTTTTATCCGAATTACAGTGATTAATTACAAAAAAATGATTTATTTCCAGGATATATAATATAATTACGTGTGTATACAAATACATATCTCGATGATACAATAGAATATGTCAGAAATTGGCCTGCTTTTTCAAACACAGTTCGGATTTTTTTCGGTGTATGTATACCCTTAAAAACAATTAAATATGATATAGGATCTCGAAAATATTAGAATCATAAACTTAGCAAGTCAAAAATTAGCAAAAAATAATTTATATTAAAATGAATGAAAAATGGATTATTAGATAAAACAAATAAGCACTCTTATAAATTCTTGTAGGAAGAACACTATAAAGGTGGAAAATAGAAAATCTTGATTGTATATACAATAAAAATTCTTCTTTTATTCAAATTAAGAGTTGCCGCCTTTGACAGTTTCTGTTGTTTTATAGAAAATATAATTAATTATGATTGAATCTATAATATGATGGAGAATATCATTTCTGATGATAGAAAAAATTCATTCAGGGGGATTTACAAATGAAAAAAAATACAAATTCAAGAAGAAGATTTTATTCTAACAATCAATTTAGTGCTTTTTTAAATCATTTACAACTTTCAAAGCTTCTTTGAATTTTTGTATTTGATAAATTTGGTTAAAATTTTTCAGATACTATATGTGTTCATTATTATATTTTAGAATAGAATGTTTATTTACCAACATTAATCTATATTTATTTTTTTACATTCATAATCTATTGCAAATTATGAAAATTTTTACATCACCGGTAATATTAGAAAAATTAATATTATGCTTAAATGCATAAAATGGAATATATTTTGATAAGAACATTTTTTTACTTTTATAACGTAATCTGTATATTATTTAATATCTTTAATCGATTATAGATTATTCAATTCGATCATTCGAGACAGGAGTATTGTATTAATTACCTAATCACACAATATTGTAAAAAAATTACATCGAAACCGTTGATTACTTGAGAGGAGAAAACAATAAATAACAATTTATTATAGTTAACAATCAGATTTATTCGAAATATGATTTAAGATTTAGTAAGTTTCAATCAAATCTAATGCCGCGAATTCAAAAATTAGAAAAAAACTATCACGGGATAAAAAAACCAATCATTTTATTATTATGATAAATTTTTCTGTAAAAATAACCTTTTTACTAAAATTACAAAAATTCTTATATATCAGTATTAATTTACAAGCGATATCACAATCATTCAAATTTACTATATCCCAGGCAACTTATATCCTACCGCGCATCAGATCACAGGAGCCTTGATCCACCTTTTAAAATACATATCTTCATAATATGAAATTTTATAATCTTTATATTAATATATCCCCAATTTCATTTTATTTTCTTGGAAAAATAATAATGCTTTCTCGAATCCATTTTTTTCACATATAATTTCTCTTTTCGTTTATTTCACCTCTACTGTTGATGGTTGATAGCCATTTTTCGATTTCTTACTTACGAAAAAATCAAAAATCAGTTGGAGCGGGTCGATAAATTGTCCAATAGATTGAATCTGCATATAATATATCAAGGAATCTATAATATCATAACCTTCTTTTTTAATCGTGAAATTAACACGTTGCATATTCTTAATTATACTCTTGTTATGTTTATGTGTAACTAAAAATCTATTGTAAAACTTTAAAATAGATTTTAGCCATAGTTTTCATATTTTACTAAAAAACTTAATGTAGAAAAATTTGGCAATTTTTTCAAGATGGCATTTTTATATAATTTATTCTTTCCTCTTGTTTATTTAAAAATGATACACCATTTGATTTTTGTATATAATAGACTCACAAAACGCAAAAGAAAAAAAATACATAGTTTTGTATGTTTAAATAAGTAATTTTTGTATCCAAAATTATATCAAAACCAGAAAATAGAGATCACAGTTAAAATATATAGATTTTACGATTTAAAATAAGGTAAAATCCCACTTAAATACACACCTAATTCTTGTAACTGATAGGTTTTATTTGATATAAACTGAAATAAACCATTTTTTGATTTTAATTATTGATACATAAATTGATTCGGGTTGATGTCTTTACTATGGTCGATTTGCTTAATATTATTAAAAAGTTTACCACAATAAATGAATATACAATATACATGCCACAAAAAACGGATCATGAAATATTACATAACCGAAATTATACATCTTATTAACTTATCTAACTTATTTGCGATATTTATTTTATTAATTAACATGTAAAGTTACATTAAGCCATCCTCTATTTCTTTATCTATCCAAAATCCGTCGTATTATTTCTTTGTATTATACATCAGGGCCTATATATAAGTGTGTTTAAATCGAGACATTCAACTTAATCGGGTCTTATTGATCTGTTTGGTTTAATATAATTCATTTTTTACTATTTACGTGCAATTATATTAGATAATATTTAATATTATTAAAATAAATATTAATATCACGCCTTTTATCTTGAAAAAAGTTATTATGCTTTTACTATCCCAAATCTTTTTTAGATACATGGTTTTTTACTCTAACCAGAAACTGTCAAGTGATTTACTGAATTGATTTTTAGAGGCAAAAAAGGCTTATCTATTGAATTAATTATACGATGAAAATCAAGGATGCGCATCATATAATTTCAATTATTATAAAATAAAAAATTTAATAAATAGCCTTTTTCATAAGAATAACTATGAATTACTCTAAAATCAATATTATAAGAATATACTAAGTGTTTTACTAAAATTTAATGTAAAAAATTCAATCATATTTATAAAAAAATTATTTTTGAGACATATAAAAAAAGTAATTATTTATTCAATTTATTGGAAAATATTATTATTGATTTCCCAAATTTAAATCGATTAAAAGTATTTTGATGGATCTTTATCATTTTCATAAACTTCATTGGAAACTTCATACTTCACTCTCTTGTTCGTATATTCTTTTACTGCTGGGCGTTTTGATGTATTTATAGAAGTCTCTATAACTTCTTTGACCTGTATATTTTCAAAAAAAAGTGTTTTTTGATGCTGAAGATCTTTGAATACCACTTCAATTTGATTATTTTGCAAGTCTAGCGTTGGTTTCTTTACCGCATTCATGATTTCAATAATGTTATTTTCATTTTCTACCTTGTTACCATCCTCTTCTTCAATAGAAGACTCTGAGTTATTCTCTTCCTTCCTTATATACACACGATTCAACGCTTTAAGATCGATTTCGGATAAATTCATCAAATAACACTGAATAGCATTAATCATATCAGGATGATTGATGCTCTCCAAACCTTTCAACCCTACCAGTCTTGGCTTTTTTTTTCTCCGTAAAATATTCTGTCCCATATTGTATCTGAATTTAGTTTTTATTTTATAAATATATAGAAATTAATGTTTTATAAAGTTTGATTGTGAAATTTTACCATATTCTAATTGAATACACCCTGAATGTTTTTCCGAAGCTTAATCGTTTTAAAGTGAAGAATAAAGCAAAATATTTATTCATGTTTCAGATTAGATTTTTTTACATTATTGTTCGTGCATTAATTTATTTTAAAGTAACCATATTCAGCTCTAATATGTTAAATCCTGAAAATTAACCAAGATAAAATCATAGTTCCATTCATATTTTTTTCTATTTGATAGTATTTAATACGTCAAAACAATTTTTGATTTAGTTCACACAAAAATAAGAATTTATGGTTTTAGAATGTAAAAAAGTACCCTTATGCCCAAGAAATTCATAAGTTCGAAGAAAACATATAATTTGGTATAAAAAAACCAAATAAACCGATTGGATTATGCAAAATCATTAAATCGCTTTTTAAATAAAGTCTAGAACATATTTTAATAATTATTTTTATCATACGGTAAGCCTGATTTGTAAAAGCTGACAAAAATTGGACTTATGAAAATTATATTTTTTTAAAAAAATCTAAAAAATACTACTTTATTTCTATGTATTTTAGTAAATTTTATGTTAATATCATTTGTGATAGATGAGAGTCAGTAAGCTTGAAATATTTTAGAGAAATTTTACAAGTACCCATTCTTTATAAAAAGTTATTTCTGGTTAGTTATTGAATTCATTTGCAGATGGTTCATAAAAGAGAATAGTGACTTGATAAAGACTATTTATTTCGTGTCTGTTTGAAATCTGTATTGATTTAAAATTATTTATAACACATATAAAATAGAATTATAAATTTAATAAGCGCTGTTATTTTGCGTTTTCTATATTTAATTATGTGAGTTTGCGAAAGAAATTCTAAGAAGCCATAATATTCCATTATTTTAATTATTGGATGTTTTTTGAATAAAGATTTCGTAATTTTAATGCCGACTTTACTCAAAAACTCAAAAAGTAGTCTAAAAATTATTTACATATTATAAATTATATATAAAATCCTATAAAAAAGGCAAATAACTAGTTAATTTAAGACATTAACACAACTTATGTGATTTAAAAATTCCATAATTAACTCTGAAAGTGATTAAAAGAGTAGATATCATCTGATATTTTGATTTTTTAATACTTCTTTTTATTATGTTTTTCTATTTATAACGCGAAAAAAATATTATTAAAAGCTGAAAATATGAATAAAATTGAATTGTGACACATGATACCTTTTCGGTAGAATAATATTTTTGAAAAAAATGTACCTTAAAATCACATCTTCAAATATATACAGCACAGAATGAATATAATCTATATTAACAAACCATTAAATTTACAATATTATAAATTGCTTTCTTAATAAGTACATATAGAAAAAGATTATATGTTTTTTTATATATAAAAAATGCAGGAAAATAAGTAAAAGAAGCTCGTGTATCAAAAAAGTCTTCAGTTATATTTTTCTTAATACCAAAAAAAAATTAGAGAATGCTCCAGGGTTAAAAGATATAAGAAGAGATATACATACCTTCTATTCTTCAATTTATATGTGACTTATAATTTTTTTCTCCTAATTTAGGGGAAATTTGCTTATGCAAGTTTTACCATATCTGTGCATAAATATGAAAAGTAAACCTAGGGAACAGAAGTTCTTCTGGAAATTTAATTATTTTCGATTTTCCTGGAAGTTTCTTTCCGATCAATATATTTTAAAAATATTGCATTCTATATATAAAGCTAAAACTATGACATATAAAAAACAGCAATAACATTCTATTTATCATTAAATATTCATCATAAAATAATACAAAAAACCTTGAATATCTAATATTTTATGATATTATCTCGCACTGAAAAAATCAAATAGAATAAAAAAAATATACGCACTGCACATAAACCAGCAATAGAACCAAATAGAGAATCGTATATAAACATTTTTTAGTGCTTGAAACAATAAAATCTATTGCATATTAGATAAGGATGAATAAAATATGATCATTTTGGTTTCCACTTTTTTTTAAAGGTGAGAAAGAAACTTTTTCTTTATATAACCTTTTAGTAAAATCAGATTTTTAAAGCGTACAAGAACAAAAAGTTATAAATGTAATTTACATTTTATGCGAATACATATAGTTATGGTAAAGATTTTTCTCTTTTTTCGAATTATACATTAAACTTATTACAATTCAAATCAAAATAAACAAATATATAAAAACATATTATAGGATTGAAATTTTTCATTTAATTATATTATATTTTATTGATTTTTAAAATCTTTATACTCTCACATATTGAATAATAATTTATCATATAAATTATAATTTTCTTGTAAAAACGTAAACTTGTTATTTTTATATTCTTATGCACAGGGGTGATTTTTCTCTAGAATTTTAAAAAATTATAATTATTATACAAGATAACAAGAGTATAAGTGAATATGATATACAATGAAACAGAAATTTCTTAAACAACATTTAAATTTCATAAATTTGCGCAAATAAATACACCAAGTTTTACATTGGTACCCTATTTTACAATTTTTTACTCATATCTGTAGAATTATTATTTTTATGTTGCAAAAAAAATTGGATTAAAAATATCAAAAGAATGCCAAAATCTGGAAAAGAGATAAATACAATAAAATGATTTGCTTTTTAGCCGAAAATTTATATAAACATTTATGTTTTTTGATAATTTACCAAGATTCCTTTTGTATTTATATTGTTTTCATGTATTCTGCTTATTTTTTAAAACACATTCATCATGACTGCTGTGCTTTCTATTTTACTGAATCTATTAAAACAGCAGTAGATATTAAAAGCACAGAATTTGATTTTTAGAGATAATAGATATATCATGTGTTCCTTACTTGGCTGTATTGTATCAATTAAATTCAAATATATGTTTTTTATGTGCCTTCTTATTTTATAGAAATATTTAATTATAAAAAAACAAGTCTGTCATAATTTTATATAATTAAAAATGTTTACACATATTTTTAACGTTTATGATTTTTTCCTATCTTACCTTTTTCCCCCATAATTCAATTATCTTGTATTGCCTAGTTTCTGGCATAAATTTTTTATATTTTCATGTTTCTTCAAATAAATGATTTAATTTGATGTTTTTCCACGCGAACTTAACACTGATATGGGATGGATTTAATCGATTATTAGAGGCAAGTGCAAATTACTATCCAACCAAATAAGTCAAGAAATGTAAAAATGTATTAAAACTTCAGATCTGACTTTAAAAAACCCCCAGAAAAACATCTTAATTATGAATAATTAACTTAGTATAATCTAATATTATATTTATTTGCAAGATTATATAATAATTAGATGGTTTCAACCAAAAAATTAAATTTAAAAATCATATTATAATCTAGCAATAAAGGATTAAGAAAAAAAATTAAATTAATAATACAGTGAACTATTTGGTTGGGTAATTTTTTTCAAATTATATATATTTTATAGATAGGATTCATAAATTAGTTCAAAGTAAAAGCATTCCTTTCGATTCGTATATGTGATATATACTTAATTTTGAAAAAAACTGACAATTATCATTTGTTAACTACTACCATTCTTTATGCATGCCTAGTTGGATTTTTCGAATACATTTTCTTTTTTGGGAAAAATTCAGATGATATGAGTTTTATAATCCTGGTGACCATAAAAGTTTGGATTTTCTTTGATTTCCATTGGAACTGGCACTGATATTAGGATCTTAGTTTTACTTTCTACTTTTACTTTTGTTGTATCACTATTTCATATATCGGATTCATTGTTAAAGCCTATAATTTTAACATGCATTTCTGGCCATGAAATTAAAACAGAAAGATTTATGATTGATAAATAATATTAATATAACGATTTATTGTACTAAACTATGTAATTTTGCAAACTTAAAATCTTCTTATCATGAAAGCACGAATCCTCTGCTACTTCTATAAATGACACATCGCATAAGGTTGTGTCAATTATTATTTTGTTTATAAATTTTCATCACATATTAGTAAACCTCAAGGTAGAATACGCATATATGAAATTAGAGAAATTTAATCAACAGTAATGAATTCACTCTTCTCAAATATGTTTTCGATCACAACTTATTTATTAATTCAAATAAATTTTGTTTTTTATGGAAGATGAAACTAAGTCTGACATTTTAAAAATCTTAAATTTATTATATTTTCAACATTAAAATCAATAAAAACTCATCTTATAGATTTGTTTTTTGTGAATAAAAAAATTCATATCATAAAGGGGACAGACAAGAAAATTGATTTCACAAGCCCATATCATAAAAAATCACACAAATAACAAGCTGATTAAAAATATTAAATAAAAAAAATTTTTTAGGCATAAAAGATTTCTGTAATTTTTTACTTATTAGAGAAAACCAAAAAAACCTCTGCATGCCTAGTTCACTGCTTAGTTTCTGCTAAAAATATATATTATAAATATTTAAGTATATGCAAAATTTAAATATGGTTGGTGGCACAGTATTATAAAATTTATCTGAATGAAATCGAAGCATTAACGAGATCGAGACGTATATACAAATTTGGGATTAAGAATAACCCTTGAATTATTAGGTCTTATAAAGAGAAGAGGTATAGGTAACACTTCTGAAAATAGATGATGGCTGCAAGTAGAAAGTCCTTGTGCGCACGGGAAATGAAGCGAGTTATGCACCAAAACAAAAACTAAAATGATAACAATAAATTTGGCTTATAAATAAATATCCGCTTACAAATATAATGATAAAAAAATGTATTAGAAATTAGAATATAAAATTAATATATCCAAAATTTTAAATTCGATGTTCATCTGTATGATTTATGATAAAATTTCCCAAATATAAATTTGTAATTATGTTATTTTCTCAAGAACCTACTTCGTATAATCTTTTGAGGGGCTTTGATCTGAGAATCGCTAAGTTAAAAAATAGTTTTATTAAATTATTTTTTTAATTTAGAGATCGTTCGGCACATGAAAATCTAAATATATTTTCTAAATTTATAATTTTCTTTTTTGAGAAATATGCCTCTATATTTTCAGCTCCTTCAGATATTTCTTCTATGAAATAAGTATTGTATAAAATTTGAAATGTAATCTCTAATAAACATAAATTTTTTCTGACTTTCGATCTATTCCGAAAAATGCCAGAATTGATATGATTGTAGCAGATTACCATAAAAATATCAATACAACGCAAAAAATAAAAATCTTCTAAGCATCATACAGCAGCATCAGAAATAAATTCAACGGGAATTAAACTAATTATATAATCAAGATATATAGTTTGCATGTACAAAGTACGATACATCGAATTTAATTAATTTAACAGAATACATTAATTACCCATCGTTTATTGGTGTATAAATTATGAATTTGTGTGTTAAAAAAGGTTTTGCTATCTTATATTGGAAAGGCAATTGATGGTGAGTGAATAAATAGATTTGACCTCGATTGCTTCAATAATTTAGCTGATAAGAACAAAAAACCATTTAAGTAAACATATATTTGGCGAAATGCATACACAGGTTTTTACATCACCCGCGATTATCCATAGTAAGATCGATTGGAATATAGCGCATAATTTTTTTCAGTTGATGGTTCGTCAACGAACTTAAAATTAACCACATTTCAATTATTTTCAAATACAGCTCGTATTTTTATATTCTAAAATTAATTTATGTATTTCATGATGTATTATAAAAATCATGCTTTATTTTTTTAATAATATTGGTATATTAATAAATATGATATAATTCATAAATAATTATATATTTATTGATTGATGGTCTTATATTTAAGATTTTTACCATATTTTTATGTTTTTATTTCAATACCTTTCTATATTAGTTAGATTTAAAAATTATTATAGCATGGTAAAAAAACCTATATACCATTTATTGTGGCATTCATTTGCCAGAAAATTTTAAGACAATTAAAAAAAAGTTTAGCTCGAAGAATAATTTATTTTATATCAAAATACTATCCTTTATAATAAATGACCTTTTATTTTAGATTTTTTTGGCTGCGCGTTTTTTTTTTGCAAAAAAAGGGTTACTAATTAATTATAAAAAAATAAGATTTCAATTATAAATAATATATATAAATAATGCTTGTTATAGCTTGAAAAGGTGTGGTAACACAATATCTTAAAAAATATCTAGATAACTTGAAATAAATAACCTGGTTTATACATATATACAAACCTTGGGATTGAGAAAAACCCTTAAATTAATAAGTTTTGAACCGAGGAGAGGTATTAAAGAAGACTTAAGAGGAAGAAAATGGCCAAAATTATTAATACGCTGTGTGCACGAGAGACAAAGCAAGTTGTTATTAAGAACAAAAACTAAAATTATAAGGAATATTATAGCCCTAAAATAAATAAATGTTTGGTACATAA
Organism: Rhyacophila brunnea; assembly: GCF_057557595.1. Taxonomy (NCBI): domain Eukaryota; kingdom Metazoa; phylum Arthropoda; class Insecta; order Trichoptera; family Rhyacophilidae; genus Rhyacophila; species Rhyacophila brunnea. Next base: position 3,150,642 of record NW_028233078.1, on the reverse strand, counting down.
TTTATTTAAAAAAGAATTATTTAAATAAAATGTGTGGAAGGGAATATTAAAATACTAGGTTCGAAGTTAAATGCTATGATTTAAAGTTTTTGGGGGTGCAAAGGAATTATTTTTATTGATACTGCCTAAGGAATTCGAATAAAAAATTATGATTAATTAGAATCATTATAAAAGCTCAAATGGGAACTATAGAGAAAAGAATAGTACAAATATTGGAAATTTAAAGCACATTTTCAAACACAGGATTGTACACTCGAAAATAATTCTCTTTATTTAAATTTTATTGCTAAATTATTATTCTTTTTGAATTTAATAGATATATTTTAAGACATAAATAGGAAAAAAATATTTAGATGATTAATATTTTGTTTCTAATTATCATTTTTTTATGGAATTTAAATAATTAGGTGTTTTCTATGTTTACTCTTATACTAGTACTATTTTATTGAATCTAAATGACGTTTACCTTGCTAAATAGATTCTAATATATAATACTGTATATCTGCTTACTTTGGTAAATATTTTTGCTTTTATAGATAAAAAAATCCATAGATTTGTTATTGGTAGACTTATCATACGTTATTCAATGTATAATATTTTTTTAATATTGTATTAATTATAATAGATGAATCATTTCAATTTTTGATTTGTCGTAGGTTTCAAGGGGTGTTTAAAATTTATTAATATTCCCATCTTTTCTTAACTATGTCTAGTTGCATCTAATCATATATGTACTGGAAAATAAATTAAGGTATCTGGATTCAATCGAATAGTTTGGGATAAGAAACAGTCCTATATATCCAATTAAAATTCCGATAAAATAAAAATATGTATTATGTACTTTTGTTAATTTAAGAATAAACATCAGAAAAAATAATTTTTTGATGGTAAAAACGTTAATTTATAAGAGAAATTTTTGATTCGTTAGTTTAAACGAAACAGTGACCTAAAAAATATGAAGTAAAATATTTATCATTGGATAAGTCGAAAATATATTAAAATGAAATGGTATACAAGAATATTATTTCGTTTTTTATTTAAAATTTTGATAGCCGAATTGTAATATTTCATATTCCGAAAAATTTAGTCGATTCTTATGGAATCAAGCATCGTACTCGCAAACTTCAACAAAATCATTGAACTTTACTCTTTTGCATGTCGCTCTTATTTTTTCGGGGTGTTTCGTTTGATCATTAGAAGCACAAATCACTTGTTTAGTATACATATTCTCGTAATAGTGAGTTTTGTAATCTTTAACTGTGTGTATATCCGATTTTATATGTTCATCTTGGAAATCCAATCCTGAAACCTGCATATCATTAGCATTTTTAAAATCCCTTTCTTCATTTTCTGATACTGTATTCTCAAATTGATCTACTGTTGTTTGCGCGTTCCTTTCCCAAATCTTTTTAGTCAAGAAATCGAAAATTGGAAGACTTGCGATCGATAGATCCTCCCAACAGCATGGATCTAGATTTATCATATCAATAAATTCATAGCTTTTACATGCTTCTTTCATTTCCAACGTGAATTGTCTTCTATTATGTGTTTTTTGGTGCATCATAAAATAATATAATGCATTATTTTTTTAAATTTATAAACAAAATAAAAATTAATGTTTTATCATCAAATTCGTAAAACATTAATTATATATTTATTGATCGACGCATAAATTTTTGCATCTGGTATAAGAATTACATCATCAAAAAATATAAAGATTCATTTAATATCTCGGAATGGATACTTATGAACATGATTACTTTCCCCCATTTGATTGTTCACCAAATCGATTTTATATACTAAAATAATCCTATAAAACATAAAACCCCAAAATAAAGCTGTATTTAATTCGCAATTATAAGTAATGGTTTTAATTTAGATCAAAATCTTTAAATTTATAAGATTAAAGTTCAAAATGCATGCCTTTATTCCAAAAAATTATAGGGTTAGAATAAAAACCAAAAATATTACACAGAAAAAATTATAAATGTGTGTTCGAAATTAGGAAATAATCATAAAATACAGTTGTCGACTAATTTTCTTTTTTTTATTTTTGTTTCGTTTCATATTATTGGTAAGTCCGATACTCTAATAAAACTAAAAGCGAATCAAAAACTACGGCTCACAAACTAAATTTTTATAGTTCACCTTTATGAATTCAGCATATACGGCTCTTTAAATTTAATTTCTACATATTAATATTATTTTCTCTAAAATTTTCGTTAGTATAATTTAAGTTTAATCATATTAAATACTCGGGCGATTCATAATAATTCAATTCTTTCAAGGGATTGTGACTGTATAGCTGATTATGATAATTGCATTTTTTTTAAATATATCCCCAAATATGCTTTCAAAATTTAATGTTGGAAAAGGAAGTAAAAATACATTCAAGGTTTAAAGCTAATACCATCCAACATCTTCACACATAAAATGATGATTTTTCTATTCTTCGATAATATAGATACAGAATACATTCAACTTATCGGATTAGATGCCATTATATTATAAAATTTTGCTTAAGAACTAATTAAGGTGTTTAAAGTCTTAAACTTAATTTAATTTTCGCTAATTAGTTAGATCGTTTTATTCTATTTAAATATACGGAAAATATAAATTTAAACTACCTTTCAATATTATTTATTAAAAGATTATTAGATTGGACAGTTTTTATTTTTAATCTAAAGAAACACTATACCCGTATATTAACCATAAAATACGTAGTTGTACAATATATTATAAAAAAATTCCACTTATGTTTTATACTGATATTATGCGTCAATAAAAACACAATAATTTAAAATATTTTTTTCAAAATAAATCGTTTACACCAAAATAAACTTATACATTTAAATCATATGTTATTTATATTTCATAATTTATGCTAAAATTGTATATCAACAAAAAAACCATGTTTAAATACTTAAAGAAGAATTACAGGAAAAACAAAAAATAATTAAAAAATTTAATCACAATTAAAACTAGACATAGTGTACAAACAAGAAAAATAAGGATTTATTATGTTTTTTTAATAAAAATTGCGTATTTTATAGATCTGAAACACAAAATTATCATTTTTCATATTTAAATATAAATTATGGCTCTAAAAATATCAATATTTACTTGCTTCTATTTATTTTTCATAAAAGATGGCTAGTTTTGCTATGAAAAGATATAAAATACCTATTCTTGCATTATATTTTAACAATCAAAAATTAATAATCGAATTTACTTTATTTATTTATGTTTTACTTCTATTACGTTTAGGAAGTTCGCTTTATACTAATAGGAACTATTGCTTAACTGATGCGTCTCTCTGTGGAACTCCCCCAGCACTTCTTGTCACCCGTAATCACCGTGAATTGGGCCCTTTCTCATAAGCGGCAGTCACTATGTGGAGGGAATGAGATTCTGTCATCTGTTCATTGCTAAGAGTTACAAGCTACAACCACACTCTAAACTTACCTATATCCTTGCTGAACGGTGTGGGATCTTTTTTATTCTGGAGGCACAGTTCAACGGCTTACACAGCAACCTCCTATTTCTCATGGCTTGTCAATGCTTTATGTTTTATCTTTTATTGTTATCAAAAATTACAATAGTTATTTACAGATATTAATTCATTAGTTCTTTGAATACTTATTTTACAAATCTTGATTATAAAATAAAAGTTCAATAATTTTTAAAAAAAATATTGCTTCGTAGATTATTAATTCAAGACATCACTAGCTGTTTTTCTATTCTATTTTAAATTTACTTTTTTTTATTAAGATCAACTTTCATAATTTATTTAAATTTAATTCTATAATTTGATAAAAACACCATTAATCCTAGTTTTTTTTTGCAACTAAAATCACCCCCATATATCACATATTTATTCTATTAAAATATTTGCTATGTACCGATTAAGATTAACAAATTAGTCAGGTGTATTGCATTTTTAGTGCCAAGAAGATTCAAAACCTATGGATATTTTATAAATAAATGTGACGTTATTTTCCATAAAAAATTCTTGTATAATTATAAAACATTAGATAACACATCCAATTTATTATTGCCCGCATAAAATATTTAAAGTAACCATACAATACCAATTTATTGCATAAATATTTATTCTTTAAATATAAACCTAAAGATCCGATCTATTAATTCAAGTTCCCACGGGTTTATTTAAACATGCATTTATATGAGGTTAAATTATTTCTTGATGTATTTTTTATCGATGCAATTTTTTTGCCTTACTATATAATTTTATAGGTTTTTAATTGGATCTTATGTTAGCTGAGGAAAGTTATATTTATACAACATAAGATAAAATATTGACACAAATTGTTAATTTAAAGGTAGATTTGAATTTTAAAACCTGATAAATTTGCAAATGCTCATCATCCGAAGTTTCATTCATGAATAAAATTGTTTTTTATTGATAATTGTAACTACAGAAAATAATATAGCATATATATGCTCTAAAATAAAGATACTGCATAAATATATAAACTTTTTATGTGATAAAATTAGATAATGACTGGTTTTTTGTAGAATTGAGCAGATGAATTTATAAAATTTTAGATAGAAAAACACATGTTTAGTGGTTCTTTTGATGATTTATCTTTAATAAATTTAGGAGTTGTGCTGCAAATTTAGCAACTAAAAAATAGGCAGAAAAATCCTACTTTTGTCCGCTACTTTATACAAACCATATACTTTGATAGTTCCGTATTTTAACTATATATAATTCGTTTATGACCACTGTAAAAAAGAACTTTTCGTGAAAAACAATTTATTTTTATGTTATACTGATGAATTTTTAAAACTTTAAAATTTGCGAGTAATAATCTCAGTGTATCAAGGTAATCTAAATGGCTTTGATTCTTTCTTTAAAAATTCTATAATTTTAGAATTTGTTGTTTATAATGGGAACTAATTTACGACAGCGAAAATTTATTATTGTGTGTTTATATATCCACAAGCAAAAATTTATCTAAAATAAATATTAAAACAGCAAATAAAACAAATGTGTTCATGAAGAGATCTTGGTAATCAAGAATCTGAAATCTTTTTTTGTTTTTTTCATAATATATTACAGATACCAGTGTGAAAATTTTACATAAAAAGCACATAATGGATATATATAACTCGGTTGTTATGTTACGGTGGTATTTTATGATATATTTTTTTATATAAACATTGGGAAATGACTTTTTATTCAAGGGAATATAGGACTTAAAAAAATAGAAATTTTAATGGAAAAAAACTTTTGGGGTATAAAGAATAAAATGAACACAATCTTTTTTTTGCCCCATCAGAAGTAGCGATTCACTATTATTATATTAGCTAGAGTATTTATGTATCCGATAGAAATATTAACTGTCCTATTTATATATTCAGCGGTTTGACGCTTGCACTGAAATAAAAATCTTTAATTATTCATGTAGATGTTTATTTTTGGCATTATAATGCGTTATAAAGACAAACTATGCTGGTTTTATATTAATAAAACTAACATTTATTTTTAATCAAGACAATATATACATTTATACCCAACTATATAGTATACCATTTATATATAAGCTCTTGTTGGAACATATAATATTATACATTAAATATTTAAAAAAATTGAATCCACGGATTTATGGAATTATAATTATTATTGTGTATACTTATATTAATATAAGAGGCGTTCTACTTGAGTAAAACTATATAGAGCACGCGATCACAAATGATATTCTAAGGCTAAATTGAATTTATTGTGCTAATACATTGTAGTAACAGAATTTTTGCCATAATTTTATAATAAATAGCCGAAAAAAATGGTTAAAATAAAAACAATATTGATAAATTCTAAGAATAGGAAGATGATTTAAAGAATTCACGAATCTATTGGTGTTTCTATTTATTTTATATGCTCAAATTTAAATTTAAAAAATATTGAATGCAGGAAATGATAGAGTTTTATTTATTGCGTTTGATTAAAAATAATATTCACAGGTAGACTTGGAATTCTATTTTTAGACACGCGATTGTATTATATAAATTCTACAAAGAAAAAATAAATTTAAATATAAGATTATGCAATATCTGACTTTTAAAAACAATAATTTACCGAAGTCAAAAAACTGGATTACTAAAAAAAAGTTGTGCTCAATTTCACGAAAAGATGTAAACATTAGAGAAACTCTACAAAGGTACATTTTTTTAAAGATATTTCTTGACACAATGATAAAATTACAATTTCAATTGAAATGGGCAGGCTTATATGAAAAAATAGTCTGGATATTTATCTGTAGAAAATAAGCATTATTTGCACCGCCATAAATAAATTAATAAAAAATTGATTAATTACGTCCATTAACATTTATATTTTGTGTTTATTTAAACAAAAAAACAAGGGTCTTTGATTCAGACCACTTTATTAATATAAAATTTATATGATTAAGAATTTTTGAATTCAATTTATGGTATATTTTACATTTATGGGTTGATATTGTATATAAATTTTAGATTTGCTCTCCTAGCATTATATGATTGAGTTCCCGTGGGGATATCTATAATTCCGGCTATATATTCTTTCCTACCTTGCCTTTTTTCAAGACCTATTAGTATGGTAGTTTCCTAAATTCTATATGTTGGATTCATGTCATGATTTGCTTTAAGAATTAGAGTTTTTATGGTGCTTTTTGTGATTTTGTATTACTACTTCTTTCCATGTTACGACATATGGCATAATCTTTGTCTTAGACTTATAGATTAATGACAATTCGCATTTTAATAAATCATATTTCCTTGGCTTTTCGTTTTCAAACATGGTTTTATTGTCTTTATATATCAAACCAATTATTATTAAGGCAATGCAACTTTTCTTCTTGTCACAGGTAATCTAATTTAAATAAATTTTAGAAATTAATATAGCTTTCCCCTGCTTTGAATAAGATTTAATTATTGAATAAAAATTTTATGTTTATATTTCACTTAAAATTATCAAGCAAAAAAATCCATCGAAAAGCCTCTTTTTGGTATATAGTGTGAATGAATCTTTGTAAAATAATTTAATTGTATAATGGCGTTAAATCTTTTATAATTATAATGCAATTAATAATGTTAAGCATGTGCTAACAATATGTCGGTTAAATTTTAGGAACAAAAAGAAGATTTTCAAAAAAGTAAGGTTCTAGTTTTAAATTTCAATGATCAAATTACTGTAGCTTAGATAAAAATTTGCCATTTTTTAAGAAATGATATTGTTTTTTATTTCACAAGGTATATTATATGATATATGTCTCGATATTTGTAAACATGATTTTAGGTTTTTTGTGTGGCTCCAAATGAATCTCAATAAACTGTCTAACCTAATATTTAAAGATATTTTTTATCCATTTTTCCATCATATATTTTTGCGATTGTATTTTATTTTATGCCAGAGTTTTTTAATTATCTGGTTTTTATATGTATTTTACCTTTTAACCTTACCTCATATATGAAATGTTTTTACTATTAAAATTATTTTATATAAAGTTAAACCAGCGAAATTTTTTTCACAAAGAATTTCTTTTCCAATCTCTTAAATAAATTTTATAAATATATTCTAGTTACCTTCCTTCATATTTTTTCAATTTTATGATAATCAATTTATTTTTATAGTATGGGCCACAATCTAAACAACACTAAAAATCTAGGTACATTATTACTTATTGCACACGATTTACAAGGTAATTAACAGAATATCAATCGAATATGCTATAAAATTATATTTTAAATATTATAGATGATTATATGATATGAATAGATAAATTTAATATATTTTTTATATTATAAAAGAGTTGGTTACATAATTCAATTTTTTTATAAATATTAAATATGCAGAGATGGAATTCTAAATAAAGAAATTACTACGAAATGTATAAATATTCGATTGGAATGCAAAAATAAGAGTATTAAAATATTTTAATAATAATATAATACTTTCTGCATAAAATCAACGACTATTTATCCAGAAAATCACATTATTATAGAAATATGAGTCATTAATTTAATATAGAAAAACTATAAATGCCTTTTTATAGAAAACCATACTGATATGCTAATTTTTTTAATAAAATGTTATTAGCTTGTAAACCGAAAATTTTCATATTTTATTATAGTAAATATAATCAATTTCGCATTGGATGTTGAATGAAATACCTTTTGATTCAATAAAAATTCAATTATTATTTTGGTGATTCCCCCTCAATAATAATTGCATTATGATATTATTCGTTAAAGGCCACATAATTTGGAATTTTTTTTATAAAAGCACATTATTGCGATCAGATACCAAAATTTTTTATTAAGTCAATGCCCTAAACCTAATTCGATTATTATTTTAAAAATTGCCTTAACATCCATTAAAATAAAAAATTTTGCACTTATTTACTCCAAATTAACATTATTAATAGAAAATTTTCAATAATATGTAAATACCAATAAGTTATATTCAGTTAATTCCATAAAAAATTGGATAATTAATTTGGAAAATAATCACAATCCATTAAAATAAAAATGTTCGCACTTATTTACTCCAAATTAATATTATTAATAGAAAATTGTCAATAATAAGTACATAGCAATAAGTTATATTCAGTTAATTCCATATAAAATTGGATAATTAATTTGGAAAATGATCAGATCTCAATATATATTAAAAAAGAATATTTCGTATTTATTTATCCTAAAATTAACATCATCAATAAACATTTTCAATAATATGCAAACACCAATAAGTTTTATCCAATTAATTACAGATAAAATTCGAATATTTTAGAAAAATAATCAGAATATATATTTATTAAAAATATTTCACATTTAATGGCTCAAAACTTAACATTATTAATAGAAAATTTTCAATAATATCCATAAATATATATTTTTTTATTTAAAAATAGCGAAATAATCAAAAATACGACCTAATCTTGCTCTTCATCTTCAAAGTGAATTGCCTTTTTGAATGCATTTATCATGGCTTGAAAAGTATGATGCAGAAACATTTTCTTATCGACTACAATCTCCCCAAACATCTCATAATTTGCCTTTATAACCATGACCCTTTCCTCATAATCGTTATAATCAAATGCCCATGCATTTCTTTCGTTTCTCAAAACCTTTATTTTTTTAATATGGAATATATTGCCAGGTGAGTATAGTTTTGGGTATAAATTTTCAGTTTTTAAAAACGATTTGATCGATTCAATACCAATTAAAATTTTACTATTTTCAGTTCCTTTTAGTTTTGACGTTGATATTGATAAATATTTTAAATCTAACAAGGAGCCGTAACTTAATCGTGAAAAAAAGTCAGAACCGTAGATAATGTTAGTAATATTTTCGTACTTTTTGCCACAAAAATTTTCAGATACTATAGGGGGAGCCGAAAATGCAATAACTCTTATATCAAAGTCTTCTAATAGCTTCTTTTCTATTATTAGAATATGAACTAGCGATGCTAATGCACCCCCAAGAGATTGGCCAGTTAGTAAAATTTTTTTGGTATTTTTTTCTTTTGTAAAATTCGTGACTGATTCTAAATGATTTTTTATAAACTTTTCCGAAAGCTTAATGAATCCAGAATGTCCGTAACCATCAAAAAATAATTGGTACTCACAGTCTAGATCATTTAGTGCGTCATTATGATTTTGTGTTCCTCTAAAAGAGACTACAATTTCGTTTTCTATTTTATTATAGAATATTATGTGTGGTGTTTCTGTTTCATGGTCTTCTAAGATAACAGATAATAGGTTTTCTTTTTCAATATTCAATCTTTCAAGAATTTTTCTTTCTTTTCTTGGAATATTGTTGGATACTTCTCTTCGTTTATCGATAAGTGCAGTTAAAAATATATTTGTATATGGTCCAATAGCATAATAATAGATGTTCAAATAATACTCAAACCATTTAACACCGAAAAATGCATACTTCTCTTTTTCCCAAGGATATAACGGCTGATAAAACTTTGCTTCATCGCGCTTTAATGGATTTTTATAGCAATAAGCATCTTTGCATTGACTTTCAGGTGCGGAAGATGTTGTTAAATTATCAAAATTATGCCTATCATTGCAACAATTCGAACTCAAGGTGCTCTTGACAGGATCTTTTTCTAATTCTGTATTAACTTTTTGCACAATTTCCGGTAAAAAATTAAGTTTTCTGAAAGGAGAAACATAACCCATTCCCTTTATTTTACCTATATACATATCATCTTTAGTTTCCCAAATCCTCTTATCATGTTCCTTATTTTTTCTAGAATAATAGTTTTCTAACTTCAACAAACCTTGGAAGAAATTTAGATGGCACGACATCGATCCTTTCAGCATAGTTTGTACCATGTTTGATATATTTAAGAAATGTGATGTATATCTGTCAATTATTTTTAAATCAATCAGAGATGATAAAAAAATAGATCTAAAACTTGAAGAACTATTTGAAGTTCTCACATCATGACCATACAAATTATTAATCTTACAGAAATCAACAATTGCATCTCTTTTTTGATGATCCGGATTCGGTACAAATTTAATAGGTTTATCGGTGTAGAATTTCAACCGAATTCTACAACTTCCGACTCTTTCCCTTTTAGGAATTTCATAACAATTAAAAACAACAGCATATTTGCCATTCAATATTCCGTAGCGCATTTTATCACCTTTTAAAACCAAATCAGTGTTTTTAATTTCAATAAACCCAACAGGATTTGAAAGCCAAAGATTTCCAGGAGCATAGAAAACTATTTCTATACCATGAAAAAGAAGATCATGAAGTGTTTTTATTTCATATGTATATACACCTTTGTTGCTTTTTATTCTTTCATTTTTATAGAAAAAATATGCTTCTCCGTACTCAATGCCCTTCAAACTTCTAATTTTAATATCCACATTCATTGATAATGTCGGAGGGACATAATTAAAAATAATATATAAAAAAATAATTATCATGGAATTAATTTAATTTTTCGTTTATAAACTTGAAAAATAAAATATTTTGTGACGTAAACAAAAATAGCAATTTAAAGAAATTATTCAAATCACAGATTGAAAATTTCGATAAATTCCTATATGGAAATAAATCACTGTTTAATACGATAAATATCGATTTTTAATCGTTAAATATTCACCTATGAATATTTAATAAAAGAATTTGAACGTGAGTTTGTGTAGTTTAATAAACATAATAATGACCATTAAAACAGAAAACTATTTTTTTACCAGTATGAATGAACTGAAATATAAAAATTGACTAAATTGTTTACATAAATTATTCGTCGAAAATATTTATATTGTTAACGAAAGATTTGATATATTTTAAAAATTATAAGAAACATATAAATTGAAAGATACAAATTCAAATATGAAGAGAATCTGTCTCTTTTAGTTTAATAACTCGATATATTTATTATACAAAGATTAGCCTAAATATTGGCAGATACGTAGTGCGAAAATTCGAGAAAATCTCGATAATAAATATAAAATTGAAGATAATAAAAACTCTAAATAAAATTGATATAAATTATTCGAGATGATTGACAGCAGTATATAATCATATTTTGCGTGGATTGCAATTTACACAAGAATGCAAATATTTTAATTGCAAAAAAAGATATATGATCCACATATAATTGATGTTATTTTCCATGGCTAGAATATTTAACCGATAGAATTGATTCTTTTTAAAAAGGATGTATAACAATAGAACAAACATTTATTTATTAGCTAGAATATATTAAATAATTTAGATTTTTTTAAAGGATTTATGCATCATAGAATTGATATTAATTTTCATGGCTAAAATATTTAAACCAAAATATATCTAATATTTTCAAGAAATTATTTTTATCGTAATAGAATTAATATTAATTGAATGGCCAATACATTTATACCAATTTAATTACCACCTTCATAATAATTTATGAGATCGGTGTAAAATTAATATTAATTGCATGGCTAGAATATTTATACCAATATAATTAATTTGTTCATGATAGTTTATGAGATCGTTTAATTTATATTGACCCGAAAATTCATACCATGCTAATTAGAATAACTTCAAGCTATAAATTGCAATTATTCATGTTATTTTATTGATGCAACTATGATTAATTAAAATTATTTTTTATTTATGAGTTAAGGTGATATGTTTGAGTAGTTTACAAGTCGGACCCCTGTGAGGATTCCACTTCCACCCACCCCACTAATTTCCGAAACGAATTTACTCTAAAGAAAAATACCCAAGGAGGCGGCCAGTGAACAATAAAAGATAAACCATAAAGCATTGACAATCCATGAGAAATAGGAGGTTGCTGTTTAAACAGTTGAACTGTGCCATCAGTATGGAAAAAGATCCCACACCGTTCTGCAAGGATATAAGTAAGTGTGGTTGTAGCTTGTATACCTTAGCGATGAACGGTAGACAGAATCACATTCCCTCCACATAATGACTGCCGCATATGAGAAAGGGCCCAATCCACGGTGATTACGGGTGACAATGAGTGCTGGGGGAGTTCCACAGAGAGACGCAGCAGTTAAGCAATAGTTCCTATTAATATAAAGCGAACTATCTAAAAAGTAATAGAAGTAAAACATAGATGAATAAAGTAAATTCGATTCGATTAGAATTTAATTTATGGGTTAGGTTTCCTTTTATCAATTCCTTTATTATGACGTGGTCAGCCCATTGGGAACATTGCACACCTCCTTGATAAATATTTTGACACCATACCTGATCTATCTTCATCAACTACTCTTCTTCTCTCAGATGAGATGAGTTCAAGTATCTTGCACCATGATCAATTATATATTCAATTTATCAAAATGCAATAATTTTTGAAGTGGAAAATAAAAAGGGAAAATTAAATATTATTTTATTGCTACCATTCAATATTCAGAATTTCTGGGCGACCCCAGTAATATAAAATGTTATCATTTGCAAATTATTTTTGGTTAAATTGCTTTTTCATAAATCATAATTTTGTCTTAATGCTTTGCTGCCTTATGAATAAAAATTTGTTCTTTGCAAAATACATTGATAATATTGAATCTTAATATTTTAACATTATACTAACAAATTAAATAAGCTGAAATAAAACAAATAAATGTGTTTTCTATTTGATTTGCCTTATTTGACATTTAATGACCACATCAATTGAATAATAAGAGATAAAAGCCGAGGTAAATTTAAAAATACTAACTCAAATGCATAGACAAAACAACTTTGTTTCTAAACTGTGGCTATCGACTTCAATAGTTATCTAATAGATTAAAACATATATTTAAACTAATGATTTCAACTATTATCTTGAATAATAAATTCTAGACATATTTACTTATTTATTTACTCGTATATATCTTCTTTTTAGGAAGTTCGCTTATGACTATCAGGAATTTTTTGCTTTTCTGATGACCCCCTGCGCGTGGTCCTTCACATTTCCTGTTAAAAGTTTGTTCTCCAAGGATTAGACCTATTTTACTAGCAGTAGTCGAAATGGGGGGGGGGTATGATGTCATCTATTCTACGTCGCTTATTATTATGCTACCACCACTTTACAATTACCCATCTCCTTGCTGAACATGGCAAATTTTATTCAATGTTCGGGGCACTTTTTCGGATGATTATACAACAATCCACTAATTTATTCTCGGCTTATAAGTCTTTTTATGGTTTTACTTTCTAGTTTCGATAGACCGCCCTCATGTGGGTATTTTTTTTTGAACAAATTAATATGGTTCCGTGGGTTTGTTGCGGTTGCGGTTGAAACACATACCACTTGTTTAAGCGTTTCTATACCAAATGCGGCACAGCACCCCATTATCTTGAGTATAAAATATTTTTTAATTAAACAAAATTACAATAATGATACACAAGTCGTAAATCAATGAATTTGGCTGTCAACTGAAACAGACGCACATACACAAACAATAGAATTTAGAAAAACCAATCAAAATAATAAGTATTGAAAGAAGGATATTCTCGAGGAATATTGTGAAGATTATGATGCAGGAAAAAGTATCAAACTGATCTTTTCTATAGGGCAAACTAAGATTTAGTTAATTTAATTTGTGATTTGCATAAAAATCAAATACATTCAAAAAATAAATTTGGATTATTTAATGTATCAAAAAATATTAAAAATTACAAAAGCAATTTTATTTTTTTAATTTAAATTTATAATCGAAAAATCGTTTCGATCATCAGCCTATATGTCGTTTAAAATAAATTAAAAAAACATTCATGAATAGAAACTTTAAACTAATATTGATATATGATCATTCTATGATGTAATAAATAAAAATATTTTCTTGCATCGAACCCCAAGCCGACTATTATAAATAGCTGAAATCATCTTTTTCGCAAATAAAACAATACACATTAGGATAAATATATTAGGAATACCAATAATGTGTTCATATGTTATAATTATCATAAGTAAAAAAATTTTAGTCATCTTTTATTTTTTTAAAATTTTAAAACTGCGCTTCATGTGCAGGTAGAATTTAATGTTATGGTGTTTACCATAAAAGCAAAATATATTTCATCTCGTTAATATGTAGTCAAGGTTGCCTTCAAAGAAAAAAATTAAAACAGCTTCTAAACTTATTGCAAAAATCATTTTTAATCGCTTCATACTTAGCTTTTATATTTAATAGATCTATTATGTTATTCTAGTTTATAAATATTATAATTCTTTTCACCTAGTTTGTATATTGAGAGATGTTGTGGTTTGATGAAATATTCTTGAATAAATTACCTGGGTGCTAAAATTTTTTTAAAAATTATCATGTGTTTTAAATTATTGACGATACTGTTCCAATATTGTGTTGGGTAATCTAAATCCTGTGGTTCCCATGATTTTCCTACAATTACAATAAAAAAATTTTTATTAAATGAACACAGCCTGCAAAATACCCACATAATTTAGTATTTTAAATATAATTCGCGTGCATTTTTTCGTGTAAGAACGTTTTTTTGGCAGTTTTCAGAGTTTTAAAAGCGTATTTTATAGTTTTATTTAATATTTGATATATGTTGTTTATTTTTCACGATTGAATATTGAATCATGAAAGGATTATCCTAGTTAAACTTATAATTTCCTTGACAAAGAAAGTATCAGAAAAAGCGCAGTAAATTACGTAGAAATCCGACCAATATGTATTAAATGAATACATCTGAAACCAATAATAAATATAATTGTATTAATTATATTACCCACAAAAAAACTTTATTTTTATCGTGTAAAACAAATTAATTTCATTACTTAAATACTTAGGATGGGGTAGTTACAAAATATGTTGGGGTGCTAAACATCCCAGATGAAGTAGAGGGAAACATGCAAGCCCACACTCTTCACAAGACACTTTAAATACTATCATTTGACGAAGAAAAGAGGCATAATTAAGATAGATCTGGTGAAGGTCCCAAAAGATGGATTAAGGAGTTTTCCGATGTTTTTAATGTGCTGTCTACGTCTCAGTAGATAAAATTAATAAAAGTAGAAATTTAAGCTATAAATTTTTATCTAGTAAAATATAGGCAAAAATATAAACATCGTAATTCCTTTTTTTTGGCAAAATAGACAAAAAGAATTGTACTACAAAAATAATATGAAACCTTCATTTTATTTTAAATATAGCAATAATTTTTGAAAACTCAATAGTTTATTCCGAATAATTGCAAAAAAAAGGAAAATTATATCAACAATTAAGTTAAAATGTTTATTATTACTGTATATCTGTTTTATTAAAATTTTGATGTGTAATAAATTATATGTGTATATTTATTTTTTATAAGTTAAATCATATACAGAATTTATAAAACCATCGTAATCAAATATTTCTTGGAAAAAAAATAAGATATTTTAGATTAGGAAACATCGATCATCTGAAATTACACTATTTTTTTTTCTAAAATATTTTTAGCATTGTATTGCAATCATAAATTCATCTTTCTTCTTATAAATTATTAAGAAGGTTCGAACAATATCGAATAAAACTCAATATTGTTGCGTAAATTCTTATAATTTTCATTTATAGTCTGCTGATATATCCATTATTTGTTTTTATGATTGGTTTACAGCTATAGAAATAAATTTAAAGACAGTCTAAATCTTTTTGCTGCAAAATTATACAAGCAAAAGGTGATTCATTCGCATAATTATAATTATATTTTTTATAGAGGCATTTTAATTTAAAAATACAATATAATTATCAATGGTGTAGCATTTTATGGGCCGAAATGACACACGCGATAAATTTAAAAAGCTATGATAAAAGAAAATCATTCTTTTAATTTTTTAGTTCGTGTTAAAATTATTGATAGATATTTTTGTTTATATATTTATTTATGGGCTAAATTTATGGTTATTATTTTAGTTTTTTTTAGAGCACAACTTGCTTGATTCACATGCGCACAGCGCATTTATTATTTCCCTATCTTCATCTTCTGATGTCTTCTTCAATACCTACGCACTCTTCGAGACCTATTAATTCAAGAGTTTATCTCAATCGCAAGGTTTTTATATATGCCTCGATCAAATTCGTGACTTAAGTTCCTTCAGGAACTATGATATTTTTTTAACACCCCATTCCAATTATAGCTATGGTATATTAAATCATGTATCATAAATTGAAGTATGACTTAACAATTAAAAAAGCATCTAAATTCCACCTATCTACTATAAATACTTTAATAAATATAAAATAAATAATATTTGGTAAAAAGTTTGTTTTTATTGCATTATCTAGAAATTTAATTTACGAATTTGAGTTATCGCGAAATCAGCAGAAGAAATATTTTCATCAACGAATAATCTGTCTCATGTCAGAAACGTATGTATTAATAATCAATTTTATCAATTTTAATCTTTAATAAATAGATTTTTAAATCAAATTCAATTGATTCTTTTTATTTAAATTTTCACATTTTGCTTTTGAGCATTATTTGTTGAAAATATTTGGTCATTTACCATATATGTCACCAGAATACATTGAATTGATTGTGATTCTATATTTGTAAAAAATATAATTAATAAAATAATATAATATTCGATATTTTCAGACTATCAAATATTAAAAAAATAAGGGCTGTGGTTTTACTTTTTTAAAAAAATTTTCATCTTGGAAACATACATTTATTGTCAATAATTCTTGCAACTGGGTTGAACTGATAATCTAAACAGGTTTATAAAGATGCCTTGTGCATAATAATGTGCATAAAAGACTAGGAATATAGATTACAATTATTTTAAAATCAGCTTTCTAAAATTCTAAATTCGATTACTTTTTAATTTATTTTATATTATAATTATCGATCAATCCACTTAATAAATTTAAATTTTTAAAAAAATTTTATTGTGATATAGTAATATCCGAATGACATAAATAAGAAAACGTTTCTATCAAAAAAAAATGAAATTAATAAAAACTTTTATAATTTTTATGGCTGTAGTATACTGCACAAAAAAATATGAGGAGGAACGTTCTAATGAAACAAATATGTGTACAACAGAGAAGCCTACAGTTTCAATGCATAAATCTATAAATACGGATTCTGCATATAGTGGAATATATAAAACTAGTTTCAATTTGAAAGATTTTATGTCTGATACAGAAACTGATATTTTAGGATATTTAAGTGGATATAATGAAAAAATGTTTTTTCATGGGTTTACATTAAACAGAAATTCCATCAAAGGATTATGGGATATTCGGGAAGTAATCTTTCTTCTTAAAGCCATCCAGATATATGAATCGTATAAAAGCAGTTCTTATGGATCTGTGATTATTATACGGGTTTATTTAAAGAACAAGTATTTTCAAAAATTAAAAAATACTTCTAATTTTCAAAAAAGTTTGGAAAATTTTCTCACTAATGATACATCCGATAGTCTAAAATTAGTTTCAAATGAAATAAATGATTTGAATGCGTCAAAACACAAAATTTTGGAAGATAAAAAGTTAAAAAAGGAATCCTATTTTCATGCGTGCAAAGGAAATTTAATAGGCGAAATTAACAGACAAATAAAAATCATATTACGCAAAAACAAACCCACTAATTTTGATTGTAGTGGATTTAAAATAGAGTCTAATATTTCATACGTGAAAAATTGGGAGGCAAAAATTACGAAAGAATGTCTGGATTTTTTTGAGAAACAAGCTGAAACTATTGAAAATAATGGTATTAAAGGCGAATCTGATTTTATAATTATAATAGATAAGAAATTGTTGAAAATTTTTCAAGCGAAAATAATATCAGAAATAGACTATTTTATTAAATATGTAGAGCTTGAGAACGGATATAAAAGTAGTGTTCTAATTTTCCTTGAGTTCGATTTAGATGATATCAATTATAATCTCTTGTATAACCGTTTATTTAAAATACAAGTATTTTCAATTTTTCCGAATATGTTTGAGTTATTTATTACGAATGATTGGCAAACAAATTATTATGTAAGAAAATTCATATTAAATAAGCACAAAAGCGACACGGTTAACGAAATCGACAGTTTTAATACGCTTGCTCGCTTCTGTTCACCTTTATCGAATTGTCCTAGGAATCCAGTAAAATCTCCTACATTTCAGAAAATAACCAAGAATGGCATTACTGGTGACTCATTTCATATAAGTACAAGTATATTAGAGGTTTCATCATCTAATATGAAAATTCAATTTGTGTATTGTCATGATTTATTTGGAATAAAGACAAAGGTCATGATATCAACAGATTTAAGTTTTCTTGAAGACGATACATTGAGAATAGCATATGAAATTAATGTTAAAAGGAATGGAGGAAAAAATTACAAGGAAGTGAAAGAGTATTTTATTCCACTAATAAAACAATTAGAAAGCATGAATATGAATGAGATTAAAGAGGCTAACATTAATGTTAGTTTGAATGGATTCAACTACTATAATTTTCTGAAGAATATTGAGAATATACGTCGTCACAATTCAAAATTTGGGGAATTCGTATTGGATAATGATAAAAATTTTGCGGATATATTCAATAGAATATACATAAAATTTAAGGCGCCGGAGAAAAGGCTTAGTATATGTTCCTTGGGTTCTTATGTTTAAAAAAAATCGTAGAGAACTGTGTATACAATTATAAATATTTCTAGGCTATAATTATTTTATAAATGTTAGTTTCTTGTTTTTTAATTTAAGGTATTCTATGTGAATAGCAAGAAGCTCATGATAATATTAAAGATTGTAGAAGGTGGATTTATCAGATTCGTTTCATATAATTTCGTTTTTTTCGTAAAATAAGACATTGATTTAACATAAAATTTAATAATTAAAGTATTTTTCTATCTTAATATGTTTTTTAACGCAACTTAACAATCTGATCGCTTTTGTTAGCTAATTTTTCGAGATTAATTTTATAAAAAAAAATCAATTTCCCTTCTAAAAAGTTTAATGAAATCATACCTCTTTTCTTTTTTTTTACCAAGATAATTATGTTATGATTTACATGCTATAGGGTAATTATTATCCAAATATATGATATAGGAAGATTAATTTTTTTTACCACCAAAAATGGTTATTTATGTAATAGAATTTAGATGATCAGTAGGTAGATGATTGAATATTCAACCATTTAGCATAAAACAACTCTTTCCGCGGTTCTGTATACAAAATAAGAAAATACAAGCCTATAATAGTATAATATAGATAGTCGAGTGTAGAATGAAAAAAACAGATATAAAAACTAGCGAGTAAAACCAAGTAATAAAGTTTTAAAGATTATATTATATAAATTGTTATAAAGCCATCCTAATCGCTAAAATAAACTGTGTGTAAATTATGTGAGTCTGAAGGAGGCTTAAAAAATTGAAAATGATCTTACTGAAAACAACTACTAGATGAAATTTTCTATATTTAGAGGAAATAAATTGTTGTTGAAATACACGAATCAAAGTTTGAAAAGAGAAATAATAATCATAGAAGATTTTTAAAGGATTATAGCGGTGGGTATGATTAAAATAAAACCATTGAACTAAAAATTACCAATAAAAATTGAAACAAAAATGAAAAAATGTTGGAACTGATTTCAATAATATATGAAGAGGCTGAATTAAAATTATACATATTTTAAGCGGTATCTAACTTAAATATAATCTTATAATAGTTCAAACAATTAAGCCAGCAAAAAAAATATTCATTCCGATAAAATAAGATCAATGCAATAGCCATCCTTCCTCATAAATATTTCTACAGGCCATTAAGAATGATTTATTTAAATCTTGCCAGGTGCATAATAATAATAAAATAACTAAAACTTGTATATTTTATTTCATTTAACTCACATATTGAAGGTTTTTTATTTGCTGGCGTTTCTGTCGTCTTTTTTTCGAGTTCTGAAATTGGTTTTTTTTAGAAATAAATTTCGTACATATCGATATAACTAATAGATAATTTCATATATACGAATGTATTGCAAGTTAAACATATGTGATAGAAATAAATTCGAATAGTTGTTGTTTCTTCCAAGTGATTAGAACCTTGAAGAGATACAGTATCAAAGTATTATTTTTTGCATTTATAGTATAAACTGTCATTGGGTAAATAGAGAAAGAATTTCATTTTATAAAAGCTTCCGATAAGCGACCTTACATTTATATTTCAAGATTCTTTGCTTTTTCAGTTTATTCTTTTTGTATTCAAGTTTAATTTATATTTTTTACCATCTGATGCATAAATTTTTTTTAAAATAATCAAAAGATTAGAAAGTCGTTCAAATTCATTTTTACTTGTTTATTTTGGACAATAAGTTTTTGCATAACTATATCAAAATATAAAGAAACGAATTAACACGTTGGTAAAACGCGTGGATATATAAAACCATTTCAAAATGAAAAATACACAGATTAAAATCAAAAATCAACATATTAAAAAATCTGGATATGAAGGTCTTTATTATAAAACCTCTGGACTGTATAATTGAGATGGTGGCAATATACATTGCAAAAATTTATAAAATAAAAATAAAAAATGTTAAATATGGTTTAATGTGTCGAAGTCTGGAGTAGAACAAACAGTATATTCACTGATTATAAAAAATGCGTTATGCTATAAATACAAAATAACTCGTTTTATTCACTTAGATCTTCAAATTAGGGATTTCCAAGATATAAAATACATATAACATTACAATTTTATATTAATAATTGAAAAGTTTTATCTTCATATCATTTGGAAACAAATCCTTTTATTCTGGTCTTACAAAAGAAATGCATATCATATAACTAAGAAACCCCAATGAAAATGGAAAAGGATCCTTAAACAACAATTAATATCAAAAAAGTGCAACGGAATATAAGTAGGTCAAAATACTATTATAATTGAAGGTTAAGGAAATAAACCCCCTTTAGTGAAATTATATTTTTTACTCTTTTATTTTTAGTAAATACGAATGTTACTATTCAATATGATCGATTCATGATTTTTAAGTAGTAAAAAAATATTTGGTCATTTATTATTATTTTGTATTTCGCTATCTGTAATCTTTTTGATTCTGTGATCTTATAATAAAACAAAATTTAATATTTTCTAATGTTTAAAAATTTTTAGGTCTTTTAAAATTATTCTTATTTCGAAATTTATAATATTTTGGTTCTGTTATCCTAGATTGATCGGAATATTATATTTAAGTATACTTTTATTTGATTATTTGTATAAATTTCTAGAAATATGTTTTACAAAAAAAGTTATTATATCTTATATATTACTTTACATAATATTTTTCTATATTTAAATATCTACAATTCAACCATTTTCCGATATTAAAGTTAAATATCAATAAATTACATTTTTAAAAATCGATTCTATTCATATCTAATTTGATGTCTTTTATCATGTAAATATCACAGAAGCCATAATTATAATTAATAAACACACTTGCATTATTATATGATACAATTTACAAATTTTTTGTTGTTATGGAACAGAAATAAATTATAATAAGCCCTTTTTTGCTTCAAGATTAAAAATTTTACGCTTAAAAAAAGAAAAATATTCTGATTTGGCACCCCGTAAATTTATAGTTAAGAATTTATGATAAAATTTAGATATCTTTATAAATAAAAATCACGAGGAATGACGCTAAAGAAAGTTTGTATTATTAGAAGGAAACAGTGTAAAAAGGTGAAAAAATTTGCAGTAATAGTTCAAAAAATACTATTTACAAGCATAACAGATAAAGAAAGTAAATGGATATGTTTAAAATGTGTTATAAAACATTTGAATCAAAAGTTAGAGCTATTTTTACTATAAGAGCTAAATAGCTGAAATTATATATCCGGGTGTTTCTAAAGATATTTTAAATGTAAACATGGTGAAGAAATACACGATAGATAACACATAATTTATTTTGAATCACCCATAAAGAACTGGATATATAAAATATTATTTATATAGATATGATATATTTTTATAGAAGCGTATTATGTAATTATTTTTTAATTTTCTAAAACCAGGAATAGTAAAATATTCAATGATTTTAAGAGCTAAAAAAAATTTATAAGGATCAGATAATTTTTAGGAAGATTTTATCACTGTATTATACCACTAGGTTGTTTTCCATAAGCTTTATTTGATTGGTTTTCCGTGAGCACATATTAACTATATTTTTGGCTATCTCTTCATTTTTAAAATATAATTTTTTTTCGCTATTTATTTCTTTTATGAATTTAATCCAAATAGGTTCTTATTAAAATTATTGAGCATTTACACGCACACCCATATTTATTTCTAAATAAGGGCATAAACACAATGATAAAGATTCTTTTAAGTCTAGTAATTCTCCATGCCAGGATTTGTAAAAAAGAAGTTTCTACCAAAGAAGAAATTAATCCTCTTCTAACGAAGCTATTAAAAACTAAATGCTTCTCAAAGATAAAGATAAATCTAGAAGAACCTTGCCAAAATAAAGAGCTACAGCATAAATGCTCTTTTGAAGCGTGTCAATTACCACGAGACGAAGAATATGAAAAGCATCAAAAAGGAGCAGAACTATGCAGATTAGGAAATGAAATAAATGATGTTTGTGTTTTTTACGAGAATTCAGATCCTCGAAGTCTTTTTGTTGATCTTGATGTAGCCAAACAAATTTATAGTGGATATAAGAAGGGAGCTTCTGATATTTGGAAGGCTATTTATAGAGAAGCTCAATACAATCCATCTCTCCATAAAATTATTAGTGGTATTCATTTTTCTATTTCTGTGCATATGTCAATCTTTTATAAAAAATTCGGACAGGAATATTGGTCTAATCCTTTTTTTTATAGAAGGAAAAGGAAGCCTGAATATATACAGAATTTAATATTTGCATATAAAGTCGTTCGTAATTCTTTATTTTTTCTTGATAAAAGTTCTTTTAGATGTTCTATAGAAATGAAAAATGAAGATTCCGAGCTTCTTGATTTAATGTTGAAGAAAATAAGGAAACAAGAATTGTTCAATGTAAAAGAATTTGTACCAAAAAACCACGAGAGACCTTTAAAAAATATTTTAGAGCACCTTAATTGCATTGAATGTGATAAATGTAAACTTTGGGGCAAAATCCAATTCAAAGGCCTGATGGTTGTATATAAAATATACACATCAAGTGCTTTCTCAACAAAACTGAGTGGTGAAGAGGTTATTAATCTTTTACATTTGTTCCACAAACTTAGCTCATCTCTTATATTTGTAAATTCACTCGAAGCAATTAAATATCCCTTGCTCTACTCATTATTTTTATATTGGGTAGAAATACTCACTATCTCCGTTTCCTTAATAACATTCTACTTCGTTAATAGACATTTAAGGAGAATTGAAAAATAAATTGAAAAATAATACATTATTCAAATATATATCCGCCTAAAAATATATTTTTATAAAAATTGATCATAGAAATACGCGTTTAAATCATATTTTTACTAAAATACTCAAGGATATACATATTTAAACTATATTATTATAAAAAGTCATAAATTATATCGGCGTTTAAACTATATTATCAAAAAAAGTCATAAATTATATCGGCGTTTAAATCATATTTTTACTAAAATAATACAATGATGTACATATTTAAACTATATTATTATAAAAAGTCATAAATTATATCGGCGTTTAAACTATATTATCAAAAAAAGTCATAAATTATATCGGCGTTTAAATCATATTTTTACTAAAATAATACAATGATGTACATATTAAACCACATTATCAAAAAATTCATAAATTATATCTGCGTTTAAACTATATTATCAAAAAAGTCATAAATTATATCTGCGTTTAAATCATATTTTTACTAAAATAATACAATGATGTACATATTTAAACTATATTAGCAAAAAAGTCATAAATTATATCTGCGTTTAAATCATATTTTTACTATTATACTTAAAGATATACATATCCAAACCTCATTATTATAAAAAATTCATAACGATATACGTGTTTAAATAGGTTTTTGCAAAAATAGATAATTGAAGTTCAATTTTATACCATTAATATATTTTAAAACTGCTTGAAATCGAATACAGTAATACTAATTTCATCATTATTTATTTCTTATCGGCTAATAGCGTAATAGTTTATTACACTTTGAAAGAAAAAATATTACACTAAACATTGTAGATTATTATGGGGCGCTTTTTTCAATAAAAAAACTATAAGCGTTATAAATATAAACAATCCACAGAAAAAATTATTTGATGTGCAAAAAAAATCAATGGTTTTATTATAAAATTTATAATATCACCGAGGCCGCATCAAATTTTTATGGATGTAATAAATTCAACTTTTTTACATTAAAAACACATGTATAATGATTCAACATTTCATCAAGTTTACCATGACATGAAAATTCGGAAATCTATACTTTTTATTCTTATGAAAATATACATGTTTCTGATTATAATAAATTCATTTGTATCAGTATTAAAAAGTTAAAAAAGATAGATATACAGATATTTGTTCCATTTATATTCATAAAAATCATGTGGTTTTCTAAAAATTTAATAATGCAAATTAAAAAGTTCAAAGGTTAGATTTTTTTTTGAAATTAAAGAATTATGTAAATTTAAAGTAAATTTTTTTGAGTTATTACATTAAAAGGGTGACTTGATTATATTTGCTGAAAATTACAATTGTTTAATGGTGAATACAAAAGGATAAATCATAATTCAAGAAAATAATCCATAAAAGTAATCAGAATACAGAAAAAAATAGAAAAGACATTCTAAAAAATCATATGTACAATAAAAAAATTATTTCGTAAAACATGAAAACAGATAACAGCACCAAAAATATCAATATAGAGTATACTGTAGCCTCAAAATTAAATTTGATTTTCAATGTATAAGAAATAATTAAAAATCATAAGCAGAAAGTCTATACTATAGCATAATACCCAAAATATTGCATATTAAATATATTTTATTGTGTATAGAAAATTATTGTGCATCTATTTTCGAATTCTACAAATAAACAGTAAAAAAAAAATTTATAAGATTTAAAGCACCATAAGAAACTATAGACAATACTATTATACTTTATGTATTTATGAACAGATTTAAACTAAATATTCTTAAAGCTCTAAAATCACAAATAGCATTCAAAAGTATCAAGCGGAAAACTAGTGCTAAATAGTTTTAAGTAAAATTGATCATTGAAATTTAAATTCATATTTTTATTGGTGTAACAAAGATAATTCCGCGCTGTTTTATTGAGTTGCGACCGAAAAAATTATTTCCACTAGCTTAAATTATATATGCATATTTGTATTTTATTTCTGACCGACATATTAATAATTGCGATAATTACAGTGAAATAATTATAAAATTTTAATATAGTTAAAAATTGATTTTTTATTCTAAAGTCTGAAGGGTAATTTTTTACCACAAATATAGATCTGTGATTTTAGGATAATTATTTGGCGTATTCAAGTGCAAAGATAAATATACTTTACAAATATATTATTTCAGAAATAAGATGTGAAATTTGGCTTATTTAAATTCTACGATAAATATCTTTGACAAATATATTATTTTTCAAAATTTGTTATTATCTAAATCTGTTCTTAAATTTGGAATATCTAAACATCTAGTTTTAAGATTATCTTATATTTCTCAACCAGTATTATCAATAATAAACCTAATGATGAATGCGAAGTCGATATAAACCAAAAGTGATTGGATCATAAATTTTTTTAAATATACATAAAAGATGTGCATCGGTGAGTTGATTGAGCTAAAATAAGCCTTTATAAAATTGGAAAATCATATATGTTGTGTTAGAGGGAATATTTTAACAAATATAAGAAATAATTCTATCATTATGCATACTCATCTAATTATTTATTTAATTATAATTTTTTGATGTATTGTAAATTATGGGAGCAATACAAAACTACACAAGCTAAGTTATAGTACCCTATTTACTATCAGAGAAAAATTATTTGTGAAGGCTTGGGATATTAATTTAAAAAAAAATATTCCTTACATGAACTAAAAGCAAAAATAAAGATCAGCTTTATTTAGATTAAACACTTTTAGTGGTA
This sequence comes from Rhyacophila brunnea, assembly GCF_057557595.1. NCBI lineage: Eukaryota > Metazoa > Arthropoda > Insecta > Trichoptera > Rhyacophilidae > Rhyacophila > Rhyacophila brunnea. The sequence goes on along the minus strand of NW_028233078.1, from coordinate 3,124,080 downwards.
TACACTATTTAGTTATTATCTATCAATATTTTTTTAACTTGAGTAAAGTATTGGATAGTTATACATACGTTTTAATTGAGGGTGCAGAGATAGCATGTGTATATAGTCACTTAAAAGAATTAAAAATAGCCATTTCAATAAATTAATTTATACTATGCTTAGTTACTTACCAAAGACCAGTATTCTATGACTATAGAAGAGCTATAAATTCTCAGAAATGTGAATTAACAGCAGAAAATTTTAAAATTATGCCTATTATATCTAAAAATAAACTAAAACATTCAATGAAATTTATTTTACGTAAAAGCGTTTTTATTCTAGATTACCAAATCAAATAATATATTATTTTGTAATTCTAAAAATTCGGAATTCTAGTATATCATAAAATACTATTAAAACATTCCTATGTTATAGAAAATATATTTCAAAGTTATAACTTCTGTTTTTACAAAAACTTAACATTGAGTTCGATTAAATCAAATAATCAGAGTATCACTATCCCAAGATTTTTTCTTTTAGAAAATTTTTGACACAAAAATCACACCTAATCAATATTATTATTTTTATATTGGCTTTAAAATACCTATAAATTCTGATATTGATAAAATAATAAAGGTTTTTTTTGAATTTAATCCCCATTGTTTAATTTAATTCAATAACTCTTTATATTCCTATCGCAGCCATCAAAGAATCGTTTATTCCTCGTTTTATTGAGCATAATAATATAAATTTGTAGTCTATGTAAAACGCATAATTGAATTTTTAAATTTTTATATTTTCTGGATCCATCCTAGAAATATCATATGACAAAATAAATATTTAATTGATATTTGCTGAAGAATAATGGTTTTTATTATTTATTATAAATCGGGTCATCGTTACGTAGATAAATCCCACCATAGCAACAATCTCTTTTCTTGTTCACACTTACGTTCGTGTTGGTTTAGCTCAATAATCAAGTGTATTTTAAAAGCTTTATACACTACTATTTTGGGTTAATATACCAGATTTTTCTGCAGCCTTTTCAGTTAGGAGAAAGTGAATACCAGTTTGGTGATTTAACAATGCTCTTGCGTGAAAAGGATTTTAAGTCGAATATTTACAGCTCTAAATTATCGCCAATTTGATAAATGCAGTTGAATTTTATTAATAGGGAATAAACTTAAGTATTTTACTATAATACTAAACCATTTTACTTTCATGAACTATTAAATTATATAAATTTCGTAGGTCTGACGTAACTTCACTTTAAAAATCCATTTATTTTGTAAAGATTTTTTAGTAAAAAAAAAACAAGCCTTCAACAGCGTGTAAAGTTGTGCTTATTTTTTTAGTTTTATGATTTTTTTGGCAGTAATAAATAAAAATTCATTATTTTAAAGATTTTTAGAATTAAAATAATTGGTATCTTTCCGATTTTTAGTTGATAAAAATTTTTTATTTCATGGGCCCACTTCTATTAACATCTTTCAGATGTTTTCTTAGAAATGTTTTAGAACAAAGACAGTAGTTTTGTAGTTAAAAAACAATAATTTTGAAATATATAACAATAATTTTGAACTATAATTACTACTATTCTGCAATAGTTGACTATTATTCGCTACCATTGACCATGATTTTTTATCATATGAATTAATTATGTGGATCTAATGACTATTAATTCATACTTCAATATATAAATTTGCATTTACACGACAATAATCTTGCACTCTAATGAATATTTTTTGAAATTGAGGCTATTATTTTGTGCTCCAATGATCATATTATTTTTTACAACAATGACCATATTATTTTGTACATCAATGACCATATTATTTTTTACACCAATAACGTTAATTTTACATTAAGCGAAAATGATTATGTAGCATTAAAATTATTTTTCAATCAGGGATCAATGATTTCACACTATGTTTGCTGATACGTTTGAATTAGGTGGATAAAGGCTTTGAAATTAAGCTACGCACGATTCGGGCACTACTATAAATTTTAAGACTGGATATGGAACTTTTGGGTTAAATAGCATTAATTATGTAAATTATTATTCCTTGATAACCCTGGATTGGTATTTTGTAAATAAACGTTTAACATGGGCCCAAAAGTAATTAAATAATAAAATTTATAATAGATGATCACATATATTTCAGTATAGTTTTATATTGTATTTTCGTAACCTTTATTTATAATATTATGCCTTAAAGCACATTGAAGTTTTGTACGAGCCAATATAATAAGTAAAAAAAAATTATCCCAAAATAAATATGTATTTGGTTCTCTTTAAATGTGTGATTTTTTAGAAGGTACATGAAATTTAGTTAAAACCAACAAATTGAAATATTTAATATTATTTAATAAATGGTGACATTTTTTGGGCCAATAATCCGACCTCCTTCAGATCCCTTAACACATCAAGCCCACCAATAAAATTTTTTCCTAAATAGACTTGGGGAATCGTAGGCCATTGATTTATTATCTTAAGACCAGCCCTTATTTTTTCATCTTCGAATACATTAAAATACTTATACTGAACACTTCCATTTTCAGAGTTAAAACTATTAATAAGATTGATAAGTTGACCTGTAAATCCACATTCTGGCCTTGTAGGCGTTCCCTTTATAAAAAGGGTTATCACATTGTCATCAAGCATACCATCAAGTTTTTCTTGTGTATGTCTCGTTATAAGTAATTTATCTTCTTTCGATATTGTAGATCGTGTGATTATAGTATCTTTTTTGTGAGTTTTCGGTTTATTGCTATCAACAAAAATTGGATCGTTGATATAAAACACCCTTTTCTCAATTTCACCGGTTGATTCATTAACATTATTTTTGACCATACATGGTAACCCCGCAATCCCATAATGATTCATTATCCTTTCTTCTACTTCGGGATGAACAGAAAGATCGACAGTTATTGAACCAGCAGTGGCGTGTCCAGTAAAAATGGTACTGAGTGGATTAGCATTGTTATAAAAAAATATTGTACTGTGCGATTCGAGTGTCCTATAAAAACTCATGTTGTCGTTATTTTCATTGGCTTTTGATTCATTCACTATTTGATCATCTTGGTTATTTGAAATATTTTTGGACATGGGGAGGGACAATATATAGAATTCTTTATATATTTTTCAAATCAATGGATTTCTATTTATGGGCTGGATAACATCATTATAATTCATTTAGAGAATATATTATATTTACTGTAATCGCTAATTTATACATAAAAAAAGAAATAATAGTAATTAATTATACGAATATTAATCTATTCCTTTCGTGTAATCTAATATTTCAAACAAAAATAGTTAGTTTTATGGAACTGGTGTACTATTTTTACAATATAATCAATTCTGTGCAATCATCAATCAATTAAAATCATCAATAGATCATAAAATTAAAAATTACAATTTAGTAAGACGTTTTGTAAATAATATGTCAGTGAAAATTCAAATATTCTAGCAAGTAAAATTATTAAAAAAAATATTTTAAAGGGTCGTCAACACGTAAATTAATATATTTTTTGTTCGACTATATCGCCATTTTTGACTAAGCATATGTCATTAAATCAATTTGAAAGAATGATATTTTAAATTTAACTTTTGTTTGCCGATTAATTTCAATTTGCGTCTATATTCATCTTAAAATGGAATTCTAGTAAATTTGGAAAATTTAACTGTAAAAAGGTTTATCGATATGTAAATTTGGAATTAATATAGTGCTTTATATCGAAAAATATAACCAAGAGAAAACGATTTTTTTATAAAATATGTATAAAAACATTCGAAAGAATATTCTAAATGGCATATATCGAAATTCTAACCCAAGTTATGAGTTCATGAAAAAAATCTAAAAGTCGATGCGAAAAGCTACCTCTAATCTCTTATAAATTTGAAATACTATTAAATTAATCTGGGCTATTTGTATATTATACCCCTAATGGTTTCATCCAAATACATAAAATATTCTATCATTTAATAGATCATGTAAGTGCATCACATATAATTTCTAAGGCATTTACTGGGATATAAAGACATTTCGTATAACTGTTGTCTAGAAAAAAGAGAAATAAATAATATATTCAAGCCCCACACCGCCCTATAAAACGGTTTAAAAATTTATTGATGATGTTTTTATTATCGGTTTCTTTTTTAAAACGATTCAGTGCACTAAATCAATAGTTTTGGCACTACTGATAGCTTATAACACACGTGTTCATAGTAAATGTAAATATTGGTATAAAATTCAAATATATATAAAAGTTTGATATGGAATAGAATCATATTAGATATACAATATTTTTGCGTTTAATTTATAGAAGATTCGGCTATGATGGGGAGGTTTGATATTTTAAAAGATTGCATTAAACTTTTAACAAATAAATTTAGCCAGTATAAAGCTTAATAGGCACTTTTTATTAAATATATGGTGACTAGATATCAAATTTCTTTTATCATCCCTGGAATATATATATATTTAAATTTACATAAGATTAAAAATTAAGCTTACTGGCTTTATATTAGAGGTGTGTACATCTGAGATTGCCACGCTGACTTTATAAAATATTTTTTAAACTAAATATACATCAAATATAAACTACTTTCGAATTTAATATGTTGTAAGTCAAGAGTCTCTGATATTCAAAATTAGCCCCATCCGACTTTTTTTTTGCAATAAAATGAATTTCATTTGTAAAATATATTGAAAATAGATTTTATAAAAATCATTACTGAATATTTACATCGTGATATTTATTAGCAATCAAATATTTTAAGTTTTAAAGTTTACACATAATATTGCCGAATATACATGCCTATATAAACATAAAAACGAAATTCTTTAGGTTTATATTTTGTCTGTTTCTTAGATATGTTTTTGGTGCATGTAAAACTACAACTTTTGATCGCATTATAAACTTTAAACTAACTTTTAATTATGATTTATACAAAGTCAATATAGTTGAATAAGGTTCTTGAATTTAAAGTTTAAAAAGGATAAGTATATAGAACAGAGTTTTAGTGTGGATGAAAATGAAATTGGTTATATGTTGTAATATAAAGAAATTAAACGTGTAAAAAGTGAATAAAGGATCACTTTTAATAGAAATTCTCGCACCCATTTTTTATATTTCTACAATTATAAATTGAAATCTATGTAGTTTCAAATATTTTTGATCATGATTCCTTATAATCTTACAAAATTCGATATTTTATCTAGCTATTATGCCAAAATTGTGCTTTAATCTAAATATAAAATGATTAACCAGTGGTAAATTTATACTGACGACTTTTCAACATCAACCGAATGCGCTAAAAGCAACACAATAAACGATCGACAACAAAAAATAAATTCCTAAATTTTATTCAATGTAAAATCTTAGCCCTCACAGAAGTTTCATATATTTTATGACGGTAAAAAATAATATGTTTTATGAATGTTAATATAAACTTATAATTCTTATTTTTAGATAATTATTGGCACTCTATTGCAGTTTCAAGTATTTTTATGCTTTACACAAACAAAACATCTTGATAAATATAAACTCATGGACCTTATTAATTATGAAATTATATTTTTCAACGGATTTTGTATTTTGTGCGTTACACAAACTCAATATCTTGATGCATAAAAATACATAAATTCTATTCACTATAGTATATTAAAGCTCTACAATATTTGAGCATTTTTTTTGTACAATACTCGAATTCGAGCATAAAAATATAAATTCATGGTTACTATTTATAGATAAATATCAGCACTTTATTGCAGCTTCGTGTCGTTAATGTATGAATTAGGAATATATATCAGCAAAAACACAATTAAAAAAATAGTATTAAAAATTTATAGCGGGGCACCAATATTACCCTCGAATTACATTTTCTTATTTTTAAAAAATATTTAAACACTGTTAAAATATAATTTATCCATAAAATTAGATCCTAAAATTATATTTTCTTATTTAAAAAATATTTAAACACTGTTAAAATATAATTTATCCATAAAATTAGATCCTAAAATTATATTTTATTATTTTTAAAAAATATTTAAACACTGTTAAATTATAAATTATCCATAAAATTAGATCCCAAAATATATTTTATTTTATGTAAGATAGCCATGTCAACTTTAAATTCCCAAGATAAAATAAATATTTCAGAATCCATTAAAAATAGAATAGATTTTTGAATAAACTTGAAATCATGATTAACTATAGGACCCTAATTTTTAGTAAAAATACATGCGATATGTATAAAATCAGTACAGCCACTTTTTTTTTAATGTGCCTTTTTCGACCAACGAGTTTTGAAATTTTGTGACTGGTTCATCCTAATAATTTAAAGGACTTATAATAGTCAAGAGTAAATTCCTTTCACTATAAAATTAGTTGTAAATTGATAAAAAAAACATATATGTTTATAAGTCATAGACTGCTAATGAATTAAAAAAATAAAAAATATTTAATTTGTTTCACGAAATATCATTTATTCTGAAATTAATCATTACAAATAATTTGTAAACTATTTACTTTGCAAAAAATAGATAAGTATGTTTAGTTGTAGATAGCGGATGTTTTTTTTTGCTGGGGCTAACACTTGTGTTTTATTTAAAGAAGTTTTTGGCTGCTCTATATTCTATTGACCTTAAAAATAACAATACACGGTTTTTTTAAGAAATTAGTCTTTTGTGGATTTCTTTTTATTATTTATATTTTACATCTAGTGATTTATTCAAGCAAAAGCACATTTAACCCATCATATAATTTAGCATACCACAAATTTTTACTCGATTTGTTGTTAAATTTTTTTTGGTCTGTGAATATGAAGAAATTAATATGATTCTAAAGGCATAATTTAATATTGGATACTAAAAAATATAATATGATGACCACATCAAAAAACTATACAATTTTTTTTTGTAAAATATAAATTTATTTAATATATTCTTGTAGCCAGAAAAAAAAGAGCGCCTGCAGCTATTAATTAAGAAAAAAGAAAATTTAAAATTTTTAGAATTTATTTATGATTTATTTGTGCATTTTAAGCTTTTAATCTCGCAAAAAGCGAAATATTTATGTCGCTATAGAGTAGATCCCTGTTAAACATCTTTGAATCACATTATAATCAGGGGCTTTAAGCTTTAAATAATATTCTAGTTTCTAGATTTGTACATAAACGTTTTTACCTGAGCCCCATCACGCTTCTTTTGTCATAATATCTTTAAACCATCATTTCCCTTACAATATTTGTTGATGAACGTTTTTATCAATTATATTATACTTCTTTTTGTCACCTTGCCTCTAAAACATCCCTTCCATATAATGATTTGTTCATTCAGTTTCTTCCTCAATTCTATCATTTTTTAGATCCAGTCATTCTCTTTGAACCATTTCTCTCTTTATAGATTTATTAATAAACATTTATATCAAATTTTTTAATGTTTAAGATAGTCACTTCTTTTTTAAAAGATTACTTTCGTATAATAATTTAGTTATTCGAGTTTGTTACCAAACATATCATTTTTGTTCAAGATTCATACTCTTTAAATTACTCTTCGAAACATTTAAGGACTTATTAAGTCAAGAGCCATCAAAACCTTTTTTTATATGTATAAATTTATTTTAGTTGGAATTTCTAACTCCATAATATTCGACTTAGAGCGATCAAAAACCCGTTTTTATGAGTATAAATTTATTTCTGTTGGAGTTTCTAGCTCCAATATATTCGACTTATAGTCTTTTGTGACCACACTATCCCCCTTATAACACATACGTATATCATTTTAAAAATAATAATTCACAAATGTTAAATTTCTAAGATATTAAAAAAAGATTAATTTGAATTTAAATTAAGTGTATAACTTTTTTTCGAATAATATAAATTATCGCGTAAAATCTGTTCCCATTATGGCAGTATTCAGTCTAAAATTTTATCTGATTTAATTTAAATGTTCCAAAATACATGTACCTCGTCTTTCTTATAATTTGCATAAATCTTCCAAATAAAAAATATATCAATTTCCTTTCTAAATTTTTTAAATCAATCATATTCAAAATAACGTTGTAGAAATTCGATTAGTTGCGTTTCCAACATTCTTATCATTGATTAATAGTTTGAAAAAAATAGAATCCAAGAGATTAGGAATATGTAGTCATTCTGATTGATATCACAACTTCACATAAATGATTTAAGATAGAATGTTTCAAAACTTCTAAATCATTTAGAATTGAACTAATCAGTATAAATCTTAAAAACACCCCCCTGTAATATGAAAAATCAAGACACGGAGCAAATTATCAACCATATAAAAACAAATAATATCGATGAAGTGAAGGACATTGTCAAAAAACGCGACCGTCCTGCAGAAAAAGACATTAAATACTTCCTTTCTTTTAGTAATTTCAAAGAAATCAACAAGATTATCAAAGAATGGGGAGGGAAGCCGTGCAAGAAAAAAGAAAGTAAGAAAAAACAGAATTCGAAAAGTAGCAAGAGCTCAAACACAAAAGAATCTGGTATTAATTTAAATAGTGATGAAGTTAAAGAGGAAGAGATCATCGAAAAGCAAAACCTTACAAAGAGAAGTATGGATGATGTTGAAATGATGAATACAGTAAATGGCAAAGAAAATTTAAAAAATATTCAAAAAGTGGAAGAGAAAGACAGTAAGGAATCCTTTTCTCCCGATAAGAGAAAAATCGATTCTACCATTATTTTGGACTCAAAGTCATCCAGTGACTCGAAAAGACAATGCATAGTTTCAATAGAGAATTCTAATATCTCTTCGGCCAATAAATTTCTCGAAAAAGAGGTAAATAATAAATTAGAGTCTCCGGGCGTCGTTCTAAAGCGGTATTTTTTCAACGATCCCGCAAAAGACAAAATTGTTTCATTGTTTTACGACGTTTTTATTAAAAATATTAATCCTTGCTCCTATGAACAGGCTGGATTCGTTTCAATGTCCATTATTAAAGAAATAATTAAAATGAATAAATTTAACGATAAAAAATTTATTGCTGCTAAAAAATTAAATTTAAACAATCCTAAAAATATACTACTGTGTAAAAGAGTCTATAGTGGTGAAATTACACCCGAAAAATTCGTAAATATGACCGTCGAAGAGATGAAAAGCGACGAAATGAAACTAATGGACGAAAAAATCTTTCAAAATTCTATTTGTGATTCTCAAGTAGCTAAACCAAGAGCAGATTCTAGTATGTTTAAATGTGGAAAATGCAAAGAAACTAAAACTACGTTTTACCAATTACAAACTCGAAGCGGTGACGAACCTATGACAACTTTCGTAACATGCTGCATCTGTAATAATCGATGGAAATTCTGACACTGGTTGCAAATAACAATAAATACTCAAAAACAAAAATATTCATTTAATTAATTTAACGTAATTTATTTCTGATTTTAGAATTTCAAAAACAGCGAAAAATTTGCTTGTTTAAAGTACAATGGTTGGCTGTTACTTTTAAAATATCATATTATTATAGTGTAGTTATATGTATTTAATTAATTACATTTGTATCCGAAAATAACGCCAAACTAGATAATTTATTTTGTTCATAGAGCTTTTTAAAACATGCCATAGAAGAGATTTTGCTGCCTCTGGCAGATATCTATTGGTTTATGTATAATCACACATCTTATATTATGTAAACTTATGCCACGATATTATAATAGATTAAACCCAATCATCGTGCCAGAATTTTAAGGCTGACAGGAAGTTAAATTTGTTAACAATATAGTGAATTTTAGGTTGATGTGTGTCTTATATGACGTAATTTTAATAATACCTTTATTTTTTAACCCTTATATTTAGGATTGGAATTACGCGAAAAGTAACCTGTCTCATGCATCAAGTACACACTGATTTAATTGGATGCTTGCTAAACACATTTACCCTTTTTTTAGATAAGGTTAGGCCTTAGCCTATCTTAAGAGGATTAACTGTACTTCTCGAAGGGTATAAAGACAAACACAGTTATCTAAGCGCGCAAGTATGTAATGGGAGCAATCCGGGTCGGGGTGTTGCTGTAAGAAAGGAAGGCTTTCGCTACCGAAGTTTGATTTTTGTGCCGTATAAAAAGTTAAATTCAATAAACAACAATTTTTTTTTATAAAAACAGACAATGTTTTTAGCGGTGTGAAATTAAAAAAATCACGCCTAACAATCAAAGAAAAATTATGATTAATTTAATTATGTTTATTAAGTTTCCGCCTCTCCAAATAATAGTATTAAAAATGTATCTATTAACCATAAATCTTCTGTGGTATAATTTTAAAAATAAATTATTCAAAAAAAATATTGCGGCACAGCTTTACAGCAATCATCGTTTAAATTGAAGCATCTAAATTAAGAAACACAAAAATCCCTGAGGACACTGTGTGGGAGGTGGGAATTCAGTACCGTCGAATGCACTGAATTAGGTCACGGTTAATACTTTTTAGAAATAAATTTTATTCTAAAACACTTTAAGTCACATTAAACGATATATTTCGTAAAAGTTTTAATTTTTTTCTGATGGGTGGCGTGGTTATTCTGGAATAAGTGAATCTGGTTATACGCATTCTGTAGTAAACCACAGTCGTGACTTTTTATTTCAGTAACTGGGAACATAGGAATATGGCTGAGGGAAAATGAAAAGGGCATAAATTTAAAACCCAAAAAAATATCACAAAATAAGGGATGAAAATTTTTCAGCCCATCATCATGGTTAGAAGAAAACAAAATCTCGGTTATTATAATTTTAAAACGCAAAATTAAGTTGATAAAAATATCAACACGCTTTTTTAATGAATCTTTATGGAAAATTCAGAATTTATACAGTTTTTGTTTAAATTTGAGTTTTATAGAAGTCTTTCATTTATTTTGTGACCAAAGTAAAATGGGCTCAAAGAATAAAAGCATTAAAAAAAATAAGTCTATTTTAACGAACTAACACCTTGATTTTATTATATCTTCCGTAAGTTTCTTGCCATCTCATTTTAAAATAATTATTTTAATTTTTCTCGAATTTATAAAGTATACAGAATTGGGTAATTTTATTATGCTGATAAGGATAGCACAATGAATATTTAATGGGTAAAAATATCATCTAAAGTTGGAAAAAATGACGCAGAATTGGTAAAATTAGTGTATGATAGAAAGCGTAAGATTTAGGAATAAATATGCAGACATAGAATGGATTTACAATTTTAAAAAAATTTTAGGGTTTAAATTTCAACAAACAAGCTATTTTTTTTTATTTGTATTTTTGAAAATTCACTTGAAATTTTTGACAAAGGGCAGGTGTATCCAAAAGAATCGACAGTAAATGATGGAGATTTCTTGAAAAAGATATGCGTTTCAAAAAAAATACTGGGTGCATAAATGTAGAAGTCAGCATGACAAAAATCGGCAACATAAAGTATAATTATAGTTACAGAATCGAAGAAGTGTGGTATATCATGAGAACAATGAAATAACACAAAAAAAAGTTATCTTTTATACGATTTAAATCGATGTTGCTTCTATGTTAAAATTTTTCAGATAAAATATCTAAAAGCATAAAAATTTTATTTGAAGAACATGGGTTAATACACAAATTAGTTATCATAAGAAAAGTTCAAAAATAAACATACTGGTGTGAATAAATACAGAGTGAAGTGAAAATAAAAGTAATAAATCTGTAATATTATAAGAAATAGAACAAAAAAAGATAGAAAATTTTTTATATTTATATTTGAAGTAAAAACAGGCTTCAATGATACTCAGATATATTTAATGGTGTCTTTAAAGGATTATGTAGTCAAAGCTAATAATTTATATAAACTTTAGTCTTTCTAAATACTCTGCCAAGATGCTTCCGGAAATTTATTTTCTAAATTTATGAATAAAAGGTATTTGTAAAGCTAATTAAAAATTTTTTAAGTTTCCTATTTTGGATCTATAGTACACTATATCCATCGGGAAAATTTAAGAAGGCCCAAATTTATAAACATTAAATTCACTGGCTAGATTTTAATGCGTGAATCAGAAAATTTTGCTATACAAAAAATATAATATAAATTTTATATTCTTGGTAAATGTTTATTAGGTCGGATCGTTTCATAAAGGCGCTTCGTTAGTATTCGCGGGTTTGACTTCAATCCAAGTGCTTCAAATTTACTCTACTGAAAAAGTGCCTAAAAAATTGACAAGATAGGAGAAATTAGGCAGATAATGTTCAATCGATCAGATGGTATCATTATTTTTCAAGAATATAACTGGCTATAAAGATATGATAATTGTGGAATATAAATTTTGGATATTTCTTAAGCGAGGAAAAATAGATAATAATCTAATATTAATAATGTATTTACCACTCTTATTGAGATATAATCTAGTTCAATTTGATTATAGATGATAATAAGCAATAAAGGAGGCACATGTGGGTTCAACATACAAGCAAAAGGTTTTCATTGTTAAAATTGTAATCTTACAAGGTAGACGATATAAAAAATTCATACCATAAAATTAAAAATAATTAAATATCAGTGTAAGCGTTTGAGACTAAAAAATTATGTGGATTCTTCTCTAAATATATCGAGCAATTTATATGCTTAATTCCTTTTAGACATTTTTGAATGTGTTACAGGGAAATTTGATTTAAACAAACAAAAACCAAAAAAATGTCGTAATTTGCATTTTTGTATTTAAATCTACTCACTGAAACTCTATTTCTTTGAAGATTTCACATATTTTTATTTTAAATACAAGCATAAGATGCTTAAAAAATAGTTATTTTCATACAAATATGATCACAGCTTTTCGCGGAACCATCCATTATAGCTGAATATTCAAAAAAATTGTATCTAATACTCTCATCTACCTAAATTTTAGTAGCATTCGACCAATAATGTATACTAAAACAAAGACTCCTTAGGTGAAGTAAAAAACATTATTACAGTATAATCATACAATTTTTTTTAATCCATTATCTTATAAGTATCTTAATACCCAACCTGTGTGTGAATTCAAATACATTTTGTTGAAGTTTTAATTCTAAAATAGAAACAGTAGTTTTATACACTAACTCATACAGATTACTAAATTGCACGTGTGTCGCAGATAAGTATATTTTTACATAAAATATAGTAAATTAAATTATAAATTTTATCTATGAATACAAAACAGGGTTAAATTTTAAAAATTTTTTTTAATAAGTCTTCAACATTATTGAATATCGAAAAAAAAGAAAACATATGTTAATAAAATCATTCCCATATGCGATATATAAAAATTCTATGTACCATAAGAAATTACAGGTCATAAAAACATACTTTAAATTATAAATCAAACGCAGCTTAAGAAACATATCAATTTACAAAACATTTGATTCATTAAAGTTATAAAAAATGAATTAAAAAAGATAATTCCAATGAATTATGAGCTAATTAGCAAAGAAAACGGAAGATAAATATTAATACTTATGAATTTTTTAAAATTATACGGAATAATGATTTTAATTCAAAAATAAAAAAATAGGCAATTGGATGTTAAAAAAAAGCTAAATGGGGAATATTATCCATACAAAATAATAGTGATTTAAATCTCGAAAATACTGCTTAAATTTTCAAAAATCAAAAATATTTAATTTTATATCATATTTAAACTTTAAATTTGTATGTATAACAACAAAATTATAAGACAGTTTTATTTTTTTATTTTATCACAAAAATCAAATATACTATAATTGTTGTGCCTTAAAAAAGCCTTTAAATTTTAAATTTTAAAATCAATCTATTTTTTTATTAAAACATATTTATAAATATAGTTCATTTGATAATTAAGTGATCGTTTCAATTTTACACATACATTTCTGTATTTTTTACCTTTTACTGTCAATAGAATTTTCGAATTTAAAATATTGAAAGTCAAAATTATAACTCTTATTTATAGGTAAAATAAATTGATATTTGAAATTTTATGATTTTAAATCATATTGTAAATAATGAAATTATTTTGTATTTAATATCAGATTATTTTTTTTACTGTAAATATTGTATGGTTTGTTTCTTAGAAGTAGATGTAAAAATTTTATGAATTTTATCTATGATTATAATAATATTTTGGAATTTTCGCTTTTTTGGTATCGAAATTTTTTAAGTCACAGATCCTTTTTTGTGTATCTTCAATACGTGATATATAAAAATTAAAAAGATAGTTACACATGCCATTTAAACGTGTATATATGCATCCTTTTCCATAATTGTAAATTATTTTATTTATTCGATTAAAATACCTTTTATTTTGGTAACCAGCTTTTTTTCGTAAGTATAAATTATAATTTTGTTTTTAACGAGGAGACAGAAAGTTATGTAAAATTTGTTTCGTAGACCAATCTAAACTTCTGGTCGAACAACAATAAATATTTAAAAATCAAATTAGCCTATAAATAAGATGAATGGTTTTAACAAATTAGTATTAGCATAGGATGTGATGAAGCAATTTTTTTAAGAATTTGTGAAAGAACGCTAGATTTAAAATCCAGAAATGTTGGCTTTATGAATATCGAAAATGATTGACCCAGAAAGTCCAGAGAGGGAATATACATTAAAGAAGATTGGGTTGCTAATAATAAAAAATTGTTGTGTTCAGAAAATAAATTAAGTGTGCTCGAGAATAAAATTCAAGTCATAAATAAAACTAGAATTGTAACCAACGATTATGATTTATTGATTTAGCAATAATTGAAATTATGGGGAATATTAGTTTTTTGGTATCTTGTACTTTCAAAAACTTCATTTTAAAACATTTTATTAGAATAATAAAAGCTTATACGTATTTTGTTTTTCACTTCAAAGGAAAATATCAGTTCTTGATTGGGATAGTTTAATCAATATGTATATTTGCCTTAGATATTGTGAATTAAATGGTCTTGAAAGGTGAAGATGTATATAATAGTAGCAAAGATCTAGAGATTGAAAAAATCCTTAAACAAATCTGTTCGATGGTTCAATATAGAGTTTTTCCCGAAAACATTTAAGCTGTCACAAGCCCAATAAATTATAAATAAATCGTTCCTTAGCTATTTTACGGAAAAAGCATAAGAATATAGGTCTTAAAGTGGGGTAGAATATTCCTGAATAATATAAGAAGTAAGTAATTCAAAAAGAAGCGGATAGATACGCAAAAATGGTAGGTTTTACAATAAAACTTGAATTAAAAGTTATAAGGTAGAATCATTTATTTATGAGGATGAACTAGAAGAGTTCTGTGTTGAGAACACACACTTGTTAATAAGAATTTAAAGGTGAACATGAAATAAAATATAGTTATGAAGAATCAGTTGAAAAAAGTATAAATATGGCTTTATTTTATAGCTTTTAGCTTTTTTATTATTTGAAAAAGAGAAACAAGTAACAGGATAAGATACAGCCATAAATAAATCCAATATATTCTTTCTATTGGTTTATTGTTACTTTAAGCATCTTATTGCAAGTGTATTTTCACTTTTCATTCACTATAGCGTCAATGAATGTGTTATAATTATTTAAATATACATTTTTATACTACAATCGATGGATAAGAATATTAAAATTTGTTATCACAAACTTTAATTTTAATAGTGATTTGTAAAATTTATTTTATGCATAAATTTTATAAATATTATTCGTGACTTATAATGAAAATTAAAGAAATTTTTAAAATGGGTGATAAATGCATCAAGATAATGAAACATAGAGTGTTGATTGATGTATATATAGAATTTTGCATATTTCAAGTTGGTTTTGGTGATTTTTGTGATTTGTGAATTATCTATGTATAAAGCCAATGAACATTTTGGTTCCAAATTTATGAGAATTAAATTTCGAAATACGATCATCTGATTACGATAAAATCTTTTTTATTGATTGGTTATTTATAAATTTCATTAGTATTTCCATTAATGTACATGGGTTTTCTATATATAGATAATTTTATCGTCTAGAAAATGAACTACACATTATTAATATGTTATATATGTCAAATATCATGCATTTCTGACGAGATATATGAATACAATAACATTTCAGACACACAAGAAACTACATACAACATTGGTATTAAAAGTTCGCACAGTATGAGTTCGTTGAGTAAATTTAAAAAAATTGAGCGCAGAATTTCAAATGACAATGCATCAAAGCCCAAGATGATTGTAGAATTCAATAGTTCTAAGGAATCACCTGATCAGGATCAAAAAAATCAAGATCCCTTTTTCCAGCTGACCAAAAAACCTTTTGATAAATCTTACGTAAAGGATTTACTTAAAAAGTGCATGAGCAGCAACAGTTTGGATATAAAAGTTTATAATACATATCATATTGATAAATTAAAAGACAAAGGCTATGACCAAAAGGTTGAAATGAAGAAAATATTTGACCATATCTTTGATATTTTAAAACCATATTCAGAAATCATACTTTTAAGCAAGAATTTGCTTAGTTCAACCAGAAGAATAGATGAAAATGCCCTATATAATACATATAATGATAAAACAAAATCCCAATGGCAGAATATTAGGAATACTGGCGAAAATATTTTACTGCGAAATCCAGTGTCGAACCAAGAATACAACATTTACTTCAATCAAGATGGAAAAAAAACCTTGATCATGCACAAATCAGTAAAGATAGATGAAGGACTTGTGTGGGAAGATGGTGTTGTAATATTTAATTATTGCGAAATCGGGAAGAACATTAAAATTGGGAAAGAAACTATAGTTTTGGGTGGTTGTATTATAGAAAGCGGTTCAGCGATAGGTAAGAATTGTATAATTATGGATGGGGTTAAAATATTTAAAAATGTTGAAATAAAAGATAGAAACTTGATCATGAATGATTGTGAAATCGGAGAATCTAGAAATTTAGATATCTTAAAATCGAAAGATAGAAAACCTTTTTTGACAATAAAAAACACATCGAAATTAGTAATTCCACAAAAAATTCCTAATGAAAGCATTTCAACCTATATTGGATGCGATAATATCATCTATCCATATAGTCTTGTTTCTTCGAATTCAATTATCCCTAACCACACCTCGAATGATGAAAATAAAAATTAAACAGCATGGTTTTTTATGCTTAAATAAAATTATAACAATTTTCTAATATTATTATTATTATTTTATATAATCTTCCTTGCTTATATTTATTTCCATAAAGCGAAGCTAATACTATGGATAATATTTGAGTTTCACTCTGAGTGTTTATAGATATTAAAATTTATTGATCAGATTTATTTACAAAAAATAGAACCACACACAGTAACTAATACTACAATTTAAAAATCTATAAAGTCATTATTATATTGAAAATATTTCCAAAAAAAACATTTCCTTCCAATATCTCAACTTATTTATCCAATATATTTACAATAGACTTTTCTTGTTTTCTTTTGGAAATGTATCAGGCGTTTTAATAAGGGCTTAGCATGTTAAAAGAAAAAAATAGCAGATAAAAACTATACTTAAAAAATTTTAATTTGCTTAACTCTTTAAAAGACAATATCCATAAATATATCTCATAAATAAAAGGTTAAATTAGAATAATAAAGGATTAGATTCTCAAAGTTTATAAAATTGTTTAAAGAATCTTTCAATATTCCTAATACAAATTTTTCCACTATTTATACTAAATTATATTCTATTTTAGAAAATTTTTCGCTGTATTAGAATAAAGAAAGTCTAGCAGGTGGTGGTTTTTTCCGCTTTCGACCAAACTCTAAGGAGCCTAGAGCCTGGAAGGTGTAATTTTTCTTAAAAGTACTGTTATTTTTACTAGAAAATTGTTTCCAACTGAGGTATAGGATCTAAGGTTACTAAAGTAAAGAAAATTATATTGATGCTAAAAAAAACAGTTTATATAATCTAATAAATTCCTGTATTTATACTTTTATTGATTTAATTAAAAAAATCATTAAACACACAGTGCAGTCCCATGGTGTAACGCAGATTTTTATATATTAAATACAAATAAACAAAATCTCTATTAGAATTTCTATAATAATATGAAATTTCATTATAATATTCAAATTTAAAGGCCTTAAAATCTGCTTACAAACGAATTTTCTTGGATCTATAAATGTATTGCATGAATAATTCCATATACAATAACATGGCATGGTGTGGTTACAAAAATTACAAAAAAGTATCTGAAAGAGGTTGAAATTTCTATCGAATTGGTGCCATATATTTAAACACTAGGATCGAGAAAGACACTTGATTCGATAGGTATTGAGAGAAGAAGGGGTAAAGAGAAGATTTAGCAGAGAAATACATGATAAAAAGTATTGATGAGGTTTGATTTGAGGATTATATCACACTCTCTGTTTGACAAAATAAAAAAGTCAAATCAAAAATTAACCAAAAATAAAGTTCAAAGTTTTAATTTATAATAATTATACGTTTGTTAATGTATTGTGATTCGTTATAAAAATATTAAATAGGTTGTCTATTATATATATAGATATAGTATCAACAGAGAAAATTTGATCGACATAAATCATACTTAAATTGCATAAAAAAATTATAAACGATTAGATCATTTATTAATCGAAATTCGGATTTTAATTTTTCAATTACAGAATACTTACACATCTAAACTTTCAAAAGTAGAATTTTCAATATAAATCACCATTATTGAATAACAAGAATTATTAAAGCAAAAAAAAAATCACAAGATATTATTCTCTTGAATATAAAAATAACATATAAAAAGAAATCAGAAACTAGAAATCGAACTGTTAATAGAACATAAAGTAAAATACATACATAATAAAATAATATATTGAAAATAAATTCGAATAGCAATATATTTTCAACATCCTATTTTAATATTTAAAACACAACTGTCTCTTGTGATATGCATAAAAAATAGAATCAAACATTTGATAACTTTAGAGCCTATAAAATCAGTGCTTGCACTAGGCTTAGATTCTTTCACAAGAATGAATAAATGAAAACTGCTGAACCTATGACTTTAAGAATTAAATTGGTAAAATGGTGCCACATCATGATAAAATAAAATTATTTGCTATTATTGTGGTAGAAATAATTTTGGCTCGCACATGTATCTCAAATTTAGAAGCCGAGCGTGTATTTTGAAACAAATATTTTTTTTTAGTTTATATAAAAAAAAGTTTAGAAAATAATGATTCACTTTATAATCAGTTTAGCGCATAATAAAATATAATTTTTCAGCGGAAAAAGACCAATAAAAAAATATTGTGTTTGATCTATAATATAGATGAATAAATAATATTTTTTGAATTTATCATAGACTGTCTTCAGAAAATAATTTAGTAAAATTTATTTAAATTATTTTAACAGAAATATCATAAATAATTTGTTTTATAAACAAAGTATTCGGGGTTTCCCGCAGAATATCTAAACGATAACAATATTAATTGCATAACAATCGTTAAATTGGTCAAAATGTGACTACTAAGCTTAATTTTTGTGGAAAGTAAATATAAAGAATATTTTTTTTAGAGGTTTAAACTTTAAAACGATTTTTTGAAAAAAAATTTGCAAAATTAATATACAAACCTCGCGGTTTAATACATCAAGACAGCAAAAAACAGAAAAATATTAGGTAAAAATATTTATGTAAATAATTCTTATCCATTTTAATTTTTTTCTTTATATTGTATTAAACTCAACTCGAAGTAAAGCTGCACAACAATATGTCAAATTTATACATAATATACGTAATATTGAATACACGAATTCATATGTAAATTTCATGAGGTTTTAATTTTAAATGATACAAAAATTTTCAATGAAACGGGGATTTTCAAATAATATAAAAATATTATATAGGTGGTAAGTTGAAGCAGTATTTAATGTTTTTTAGATAAGTATCACGGCAAAATATTTAGCAAATATTTTTTTATATTAATCTGATTTTTTTTCAACTAGCTTTTATGAGATACCTAGATATATGCCATTGAAGCTTATATAATTTCTTGGAAACCACCGATATTCGATATTTAATTATAAAAAATGGGTTGTAAGGTGGTGTTATAGGGGGTTAAACGCGATTTCTTCTTAATTATCATATAATAAAGAATCTTATATAATTTATTATATTAATGGACTTTATACAAGAAAATTGCATAAATTAGCTGCTTAAGAACTTAACACTAATAATTTGAACAGGAAACTCTTCGCTTATTAAATTTTACTAGTTTATAAAAAACATTAAAAATTGATATTTAACCCATGTTAAGAAGTATTAAGAAAATAATTTTGACACTATACTTGCGCTTAATCTATTGTAATAGCCAAATGTTGACCATATGTCAGATTTATTCCGTTTCACATCATTTTTTTGTCACGATTTTTAAAGTATTGTGGTTTGATAAGCTCGAAGATTTTTTATGATATCATGGCTTTCTTTTCGAAAAAATTTTCTCGGAATAAAGTAATTTTTATTGCTTAGCTATTTTGAAAAACGGGCGAAATCATCAATTTCGACGTTGGTTTATTTTGGTATTTTACGAAGAAGTGTTTCCAGAATTTAATTTGAATAAACAACATTCTCAGTATTTAAAAAATATAATTTAAATTTATTTTTACATATTTAGAAGTGCTGTCATGTATCAGTAAAAAAAATTTTAGCATTAAAATTTTAAACTTAAATTCTGAATACAAAAATCCTAAAATGCATCTGATTCTATAATTTTTTTAAGGTCAAAATCTTGCCCCAAATCAACTTTTAAATTTTTTGAATGTGAAAATATTTTCATTTATGGGTTAATTTTGAAATTGTAATTTTATAGCATAACGTGATTGATTTCCTATAGGAAAACAATATTTATACTGTCGGCTATGTATTTTTAACATTGATTTTTTTTGACACCTCTACTCTTTTCAAAAGTATTAGTTCAAAAAATCATCACAATCTTATAGTTTTGGATATATTCTCAAATTTACTTTTTGACTATGTGGTCTTTCAGGTACCTTTTATTTTGGTTTCCACACCATACCGTCTTTGAATCTCGGTAAAATACAATTCTTTCACTTATACATACATACCAATTTAATTGCTAGTAATAATATTTTCTTTTTTTTTTATAAAACGTTTATATTGTCCATATTGTTTACCCCGATTTCCATCAAGATGATATAGTTTTTTATGACATATATTAATATTTAAAGCCTTTAACTAGCAAGTTTTATCTCTGATCTACTTATAGACCCTACTTTTATCTCAGCGTATCAATTTTTCATATGTTCTTGTACTTTGCGTTAGCGGTTTTTTTTAAACCATATTTTCTTGCCAACAATAAGTGACGACATCTTACTATATCATTGTGCCTACTTGTATAATTATGGCCTTTTATTTTTTTGTATCTGATCTTCATATGATCAACCGTTTTAGATCATTCATTACAGTAAGCGCATAATGATTTTTTAACCGAAAATATGTTCCTATCTTATATTAAGCTAGGTCTGGCTTCTTCTGGTGGTTCAATAAATTAAAATCGATAAATAAATAAACATATTTATTTAATGGCATATTTTCCATTAAATTCCCATATTTACATGTGCAAAACTTTAGATTTATCTATATTACAGATTTTCAGCATAATCTTTTTAAGCGCATATTGCTTGAATCCTCCATCAATACGTCTTATACACATAAGACGTATGCATTCAAGTGTTTCTCACAATAGTTTGTTTGTATATATGCTTTCGCATCTATTGGCATCCTAATATCTAAATATACGACTTATGTTACTTTGTGTCCATATTATCCCATGTTTTGTCATATGAAACTAGTTTTATTTTGAATTTGTATATAATTCAGAGTTCATTGACGATAAATAAATAAATTCTAATCGAATTTTCTTTTTTTATTTATGTTTTACTTCTATTACTTCCAGGAAGTTCGCTTTATATTAATAGGAACTATTGCTTAGCTACTGCGTCTCTCTGTAGGACTCCCCCAGCACTTCTTGTCATCCGTTTTCACCGTAGATTGGGCCCTTTCTCATAGAAGGTAGTCATTATGTGGAGGGAATGAGATTCGTCTACTTTTCATCGCTAAGGTATACAAGCTACAACCACACTCTACACTTACCTATATCCTTGCTAAACGGTGAGGGATTTTTTTCCATGCTGAAGGCACATTTAAACGGCTTACATGGCAACCTCCTATTTCTCATGGCTTGTCGATGCTTTATAGTATATCTATTATGTTAACTTGCCGCCTCTTTGGGTATTTTTCTTTAGAGTAAATTCGTTTCGGAAATTAATGGGTTAGGTGGAAGTGAAACCCGCGATCTTTCACAGGGGTCTGACTTGTAAACCACTCAACCTTACCACCCCTGATAAATAAAACTATTATTTATTTTAAAGAACTTTTATTTTTTATGGTTAAGGGGTTTTATGTCATGTAATTATAGAAAATAAATTTCTCTTTTGTGTAATTTATATTGAGCTTATAGCATAATTCATAAAACTATATAAAATTATCAGAGCATAGAATACAAAATTTGTAAACTTAGGAGTGTAGAAATAGAAAATTTAAACATTCCTTCATTATTTTTTGCTTCTGCAAATCATTTACTAATTGATATCGTATTTTTTTTATTTCTGACCATTTAGTAAATTTTATGTTGTTCGCTTTTTGCTAAAAACATCTTTGATATATTTTTTAATATAATATTTCAGATCTTTAAAAGTTTATTCTTTATAAAAAAAAACAATAAAAATGGGGCTAAAAAATGCATTTTGTAAATTTATTGTCAATTAAAAAATATATAAATGTGGCTATGTTTTCTCCCTTCCCTGTAAAAGTACTATTATTTTAGGAAATAATTTGATTACATTTTCTCAGTATTACCGAAATAAAATAAATTAAAGGTATATACAATTATTTTTGATTCATCATAAAATTTTTTTCCAGATTGATAGTAAAATAAACTTATTAGGTAATTTTTCCACCCTAAAAATTTTGTATATAGATCAAATAAATTATAATTATTCTATGTTAACTTCTTGTATTTCTGGATTTTAGTTATGCCATCTTTAATAACGGGGGTATTTTTTCAGATGAATCGCTTAGAATATTAGTAAAGATCTAGGCATTCGATGCATTAAATTG
Source organism: Rhyacophila brunnea (assembly GCF_057557595.1). Taxonomy (NCBI): domain Eukaryota; kingdom Metazoa; phylum Arthropoda; class Insecta; order Trichoptera; family Rhyacophilidae; genus Rhyacophila; species Rhyacophila brunnea. The sequence goes on along the minus strand of NW_028233078.1, from coordinate 3,100,967 downwards.
GTGCCTTCTCTATAAAAACCCAAAAAAGGGTGTAAAAACATTAGTAAATATAATATAAACAGAAAAGCCAAATATACAATAAATAAATTCATAACTTGATATAAAAATATAAGCTTTAATAACATTTCGTCTTGACCAACAAACTATATTCTTTAAAACCAAAATATATAATGCGTGATTTTCACTAAAGCTAGATTTTTTTTATTTGCCATGATTTGTATACAAGTTATCAGTTCATAATTTATAAAAGAAATTTTAAGGTAAAAGAGCGTGAAATTATAATAAATATTGGATTTTTGCTGATAAATACATGGTTTTAATTTTTATTTAATAATTAAAAAGTTTATAAATTATAGAGTTTATTGCTCGGGTTAATTTTGATTTGACTTTAATGTTTTATCAAACAGACTGTATAGTAAAATATTTGGGGCAAAATAAATCAATACCTTTTACTATTTTTTCGTCTGCTAAATCTCTGTCGATATCCTTTTTTTTATTTATCAGTTTGAGATCTTTCACAATCCTAGAGTTTATAAAGTATGTATAAAGATGAAAGCATAAAAATAATTTTTATAGATTATATATGAACCATAAAATTTTTGATTTATTGAGTCTAAAATATTGCAAATTTTAATATGTATTTTTTATATTATATAGCATATCGCTTTACATTGATAATGGACCATGTGAATTATTTGAATCCAGAACATATGAAAAGTTGGCTTTTCATATATTTTTAATTTAATCCCCCACTAAATTTACAAATTTATCTATTGAAAATTACAGCGTGAAACACAATAAAAATTGAAATATTCGTATATTACAAAATAAAAATAAATATCCTGTACAAAAAAATAGTATTTTAAAATCCCTGATCACTTCCTACTTATTTCAGACATTTAATATTATAAAAAATTTTAATCAGTGCTTAGCTATTTACCAAACATCTTAGAGTATTTCATGTCTATTTATATTTGCGTAATCCAATGATTTCTTTAAAAAATATACGCTGTAAGCTATTGCACACCATTGCACATCTATTGGTACTAAAAATAAACATAATTGGTCGATTTAAATACATCTGACTAAATATTAAAATATATACAGAAAAAACAAATCTTTTGTTTCGAAAAAGAAAAGATGCATCAAGAAATTAGATATAATATTGGCTGGTTAAATTTTTTTTCCTTTTATAATCAAATTTAATTAATATTGAAATTAAAAAAAAAATTTAACACAAGAGTTATTTATGAGTTTATTTGATTTTCTGCTATTTAATTAGTTCATAAATAACATTTAGTTACTCTTCTAAACAGATTTGCGGAATACTTCTATTTGCGCACTATGTTTTTCATCTTCTCTTATCAAGACTTATTAATTTAAGTGTTTTCCTCAATCTTGAGTTTGTGCAAAAGCTTCTGTTTAATATAGGAATACTATTACTCGATATCTGAATTGTAGTGTTATTAGTAATCAAATTATATGTTATGAAGGGTATAATATTTCTGTTGAGAACTTATAAATTAGAGTATTTTCATTTTCCAATATAAATACAAAAGGAATAAACCTTTGAAATATAATAGAATGCATCATATATTTAATAATAAATTGCACGAAAAATATAAATATGGCAAAGAGTTTATCCATACATTAAATAAAATTTTAAAGGGCATTTCGGCATTTTAGAAAAATTGTAATGCCGACCAATATTTTTTCTATTTAATTTAATGAATTTCCCATGCAAATATTTATTTCCTTTATTAAAAACCATTGTATCGTTTAATAACAACAACACATGTAATTCGATATATCTACTCAATAATACTTAAGAATAAGGGCATATAAATATTTAGATTTTCTTATAAAAAATTGAAATTTTATACCAATGCATACTTTTCTAATAACTATTTGCATATATATAGATCATTTTATTCTATTTAAAATTTTTTTGTGCATAATTCTTGATTTTTTGGATAATTTTATACTTTTTTGCCTGGGCTGCTTGAGGGACATATTTCATCCCAGTTCCAATTATTTAATTTTAAAGTTACGTTATTTTTTAAAAAACCTATAATACACCTATATTTCAAGAAAAAAATGACTATCTTGTATTTTTTAAAAATAGTTCGGCAAACGTATACCAGCTTGAAATTTTAATATCTGTAAATAGTTTGTAATGTTTTCTAATTTAATTAAACTTCACAACTAGAATATAAAGAACCAATCCAAACAATTATTCTCTTAATAAAAGATTACGACTTATATAGTTCGGAATTTGCTTTGTTTTCTCTGGAAAGAAAAAAAGAAGCATAATTGATGACAGCGTTAAAAATAGCGGCATATAAATTTGTTGAATGACTTAATGATGTCATATATAAGATTTATAAGCATAGTGAGTAGATTAGATGTTATATAAATGAGATATATAAAATTAAACGGTTAAAAGCTTTCGTCTGACTTTGAATATGCTAAAATTTTGTTTTGAAATTAAAAAATATTAGCCAAGGTTGATGATAAAGACATTCTTAATTTTAATGAAAACAAAATACATTTTGATTTTACCAGGTAAAGGTATTCCGATTAAAAACAAAGAAAATTGAAATTGTAAATTCATAAAAATATATTAATGGTGGTTTTAATTTGTAGGGGAACGTAAGAGAGTTTTCCGTAATATTAATGAATTAAAGCAAGAATATTAGATGTTTTTGAATTATAAATTTACAGTACGTTTATTTTATGTTAAATTATCTAAAAAGGGGTGTTTAATAATTTTTTCTGTCGGAATATTTTGCTGGTTTATATCTTAGTAAGATCAGTATACATAGGAAATGATGTTAATTGTTCTTAAGGCATCGAATAATGTGAAAATTGATTTATAAAATAAATAACGGTTCTTTAATTATACGTTCATCTCCTAACTGACTCTAGGCTCCCTAGAAATTAGTAGAAAAGCAGAAAAACCTCTACCTGCAGGACTTTCTTTATTATAGTACCTAGGTGATGCATACCTCTTATATATTAGGGCTTAAATTACTTGGCGATGATTTATAAAGCATTTTATTATTATTTTTGTACTAAAAAAATCTTTAAACGTCTTGATATCCATTAATTAGATTATTAAAGGCAAAATATCGTGGGGTTTTTTTAAAATAAAAGATAGATGATAGTTAATTTAACTTAATCTGTTTTCTTGATTGAGTCTATGTAGTTTTCAGTTACAAAAAAACAATAATAAATCGCTTAAATAGAACAAATATTTTCAAGCTAGATAAACTTCTGCTGATAATAATTATAGGTAAGCATTTAGATGTGAGGTATCAGAAATCGTTTACCCATCAATAAAAATTATGCAGAAAAATTAAGACATACGAGATCTTTAGAATATGATCGTAGATATTTTAAGAAATAATTAACAAGATTTCGCGAAGAAATTAATGATATTTTTAGAATTTAGACTGTAATTGAATAATTTTATTCCAAAAAGTCTCACTATACAACTGATGATGAATAAATATACGCATAAGTAATTTATATTTTTTTAATAAGAGAGGATTTGTGTTATATTTTTTGCGTTTTCTAGCGGTAATTTTGGAATCTCGGGTGCAATATTATCATAAAACCTTCTCTTTTACAGGTGGATATATTAACACATTAATTTGATTAGATATAACTACATAAATTAATAAAATAAACAAAGCCATTGATTTTTATTTATGGGTTAATTTGATTTATAGCTTTTTATAGTTGTTCAAGCTGAACTTTATATTATCTATAGAACAGATTTGGCTGATACCTCATCATCTTCAGAATCATACTCGATGCATCTTCTTCTCTCAAGACTTATTAGTTCAAGTGTCTACCTCGATCTTATTTTTATGTCTAAGCTTCGGCTTCAGTTAGCATTCCTATCCCCATAATATACGACTTATGAAATACGACTATAAAATGAATTTTAAATTAAAATACCTTAGAATAAATCATTAACATTAATTTGTCTCCATATATTTAAAAACAATAAATTCCACCATATCAATTAAATATTACATTAATATTACAATTGTATATAAATTTTATTATAAGATTGATTGAATATTTTAGCCCTTACAGGAATGGACACGATAACTGCAGTACTTTTAAGTCAAGACAAAGATCTTCATGCGAGTGCGCTTTCGTCACTTCTCGACATATCGCGCAAAACCGATATATCTACGCTTTCACTTCTAAACACGAGTAAGCAACTTCTTACCGATATCTACAACACATCGCCGATGCACCATGATGATCGTCGCTTGTTGGCCGATATATTATCATCTGTGTATTCCTTAACAGACGGACCATTATCTCTTACGTATAGGTTATTAGGTGGTGTAGTTGATATATCATTTTTTGGGCACCAATATGTGAAGAAGATATTGGGATCTATTTTAGATAAGAAGAAAGAGGGTGGCACTATTTTTGTAGATGAAGCTTTAGAGTTAAATCCTTTGCATTATAATGTGTTTACTGGAGTTAAATTTTTATTTTTGAGTAACTGTGAGTGTGATGGAATAGATTTTTTAGTTGAGTATGGAGTTCCTGATCTTATACCATTATTTGTTGATGATGATAATGTTTTTAGAGTTATGGTTTATTTGGGAGAGCTTTGTGTTTATTATAGATGTTTGGAGTCGGTTATTTTAAATATTTATATTAGAAGGAAGGATTTTGTTAATTTTGTTGTGGGTTGTTTGAGGTTTAATGATTTTGCTAGATGTGGACGGGTTGTTGCTGAGATGGATGGGTATAATATGGATTATATGTTGCTTAAATGTGATATTGAACATCAAACTTTTGACGCAGACATTTCTAGTATCCATAGTTCCAATACCACTGTAAAAAATGTAAATGTTAGTGCCGCAAATGATAGCACTGTTATCGGTACTAATAGTAGTAATATTAATGGTACAAATAGAAATGATGACACTGATAATAGCAGTAATATTAAGGGTACTAATGTAAATGATGGTACATTTAATAGTAGTAATATTAAAGGTACTAATACAAATGGTACTGATATAAATGATGGCACTGTTAATAGTAGTAATATTAAGGGTACTAATACAAATGATGACACTGCTAATAGCAGTAATATTAAGGGTACTAATGTAAATGATGGTAATATTAATAGTAGCAATACAAATGGTACGAATATAAAGGGCTATAATGATAAAAGTAAGCAATTTTTAAAACCTTTTCCTATTTTTATATTCAATGAAGACATCAACGTTTCCATATCATACGTTCTAAACGACGCCCCAATTTACGAATTCTATCAATGTCTTTTTATTCTAGTTCGCTGCAACCACAAACCCGACCTTGAAAAAACCCTAGAAATAGCCCAAAAAAGGTTTCCCGCGGCAAAAAGAGTAAAAGAGATAGTAACATCAATACTTACAGAGTCATACATACCCAACGTAAATTATTTTCTCCATAACGATCTTCAGATTAATGATCCATTAAAGCTAGAAAAGTATATTCCTTCAGTTTCTAATTCTGAGAGAGATATTACCTTAAAAAACTTTGGTATGTATAATATTTCAAATATGTTTGTTCATTTCGGGTTTGGAAGAGATAGTTTAATATTTTCAGATTTTGACTATTCGATTGAGATGGAAGCACTTCTGGCCACTGAAAAGATTGATATTTTGAGTGTTTATGCTGCTCTAGGCGCAATTAGAAGAGATTCCATTTATTTTTCACAAGAGAATAATGACAATGAAAAGAATTACGCTGGTGATACTGATGTAACCAATAATCTTAGCTCGATTAATGACACAACTAAAATTAATGAAAGCAACATGAAAATCAATTCAAACAATAACATCGCCGATTCTAATGCAATAAGTGGTAAAAATGTGAATATAATCGATAATCCGTTTCCCGACACCAGTTCATTTTCCAAACGCGGTGAAAACTTTCACAAAGCTCTCGAATCATTCATTTTCCACGACGATTATACCTACAAAAAGTCTGGTGCACTTCTAGCCCACGCAATCACAAACTACCGACCAGATGCCAACCATTCAGTATTCGCACTTTTATCAGAAAACCTCAACTCAAGCTGTAAATACATGAAAGTATCTTCACTCCTCGGAATATTCATAATGTATACGGATTACCACGGTCCAAAAGATTTCATAAAGGAAATATTAGCCAAACATTTATACGATACTGACATGGAAGTAGTTGCCATGACAGCATTTGCATTAGGATCAATTTTTCAAGGCACATGCGATCCAGAATTACTAAGTTATTTTATGGCTGTTTTCATAGAAAGACACGAACAAGACGGTGTTAGTGTATTTTTCCCATTATTACCTTTAGGTGCAGCAATGCTTTTCAGAGGAAAACAAGATATTGATCACAGCTACGTAAAATGTTTTCCTGGATACGGATCTTTATTTAGCGGAATGGCATTTATAGGAAGTGGGAGAACAGATATTGTCGAGACATTGTTTGAAGAATATATTAATGTGCCAAAAGAAGGAAGCGAAGAAAGTAATCGTAAAGCTATTAATAAAGATATTATTGATTCTATTAATGACATTAAAAGTGGAAATATTGTAGATTTGGGTGAGATTATTAGAGACGAGAGTGGGATGAGCTCAGGTCAAAGCACCAATAGCGATACTAGTAATAGTGCTATGAGCGAAGGAAGTAATCATGGCCAATGCGAAGCTCATAACAACAATAATGAAGATGATTTGTATGCTCGTGATGGAAGCAGTAATAATGGTGATGCTAGTAGTAATACAAGTACCAATAGCAGCAATAAAAAAGATGCTATCAAAAATGATAATGCTACCAATAATAAAAATGATACTGACAACAACAATGAGAAGGTCACTATTATTACTTATAATAATAGCAATACTACCAATAGTAGTGAGAAAGATACTAATCCTAATAATGGAGAGAACCATTCTTTTGCAGCACCAGAAACAACCCAATCCCTAATTCTTCTATCAATCACCTTAATATCATTATCAGACACCCACACTCGTAATATAGCAAAAAAATTATTCTTAAACAACATATCTCGCGACAAAACAATTCCGTTATGTCTTGCTCTTCTCTACACATCCGAACCAGATCAAGAAATAGTTGATAGTCTCGCAAGAAGTATAAATGGAATAAACCCGATTCCGTCTATTTTGGCTCTAGGAATAATAGCATCTGGTTCAAACAACAAAAAGGTTCAAAAAATAATCGAATCTCAATACCCGTACCACTCAAAAACAACCAAAACATCTTGCCTAATGAAAATAGTTCAGGGAATGATCGCTCTAGGAAAAGGTACTCTAACCATGTCTCCTCTAATGTACGAAAAAAACATTATTTGTAAGAAATCAATATCTGGCTTACTTCTAACCCTTGTCCTCTTTTTAGGCGATGAACTGCCTATTCTCAATAAATTCGCGTTTATGTGGTGTGGACTCGCCCCGGCTATAAAAAGTAAATATGTTGTTGCAGTTAATACAGAAATGGAGTGCGAAAAGATCGAGGTTAGAATCGGTAGACCCGTTCAAATTGTCGGAATGGCTGGAAAACCAAAATCTATATCAGCTGCTGTTACTCACGAAAGTCCTGTCATTGTTCAAGAAGACGAAAAGGCTGAAATCGTGGACGATAAGGGGTGGAAATGCAATGGCCCAATCGAAAATATTGTTATTGTCAGAAAATAAACTACAATTACCAATTACTGTGCTTATTGATTATAACTTAAAATACAATTATATATAAATAATAACTGATTCAAAATACATCCATATGTAATAACATGGAATGGTGTTGTCACAAAATTTCATATGCCGCATATTCACGAATTGCATATACCAACGGAAGCGGAAGCATTTATACAAACAATAGTATTGAGAAAAACACTGAATGTATTAGTATTGAGTATAGAAGATGTATTGAGGAAGACTGTTGTAATGATGTGCTTAAAAAGAGTATACAGTAAATATGTAATGTAGAAAATCGAAAGTTTTGCGCTAGCAAAAATGAAGAGTTAAATGAAAAATTGCTATATAATAAATACAATATAATAGCAAATAAAATAAAATGTTTTTATTGAACTAAAATAAGACACTTTAACGCAATTATACCCCTATAATATAACAATATACAGTGAGTTCATTAAATATATTTTCATCTGAGAAATTAACCCCTTTTAATCTATGACAATACATAGTGGCTCTACATAAATATCTTATAATATTTTATTATCCTATTAAAGATATTTTTATCTAAGAAATTAACCCCCTTTACAAAACCACACCCCTTTTAATTCATGAAAATACATAGTGGCTCTACATAAATATCTTATAATATTTTATTATCCTATTAAAGATATTTTTATCTAAGAAATTAACCCCCTTTACAAAACCACACCCCTTTTAATTCATGACAATACATAGTGGCTCTACATAAATATCTTATAATATTTTATTATCCTATTAAAGATATTTTTATCTAAGAAATTAACCCCCTTTACAAAACCACACTCCTTTTAATTCATGACAATACATAGTGGCTCTACATAAATATCCTATAATATTTTATTATCCTATTAAAGATATTTTCGCCTAAAGAAATTAACCCCTTTTACACAAATTAATCTTTTAATAAAAATATACATATTTTCAAAAGCATAACAATACACAGTTAGACTATTGAAATTCCGTTAACTGTAAAATAAACCCTTTTATAACACACTTTGCCTTTTGGATATATAATAGTACGATATACCTATTGAAAATACTCATAATATTTAACGAACTATTATCAGTATAGTCTTTTTAAAAAATAAATATCACTTTAAAACTTACTAATCATCTAAATCTGCAATAATATGCAATGAATTGATTGAAATTATCGTTGTATTGAGAAAGTAAACTACCATTACCCTCTTATATCATTATTTAACCCCTTAAATTTTGTTAATAGAGTGTAACAATTTTAATTTAGATGGTTTTTTGTATAGTATCCGAGAATAGCTCAATCACATAATATAATAAATGATATATAAACAAATATATAACACATTTGAAAAATTTATTTATCACTTCTATTATCAAAAGCCCAACTAAACAATAAATATCTTCAAATCACTTTTGAATAAATTTTTATTTGTCGAATATTCCACACTAACAAAATAAATAAAAAAACCTTATCAAAGACATTCTAATCAAAAAAAAACTATTCGTTAACGATAAATATAAATGATAAAAGTTGAATATTTTGAAAATAAAATGAATAAAACTTACTTCTATTTTTTTGCTTTCTTAATATCATCACTGATCGGTGCTGCTAAGAAAGGATCTGGCGGTAAGGGTGGAGCTGGTAAAAAGGTACCGGAAAATATTGAATGCCCCAATTGTAAGAAAAAAATTAGTAAAAGTGATCCTAAAGCGAAAAAGGTCTTTGAAGCTTTTAAATAGTAATTAAAATAGTACTTTATTTGTATATTTTTATTGAATGCCAAATTTGTAAGAAAAAAATTAGTAAAAGTGATCCTAAAGCGAAAAAGGTCTTTGAAGCTTTTAAATAGTAATTAAAATTGTATTTTATTTGTATATTTTTATTGAATGACACAATTGTAAGAAAAAAATTAGTAAAAGTGATCCTAAAGCGAAAAAGGTCTTTGAAGCTTTTAAATAGTAATTAAAATAGTATTTTATTTGTATATTTTTATTGAATGCCCCAATTGTAAGAAAAAAATTAGTAAAAGTGATCCTAAAGCGAAAAAGGTCTTTGAAGCTTTTAAATAGTAATTAAAATAGTATTTTATCTATATATTTTTATTGAATGCCAAATTTGTAAGAAAAAAATTAGTAAAAGTGATCCTAAAGCGAAAAAGGTCTTTGAAGCTTTTAAATAGTAATTAAAATAGTATTTTATTTGTATATTTTTATTGAATGCCCCAATTGTAAGAAAAAAATTAGTAAAAGTGATCCTAAAGCGAAAAAGGTCTTTGAAGCTTTTAAATAGTAATTAAAATAGTTTTTATCTATATATTTTTATTGAATGCCAAATTTGTAAGAAAAAAATTAGTAAAAGTGATCCTAAAGCGAAAAAGATTTTTGAAGCTTTTAAATAGTAATTAAAATAGTATTTTATCTATATATTTTTATTGAATGCCACAATTGTAAGAAAAAAATTAGTAAAAGTGATCCTAAAGCGAAAAAGATTTTTGAAGCTTTTAAATAGTAATTAAAATTGTATTTTATCTTATTTTATTCGTATTTATACTGAAATGATATCGATATTGCGGAATAGTCCATGAATTTCGATAATGCTAAAATTTATAATTCATTTGTACTTTAATATGAAATACTTTCCAAAATAAAATTCTAAAAATATATATATATTTTTGCTGCTTTAGAGTGATATAAAAATTGTTCTTAATTTATTTTAAAAAAAAAACCATTCCTTTCAAATTTTATTTTTATATATTCGATGTTACTTTTTAATTTTTGAACCTGAAATAATATATTCATGCAAAGATCTAAAAAAAATTAGAATAAATTTTTATAGCTTAATACTTAATAAATTAATTTGTATCAAGAAGTCGTGCAATATTCCTAATGGGCTGACCAAGTTAAAATAGATAAAATAGATAAATATGACCTTAACCCATAAATAAATAAAAAATAAAATTAATTAATTTAAAATATAATCAGAAAATAGGAAGACATTTTCAATCCTGTTATTGCTGAGATACCTCACCTGATAAATATCATACCCCGACACAAGAATTGTGCCATGGTAATAGTGGGGATGGTTTAGTGGCAAATATTCTACCTAGAAGTTTCAATTAAACGATTTTAGATTTTTTTTAGCGCATATGTCATCGTTAAATTACTAAGTAGGTAATTAATGCCGCCTAGCTGCAGGAAATACAGCAAACACTGGTAGGCTGATCGACAGTCAAAGTAATTTTTCAGATTTTAACATACACTTTATTGTGGCGTCTAAAAAAACTTCACTCGATTTTCTTAAGCAAGAGAAAGTAATCAAAGCTATTATTGGTGTATTAGGGGGTGTTTCCACGTAGGTTGTGACATGATTGACTTAATCTGGGATATCAAACAGTAGATCACTTGGCAAACAGATATAAAATAATTCTTTGTAACAACTAAAAACGGAGACCCAACGAAGCAGATATTGACTAAGTTTTATTTTCCCTGTAAAATTATTTAAAGAATCGAAATCAGAAGAGATAAGCCACATAAATATTAAAAATAGAACCAACAGAGATGAAATTATATAATAGAATAAGCACAGAAACGGAATTATTCGATGATTGGATGGATATTTCGCGTATGATAAAACGAAAAACTTGTTCACATATCCAGAAAAAATTATAAAGAGTATTGATACTCAGACTAATTTGAAAAATAAGAAGCCTATCAAATAATATTTACTTCCCACTGAGCACTCATTAATTTACAAATGCAGAACACGAATGGTACCATATATCATAAAATGTGATGGTGTGGCCACAAAATGCCATAAGTCGTATATTAAAAAGCTATAAATTCCAATTGAAGTAGAAGCATGCAGCGAAAAACAGAAATGCAGAAAAAAATCGATTATAAAAGTCTTGAAAAATAAGATTGTAAAGATGATGAGTCAAAATGAAATTTCTAGCAACCTTTTAATAATAAGCAATATAAAGTTCCGAATGCTAAAATTTAATTTACGTATAAATACATTTAAACACGGAAATTATAGTAAATAAAAAAAGTATGAATTTACGGTACTTCATTAACACGTATGAATAGTACAGGCATTTTGATATATTATGAGAATAGTGTTGATCAAAAAAAAATATGATGTATTTATAGCTTTTATTATGGGAATAACATGAAATAAACGTAAGTTTTTATTTCGATTTGGAGTGCATTAATATCAACCTATATAAGAAAATATTGAATATAGTTTGGTTTTTTAATACGATTAAGATATCTCTAACGAGCTTGTTTTTGTAAAAAAAATATTAATGCAACCTTTTTTTTTTAAATTCCGATAATGATAAAAAATATTAAGTTGTTTTTTTGTTTAAATTGTTCTATTTTGACACATATTTTAAAATATAATTTTTTCCCGAACTTTAGTTTGATAATTATATAACTATGGTGTGTATATGATGAAGATTTCTTAATTTGGCAGAGTCCACATTGACCAAAATAATTTTACGAACAAATTAAAATATACAGCAAGTATCAGCTCTATCAAATATTATGGCTTAGAATATAGTACAAATTTGTGTAAAATTATTCCCACTATAAAAATAAAAAGTTTATATTTTAAAAAGTATTCTATAGAAAAACGAAATAAGCTTTCTTTGCTTTAAAAAATTTTGGTTGTTTTTAAATCTTGCTATGACTATAACGAGAAATTATTTTTATAAATTAAATAACCATACACAGAACGTTTTTATCGATATATTGATTTATTTACCGTTTAAAAACACAAATAGATCTATGGAAGCGATGGTTTGACTTGGGATCCATAATAAATGTAATAAACAATACCACCGATTACGGAAGCCCCGAGTATTGCTCCTAATATAATAAATTTTAACTTAGAAGTTGGTTTTGGCAAATCTGTAGATATACTGTCATCTTTGTGATTATTCCTGTGTTTTATTGACCTATTGATATTATTAAAGTCGTTATGAATTACACTGGGTGTATTCAGAAAGGATTCACATTCATTATCGTTTTTATTTTCGTCTGGAGGCACTATTTCTAATATAAAATCTTCATTTTTGTTTATAATTTGGGGGTTATCTTTTGATTTTTCATCAGAAGACTCGATGTCTATTATACATATTTCGGCGTCATTTACGATATTTTCTATCGTAGCAGCGTTGGAAATAGGTTCTTCCATTTCAATGATATGAGTCTGGCATTTTTTGACTGCTTTTATATCTTCACTTGGGATTTCATTACTCGTATTATGATAATTTTGTGAATCGTTATCTTTCAAAATATTTGCGTTTGGATTCAAATTGAAAAAAAGATCAATATCTTCTGAATAGCTCTCAATAGAAACCACATCAGGTTCGGAATCTCCACAATTACTATTTTTTTGACTTTCTTGGTAATAATTCTCGGTTGTTGAATTGTCCAGAGAATACTCATTCACATGGAAGTTGTTCAACATAGAGCTACTATTATCATTTTTGTCTTCATAATCAGAATTTTTTTGTGTTTTCAAAGATGTATCCAAAACAATGCTGTCATAATCCTTTGTTTTTGAGGCAATTTCATCCGTTAATCGAGTATCTATAGTAAAAATATCTTGTTCAACAAAAAAATCCTTTTCCTCCACGCAATATTCTAATATATCAGTATTTGAATTATTTAATTGGCATTTATTATTATTTAAAACAGTTTTTTTATGCTCTTTATCTTCAATTTTTGAATGAATTAATTCATCAATGTGCTCAAATGATTCTATAAACCCAATTTTGTTTTCACCATTTAATTTACAATCTTCAAGTTTACTATCTTGAATATTATTTTCTTCATCTTTTGTTTTATTCGTGTAGATACACACATTCACAGGGTCGAAAAACGCAGGATAGTTTACGTTATCTATTTTAAGACTGTGTATCTGAACGATATTTTGACCTACATCTTTGGGTATATAATAATTCGATTGCGAAAATTCAGAGCAATCGTTTAAAGAATCGTAGATTATGTCGTTTTCTAATCCGTTTAATTGAATATGTTTTTTATCATTTTCTACCTCTAAACCAAGTGATTTCTGATCAAAGCTGCAATCGAGATCCTTTTGATTTTTGGAATGATTAATGCATGGTAAAGGCAATGGCGTTTCTTCCGTATCGCTACTTATTGGGCATATAACCTGTTCTATGGAATCATTGATATTCTCTATAACAGGGGATTGAGTTATCATCTCAATATTAGTAATTTCATTGTTTTCAAAATCCTTTCCGCTATCATCTGAAATATTTTGGATCAAACTACAATGTAATTCTTCTGGTGGTATTATATCATCTAGGTTTTCCAATAATATATCTTCTGTGAATTCGTAATAAGAAATTTGAGGATAATTTATTTTAAACAATGATCTGTTCAAAGAAACATCACTATTTGTAGACAATCCAGGATTAAAATACAAAAATTTATCTTTCACAATAACCAACCCCTCTATATACTCCCGATTTGCGACAATAGAATCAAATTCAAGTTTTTCAGACTTTTCCTTTGCCTTGTATTTATGAATAAACTCTTTTCCTTGTGATGTAGCAGATTTTATTTTTTTTAAAAATTTGCTTTCCTTAATCAATTTTGAATCATTTTCAACATAAGATTCAAAGCCATTTGGCATGCAACAAAAGTATATTTGTGTTCGAAAATATTGAACCATATAACCGAACTCTTCCACACCCATGTTTAATATAGATCTAAGAGAGGTATTGTATAGTGATCTAAAAAAATGGTGGATAAGATTAGACTTCGATATAAGGTTAAATTCGCCATTTCTATTGGATTTGTAATCTATTTTAAACTGTTCAAGCACAATTTCAGCTCCATCAAATACAATCGTAACTTTTGGATCGATCTTTTTATCATAATTCGTGGAGTCTTTATTTGTTGGATTTTCAACTAAGCTCCAACATATTATTTTTTTGATTAAGCGATTAACTTCTTTTAAAGTCATCCATGCTGTTTTTTCTATATATTGTAAAGCTTGCAAATATGGCCCCTCTAATCGCATGTTTTCTTGTAAATATGTGTAAATAGCCCCGATTTCATCCATTTTTATAGCTATCTGTTTAGTTATAGTTTGAATGATTTCTATGTTGACTTTATGATTGTTCTTTGTGTCCTTTTTACCTTCCATGATACAGGTATCTACTATGTTTAATAACAGCTGATAACCCATCGATTTAGACTTATAATTCAAGATTTTCTCAAGAATATCCTCTGAAATTTCATTAGAATTTATAATTTCGATTTTTCCCTGTTTAGAAATATTAGACTGAATAATACCGAGCATATAAAGAGATTCATTGAATAATATATTGCTTATATTGATATATTCAGATTTAATTTCATCTAGAAGCTTTTTCATATCACCAGATTTATTTATTTTCATCAATTTGATTGTTTTATCAATCATTGAAAATAAAGTTGAAAATTCAACATTTTTATTGTGTTGGTTTTCGGTATAAGCTGATTTTTCAAATATGAATGTATTCTTATTGGAAAGACCATCAAAAAATATTTGTACACTTGTAAATACCAAAGGCAATTTTATAGATAAAATAAATACTTCCAAACATCTGGGTGCCATATTTTCTGAGGCATGCGCATCGTCTGAAGTTAAATCCAATAGTATCCTGTTCAGTTGAATAATAAATTGAAGCAAATTTTCTAAGATTGTACTTTTTTGCTGTGATTTCATATTTTCTGTACAATAATCAAAAATAATATTTTTCAGTCTTTCTTCATATTTTATAATGGAAATAAATTCTTCTGATTGGCTTTTATCAATATATTCGTATTGAGAATTGAGGATAAGAGAGATTAAAATATCATTCCCGATTGACTGTAACGCTACGTTGTTCTCTATAAAATTAGATATGATGAAATCTTTTTTAAAAACATCCAGACTAAATGGTAATATATGTTCTTCCACATTTTTATATTTTTCTTCGGTAGCTTCGAATAAATCTATATCTCCAATATTGCTAAATTTAATATTTGTGAAGCTTTTGAGAAAATTAGATATGATTATACTTGCTCTTGATCTTATTATATTGATTATATTTTCGGGACATTTTTTTTCAATATATTTATCAACTATTTGGCATAAATCCACTTTCAGCCCTTC
The DNA here is from genome assembly GCF_057557595.1 of Rhyacophila brunnea. Taxonomy (NCBI): domain Eukaryota; kingdom Metazoa; phylum Arthropoda; class Insecta; order Trichoptera; family Rhyacophilidae; genus Rhyacophila; species Rhyacophila brunnea. Next base: position 3,085,049 of record NW_028233078.1, on the reverse strand, counting down.
TTTGTCAATATTTTCAATCGAATAGCATACGTTTCTCAAGAAACTTTGCATATCTTTGACGTTTTTCGATATTATCGTTTCTGTGCTTTGAGAGGAATTACTTTTTATTTTCGACACATTTTTATGTTTAAATGTGGCATTTGCCATGTTATTGTGCACAATAATAGATTTATCAATCAAAATCTGGTATGCAAAATTCTTAACATCCTCTTTAAGATTTAGTACATTTGAGAATATCACATTTCCTTCATTTTGCGCAAAAGAAATTTCTGATAAATAGTTTTCAGCAGTTGAAAATAAGCATTTTCCTATAAGTAATAAACCCATCATCTATTTTTTAGTATCTCGCTGTCTACTTTACTTTGGGGGCGAAAAATTTATCAAATTTTCTTGTTATAGGAATTCATATAAGAAAATTATAGAATTAACGAGAAAACGTTCATAATTTAAGAAATAATTCAGTAATTTATATTTATTTGATCATAAGCACACATATACAATAAAAGTGAAAAAATGAAAAAAACTATGATTGATATTTTTGTTAATACAGCTTATTTATGGTCGGCTATGTAAATTTAATTTTAAGAAAACATCAATAATGAAAAATACATACGATTCATATTCCATTTTAAAAATTAAAATGCACAATGTGGTGACTTCTCCTTTATATGTATTTAATTTTTATATTCTTTAAATATTTTATGTTCAATCCATACAGTTAATTAACAATATAGATAACGAAAATGATTACAAGTAATCCAGTCTAATCATAACACATTTCATTGTATATATCTTTGACTACTTTCAAGTAAAATTAAAATTGTATATTTAAATCACTTGATTCAATTACAAGGATATTCCAAGCTGGAACTATTTACTACGCTCTGAAAATTAATCTAAAATATAACCAAATAGGAAATATGAAAATACAAGTAATTTATATGTTATATTGGTATATATTGATCAAATATAAAATAATATATATTTGATTTATTCTTTAAAGCAAAAAAGGGATTTAATTAAAGATATTTTGAAATTGAAATCCACAGAAACATCGAATTTCCCCTTTTTTTGCTTATAAGAGCAAATTATGGGATTATCGAAATGCTTTTAATATTCATTTTGTTTAAATACAATTTAAAGCATTTTTATATAAAACTACATTTTCTGTCTAAATAAATTTCATAAATAATTTTTTTATCGTGTGTATATCGGACTAATCATTATTTTATAAGAAATTTTATTGATTTTTCATGCCATAAAGCTGCGTCAAAATTGAAAATTACATAGAAATTCTAAGTCTCAAAAGCAAATCACCAATTTCATATGATGAATTGAATTATTACATTTAAAAAAGCATAGTTATGAATAAAAAATTTAATTAAAGTCTTAAAAGTTATATATCTATTTTTTAAAAAAAAATGGTCATGTTTTTATCGACACGGCCTAAGCCATTTTTATTTTTTAAAAGGGGATGTGCCAATTTTCATTTATGGTGATAGAATATATATTTGGCATTAATTAGCATCCTTTCATTAATTAAAGTCAAATATTCGTTTTTAGAACAGACTTAAGCGATTTTACACAATAAAAAATAACCTAGAAGAATTTTCAAAATTCATGTATGCTGAGTTTTTAGAATTCATATATTTTTCTAATTATGAATAAAATAAAAGAGGGTCTAAAAAGGCCATGAAAATTTAAAATAATAGCCCGAAAATTGCACGTGAGAAAAATACATCTAAACATATATTTTTTTCGTCGGTTAAATTCTAATAATAATGCATCAAAATTAATTATTAAAATAAGTGGTGTAAAAAATATTTAATAAACGAATATCATTATATTTTCAAAAGGAATTTTGATCCGTTTTTATCCCTAATATTCCGCAATAAACAATGGGATGGTTGGGTGGTGTAAATATTTGAATTGAAATCTTCAAACTAAATGATTAGAGTTTAGAATAACCACACGCAAATTCATTGATAACTTATCAAACTGGTAAATAATTATGCATATCTACACTGAATACACCAAAAACTGTTAAATATACCGATTATAAAAGTAAGCTTTCGGCTTTTAACATACACTTGATTGTGGTTCTGACCAACTTGACTCATTTACCGAACGCAAGTGCAAGTAATCAAAGCCAGTATTGGTATGATGGGGATATTTTCCCCATAGCGGTAACCCGATTTCCGTTTCGATGCCTTTAATATTTTTCTTGACATGATCCATGATAATAAGGTGTATAATAGTCGAGCCCTAAATTTATTTGTTTTCATGAAATCTTGTAAATATTTTTTTTCTATTGATTTTATTTAAAGTAATTTCTTTCGCCTAAAAAAAGATTATTTTGTTAAAAAATTGTACCATTATAGGATTCTATTCATTAAAGAAACCATTTTCTTGGTAATGTTATGCAAATTCTTTTTTTATAAAATATATCAACTGAAACTTTAACTTGTCATGAATTTGCCGCTGAAATCTTTTAAATGCATTTCAACGCCCAAATAATTATGCTACTATTACCAATAGATAAAATAAATTTTATTGCTTTATCAGGTAGGTCCTGGTTTAAATTCATATTAAATATACGTGACAAAAGATTAGGCATAAAAAAAATTAAATAAATTTACATGGCCAAACATCTTTTTATGATTTGCAACTTAGTGACTAAAACCTTTAGATTCTTTTTTGACTAGATCCAATAAGCACAACCTATATGAAGAATAGATATTATGATTTAACAATCCCAGACGAGACAAAAATGCAGAAAAAAGTGTTAAATTTGAAAATTTTATAATGATAGAAAAATAATACCCTATTTATGCCATATAAATAAATACTTTTGAATAATATAAAGAAAAAAAATACAAGGGTGAAGCTTATATCTCGTAGACATCATCATCATAAATACGTATCTTAATTTTTGTATTTTAGATAATTTGCCGCTAAAAAATTACAAAGCGATAACTGATTGTGCCGTTAAAACATAGTTTTAAGAAAAATATTTTATCATAAATGTTTCTAAAAACATAAAGAAAGGAAAATAAACATTTAGAAACTATATTATATGAACTTTAGCCCAGAAAACTTGAAGTCGATTGGAATTGAACAGTTTAAAGATCTGGGATATAGGAATAAAAATAATAAGAAATTATTCATAATTTAGAAATAGTATTAAGGATTATCATTTACTCTCTTATATTTATAAGAATTTATATGTATGTGATTTTTTAAGGAACCTATCTCCTGAATTATAAAATTCCATAAGTAATATGTGCTCGAAAATACTTAAACTGTAGACAGTAGTATTTATAATATAAAATCAAAGGTTGGAAGTTAAAATTTAGAATTTTATTTTTACATTTTCTTATATTTTTTAAAAAAATTTATTGTGGATTCGTTTTTTATGATCACAATTATGTTTCTTGATTGATTTTGCCTAATATTTTCTAATTTAGCATTATAAATGAATCATATAAAAAGCAAGCTCTTTATCAGCAAAAAAACCTTTTTGTTTTAAGTCGAGTATTATATTAAATTAATCTCAATTTTTTTATGATTTATCTAGATTTAATTTTTTTGCATGAGATGATAATGAAAGTTCTTCAAAATCTCGTCAATACATATTTGAATTATTTATAGATTGTGAAAGGCTAAAATAAATGGTCAATATTATATTATAATGGTTTGTAATCATTAATATCTGGATTGAATAAAGTGATGATTATATATAGATTATATCTATAAAATATACAAAGAAATATTATTGTTTTATTTTATCATAATTCTGTACTTTTATTTATGGTAGAATCAAAATCGATTTAGTAAAAATATGGCCGTTTTTTTGACATTGAACATTTCGATTTCAGTGTATACGACTTATTAAATTATATATAACTCAAAGAAATTTTCCAATATCTAATAGTTCAATCACATCCCAATATTACGTTTTCTGTTGTATTTATGCTTTCAAAAATTATATAATCAAATAAATAATTTTAAATAGCCGGTAAAAATACACAGTATCGTACTTAAGCTTTTTACATATTTATAAATAAAAACTTATTCGAATATAAGTTTATGCTGACTAATATTGTTATAATTCTGTGTGATGTTTTCCAATACACAATACTTAAATAATTAAATGGATAATACTGATTGAAATTTTTATATTAATTTATGATTTAATTTTGCCTATTTTTGTATTAGAAAACATCACACAGAATTAAAACAATATTTGTATGCATAAACTTATATTTGAATAAGTTTTGTAGATACTTTCCTACGTTTTCTTTCACAAAACACTTATTATCTGGTTTTATGTTTATGTTAAAAATCCACTAAATTGCACAGATAAACAATAAAAACGTCTAAACCTTCAAAAAAAATACAAAAACCTTTAAACTAGCAATTATATTTATATTTTCCCTAATGTATCTTAGAATCTTCTTTTCATGCCTAATACACATCACCTTTATTTTTTGACGGACAAATTTTTGCTAATGGAGAAGGCACTTTGTCAATGTGTTGGTTCTATTGGCAAAGCTAGATTTTATGAAAATTTTTTATTAGCGAAATAGTTACATCAAATTTTCTATTTTACAAAATGATAAAAATAATTGTGTCCATACTATAAATATATGATTTCGTTTCTAAATCTATAAAATACTTTCTAAAAAAAGATATTCAATATAAACTTTTACCCTAAAAGAAGCTATAAAGTCTTCAGATGTTGCAAAATCCGGGTGCATATTTCTTTCGAAAATCACAAATCATATATAAATAAGTTTGGCTAAAAAGACAGTAAAAATTGAAACACAAAGCATGATTTCAGACGATGCTGCATTTCACAATCGTAAAATATAAGTATGTTGTCTCACTATTTGTGATAATATTGTTTTGGCTTTTTTGTGGTTTTGATGCTGTTTAAGGATAATCCTGAAAACAAATACGATTGAAAATACGCAAAATAATAAATAAAAGCAGCAAAGCTTTATTATATATGAATTCTGATATTTAATTCGTATGTAGTTAAAAAAATCAACTTGTTTAATATTTCTTTAAGAAAATATAAGATCAAATTATAGTAGTCTATTAACTATATTATTAATGATAAATATATTTATGCATAATTTGTATGAACAGCTGAATATTTAAAATAATTTTGGCATAATAAAATTAATAAGAGTGATAGAAATTAAAATCTTTTCATCGATATAATCATAAAGTTTATGTTGGATCTTTTTCCTATAACTTTTATATGTATTTTTGAGGATTTGAGTTTTAGACTTATGAAGCATCTATTAATACATAATTTATTACAACTATAATATAAATTTTTTTTTGTGAAACGGTATATATATTCTTATATACCTTTTATGAACAAATTTTCTTAATTGAAATAAAGTTTTTAAATTTTACATCAAATTTAAAGTTGAACTGTATGTTATTTCAAAAAATCTGCACAACTAACTATACTATTTTAAAATATTTTTTTAGAATAAAATAAAGGCTTCTTTTCTTATTATAAATTCACAGATATGAAAAAATTTTCATCACATTAGAATGATTAAAATAAAATAGAAAATCGTTGATTTATGAACATAGATTCTTGTTCACCACCAATCAATTATAACCAAGCACCACATAATTTGTTTTTTATTTCGTTTTCCTTCTTTTTAAAAATTATTGTATGATCCATGGATCAATAGTGTATATGTCATTTTACGCATTATTAAGAATTGGACGCTTGATTTGATTTCTTGTTTATAGAGATTAAATATTCAAACGATTATAGTTTCTAGCATACAAATGAACTCGTATATCCAAATTTATTCAATTTTTTTCTTGAGTTTTAGGGATTTTCTGATTTTTAAAGCCTTAATAAACTTTATAAGATATTCAAATAAATAAAGAATTCAATTAAAGTTATTATAGATACTTTATGTATTTATTTTTTTTCGCCTAAAAAATTTTGAAAAGAGGTATAAAGAAAGCCCTATAAATAGAGGTATATATAAATGGTATAATCAATGTTAAATTTAGAGGATAAGATGATTTATATCAAATTTACCATTGATCGGATTAGATTTGAAAAAAAAATATAAATTATACAAACAGCAAAAATTAAATATAAAATGTTTGATATTTTGTATATGCAGAAATAATGTTTTAAAAGATTATATAATTTTTATTAAATAGAGTAAATTTTAAGAAAATTCATTATAATACTTTTAAGTAAAATAAATCGGTAAGAAAAAACGCTTGATATTTACAAAAGTGCACAGGCTTATTCCGAAAAATAAGCGATATTGCGGGGTAAAAATAATTTATTAGAAATTTCAATATAATAACAGCTTTATTATATATGTCAAATAAAATTTTTCGCTAAAAACTGATTTATCTAGAGCTTTCTATTCTAATACAAGCCTATTTACGGTTTAAATACACAGGAAATTAAAATGAATAAAGTGAAGGCCTCAATTAATATTAAAATATACAGTTAAATGTGTTATAAACACTTTCCTGGCTGTGATCAAAATTTTCATTAGTATAAGCCCTAAAAAGTATATTTTATGCTTAATTTATCATACTAAGAGATTATTTCATCTAAATAGAGATATGAATACTATCACAGGAAATATAACATTACATGGCAGGATACAAACTTTAATGCCATTATCTAGGAAATAAATCTTAAAAATGATGGCTTTTTCAAAAGTCACACTTGAGTCATTCTACCCATCTTACAAACATATATAAAAAATTAAAATAAGCCTTAAGCATAAAGTTTTCTAGTTTACGAAGAGTTCTGCGCTAAATTCAGCCTAAACTTAGTAAAAAAATTCGACCATGCCGAATATTAAAGACCATATAATGATTCGAAACACTTTATTCTCATTCTTTTATCATTTATTAAAAATTTTGAGTCCACATTTTACATTTTTTACACTTTCTTTGCATAGATAATCGATTTAAGTTCCCTTCTACTCACTTTTTTATGGTACCTTTGAAGGCGGAAAAAAAATATTTTTGCCATAGTCGAAAATAAAACAGGATCATCCGTTAAATATATGCTTTAACCATGAAAATATGTAGGCACTTTAAAGACAATAATATGAATGGTTTTAATATACCCATAAATCGGGTCATCACTTTGGAAAACATCCAGATCATACCAATATTGCTTAAATTTACGTTATATAGACTATTTTGGATAGTTCAGCTAATAAATCAAGTTTTTTTTTGTAAACAGAAAACCTTACTTTACCTAGTGCTGTCTCTCAGTGTTTTCCTATTCCTTTCTGCTAGGCGTCATATATTACCAGGAGCTAACCAATAAATTTAGTTTAATTCAACAGCGTAGTTGTATTTTTAAATCCTATTTATCGTATCCATGTTTGAATGTTTATTTTAGAATGCAAATTTTTTTAATTCGACGAGGATCTCTTAAAAAAATGTTTTTTCACATCTAGACAAAAGAAATCTTGTCATAAATACTAAATTTTCAGACTCAAAATGTAAAAAATGATTATTATATAGATTTTATCCTGTTATATTATATAAAAATGTATTTATTAAGGCTTTTTTTTATTATAAAGGTATTTACATCGGCTCGTTTATTTATTTTCAATAATTATGTGACTACGAAAGATTTATAGCATAGAAAATCCGCAAATCATGCATATACTTTGTGTTGATATCAAAAAAGATTAAAAAGGTTTATAATAAAAATTACTTTATAATTTTTCATGTACTTGTTTTTTTCCTATAATGGCGGGAAAATGGAAATTGTTTATATAAATTGTGATAATTTCTAATCCTTAATATGTTCAAGTAACCCATTTTTATCAACTTGTAGCTTAAAATTTGCCTTAGAGATCTATAATCTTATTTTAAGAAAAATATTATGTGAATATAATACTTTCTTCGTGTGATTATTAGATGGATAAAAATGGTTTCCATAGGACTAGCAAATATTAATTTTATAGATATACAAACTATAGTATTATATTTAAATCAATTTTCAAATCAATATATAATGTATTTTTGCAAGAATTTATAATAAAATGCGTCAATTGACTATTTTAAAAGTTTACACATGCGTTATTCAATTTTTGAGACAAATCGGTCAACAAAAGGATAGGAAAATGTATAAAAAAATGATATTAAGCATTATAATCTTATCTATATGTGTATAAGAAGTTAAAAATATAAATATAAAAACGCTATAACAGGCCATCTTATAAACCTAAAATATATTTAATTTTTAATATTATAACAAGCATATGTACTTTTTTTAGATCTATGCGATGCTTTAGATTCCCAATAGATGACTACGATTAAATTATTTTTATTATTGGCAATTTAATGAATAAATAAAGTTCAATTACATTTAGAATCGCGCTTCGCATACCAGAAATTGTCTAAACATCAGAGTTATTTTTAAATATCTTGGATCATCTATATTTATGATTTATTATTCAACTATCGATAAAAAAAACATTTTCCGCTTTACTCGTAAAAATAATAATTCATACCATTACATTTACTTGCTGCATAAAATAAAATATGAACCTTTTGTGATTATAACTTGGGCTTCTTGAATTTATTAAAAATTAAGGATGCGTATTTAGCGTTATTTTATATTATTAAGATTACTAAGCCCAATTATTTTAAATTATAGGAATTTGGTGTTTTAATATTTAAAAAAAAAGTTAGTAAACTGTTTTAAAATCCAAAATTTAATAGTTCATTATTTTATATAGTATAAAGTAATTTTCATTACATATTTGCTAGTACGACCTATGATTTTTTGTTTTTTAGAAGGTCATACTTGTTAAATAATATAAATCAAAAATGAAATATATTTCATATACGACTTTCTGCTTATTATTTTTGATCTCATGACGTAGTATTTAAAATATTTGCATTAATTATCCTTATAATTCTAATTCAAAAAAATAACAATATATCTATGATAATAAAAAATATGTTATATTTTTTTTGTAGTGTATAGTTCAACGTCTATATTTTATTTTTAATTCCTAATAAATTGTGCCCTATTTCTAAACATTTTGTTGTTTTATATATTTGATGGTTCCTTCTGTTAAATTAAAAATCGATCCACATTATAATCGGTAGAAAAATGGGCATGATTATTAAGTTTTTATTTATTTATTTGTTTTTAGTTTAATAATGTATTATTAGCGAAAGCAATTTCGTAGCCCTGCAAGCAGCATAAGTCTTAGGCTATTAGCATAGATTAACTTATAGTACATCATGTTAAAAATATACCATCTGGCTCTAAATAAAATATGTGCTTCATATGTTGTTTTATTTAAATGCAAGCTCATAATTTTGCTTTTATGACTTGGTATAATACAATATCATTCTATTTTTATGCTTAAGGTGCTTAAAATACTTAAAATTTTTTGTAAAGTGAAAGAATTCTAATATTTTTTGATATGCATTTCCTTTTTATGGCTCGAAAGTATTTTTATATTATACTTTCATATTTTTGTTGTTTGGGTTTTAATTGACAGATAATTTATATTCTATTATCCAAACTATGCCTTAAAAGATATATTTTGGAAATACAAATATAATTTTGGCGTAAGCTGAATGATCGCCATTTTACAATAGTATAAAGTATTTTTAGAAATATTATCAAATTAAATATGTACGGTGTGTCAGCAGCTTGAAATTAGTCTGCAATTTTACATATTCTTAAATTATGCTTGAATTTTATTGTATATTTAATTTGTGATTTTATAGGGTACAAAATATAACTTATCCCAAATGACACATACTTCAAAGCTAATAATCTATGCGTGCTATTACTCAGAGATAACTAATCTATTATTTCACAAAAATAAAGGACGAAACGATTTTAATCGGGTAATATTCAGTATTTAATAAATGTTTTTATCTGAATGCACTTTAAATTTTAAAATTACCTTTGAGTTTATATAATTTAGTTTATAACTAGCATAACCTTAAATATTAATAAGGAATTAAATTTCTGGCATTTGATTTATTTTAGGGTACATTCGTGTTATTTTCGTTCTGGTATTTAGCCTATTTAAATTTGTTTTTGATATTTACTCTACCTTGTGCTAGGATTTATCTTAGTTTCTTTATAATAGCTGCTCTTCAACTCAAGTAAAACAGAACTGATCTGTCGAGCATTGATAACGAAATATTCAGACAAATCACGATTTTCGAACTTTTTTGAAAAATTATCGGCTCTAGATATATCCATGAAGGATCCTAAAGTGATTTGTTCTATACATATTTATCTAAAAGTCTGATTGAAATATTTTTTAAATGATAACAGTGAAAATTTTAACTAAAAAATGAAATTGTTACAATACAAATTTGTAATACTAAATTATTGGTCAAAATAATGTCAGAATGAATATTAATATATCGAAAAAATACGAAAATGTATTCTGCATATTTCCTTCTAAAGTTTTATAATGTGATTATATAGGGTACTCACCATTTTATTTTATTATATACGCGGATTTCGGCGGCGTAAAGGGATTACAACAATAAATAAATGTTATATTTTTACCAAAATCAGGAAAAATAGCTAAAAATTGTTTTCTTTTTACTTTCTTAAATATCCCTAATGGCATTTTTTTAACAATTTACAATTCAGAACGTTTAAAAAGTAAATATTATAGCCAATTTGTGTAAAATTTATTTCCAATAACAGTTAATTTAAAAATAGATTATAGTTATAAATTATTACCTACATTTAAAATTCGTTTATTCTCGTATCCATATATTTAGCGCAACTTCTTATTTTTTGTGTTTTCTTTCATATATCTTTACTTGTAGTCACTATATTATTGTTAATTTCAGCTATAACACCTTGGGGCAGCACTATTCTATGTGTTATGATTTGCTAATTTAATCTTAATCTTAATAGTTATATAAAATAGAATATGACAGAATAATATATGCATAAATTTTCATTATTGTTTTATATATAATAAGTGATTCCTGTTATATCATCTTATGCTTTATTTGAGTCGAAATAAATTATTTTTGTATGAATTATTCATTAATAAAAAACCTTTTATTTTCATGCTTTAGAATTAGCATGAAAATACATATAATGCGATGAAATATGTTTTATTATCTTTTTTTCTATAATTTAGTTTTCTTTGACTTTTTTTTTATTCAAGGTTTATTCGATTTGAGTCGTTTTTCACATTCCTATAGTAAGGATATAAAAAGCACAAATCATTAGAAAGATGTTTGTTGCGGATTTTTTTTCCATATACTAGTATACAGACAATTTTCTTTCAGATTTCTATAAAAAGGTAACAAACAAACATAAATGAACATTGGACTAATAATTCCTATAAAAAATTGTTGCTGTTAAAAAAATTAATTTATATGATATATTGGGCATATTCAATCAAATCAAACCACTACCTATTTTTATAAATCTAAAATATAACTAATTTGCGTACTTATTAAATACTATTGAAGTAACTTAACAACCGTAATTGTATTTTTATGGTTATCATTAACAGCTGATAAATTTAAGCAATTTTAATTATAGCGTTCCCGTTCAACCATATCATTAATGTGTAATTCTTATGTTCTGGTTTGAGATAATTGCAGCATGTATCAGAACAAAAGGGTTAAATTTTGTAGTCAAGGAACTATAATAATTTGATGCAATATTTTCCTGTCCAATTTATTCGAGGTTAGATTGCAGGCTTAAAAATATATCAGTAATATTATGATTTTTTATCAAAATAAAAATGGAGAAATATTATTGATTAAATTAGCAAGTAAATTTATATTATATCTTAGAAAATTAATTTTCGTTCTTTTGAACAACAAAATCCCTGCGGCTTTTTTGTACCTATTTATAATAGTCGCAATCATAAAGTTGTCCAGTCATAATTATTAACAGAATTTAAAAGAAAAAAAGGGGGTTTTATAGGCAGAGAAAGAACAAATATTACAGTTGAACATTATTTAAAAAGTTAAGAATATTAAACAAGAAAAAATAGATGCTTAAATCTTATAATAGGAAATTCTAAAGATAACAAAAAAAATGAATTATTTATTATTTTCAGCTTTATTAGAAAAAACAATATCAAAATATTTTATTTGCTTTTATATCAATTTATACCAAAATACAAATAATGCGTTCACTTTTAGGCTCTAAAAAGTTAAATTTTCTTGAAGTAGGAATCTTGTCAATGATAATGAATAAAGTCTTTTCCTTAAAATTTATGAATAAAGTATATACTTTTTTAATCAAGGCATTCCATCACCGTAACATGTTTAAATAATATCTTTGAATTTGCTTTTACAATTAATATTTTACCCAGAAGACTTTCATAAATAGATATCAATACCGCTGGATCTTTTTCTTGTCAAAAAAATCTAGCCAATAATTTTAAATCACACTAACTTGAATTCAGAAAGTATTTTTATTCTGAATTTATTATTAAAATCTTTTTTGCATCACGACATACATTCTTTAAAAGAAATAAATTTGAATTTAGACTAAATAATTTATTGATGTTTTATTGCTTGTTATGTTGAAACATCAAGAATTTTGGTGTATGAGTATTTCTATTCTACGCTTGTTGAACTTATAAAAAATTTTTTAGGTTATAATCACTTTTAAATAATTGTTAGTTGTTTTCTAAATTATTAAATTTTCATCGAATTTCTAATTTTGCATATAATGCAAAAAATATTTTTTTAATATCTTAGTGTGTTTATAACTTTTTTATATCAAAATATTTTAGTAAGAGACTATATCATTTTGCATCAAATACATTCAAAGATTGTTTTCTAAATATCTTGATTTATTTTGTCATAATTAAAGCACTATTGATTGTATAAAATATAAAGGCTTTAATAATTAAATACAGTAGTTTGATGAAATGATTTAAAGATTATTTTGAAAATTGTAATGTCTTTAAATTTAGTTAGGTTAAATATTTTGAGATATATGGGAAATTTTGAGCCTTAAAACCAAATAATTTGTATTTTTTACACTTTTTAATTTTGTGTATTTTAAATTATTTTAAATTTGAGCATATCATTTACAAATAAAAATGTATCGAATATTTTTAAAGGACAAACTAATTAACGGACCGAATATAATTTTTAAACTGCTTTAGATTTCAAGTGTTTTTAATGCATAAATGACCATATTTTACGGGTATTTATAATTGTCAATTATAGATATGATATATATAATTTTAAACGGATGTTATAATGTTGAAATAGTCAAAGTTATCAATTTATTATAATGTATATGATTTTAAAGAATAACCAGTGCTAAAGACACTTGAAAAAAAGAGTTATACATAGAAGAAGAGATAGTCAAAAATATGTTTATAGAAAACTATTAAAGTAAGCTTGAAGAAAACAAAATATTTTAATACAAAAATTAAAAATAAAATAACTTTTATGTGTAACCATAATATTTATAATATAAATAATTACCTTGAACGAAAAAATAATTCAAATGAAATTATTGATCACATATCAAGATCCCAGTATCCTGGTGGCGTTTTTGGTTTTACAAATTTTGCTTTGTGCCTCGAATTTGATTTACCCCCACTTTTCTTGGAGCTAAAATATTTTTTACACATAAAGCAATCTGTCCCCGCCATTTCATCTCTTTTATTTCCGCGAACACATTCATTAAACTTAATTATTTTACAGTCTTCTTTCTTTTCAATCCCTTTACTTTCTGTATTGTCTTTAGAAGTATCATTTGATTTTAAAGATTTATTCTCTGTATAGAGCTTCTCTATCCATTCTTCTAATGTTATATTGGTTATTCCATATTTTTTTAAAATATTTTCTTTGTACGTCGTAAGTTGATTGGCATTATTGTCCATAAAGGGCTTTGATCTTCAATATTTTCAATATTCTTAATGAAATAGAAAAGTTTCTAGTTCATTAAGAATTTAAAGAATTTACTTTTTTTTTGAGTCAAAGAGATAAATATATATAAATTATTCTTATTATCAACTAAGTTATTATAAATCCACAAAGATTGAATTATTATTTATGTTCTTCATTATATTATTCTTTATGATTAATTTTATGGCTATCCATTTAAACTATTATGATGTAAGATTATGATTAAAGACATATTTTACTTCGATTTACATTTTAAATATTGCAAAAATAAATTCAGCTCTTTTTTTATACGGAGCAGACTGTATCTGATTTATTTATTTCTAATAAAATCTACAACTCTGTTAAATTTAATGTTTAAATTGATATTTTTTGTTCATTACAATTTAAAAAATTGATTTTTACACTTTAATCAATACACCAGATTTTAATTTTTTCTAATGATTATAAGCCTAAAATATTTATTTTCTAATCCATTTTTTTCGGTGTATATTACGTTTGAAGTCAATAATATTAGATTAAATAGTAGTAAATGTTCATTATAGCTGTAGTAGATATAATTTTTGAAAATTTTAATTGCCAATCTTTATTTATGGTATTGAGCTTTTGATTTCAATTTTTCTTTTTTAAATATATCCATGCGATTCATTGTTTATTATATCGAATTTTTTTAGTTTATATATGTTTATTTTATCCAAAACATCATATGTTAAATTTTATTGTAGACATTATATATGGTTCATTTTATTATAGATCTTATATGTGTTTAATTTTATCCAAAAGATCCTATATTTAATTTTTCTAGATTGTATTTATATATGGGTTTTTTTAGATGATATTTATGTATAGTTATAGAATTTTCATGGTTATGGCCATAGGTCGTAATTTTAAATTCTTTAGTTGCTTATTAAATAAATTTTGATTTTTTTGATGTCCGAAAAAGCATCAAGAAAAACTTAAAGATGCTCCAGGCACTTCTCATAAAATTTTATTCTGCAATAAAAATTTTATTTTTTTGATGACAAGTATTGTGAAAGAATATAATTTGAATCTTGTAAAATAATTTACAATAAATTAGTAGTTACCGAATTCACGAATATATAACATAAAGGCAAGAATAAACTATACGTTTTTCTTGATACCGTTTACCTAAAAAATAGTTATTTTATTGCGAATCATGGTCTTTTATTATACTTTTCGGTTTTTTTGTTCGTTATATTTACATGATTTTCTTAATTGTCGACATTAAGATTTCACTAATATCCTGGTATGCTTAAAAATATCCTTTTT
This sequence comes from Rhyacophila brunnea, assembly GCF_057557595.1. NCBI lineage: Eukaryota > Metazoa > Arthropoda > Insecta > Trichoptera > Rhyacophilidae > Rhyacophila > Rhyacophila brunnea. The sequence goes on along the minus strand of NW_028233078.1, from coordinate 3,069,830 downwards.
AGCAGATAATGTTCTGTACTGAATCGTTATGTAAAAAAATTTAATTTGTCTGCTTTATGATTTTAAACCAACACCAATATTTTTTTCTCTAATTTTTCTACTTTCTGTAAATGAACTCGTACGACTACTGTTAACAAACTCTATTATGTTTTTATCAGCTGAACTCAAAACCTTGTATTTATATGTGACTTCTTTAACATTATAATTTATAAATTATCTTGATTCCTTGTACTTTTTTTAAATATCCTTCATGTATCAATGAAAATTATAGTAAAAATACACATGTTGTTTCTGTATTAATCTTCAAAAAAAATAGATTTTTTTAGTATTTTAAATGGCTTCTTTGAAGTTTTTTTGTGTCTATTTTATTTTCAATATACTATGAATCGTCGTTAAAAACGCCTATATTTTCATTAACGCCACTTTTGCAAATTGTGGATTTAATGATTAGATATCACAACTATATATATTTTAAATGACTTAAAATTTTTGTTTTCACGTCTTACACTAGATTTATAATGCGGTTTATTATTTTAAAAGGTTCAAGGCTGGTATTTGAACTCGTTATACGGGGGAAAAACACATAACATACTATTATCATCGATTAAAGTATTTTAGAGTAGTTCATTCTTTTTTTACCATACACATGAATACGCCATCAAATAATTCGATTAAAATAATAACATAATATAATTATAAAGTTATTCGGAAAAAACATCTTGAATCCACTTAAAAGGTATAAATAGCTCGAATATATATACTAATATCTTCATATGTTAAAATTTTTAAGCTTCATAAGACAGATAGAAAATTCAAAAAAAATCATTAAACTTCATTACTTATCCTTAAATCTATAGTGATCCACTTGAAAAAAAAGAGCAATGTTAAATAAATATAAGATTTATGTTTTGACCATGATAAAATATGTACAATGGAAGAAAATATAGCAAAGTTTCGAATCATCATTTGTAATATTTGAATGCATTAATCAATAAATAAAATATAATCTTATACGAAAACCCAATGCATTTTCATTGATACCTTATTCTTAAATTTTGAACAAAAAAATACAAAAAGCAATATATCATTTAAAAAATATATGTTTTCAACCTTTGCTAATTATATGCGTTATGGAAAATAAATCGTAATTATAAAACAAAGTGTAGAAACTTTATTTTTTTGACCAACATCCATATTTTATGTATTTTCCCCATGATAACTTGCATTTTTTATTATTAATTTTGATCACAGAAGCAACATTGATTCAAATCTTCATGAATAAAGGAATTACAATCATCGCAGTATATAGCATTACATTTGTCGCATATTTTTACAGATACCGAATCCTCGCAGATCCAACATTTACCCGTAGAAACGGCAAATTCTTTAAGGCGATACACATGGTGTATATTTCCACACAGATTCATGGTGTTTACGTTCATTGTTTCGCATACGGGGCATTCCGAAGGCAGATCACAAAGAAAAGAGGAGCACACAACACATTTAAATGCATACCCACAATTTAACATAGGCTTTAAATGACAAACACAAAAGGGTGATTTGCCTTTTGATAATTTTAAAGGTTCTGGAAAACCAATTTTAACAAGATCGACTTTAGAGTTATAAGCACATTTTGGGTTTATAAAAGATTCTAGTATAGTTTCAAAATGAAATTCATCAATTGGTACATGAAACTCACCCCCAGTTTTTTTACAGAGCTTCTTTAATATATCTAATTCAGCACACATATTGATCGCACTCACTTTTATATTATTAGAACTAACACTTTTAATTGCGTCTTCAATATCAAAAGTATCTTTTATAGAAACTGAAAATGTAATAATGAGCATCTCTTTAATATTTAATGAATTCTTTAAAACATCTTGTCCCGTTTCTAACGCATTTTGTAGAGAGAAATCCCCATCACCTGGCTTCTCTAAAAATCTAATATCAGATTGCACTTTATCATCTTGGATAATAGAAAGTGTTAACTTACTAATTGGATTTTCATCCTTAAACTTATAAATGAACTTTTTTAGTCTGTCTTTAGTAACTATTCTAAATGATGGAAGAAAATCATTCAAATCTATGTTGCGAGATTTATCTATAACAACGCATAGATGTCTAATTAGACCTAATCGTCGGACATTCTCTGATCCTTCTTTTTTTAAATTCCATGTTTTTATTCTTTTATCGTTCTGTCCATCTTCATTTGATTCCCATGATCGTCTGTATTTCTGTTCCCATGAAAAATAGTTGCTCATTCATTCAAGGCTAAGAAAATTAATTAAAAGATTTTCAATCATGTTTAATTTCAACTAACATGTAAATCGTGTATTTTTACGTTAAAAGAATTTATTTAAGATAAAAATCACTTTTAATTTCTGATTTATGCATAATGCATTCTTAGTAGGCCGATAAAATTACCAATACATCAATATCGAGATGAATTGTTTTTGGTTTATTAATTTTTATACATATTGGTTTTTTTCCCTAGTTTATATATTTATATTGATAGGGTTATCTCGAAATATAAAAAAAAGTTCACAGCAATCAAAAATTCAATGCAATAATAGTTATATTGATCAATTAATGCAGAAATGATTTTTTATGTAATCATACTAAGACACAAGAAATATATTTGTGGAGATCAAATATCATCATTCTAGGCTATTATATAGCACTTAAGCCCTTAGAAAGCCCCTTTCATGATAAAATATTTTCGCTTTAATTCATTTTTTTTGTGAAATTTATTGATAATTTTTAGTCACCTGATATATTAAAATAAGGTATTCCATTGCAAAAAAAGAAAATTTTTAGATTTACAATATTATCTTTTTTATTAAATTATTAAAAGCTAAAATTTCAATTTAGAATTGCATATAATTATTCTATTACCATTCTGGACTGTTTTTTAATGGTCATTTAGAATTCACAAATATAATCTTAAGACATAAGTTATCATAATGCTTTTTTGTTTTTTTTTACACAATACAAAAATCTATAAAAAGCAGAAATTCGTCTATTTTTATTGTTTAATTAAAACATATTGAAATTTAAAAAGATTGAGATTAAATCGATTTATAAAATAATTTTCGTCATATTTGGGAGCAATGTTATCACAAAATACCATAAGTCGCATATTAAGGATTTGGGAATTCCAGCTAGAGCGTATGCACAAGCAATAGAATTGAGAAAAATACTTAAATAAATAAATATTGAAAGAAGAATATGTATCACAAGATTAGAAACATAATAAGAACCAATAATTATCAAGAAAATCTGTATTACAGTAAAATCTAGATTGTTAAATTTTAATAGCTAAAAATTAAATTCATAGATAAATTATGTTTATAATTAAGTAATGGCCCACAATAGACAGGATATATAAAAAACTTAATGCATTGATGTTAACGCAAAGACTTGAACACATCTCATTTGGGAGAAGAAGAGCTGTTGATGAGATAGATCATGGGAAGGTATCAAAAGATACATCAAGTAGTTTTGCAATGTTCATAATGGACTGACTACGTCTCAATAGATATAATTGATTAAAAGAAACTTAACCCATAATAAAAAATAATTATCGATGTTAAAATGAGTCCTATATACTATTTAAAAATCAATATAAGAAAATGTAAACTTAAAATTTTCATTTTTTATTTATTGTAACTACAATAAAAAATTAAAAAAAATATAAAATTAAAAAACGATGTTTTATAGTGCTAAAATTGATTTAAACATATATAACTAAATCTAAATGTTATAAATGCTAAAATATTTTCTAAATACCATGTAAAAATAAATTTGAAAATATAGAAATCAAAAAAAGCAGTTTCGTAGCCTAAATTATATTTTTACTATAATTAAAAAACAATATAAAAAATTCTAAAAATTAAAAACTGTTATAAGGGCTAGAATTTATTCGAACTACGGTGTAAAAATCGATTCAAATATTTCTAAAAAAATTTTCATGCTATATAATGATAATATTCATTCTAAATATAATCTAAAAATCAATTTGAAAATGTGTATCCCCAAAAGTTGATTTTTAAAATACAATATTAGAAAAATATGCCATAAAGGTTCCAAAATCAGGCAAAACTACGGTAAAATTTATGAAAGAATAAAAATATCATACATGATAGAATTTACTATATTCCAGGTGCAAAAAATCAGTTTGAAAGTTAAGAACGTCAAAAATTATTTGTATACAACGTTATTAGAAATAAAAGACAGTAAAAAACATATTCGTTTTTAAAAATAAAAAGAAATAAAGCGGGATTATATAATATGAATAATAAGCCCTAAAATTTATCTTGATTTTAAAAAAAAATCTAAAATGTTTGCACTAAAAAGAATATTATTAAGAATATATTAATGTTTTCATGTATCAATTATATGCAGAGAAACTAAAATTTAGTCCCTGTTGCATTCTAAAAATTCTGAAATTCAATTTTAGTTAATATAATTAATTTCATAGTCAATCTATATTTCAAAATAATATTTACAGTTTATGACGTATTTTGGTTTAATCTTTATAAATAAATCGAAGATATCAGCAGAGAAATTATAGGAAAAAAACATTATACCAGATTTACACATTCAATTTTAAGAGCATTTAAGTCTTTTAAATAAATTTTTAGCCGTATATTTGTTTTTTGCAAACTTGATTCGGAAATTAGTGATATACAGCTATCAAACAAGGTTATAATTATAAGGATTTATGAAACTAGAATTAATTGTTTGATTAAAAACATTGAATTCTACTTTTTCATTAATCATAATCTTTAGCTAGACTTCGCAAAAATCTGCCAATAAGATTGCACTGGTGTTTATATGCAAAAAAAAATTACATCTCTTATAAAATGCGGCCTAAATAAGAAGTAGTAATAAATAGCCTATATATTTAAGTTTTATGAATATTTTTTTTCCCGATGATGGCACTATATTAGATTAGAAAAAAATTTGATTCGAAATTATTATTAATTTAAAATTCATCTTTTAGCATAATAAAAGACATCCTTAAACCTAAATTAATTTGATATTATTAAATTAAATATCTAAGATGACGAGTTATGCCTTTTTTTTGTTCTATTAAGACGCGGGGTATTGAGCTATGCATCATTAATTTTATCCTGACTTTAGTAGATTAGTATTTATGATGATATCTTCAAATCCCAATAGTGTGATGTACGCTTTAATGAATAAATTCAAATTCTTCACAAATCTCAGTATATGTCTTCCAGCCGCCTTTGTGTATCTAAATGTCTAGCTACCTATATTTTTGAAGTTTTTAGCCTTATTTGTGTATAAATCTCTTTTATAATAAACACGGAAAATGTTTTAAATCGTAAGTTCTTTTTATTCCTGTAACACATCAAAATTACTCTGTTCGATGTTTACGGTTATATTTGTTTTTGTATCTTTGTTGATTTTTTTTGCTACTGAATAAGGGTTATAAATAATATTATTTTTTATCCACAACAAACCTAGAAGATAGTTCTGTAGCTCCTGGCCTGTTTTACAACTTTTTTTGTGGGTAATTCTACAATTTTTGTATAGCTTGTTACTAGAATTTGAAAAAATAAAACCAGAATATAACCAAAACTTTATTTATACTACGATGACTTTTAACCTAAATCTATAAATTCCTTTATTATTTATATGGTTTTTCATTCTTCTTCATTTTGTAAATTTAGTTATTTTTTAATAATATAATTAGTTTCTAGGTATCCAATGGCCTTCTTCTTGTTGTTATGGTTCTAATATTGATTTCAAATTTATTTTAATGAGGTAAATGTTGTTTTTTTCTTCTTAAAAGCCAATAAAAAATTAGTTTCAGAAAATATTCTTTAGAATACATAAAAATAGTTAAAATCTGCCTGCCGATATATGTACTCTTTGCTTTCTTATCCTTGTCCTTTATACGCTTTAGGCAAAAAAAAATATTGAAATTTTCAAATACTTTGAAGCAATTATCGTCTATTTTTTTAAAAAAATTCAAATTTATTAACTTTCGGCTGTTTCTGACTTTATTACACATAAATAATATCCGAAAAAAAAAGCTTAAATGATTCATTAAGAAATACTAATATATTCTATGGAATTTTAAATCATAAATTTGATATTTTTTTCGTATTTTTTATAGTTGCTTTACGACAGTGTGAAAAAAGAAACATGAACTTAGATATAAATTGTTTAAATAATATAATATCTTGATTAAATTTTTAATTAATTTAACATATATATATTTTTGATAAAAAAACTATAAATACAAAATAAAAATGCAAATAAAATATGTGTCAAAAAAAATGCACATTGATTTATGAAAATAAGATAATTTGCTCGTATATTTTTTTTCATTTCGGTTTAAATCCTAATTGTCGATTAAAGTGAAACTAAAAATCTTGAATTTGTTTTATACCCCTTATTCCAGTATTTTCTGAATTTATAATTTTAATCTAATTGGATTTTATACATAAATATTCTGTCCTTTTTTTAAAAGCAGCAAAAAATATTCATAATTAATATTGGTATTATATGCTTAACATATATAATTCGAAAACATGTAATTTTTTATTTTATATATAAATAAAAATGTTGTTATGTATTATTCAAGAGTCGAACTTCTCTTTAAAAAGTCATATGTATAAAATTATAAGACGTGAAGTTTGAGGAATCAATGTCTTTGCAAAAAGAAAAAAGCCTGGAAATAAATATTAACTAACCCCAGGAATTTAATATAATCGAAGGGTTAATTTTACTGCAATTCATTTTAATATACATTACGGAAAAAAATATTTTAAATTCATAAATGACGAACAGGGTAGAATTTTCCTCGTCTTTATTTAAATGAATTCTATATATTATTTTATATAAATTTTGCGTGTAAATTACAGTTTTTTACTTTTCAAAAAAATTACCGCTAAATTTTTACTCAAACGAAATTTTTAGTTTTATTTGGTTTTTTATTGCATATGTATATTGAGTTTAATTATAATTTAATAAAATTTAACACTTTTTTATTTTACCCAAGAATAGGTTCGGTAACGGATTTCTTCTCATTCGTTTTATTTAAATAAAATATAAACATAATAATTTTTTTAAAACATTTTTATAACACATAATTATATAAGAAATCCTTTTAACATGAATAATAAATTTGTTTCGATATTTTTAGGCCTTCTATTTGTAAATTATTATTAAACTAGATAATGCATGTGGGTTATTTATATATTTTTTTTTAGAATTGAATCATCTAAATATATTTCAATCGTATTTTAGTAATATTTATGATCTATTTTTTTGTAAAATTCTAGATAGATTGATATTTCTTATAGTAAATAAATTTAACTATCGTTTGTAAATTATTTACAGCATTATTTGCACTGCAAATTTTTTTAAAATAGGTAATTATAATTCAGAGAAACTGATTATTTTTTTTAAAAAGTAAACTGTAAAACTTAAAATAACCTCATATGGTGATATTTCTTGCATCCCCATTTAATGATAGATAGATAAGAATTTTAGTTGCAAAATTTTTTTATAAACTTATAGGATTTAGCTTACATTTGTATTATCAAAATTTAAAACTCACATATTTTAGACTTTAAAAAATTTAGCCCAGATTTATTCTAATATTCACATTTTTATCATTATTGATGTTATTTATTAAGATTATCCCTAAATATACAAAACATACAAAGCGGCAGAATTATAAGAAATTTTTCAGTATAAATCTATCATAAATCAAGCAATTGTATATTTTTAACTGCATTCATTTGATCTATCAAAAATTAAATAGTCATAAAATTCCGAGTTATCCATAAAGTGTAAAGTTGTATTAAAATTCCGATAAATTATCTTTTTGTATTGAGTGAATATTGAAGATCTATATATACAAGAAAGTAAATTAGTTATATTAATGGAATAATTTTTATGGGTTAATTATCGATTTTTTATTTGAAAAAAAATAGTTAAAAAACCTTAAGCACACCTGTATTTACTTTCAACTATATTCTCTTCGATAATATCTATTTTCAGGATCTATGATTTTAGAGATTATTCATACTGTGGCATAAATATATTCCACATGTATATTTAAACTTCGAATTATTTTAAAAAACTTTTGTTTTATTATATAAAAACCGCATCTCAATAATGCAAAATATGTTAGAATCTTTATTTTGCATTTGTATATTAATTAAATTTAAATGCCATCAAATCCTATATAGATTAATGTTAGTTTTCGACGATTCTTATCTTATATATACAATTTACATCGATTTCTAGTTTATAAATACAATTTTGCTTCTCTTTATATATGAATATATCAAGCCTGACACATAATTAACCTTTCTCGTTATGATTCTTGTATCATATTTTATCTTTACACATTAATTTTCCAATATTTCTTTGAAATATACGAATATTGTGTGAATATATTGAATTTACATGGGTATTCTCAAACACTTAAATTTTTTTCCGTGACCGCATTTTAAAAAAAAATATTTAATAACCCCTGATGCAACTTAATTTCGTTAAATTATATTCCAATCATATAAAAAAACATAAATTTTTTCTGGTAAATTTGATTTTTTTTTCTTACCTGTTGAAGTATTTAAACAGTGAATGTTAATTTTGAAGATAGACGGGTATTCATTTTATTTTTAATGAAAATGGCTTGGTCGTAAAAAAAATGCGGTTTTATTCCTAAATAAATATATTTTATCGATTTAGATTCATTCATTCAATTACCTATTAAAAAAAGGTATTAATAGATATATTAGACATCGAGTTCATTTATCCAATCTGATATCTTGCATTAAAGCTACATATATTCTATTTTTTACTCAATGAATCATAAAAAATCCGCATTTTTTAAATAAATTACGTTATGTACCCTAGTGTTAATAATAAACAACATTTAAACAAAAAATTTATTGGTAATATGATACTAGTATCTTCGCAGATATAATTCATATTACATCCTCATCTTCAATATTTTATAATTCAGATTTTGCTAAATTTATTTAAACCAAATAAAGTTCGTGTGGTTTTTTTTTTATGATGAGTAATTTATATCCATTGTATCGCTTATATGAATCTAGTAATTTTTTTTGCACTTAAAATTTGCTTAATACCTATATTTCTGCATATAAATGCACAAATACATCCGCGATCTGTTAAATTATAATCATTTTAAAAAGATTTTATAAGGTCGATTCTGTTTGATATTAGTTATGCCAAAAAAATATGTTTTTATTCGGATTTAATGTTCGTCTTTTTCTATTTTACTTAAGGGGCTGATAAAAGGTTGTATCTTAAACCCTTAAAATTCGCTTAATAAAGGTTTATTGCGATCTGAATTCGCTGTATTCGTAGTGAGCCCTTAAGATATAGCATGATTTTTACCAATAATAAGAATGTTAGAAAATTGCGTTTTCTGATTGGTTTTTTTTTAATTTAAAAGATGTGTTTCGTCATTTTTCCAGTAATTTTTCTTTAGAAATAAATGTACAAATTTCTTGCATAATTTATTTAGTTTATTTGTATTGGATTCAAAAATATATATACTATCCTCTTTATTCTGTAATATTTATATTATATATGCAAAATCCTTTTATATCTTTATAGTTTCGATTACTCACTGTTATTCCACTTTCAACACATTATTTTAACCTTTAAATGGTTATTCTGAATAGTAGTACCTGGATCTATAAAAAATCTACAAGGGTTAACAATTTTATGTTGAAATTTTGATTTTTTGAAACTTTTTTTATAGACCACCAAGCCATCAGAATATATTTAAATACAGTTTTATATATTCACAAAATTTTTTCTAAATATTATATTTTTCTCGTTCTTAATATCAATTGCAAATATTTCTTTGGTATTTATTTTTTCTACACCTTCGATTCGATGTTCCAGATAATATTTTATTTTACACATTTTAGTTTCATCAATCCAAGTATTATTTTAAAGACATAATATAATTCTTATCCCGTTTTATTGCCTTCCACCATACTCCGCATTCTCTTACTCTATTTACAAAGAATTTTTGGCCTAATTAAAAGTCTGCTCATATTTTCTGTAAGTGCCATTTTGAAAATATACAGTCAAAATATGAAAATAAGCCTATGGATTTTTAAGCGCATACTTTGTAAATGGTACGTCTTCCTTTTATACTCGTATCCTTCAGTTCGCTTTATTACACCATATTGCTTAATATTCTCATTTAATGCTGAATTATACTGGTATTTAGCCCATTTTATTATTTGCGATATTTAAAATTACGTTTTAGAATTACTAATAATTCAATTGCATTTATAGATGCTTTCTTTTTTTAGTTAATCCTTCATTTAATATGAAATTTATATGATCATTTTATCCAATTTGTATGAGGCATAGAAATTTAAGAGTAGATACTATCTTATTATTCAATTTTAAGCACCACTAAGAATTGATTTTTACTTTTATTTGGGCTTGAATTTTAGCTTAACCAAGCCCTTAGGTTATATACAGCATCAATGCTGCTATTAGATCTTGTTAAAACTTAAAGTTATACTTGAATCCGTAATTTTGTATAGGTAAAGTCAATTGGGTTTGGCAATATCTGGACCTGCATTCTTTTCTAATCAATTTTGGTGATATTTTCGTCTTAATTTTTGAAATAGTTGATATATTGGTGGTTTGCACAGAAATTCCATAGAATTTAGTCATTTAGAAAATCTTTAAAAATAAAAAAAGGCATTGGTCGTTTCTTGCATAAAATTACATAGGCAATGTCTTTTATTTGAATTTAACGGGGTGCTTTAAAAATTCGAGACAATTTATATAAATTGTTTATTTATTTACGTGTATTTATCTTTTTTTTAGAAAGTTCGCATATGACTGTTGGGAACTTTTTGCTTATCTGATGCACCCCGCGTGTGATCCTTAAATTTTTCTGGTAACAGTTAGATCTCAGTGGATTAGGCCTGTTTTTACCAGGCAGTAGTTGATATGGAGGGGTCGTGATTCTATCTACTTCCCTTCTCTGGTTACTTATGCTACCATGACCACTCTAGAATTTATCATATCCTTTACTAACGGAACAGATTACATAATGATCGTGTACGTTTTCTGCTTCTTATACAGCAAACTCATGATTTATTCTCGGCTTATCTGTCTTTTTATATTTTTACTTTCTAGTTTCGACAGACCTCCTTCATGCAGATATTTCTCGCCTTGAGTAAATTCATATGAATCTGGTGTGCGATTCAGTTTGAACTCAAGCCACTTATTAAAGCGTTTCTAAAACACTGCCTCATGGCCCCCTTTACGGGTATAATAATCTTTTATCCAAATTAATGCATCAATTATAAAAGTAATATCCCAAAATATTATTCCTTTATGGTGACAACTTGATTATATATATAAAATCACAAAAGTAGATAAGTTTCAATAGTTTTAGTGTGATTAAGGCGAAACAGATTCTATTAATTTATAAAAAAAATTGCATATAAAACCATTTAAAAGTATAAACATCAAGAAATTATGACTCCGAGAATAAAAGAATTCTGTAAATTATATTTTGATGCATTGTAAAAAATATATTTACAATCTTAAATTAGCTTCTACTATACTTTTTTTTGGAATAAAAATTTAGAGATTAATTTGAATGATTAGAATAAAATCTTTTGGTTAGCTAAACCTACCAATAAACCATAGATTATATTGCATGATACAGGGGCTCAAAAGTGACTTAAAATAGCATTTTGATTATAATATAAATAATATTATTTGTAATTTATTTAAAAATGTATAATATTACAAAAACCATTTATTTTTTGAAATTTCATCTGGTAAATGGTTTAATTAATATAAAAAATTGTATATTTCTACCAGATTCGATTCGAAACAATCAACTTTTTTAATCATAGCAAGTATCTGAAAATTCAGAAAATATGCTTATATAGCGAAGACAGAAAAAAAGGTAGGTAACATTACGGATTTCACAGTTTAGATCTGTGTTTTTGTGGGTCTAAATAAATAAATTGGATTTTTCTTATAAAATATAATAAAAACGATATTATAATGATTTTCAACAAGCATGTTTTTTTATGATCAATAATTATTGATTGGTATATTTTGCAAAATCATTTTCAGGCCGCAACATCTTAATATATTGATCTTTAGGTTTTTTTTAATGAAAATATGCAAAAATTTGGCTCAAATTAATATAAAATGTAATTTTTGCCATAAATTTAAATAAGAAAAAAATCAATATAATTTATATTTGATTTTCTTGTCCATTTTAAATAAATATCTAGGCACAAGTGCTCAAACTTTCTACATCTGTAGTATTTACATCTATAAAGTTGTCTTTTTGGAAGTAATTGATTAAATTATAAAAAAGCCACGCTACTTATAGTGAAAATCGAAGTTTTGTTTATAGAAAAATAACGATGATCACGGGTGTAATTATTAACGTACGCTATAAAACTTCTAATTTATTTGTAACCATCATAGCATATATAATTAATGCGTAATAAAAAATATTATTTTTGTATCAGTAAATAATTATCATCTATTAGCATTCATATCACAAAAAAATAACATAAGATCGTATATATAAATAATCATCATCTTTAAGCTTCCACATTACATAAAAAATATAAAATTATGCATCTAATTTAAAGAATCATTATATTTAGGTTTGAATTTAACAATAGAATATTATAACTTGTATCTGAAAATAATTATCTTCTTTAGGCTTCAACTTTGGCTTAAAAAGAAAATGGCAAATTAATTAAAAGATTTATTTAGATCAATTACAAATAAAATAGCCATTTTATAAAGTTGCTCTATAATTATATAGAGTAGTTTTTATTTGTTTAACTTATTTTTATATATAGATATGATGCCTTAGGTCATAAATATTAAAGGAAACATGTTTGATAATTTTCTTATGTTCCACACATAAATAAAGTTACTATTTGTGGTTTAATACAAAATATTTAATATACAAAGCCATTTTATCATAAATATGAATACGGGGTAGAAACTGATGCAGTTAAAATACTATTATAATTCTAAAATTTTATATAAAAGGAAAAACAAATATTATTAAGAACGCGGCTGACCACGTCTAAATAGATCAAAAGAAACTTAACCCATTAATAATAAATTATTATTAAGAACGCGGCTGACCACGTTTAAATAGATCAAAAGAAACTTAACCCATTTATAATAAATTATTATTAAGAACGCAAAACAAAATCATATTTCAAGATTTTAATTTGTATTCGTTGAACAAAAGTGAATTTTTACATTAAATAAAAAAGAGTTTTAACAATTCATGTTTAACAAACAAAAGAAATAATTCTTGGTGGGTTGAATTATTTAAATATAATAAACAAGTTAATTGGTCATAAGATATTCATGAACAGATCTTAATAAATTTGTATTTCATTGAAAACATGCTTTAATTATAATTTCGCTTCGGCATAGGTCCAACCAAAAATTTATTCATCTAGCTTTCTGATTTTATCTTTTCCTATTCTTGGGTTATTTTTAAGCAATTTATCTCTAGCTTCTTTTCTATGGTCGTAAGAACAAGCGTGCCGATCTCCAAGCTTGTGTAAAATACAGAAAACACCTCCACACTTGCATTCATATTCACCGCCCCACCTTGTAAGTCTTTTACTGCATATTTTACATTTGAGTCTGACATTGCCGTCTTTGCTGCTTTCATTCGTCTTTGTTATCGAGTTCATTTGTGTTTCCATTTCGGTCTTTTGTTTTTTATTTAATTTATCTATACATTCATTTGTTTTACGTTTTAGACTGCAGGCTATTCTTTCCTCGACTTGATTTCTCATTCTAATGAAGGATCATATATTTAAAAAATCTATGTTCGTGTAAATTTTAGTTGTCAATGGTCTCAAAAAATAATGTAAATTCTCTATATTTCATCAAAAATACAATGTGGATCGGTATTAGTAATAGAAAAGGGCGCATGAAAAAAATATGATATAAATTCTTTTCTTTTGGTTCTGATCATTTATAGGAAAAATATTCATTTATACAATAATTTATTTTTCTAAAAAATACTAAAAAATTAATGTTTCAATCTTATTAGGAAATTGAATATCCATTATGATTATATTTGAAGCCATTTTTAATCCTATGATTTGACTAAAATAACAAATAGCTTTAAAAAAATTAATTACAAACGTGGTAAATCAATTCATTGATATTTTAAAATAATAGAAAATCATCGGAGCTAGCTCTAAACTTTATCAAAACAAATTATTACCTGGTCAAACATGCAATTCAAGACGAAATTTAAAATTTATTAGTGTAAAAATTAAACTAAAAATGATATTTGTCTTTTAAACATTCTAAATAATTTGATTTTCTGGGATTTATGTGGTGATTTATTTATTTTTACACTTATAAATTTTAAATTTCGCCTTGAATTACTAGAATTTCTATGAATCTAGTGCGTCTAAATATACTGCATTGCACTTAAAATTAAAATACTTATATTATTTGGGTTTAGTGTTTTAAATATTATATTACTTTGTTTTCGGGAATTTGTGTGGCGGTTTTATTTCTTTTTACACCAATAAATTTTTAATTTCACCTTGAGCTTTAAAAATTTCATCGAATAACATAGATTAAAATATAACATATATTATATCACAACAATACATGAATTTTATTTTGATTCCGTTCATAATTTTTTAATATTGAGTATGAAATTTAATCCGAGCATATTTCTTAATTAAAGCACTAATACTAAGGCTTGACCTTTATATTATCAAAAAGTTACATAGAAGCGGGAAAACAACCCACCGGAAAATTATGACATCTTATGTAATATCGCTGAATTTATTTGATTTTTAAAGGTAGAGCTGGAATATTATTGTTAAATAATTGAAAATTGGAATGGATGTAATATATAAAACTACAAATAAAATACCCGAAAATCCATATAAAAAATGGTGAAACTTCCAAATTTTAATTTCTTACTTTGATAAAAAAATTTCTTTTATTGAAAAAAACATTATTTTTAATTCAAAATATATTTCTACACTTCTGTAATAAATAAATTATATATAAATATTATTGAAAAACTGTTAAAAATAAATTTATTTTTGTTAAATGATCCTATTTCAATAGATTAGAATAATATCAATCAAATAAAAGATGCGCAATTATTTTTTAATGTTTTAATCAGCTTATTCTTTAATTTTCATATAGTTTGGTTGCATTATACATTATAAACTGTGTTCTACATTTTTTATTTATATATCTGAATTATTAACGATTCATTAAATAAATTTACTTATGCATCAAACGCGCACAAGTCGTAATAATATAGGTTACTGATAGTTTCAGACAATTTATATTATTATAGGAATTTTTTTTATTATTTTCTAATTTATTATTACTTTTTTACTGACACAGGCATATATATCAATCATAAACAAATTAAATTATACACACCATAAAAAATTTAAATCATAAATTTTCATTTTTTATATTTTCAGTCATAATGATAATCTATTCGCCATAAATTATGAATCAAAAAATATTAAATTCATTAATTTAATTAAACGAAATTCATAGTTATTTTACAGTAGGTCTACTCTTAAGAATCTAAACAATGGTTCGTTCGTATAATTTTTTTCAAACTCATAACAATGTAAAAAAACATTAGAAGACACAGCCACGTGTTTTTATGTACGAAGTTATAAAAAATATATTTTGAAATAAAATTTACGAAGGTAATATACGTGAATTCAACAATAAAACATGTACTGTCAATTAGTTGATTCTTTAACTTAATTTTTTACTATTTAATTTTTTATTATTTAATTTATGAACTAGAATTTAAGGGATTAATTTGACATAAATAAATTGATATTTTGGAATAACTTCCCAAAATTTGGATAATTTAATAGCCAGAGTATGAATTAAAAATTAAAGTTTTTATTTATGTACGCCTAAAATCATAAAAAATCTATTTATAGATTATAAACATAGAATTTCATATAACACGGCAAGAATTTTTCGGGTTTTTGTAGTTTATTGGGGTTTTAAAAAGAAGATATCTTATTCTGACTAATCTAAAGACTTTTTGTTTTTTTCAAATCTAACATTAATGATCTTATATTCGTATATTATGAACAATGTAAATTAAAATAAACTGAATAATTTCATCATAAATAACATTTATTATTATTTAAGTTTTTTATATCAATTTTATGTAAATCGATAAGTTGTAAATTTTTATTGTGTTTTTTTTACATATAAACCCTCACGATAAGTTTAGTTTCGTATTTTATCTCTTTTATCATAAAAAAAAAGATTTAATAAGATCATGAAAACAAATAAAAAATCTATGCAGAGAATAAAATAAATTTTTTTTAGCTTATCAATCCATTACATGACGCGCATGAAGTTGAGAAAACAACATATAAAATAAATTTAATGTGAATAAATCAGTTAAATAAAATTGTAATACTTTAAATCAAAAAATAGAACTTCAAACACCCCTTAAACCCTAATTTCGATAGAAAAGAAATTAAATGGCACGCTTATAAAATTATAATAAAGTAAACGTACTCAAATAATAAGAAAAGATAAGCTATTTTTAAGACGACAATTTATATTTATCAATGAATTATTGCCAAAAACTACACAACTTAGAGGAATTATAAGGGTACAAAAATATTACACTGCTTTGTTTTATATTAAATAAAGAGATATGAACTGAGTATAAAAAAAGTTAATATAAATTTAGTGTATTTGAATATACATCCAAATAAAATTGTAATATAAAGGTTTTCCGAGTATAGGTAAAATAAAACTGGAAAATTAAAAACTTTGATAAAGCATATATATTAATGCATAAAAAGACGTCAATTTTTAATTTTCACCGTCATAAAATGTTTTCGGCTAATTATATAATGACGAAAAACAGAGATATGATATACTGGAATAGTTTAAATATATGAAAATAAACTAGAAACTATTAATTTTATTTATCTAATGATATAACTATTTGGTGCGTAAAAAATGGGGAAAACAAGCTTTGAGTTTAATTTTTCTTTTTTATATAGCTGGAACTTATAATTTTACCATCTACTTGTATAGGTTCAAAGTTCAATAAAAATTTAGCCAGATAGAAAAATCCAAAAGAAACATATTCTGGTATTATAAAGGTATTTTTTACTTTGATACAATAATTTCCGGAGTCAAAGGGTTTTTTCATCTTTTAGAATCAAGCAATCATTAAAATTGGATTTGAACATATGTTGTTGTTTTCTGCATTTTTTCTTTATTTCGGTGCCCTATTTGCATTTTGATTATTGTCTATATGTTGTTAAAAATTCAGTGCCTATATTTACTTCCTACCACTAAAGGAATGACCTTTTATTTGTTGGGAAATTGCCATCTGAATTGCTGAATGAGTTTTTTTTTCTGACAATACATTATGTTAATTCGGCAAAAATGATGTAACATACTATAGTTGAAATGCATTTCTGTCATTCTTAAGTGTACATTTTTCAAATATAAGTTAAAAAAACACATAGACTTATTACTTTACCATAAAATAATGCATAATTGTTGAAGATATTTTAGTTGATTTTTTATTCTTCCTTTTTTAAAAGAATAATTAGAGAAATGCATTATATTTGGCGAAGGAAGTCATGGTATAGCTTAAAAAAAGTGACTATTATTTCTACATTCATTAAAATATTTTTTATTATGAGGAAAACTGCACATTCCGTGCTATAGCTTCAAGAATCATGGATTGCTTGTGATTTCATTCATTTAAATTTTTATTTTGGGCTATTTTTAGTTATCAATAATAAATTTTACTTGAATATAAAAAATTATTATGCAATAAATTTTTTTTTTGCTTTCTGCGGATTTCTTTTGGATAAATAAAAGTGCACAACTTATGGTTAGATTAGAAGTACTTTAATGGTAACACCAGTATAGTACTAGTATCAGTATACTATATTACATTTTCAAAGCTGTTCAGATGTTTGGAATATTTTAATATCGATGAAAATATGGGTAAATCAATGAGCACCCGAGATTGTGACAAATTTTTATTTGTGTTTCCATATATAAAATAAATTTACGCCCTAATTGCGGGATATAAGCGTTATAATTAACAGTAAAAGTGTAATACAATCAGTTATAATTTAATGGATATTTGCAAAAAAAAAAATTTAAGAAGAGTATCAATGAATAGAAAAAACATATGCAAAATTTTAATATGCTAATGTATGAATTATTTTTATTCGAATTCAAGTTTGAATATGATTATTTTTTTATAAATTACTATTAAATGATATAATATTAATGTAAATTATTTTTTTCGATAGAAAACTTAGATCAAATTTTATAGCGAGATGTTATATTCGTTTTTTATAGATATTACACAATTTAATGTATATTTTATCTTGACTTTATACCGGAAAAATCATTTTTTAGCATAAACAGAGGCATTAAAAATATTGTATGTTAAATATATTGTCGATAATTTACCGCAAATAGTTTCAGTTTAATTTATTACGATATATACAAATAAATGTATTTTTGTAAGTTCTAGAAAATGTGATTCAATTATTTTTACCATCGATATGAAACGGGGTTGAAAATTAATTTAATAGAAAATTGTAGATTAAAAATCTATGGTTTTTGTATGCCTAAATTCATATATTCTTAAATATTGATGAATTATAAAGAATCCATGGTATAAATTATGATATTTAGGAGCTAAAAACGTTTTTATTAATGTAATTGATCTAATTTTTAAAAAAAACATATTAAACTTTAGATTTTCTGCCATGAAAATAAATATATTTTATAAATAATTTATCCCTTTGCATTTTTTTAGATCAAACTTCATATATATGAAAATTTATGCATAATTTTTTATAAATCGAAATTAGCAGTATTACGGTGAATTTCTAACTTAAGACTTAAGCTTCTATTACGTGGTATTTTTTAGTTCATTTCCTCTTGAATCAGAACCTTGGTATATATGAAGTAACTTGATCCATAATAAATTAATCTTAGGTTACATCAAACAATGGTAGCTTGCATTTTATAAAAAATTAAACCCCTTAATATAAACCCAAAAAAATACAGATCATATAGTTCATTTATTCCAATGCTTCTAACAATAAAATTTAATTTGAATTGAATCGTTCAATTATTAATTAAAAGGCGCAACAAGTCTCTGAGTTAATAGAAGTTTTTTTCTGTATATACCATTTAATTAGTATGAACACATTCAAATGAGTCATGAATATATACAGATACATACTTATATACAAAGAAATAACTGAAATGGTTTTTGGTTTTAATAAAAAAAGCTAGGCTAAAATACGCTTATACAATAATTTGATGATTATTTTGGCTCTTCTAAAGAACTAAAAATACTCTATTTGTTAGATCAATCGAAACGTAAATTTTTATCTCTTTATTTTTATTTTATCAAATTAGAACCCGTATTACAATATTTTTTCTATAAAATAGCATAAAAATAGAAACTTTTATATTTCAATTCATGCAAATTTTTTTTACACGAGCTATTCTTTTCAGATTTATTTGTGTATATTTTAGAAAGGGTGCTAGTATTGAAAACATAAACAGTTGAAAACAAAATATTGAGAAATTATGATCTGCTAGCATATGAATTGTTATTAATATACAAGTACAAGACAAATTTTCTTACATTTATTATAACTTGGAACAGTGTGGTAAAAGAATATCATAAAAGGAATCTTAAAGAACTCGAAGTAACAAACCAGATTGATACATATATATAAACCTTGGGATTATGAAAAACATTGAATTAATAATTCTTGAACGGAGCAGAGGGTTTAATGAAGAATTTAGAGAATAGAAAATAGCTTAAAGTAAAAATACGCTGTGGGAATGAGAGATCAATCAAGGTGTGCTTGAGACAAGAACTATAATTATAACGAATAATTTAGCCCTAAAATAGATATCTAAATAAAAAGAATGCAAGAAATTTTGCAGAAAAAACATAGTTTAATATAACAAAGGGTCTTAGATTAAAAAAAATACAAACTAGAAATTTATAAATTGTGGAAAACATCTTTAAATATATATAAAAATAGAAGAGCTTAGAGTGATTTATACAGCTCTTGTGATGCTATATTTTTTTAAACCTTTTTTTTTATTCTGAGAAAAATGTATGAAGCGACATTGAAAAAAATGTTTTCTTAAGCACTATGGACGATATTCAATCTAAAATACGTATCTATTTATAGATTAAGAACTTAATTTTATAAATAAATTAACAAATAGATATAAACGAATGGATCAATAATTTATTGGCTAAATACAAGCATATATATTAACACTCCATGCCATGCTTAATTAATTTGATATAAAAGTAATATCAAGATCTCATAAAAAATTATATTATAAAACTTACCATGTAGCCTCTAGTCTTCAATAAAACCGATTGCTACCGTTAATTTCATTTGCTAATGATACAACATTTAAAAATAAATAGCTGCAGAAGAAAAACAGCACTAGAATACAAATATAATAATAAAACATAAACCCGAAGTGGATAATAAAAAATAAAACCAAATTATACTTCATTTATGCAAATTGTCGTTATTTTCAAAAATCAATATATTTTAATTAAATTTAATAATGCAAAAATAATATAAAATTTATAAATTATATTTAATGCATTTTTTTGTTTCTAATTACATTAAATCTTAAATTATATATATCCTAGGGGCTATATATAAAAATTTTTCAACTTTAAAATTATTAAATTTCACATTATTTTTTTGATATCAATTATGGCATGAGACAATATAGTTTATAATTAATTAGATGCTAATACGATTATAAGTGAACAAAATAACATAAAAAATTACAATTTTTGATTTAATTTCGTTCATGACATAAAAAGTCAACCACATCTTAATTATTTATAGCTGATTCCATGTTTTTTAGAGATAACAATTTTATATTTTGCGAGGATTTATGCCTAAATTGACCAAAGACTTTTCAACAATATTTGAAAACCAAATTTTAAACTAATTCACTTATTATATTAAACCAAAATAAAAATAAAATTTTGCAAATATTTCAGCATAATTTTTCCATGGTTATAATTTATATATAATGGCACTGAGAAATTCTTAAAAATTGGAGAGAATTCGCTTTAAGTTATATAATTTTTTATAAAATATAGACTTAAATTCCAAAATGTAGATTCACCATTTAAAAGTGGCGTAAGAAAATAGCCGTGTCAGCAATATTTTAATTTATACTCAAAATATCCTTTTTATAGTAGTTTTGCTATAGAATGGTATTTTAATTTATCAATATATGCACGTATCGTAGCATGGTCCTGATTATTTATATTTAGAAAAAAAGACTAAATAGTTTATCTGTAGAAAGCGAATATAATAATGAGCAAATAAAATTATCTTTTATATGTAATACCCGTGGAATCTCACATCTTCACGAATAACAGTGAAAAAAACTTAATATTTTAAAGAATTTTAATTATACAGCCAAGCGAAAAGGATATTTCCTGGTGTTTTTTTTGTATAGTGTAAACATATTCGAACGAAAAAAATACTAAAAATCAACAAAAAATAATTATAAGAAAAATTCCGAAAGCATTGAATAATAATAAAAAAAGTATAATTAAAATGTAACCACTTAATAATCATATAGACATATATATATGCCAGTAATAGTGCGCAGATAAAATTAAATCCTTTAGTAGTTTTAAGAACCGAAGATAATTAAGTAGAAAAGAGATTTTGATGTTTACAAAAATATTAAATCATTAAAAATTATATTCACGCGTATAAATTGAGAAATAAATTTTGAAATAATTATATTCATGTAGTTACTAAACTAAATTATTATTAGAAAAAGAATAATATTATGAGATTTCTAACATGCAAAAAAACATAAATGCATTTGTATTTTTATGGAATTTTCATAAAAAAATATTATTTTTTGTTGTTCTTTTATAGATTCTTATACACAATAATAATTTGTTTTTTTTTGATAATATAACCACAGTTTCTATTTTGAATATCAACGCACAATTTGAGTAATGACTATTGATCATTAAATGATAATGATTATTTCTGATGTATGAACAGCGCATATAAAATAGTCTAATACAGATTTTTTAAATAAAATGTAATTTTGTCTTATATATATTTTTAAATAAAAACACACAATAATTGAATTAAAAAAAAATTGAATACAATCAATTATGCTTCCGTTTATGTGATTTTATTACTTAAATGTAATAAACTAATATATACTCAATGCTAATTCAGTGTTTTTAGGTTACTATCATGAGATATTTAGAAAATAAAAGCAAGAAATTATAAAATTGACCACCTATTTATACTTTTAATAGTCAATTTTTATATATACTACATCGTGATGATTGGGTAAATTCAATTACAATAAAGGTACATATTCTAATTGAATTTACTTTATTTTTAATGTTTTACTTCTATTACTTTTTATAAAGCTCTCTTTATATTAACAGGAACCATTGCTTAACTGCTGCGTATCTCTGTAATACTCCACCCAGCGCTTCTTGTCACCCGTAATCCCCGAGAAATGGACCCCTTCTCATGGGCGGCAGTCATTATGTGGAGGGGATGTGATTCTATATGCTGTTGATCGCTAAGGTATAAAAGCTACAACCACACTCTACACTTACCTATATCCTTGCTGGACAGTGTAGTATCTTTTTCCATACTGGAGGCACAGTTCAACGGCTTACGCAGCAATCTATATTTCTCATGACTTTTCAATGTTTTGTGGTTATTTTTAGTTTATCACTGGCCGCCACCTTGGGTATTTTTCTTTAGAGTAAATTCGTTTGGAAATTAGTGAGGTGGGTGTAAGTGGAACCTGCGACCCCTTACAGGGGTCTGACTTGTAAACCACTCAACCATACCACCCCTAGATAAAGGTGCATATAGATATTTTAATTTATATTTATTAAATAAAAAATGTGAAGTTCCATTAAAAGTTTTTTTATAAAATAAGATGAAGATACAAATAACAACATATGTATTGTCTTTAAAAAAATATCAGAAATACACTACAGCAATTTATTCATAGTTTAACATGGATTTTTAGTAGATCCTTAGCAAAAATATGCCTTTTTTATTTTAATACGCATGAGATAAGGATATTTTACCTATTAATCTGATTTATGAACCGACAATACAATACAAATTGTTTTAATGATTAAAAATACTCCATTTCTATTTTTATATTGAGAAAAACCATTAAATTGATTTCGTAATATCCTTGTGATTCAACCAAAAAAAACTACCTCATTAATCACTAAGTACTGTAAATAAAGAATTTTTCACTATATTATCAAAAGAAGAATCTTATTGTAAAAATTTTATGAAAAACTAAATGTATAAAACTAACAGGCAAATATTTAATTTTGTTTAGTTTGCTGTATTAGAACCCTTTCTTTATAAGGCACAGCATTTCAAAATTAAAATAGCACAGTTAAATATTATTTCAATCTATCATTGAATTTTTTATAAAGCCTGTTAAAGAGCTAATGATTTTGTATTGATGTTCACAATCAAAAAACAGATTCATTAGTCTAATAGGAAATTTTCTCAAAATAGAAATTATACAAAATTAGGATCAATATTGCTTACTTGCGTTAAGTTTCACTGAAACACATTTTTGACCAGATTTTTTCTCAATTATACACCTTTAAATATATTTTTACTTGATTAACCAAATGTATACGAATTTTGTTGTTTTTCATCGTCCATGTTATATAATATACAAATAATTATTATTGTCAAAAAAATAAGCCGAAATACTTCCCATTTATCATCTTTGAAAATAATTATATGCGTTTTAACGTATATTTTCAATTTTTTTTATTTATTGTGAAAATAAATGTTTGCTTGTTAAATATACGTTTTTGAAAATTTTTAGTATTTTATTAAATTCATTACATCTTCAATAAATTTCAAATATTAAACTGCAAACATGCAAAGTGTAAAAAGACTATTTTTAGTAATTTTTTACAGCCTTAAATATCTTTATCGGTTTATTCAAAAGCTATTATAAAAAGAATAGTAGAAATTCATGAATACGTATACAATCTTATTGTAACATAGGCAAAATGTACATGTTTTCCTACTTAATTTGACATTATATAAAGTAATTCATCAATTCTTTTAAAATTAAAGATATGCGTACCTCTAAGCTTTCTTATGCACAAATCACTATTTTCACTATGAAAGAAATGTAAAAATAAACCAAAGATATTTAAGATGGAAATAAAATTAGAAATTCTTTAATCACCAATGCAAAGATGAAATTATTTTTTAATTTTAATTAATAAAAATTGCCAGAAAGAAGATTTCGATAGTGTTTTAAAGAAATATTTACCATGTTGTTTTTATATATTATTTCAAGTAATTTTTTTTTATGATTTTAAATTTAATTTATAAGTTTTAGCTGCGAACTAAAACATTTTTTTGCTGGATTCAAAACTTTTAAATTTTCAAAATAGAGTTTTATCCAAAATCAATATAAAACAGGTTTTATTTTTATTTATAATTTATGGAAATCTGCCATTTTTAGACCATGATATGAATATACAGATCTGCTTAAATTAGCACCTAAAGTACCGCACCATATATGAATTTGGTTTGGTATTTGATTGTTTATCTCGATCATGCCTTTTGTATAAAAACAAAATTTTATGAATAGATGTTAATCAATAACAGGCTTGTCAAGATGCTAATTTTCCGAATATAGATGCAAAATAAATAATAATAAGTTTTCTGTTGACTTTTATTGTCATCTTACGATTATTTAATCACATTGTTTATATTGGATTCAATTAATAGGTTTTTTCCTGTATTTTAAGGGCACATCATTCTCTGCCTTATCTTTGTAGAATTTTCATATTAAAAAGTTGATAAAATATTAAACATCTTGGATGTTTTTCATGGAAAAATTGTAAGCAAACTAAATACATTTTTAATATGTTGAAAAAACAATTGAAATATAAAGAAATCGGGGATATGATATTGTATATTTTCAAAGCTCCCTTATACAAAAACCTATTTGCAATCGTCTTTTAAAACAATAGAATATAGATGATGCATATTTTGCAAAAAAATAATATACAAAATTCACATCAATTTTTAATTATTAAATAACATAATAGAAAAATAAACATATTTTTGGTATTTGCGTGTAAAATTTAAATCCTTTTTATTTTAAATAGATAGAAAAGGAATTTTTAGAATTAGTTATATTTAATTACGCTAAAAAATAAAATCTACTCACTGATACTTTCTATATTTGAAATTTATTTTTTTATTATAGATGATTGTTTTTTTATTCTTGCAAATCGATATAAAAAGCGGTTATAATTAATAAAATAGAAAACGTGCCCATATGAATTGCAAAATTTTGCTAAAAATATTATTTTTAGTGGATAATATAAAAATGATTTAATAAAAATTATTCTCAATATAAACAGACCATATTTTTCTTTATTGAATAGATAAATAAGTATTGTATCATGTGTATATACATAGCCCCCATTGTTTCTCATTCATACATATATACTACTGAAATACCGCACAGTCAATAGTTTATTATTATATTATTGCCATCAAGCATAATACTTTATTTTATTCTTTAAACAAGAACTTATATGAATTTTTCAATGTGCGTTTCGTTTTGAACAAAAAAAAACCACATTACACCATATATATCATTCGAATGGCCATATACTTTGAAAAGTAAGTATTTGTCAAAATTTTTCTTCGAATGAAGCAAATATGGCCAAAAAAAAATTTATCTATTGTTGTATGTCTATTTAAGAAAATTTTTTTTTGATGTATCATTAAGTCAAGCTTTCAAAATAAAAGTGTAAATCAGATGAATTTGGTTTATAATTTATATTCATTCTATTTTTAAACATGTTCTTACATGATATATTTTTAATTTTTAAAATATCTCTTTCACACTTTCTCGATTTTAATTCAAAAATCATGGTGATTATTTATTTTCCATATTTGGAATAATTATTTATATAAATTTATAAATAAAATTGAATTTCTGTTATTAGTGAATGAATCAGGGCTTAAAATTAGATAAGAGAAATTATGCAAACAAAAAATTTTAATTTATTTTTAGAAGAACATTCTTTGGAAAATTAAATGTATAAAAGGTGCTTTGACTTTCTATTTGAATGATCTATATTATAATTGATATTATATTGGTATTTTTAAATTCCGCTGTAGACGATGGCATGGCCACATAGAAAAGCCATTTAAGGCTGTTTATTGTGGTTCAGATAGATCCAATACTGTTGCAAAAGCAAAATACTTGCAATCCTATACAAGATAGGAAAAATAGCACGGATTTGAAAAAATCATCCGTGGATAAAAAAAAATGAAGATTCTGGTTTTCATTGTGATGAAGAGCTAAGCAGTAAAGCAGAAGAGGATGGTAAAGAAAAATATAACATAGAATCAGATTTGGCTGAAAAGCCATTGATGTTTCTATGCATTATTATCTCGGTTTTTTTATTGGAGCTTTTGTTTTGGGCAGAAGAAAAATTAATGCCAGAAAATCATATATTGAAAGTGATTATTTTTATAAGCTCGTTAATTATGGTCCCGAGCGAGATAATAATTCGGATACTCCGATAATCCACATTCTAATACCATTAAAAGAGTATTTGTAAAAAAATTTCTATTATAGTTTTATGTGTATTTCTAATTTATGTGATTTTCTGATTATATATTTTGTGTATTTTGAAAAAATAAATAATGAAATATTAAATAAATTTATATACATAATACCAAGAAGAATTGCACAGCGGTGAGCTTTCAATACCAAAATTTTGCTATAATATATTTTTTGAAGAATTAATGAAATCGATTTTTGAAAGTTTTATATGTTCTTGTATGTAATAAATTCACTAAAATGTTTTATTGAGGAATTAATGCATCGTGAATTAAAAAAATCAACAATTTTTAAAAAATTCGATATTTCACATGTTATTCAATAATATATAAATAATTTTTACGCATACGCGATTTTCATTTTATGCTTCGGCAGTTTATAGGATAAAATTATTCTTTTTGGATATATACGAGTTGTTTCACTAAAAACTTTAACAAAACAAATAGAAGAAATTATTGGTAATGAAAGATATCACAATCTTGATTTTTTTTTCAGTCAAGAGTAAAGCCAAAAAAAAATAGTTTTAGGTGAATATATATACAATATGGTTCAATTTTTCTCCAGTCAATAATATATACAAATAAATAAATTAGCTATACATAAATAATATAACATATTGCTTTTTTCATCAGTCAATAATATAAACAAATAAATAAATTAGCTATACATAAATAATATAACATATTGCTTTTTTTATCAGTCAATAATATAAACAAACAAATAAATTGGCTATACATAAATAATAAGTCATATTTCTTTTTTTATCAGCTAATAAAAGCAAATAAACAAATTGGCTATACATAAATAATAAGTCATATTGCCTTTTTTCATCAGTTAATAATATAAACAAATAAAATAAATGTTACAAAAACACATTTGGTATTTGTAAACGATATTTAGTAAAGTTTTTGTATATAAATAAACAATTAATTAATTTATATTTAAATATTATTTATTCGATCTTACTAAGTTGATTTGCGGCATGAATCTGTTACAATTATCCTTTCTTTAGCATGTGAATTTTCCAAATAAATTATTTTTCATACAGAAAATATAGTTTTTTAAGTCAATCTTTTTTTTTGTTAACTAAATAAAAAAAGCACTTATAATAATGCAGTTTCTAACTTCTGAATAAATTTATATTACGATACGGAAAGGGAACAACAAAAAACTTATAAAAATATGCACATCAAATATTTTTTCTTATAATTATGGGAAATTAGTGCGTTTAATTATTTTATATAAGTTTATCGGATCAATTTGAATTATTACAAAAAAGAAGTTAAAAATATTATCAAAAATAAACCTTTTAAATTCATATTACCAGAAAAACACGATAAAAGAAATTAAACTTTTATCATTTATGTTTTTATATGTATTAATAATATTGTATACCATTAAAAATAAATATTTTTAAATTTTCTTACCTTAAGAAATTATGTATAGATCCGATTAATATTTGCTAATATATAGCAGATTATTTGTTAGTCAAATTTATGGTTATATTTTTAGTTTTTATTCTCAGGCACAACTTCTTAATTTTCTATGCGAAAAGACTATTTATACTTTCGGCTTTCTTCTCCTCTCTTTAGAGACCTGATAATTCAAGGGTTTTCTCAATCACGGAATTGTGCCAATAACGGTCAACTTGTATCGTGACTTCAAGTTTGCTAGCATAAATCAATTTGATACCGAACTATTTTATATTGCGTAAAAGGTTTGGATTTGATATTTGATATTCAATATCCGGCCCATTTTCTAACAACATAATAAAACATTTATTTTAAATATTCTTGAAACCTTTATGAAAGGATTACCGGATGTCGATAGCACAAATTAATTTGTTTATTCCGCGCCACACGTAAAAAGTTATAAATGATCTTACATCACCACAATTACTTGTGCCTAATGAGGAAGTTAATTAAAATTTGAAACTTGTATAATTTTTTTATAGGTTTATTAATGGGGAACACATTGTTTAATTCATGTATGGTCGTCTTAAAATAGCACTGTCGTCTGATAGATCTGCAATATACTTATTGCGTAGAAATGAGTAAAGGAAAAATCAGTTTATATAAGAGACTAGTTATTTATATTAAAGATCAGGGGAAGGTGCCAAAAGATGCATCAAGGAGTTGTGCAATATTCCCAACACGCTGACCACGTCTAAATAGATAAAATCGATATTAAGAAAATTAACCCGTAAATAAATATCTCTTTATATTAAAAATTTATATCGATTATATTTGAGACGTGTAGTTAATAGCAAATTTTAGATCTTGTAAATTGCAACAAAAATAAGCGAATTCTATAAAAAATACTAAAACTGCTTCATAAAAGAACACAAGAAATATTATTAAATTCCTATTATTTACATATTGAAATTCATGAGAGCTAATCACGGTCTTTTGACCTTGTGAACTAAAAATAATTGTAAATGAACATATAATTTATATTTTATAATATTTGTAGTTTAAAATTGGAATTTAAGAATGTGTGAATTTACGGCAAGGGTTTAAGATTTTAGCTAAAAATTATTTTTACCACTATAAATAAGTATTTTTATTATATAGTGTCCTCCAAAGCAATAGCATTTGCGCTTAAATCTTTACTGTATAAGTATTAGTGGAAAAGATTCATTATGAAAGATTATAAAGATTATATGAATAAAGACGTTTTATACATATCATTTAGAAAAGAAATTTAAAATTGTACTTAAAAAAATTAAGGCAATTAAAAATTACAGTAAGCTAAAAATTCATACTTATCCATAATGTCTATTCAAGAAAATTATGCGAGAAACATTCAAATATACAAAATATTAATAAAATGAAGGCATAAAATTTGAGCTTTAAAACATTAATCTTGAAAATATTATCTTATCTCATAATTCCATAAATGAAAAAAACTCGCTTAAAGCGAAAAGATTAGAACAGCCATAAATAAACTCATACTTTAACAAAAAAAATGCAAAAAATACCTTAAAATAGCATTTTTACTATTTTATTAATAAAAATTAATTCTTAAAATTATTTTGTTAAATACACATAAAATGTAATCATAATATTCACAAATATTAGTATTTTTTATTTAAGGGCTATATTTATAGTCGTAATTTTAGTTTTTGTTCTCAGGCACAGCTTGCTTGATTCTCTGTACACACAGCGTATTTATACTTTAGGCTATCTTCTACTTTCCAAAGTCTTCTTCAAAATCCCTCCTTCTTTCGAGACCTATTAATTCAAGGGTTTTTCTCAATCCCAAGGTTTGAATATATGCCTCAGCCTGATTCGTGACATCTAGTTCCTTCAGGTACCTTCAATGATATCGTGTCACCACATCGTCCCATGTTATAACATATGAAATAATCTTTGTCTTGCATTTGTATATTAATGACAGTTCAATTGCTAGCAGGTCATATTTTCTCAATTTTTCGTTTTCAACTATGTTTATGTTGTCAATACATGTCACGCCAATTTCGATCAGGGTGATGCAGTTCTTCTTTTTGTCATATACAAAAATATCAGGTCTGTCATTCGATAACTTGGTGTCTGTTTTAATTCTTGTATCTACTTTGATCCCTGCGAATTCGTTTTCCATTATTTCTTGTACAGAGTGTCTACGGATTTTTTTGGTTTTTTTGAAATTGTATTTTATTGCCAACATAAAGTGAAGACATCTTACAATCTCGTTGTGTCTTCTTTATAGTCATGACCAAGCATTTTTTTACATTTGCTTGCTAAAGGTCGACAGTTTTAATTGAGTCGTTACAGTGCGGGCACCTTGATCTATCTCCAAAGAATACGTTTCTATCCTGAATAAAGCAGAATCTCGCCTCTTCTGATGGTCTGATATTTCCATATTGTAGCCACTTTGAGTATTCTAATATTTCAAGCGTTGAATTTTTATGAAAATCGAAGAGTTTTTGATGTTGTGTTTTTTGTTTTATTTTACACAATAAACTCTCTTTTTGTTTTAAT
Organism: Rhyacophila brunnea; assembly: GCF_057557595.1. Taxonomy (NCBI): domain Eukaryota; kingdom Metazoa; phylum Arthropoda; class Insecta; order Trichoptera; family Rhyacophilidae; genus Rhyacophila; species Rhyacophila brunnea. Next base: position 3,039,036 of record NW_028233078.1, on the reverse strand, counting down.
TCAAGAGCAGGAATGTCTATGTCAACGAGACCATATTTTGTTCTGAGGAATTCATTTATTACAGATAGGTGTGTTGCGTTTTCATTTTCAAATTTAAATATTGCGGCTTGTCTGGGTGATTTTTTAGTTCTTGATTTAGAGTTTTATATAGTTAGTAGAGTATTCTTTCGGATTTAAACTCAATATTTTCCAACCCACGTCCTAGTTCATTTCTTTTAAGATATAATCTTTCTTTATTGGCTGGTTGCAAGTGTATTCCATTTTATATTAGTATTCGCCTGATTTCATCATCTAGATTTCTAAATCTTCTGGTTCTAGCTTTAATAAACCCACATAGTAGTTTATCAGTGATATTGCATATTCACTAATCGCCTTTATTATGTTTATACCATTTAGTATTGTTTTGCATATGCTTTTTACTCTATCAAGCATTTCTTTTCTAATTTTATCCATCGTTTCGGGTTTAGTTCTCGATTTGGAATCTTCCAGTATCCCGAGGTATTTATATCCATCTTTTCCTTCTATCACTGTGGCAATATCTTTGCAATTGATTTTTTTAGTAGCTGATTTGGTAACATTAATTTCCATTCCTATACATCCGAAGAATTTTGTTGCTTCATTGAACATTAGTTTTAGTTACTTTCTTCTTGCGACAAAATCTTTAAATCGTCAATGAAAAGGAAGTGATTGGTTGTAAATGCCTTCTTATCAAGGTTATGGCTATTGAGGGAAAGTTTTCATTTATTCGGCGGCTTAGCGGATCCATACAAAGAACAAACAGTAGTGGAGATGGACTATCTTCTTGTATAATTCCCTTTTCAATTTTTTTCTTTAAGATTTATTCATTGTTTAATCTTAGAGATAACTTCGCGTTTTTATAAAACACAGATATAAAGGCAATCATCCATTCTTGTATGTTAAGATTTTTTAAGCAGGACAGAAGGTACTCGTGGTCGATTGAGTCAAATGCTTTTTTTATATCGAACCATGTTACGTATAATTTTTTATCATGTTCACTGTTTATTGCAACGTTTATCATGGCTTGTTCTTCAGCTCCCTGTACTCTTCTGACTGTACCGAGTTGGTTTTCTGATTACAGGTTTCGGGATTCGACGTCTTTCTGTAGTATCATTGTGGCAGCTTTAGTTGTCAATTTATATAAGTTTGACATGCATGTTATAGGTCTGAATTCCGATCCATTTAAAACTTCTTGTTTGGGTATGAGGTATGTGATCCCAGAGTAGAACTAACTTTTTGCCTCTTTGTTTTCAAGGCATATTGATTTTACTGTTTCATATAAATTTGGGTGTAATTTTGTGATTTTTTTGATGAAGAAATTATATATACCATCGCATCCAGCAGCTTTCCAGTTAGGCAGGTAGTTGATGATCTGGAAAAATTATGTTTCAGAGATAAAAACCATTTATGGTGTGTTTTCCAGCGCTTTTTTGCGCAGGTAAGTATCTAAGTTTAAAATCTCTGTGCTTTTGGTCCACATATTTGACCAGAAATTCACAATATTTTCCTTATCTGCCTTAATTTCCGATTTTACCGTATCTTTTAATGCTCTATAAAATTGTCTTCTGTTGACTTCGAACTGGGTGTTTGTTCTTGGTAAATTCTTTTCTTTTTTCATATTGCTCTATCTGTTTATTTATTTTTCATGTTTTATCGCTATTTTTAGTAATCACTTCAAGGACGTCATTTTTTTTGTCAAGTATCTTGTTATGTTGTCTCATGACTTTTCTTAGAAATCTTGTCGCACTTTCTGGGAGTTTAACTGTGTTTCTTACGTAGGATTCGAGGGTTGTGTTAATTTGATCATATCTTTTTATTTTTTCCTCCTTTATTAGTACGTAGTTTAATCCTTCCTGGACAGATTTTGATGTTAACTCTTCGTAACTCTTTTGGAAAGCTTGCAAGATCTTTGCTATATCGCACATGTTTTGTGGGCGATGGTTATTGATATGCGCATTAACAGCTAAATTCAGGCCTTCAATTATATCGCTTTTAACTTTAGTATATGGTATTTTTCTTGTTCTAGGGAGTTTTGTGATGTCCTTTTATTCTAAGTCAGTCAGTACTCTGAGAAATGTTTTTTTGCGCCTTCAAGGTTAATGCAATGGTTAAGTGTTTTATAGTCTTCCTCTTGATCGCTTTGTTTTCTTCTTTTCGTTTTTATTTCTTTGAACTTCCGGACTTGTATTCTTTTTCCATCATTATCTCGTAGAACGTTTGATGATTTAGCTTTAATTTCAGTCATGCTCACATCACTGTTGAAAATATCATTGTGACTTTTTAGGAACTCTTGCCAGTAAGATCTCGGCATTCTTCCGAATCGTTTTAGGATCAGGGTATAAGCCTCTTGAATCCATTTCTCTTTCTCGGCGGGTGTATTCTTGCAGATGGCTATGAGAGTAAGAAGAGCCGGGGTATGAATGCGTGTGGTCGTGTGAGTTTTAGGCAAGTTGTCGGTTGAGATTATCGTTATTCACAAATATAATCAATAATTAATTATTTACAAATTTGTCATTTCCGTTTTTTTTGAGCCGGTTAGTTATAGGGGAGAAAGGTATTTTTTTATTTATAAAAATATAAATTTCATATATAAAAATTAGATAAGATATGTGTGATGTTTATTGAGCTTTATTTTATCCAAGCTCTTTAATTAATGCAGTTTTTACAGTATATTATTTTTTCCCACACAACATTTTTTCTTAATTTTTTGTGACAATTTTAACTCGAAATATCCACAAATTTAAATAATTCGTGGTTCTCCTTGTTTGACAGTTATGTCTTCAATATGGTCGTGACTGCCAAATTCATGCATAAAAAAGTACTGCTAAAACAATATGCCTAATGATCAATCTATATCACAAAAGAAAAATTTCTCCTGATTGAAGCTTTTGTAAGTTTATTTAGACATAATTTTGTGCCTTTTGAAGGATTTGAAACTTGATGTTTCTAAAGTTGTATCTTAAATATAGTATATGTACTTGGTTTTTTAAAAAAAACAAAATAAATCAAGCTCGAAAATTTTTAGTTTTGATTGCTTACTTCATGCAAAAAAAGATATAAAAAATATAAATAAGCGACATAATAATTATTGTAAATCTGATATCTCTAAATCTGATAATATAAAAAATTCAAAAAAATAGTTTTCTATTTTTTAAGTAAATCTATAATCAATTTTCTTATATTTTATAGAGTTAAAAAAACGTAATAATGTTTTCTTTGTTTTCATTTTATTTCAAAACATATTTTAGCAAAAAAACAAAAGCATTTTTACAATACCAGACTTGCCGTCTAACTTAAAACGAAATTGTGTTAGAAGACAGGAATTATTTGAACATACAAACCAGCAATAAATATAATAAAGCGTAAACTCTACATAAATACGAATGTTTTTTATAGTAAAAAAAGGTTATAAAAATAAAGCACTCTAAACAGAAATTTTATGCGCAAAAGATGTTTAGGGTAAAAAAATAAGTGAACAATATTTACTTTTTATATTCTAATATTTCTTAAGTAGCTTTTTTTAACATCGTGTATAAACGTAGAGTGTATAATCTTTCGATCATCTTTTTTTAGAAAATACACTAATGCCGATAACCTTGACTTATCAGCTATAAATTCATAAAAAATTTGACAATATTTTTAAAGTCTAATAAAAGAAAATCATTTATTTGATATTTTAGATCATATTCTAAATAAATCAAGAAAGATAAGCTCATCACTAAATTTTAAGCTGAATTGAAATCCCCGCTGAAATACATTATTGTATACATTTAAGCGAATGAAAGGATGATAATATTGATGACTGTTTATATGAACATTATTGAAGACGAAAAAACTTTATATAGCTAAATAACGTGTGAAAAGGAGATATAAATATAGACGTAGATACTATTCACGAAAAAAAGGGTTTAATTTATGTGAATGTTTGTATATATTTTCTGTTTAACGTATAAAATGTTTGAAAAATTTCTTATAACATGATCAAATATGAAGAATAAATTTATGATTGGTTTAATTTTTTTAAAATGGCTTTAAATCACAAAATCATATTTTCTCGTAATAAGAGAAAGTTTAAATATTTGAGGCGACTATTAAATATTTTCATTTATAAAAATACAAAAAAAGCAAATATCAATAAAATTGGTTCAAAATTAAAATTTAAGAGCTATAAAAATTGAAATGGATTAATATGATTATGATGAATTTAAAATTAAAATAATAACACGTTAAAATCAGTCATGTGTTAGAAAACATTAATTATCACAATTTTTAATGATGATAGATTGATTTTAAAATTTATTAAAAAAAAAATTGATATTAAAGTCTAAAGTCATTTAATAGAATGTCTTTGAAATAAAACATATGTCAGTTTCGCTTTTAGGTGCTAAATTTTTTGGTTTTATGAGCTTGATCAGGCAATCTAATAAAAAATCATAACTATGAATCGAAATATAAATGTGAAGGTGAGAAAACAGGATAAAAATAATTTTAGATCAATTGTTTAATATATTCATGGTGAATAATGTGCTTAATAACGCTTTAATCAATAAATAAAATCAGCAAATTTGAAGAAAAGAATCACTAAATAAAATTTTATTTATTTTTCGCCTTTCATATTTCTAAACATAGAATAAAGTCTTTGTTAGATGATAAAACAGTTATTAGATTCGAAAATTTTGTCTGCATTGTATAAAAAGATTATAATGTTTTTTGTATGTTTCAAAACACCGTTTTCAAGACATATGTCTAAATTGTAGATATTATCACTTAAACCTACATATATATTCATAGAAATCGACAAAATTTGTAAAAAAAAATTAAACTATGATAAGTTATATAATTGTAACTTTTTATAAATCGAATTGTATAATTTATCAAGTTGGTAAATCAATAGTTTATTATTGTGGAACAAGAAAAAGCTTGTTTTTTTTCTTTGTAAATAATTCTTGGCTAAATTTCGAGCGAAATTCAATATTTTTTATTCACTATGTTATAATATGAATGTATTTAGTATAGAATTTATACTTTTGTAGTATTAATGATGATAAGACTCTACTAGAACAATCTAAATAATAAAATTGGTTTTTTAGTTTCATTGTACGAAGTTGTGTCAAAAATTATTATTTATTGTGACTGCTTCTATTTTTTATACAATTTTCTATATGATCATATTTATGTATACGTTTCAATCAATTTAGCTATAAAATATGTCATTTTTGATGATTTATAATAAACACAATAAATGGAATAATCTGTGTAGAAGACCGTATATAATTTATTTGTTAGCAAATTCACAATATAAGCAATAAATTATAAGCATGAATTGGATTAAAAGCACAAAAATTGATTGAAAATGATTTATAGTACTTATAAAAAATAAAGTTGCATGTCCAGCTTATAAAATGAACTAAAAAGCCTCTAATTTTAAGGATAATACAACATTTAAGCATATATGTGTAGAGTATTTGATTGCGATCATATTTATTTAAGGGCTACTTTTTTATATAGCTTCTCATTTTAATACGCGCAAAACTATGGATTGCTTTATATATCAATTTTCTTTATGTCCGTTTCAACAATTCATCTTTTAAGTATAGTTTTATACATTCTCATTGTATATTTTTTTATATTCAAACTTCCTCAATGCGATTATTAGTGTATATAGTTCTTTAGGTTTAATAATTCTTTAATATAATACTTATAGTATCATGTGATCACACTAACCGATGTTATAGGACATAGAAGTATTCTTTTTATACCTTTTTATATGACTGGGTGTTCATTAGCCCATAAATATTATTTTCTCGGTTTCAAGATTGTTCAGCTTATCTATACTTGTTACTTTCATATTGGTGATCTGATTTTTTTTTATCCTACAAAAAAACCATGTAAGTTGTGCTCCAACTCGTTATCCGTCTAATACTAGTGTTCATTTTTATATCGATTACATCACTAGCTATAAATTCTTATCCGAGTGTCTCATTATTTTCTTAATTTTTTTAGGTTAATTTTTATCACAAGCATCCAGTAATTGCATCCTTTTTTTCATTTAATTTCTTGTATTTCGCATTTTCAAGATATAAGATGTAATAATGCTAGGTATGAAAGATATATGATATCTATAATTTTTTATATTTTTAAAGATTTGTTTATACATAACTAAACTTTCTAAAGTAATACTCTCTACATAATTAATATTTTTAGAGATATACACTAATAGATTGAGATTTTATAAAATTTATTTTCTGCATAATAGTAATCTTAAATATTTACGGTCAACATAATTAAGATTTCAAAGAAATAATCGCTCTAATAAGCATTAATATTAAAGACAGAATAAAAGTTTTATAGTATAAAAATTTAGTTATATTTATAAATTAATCACAGACCATAAAATTAAGTTTTTTCTTGTTTATTAATATTATACACATCTTTTGTGGGCGTTAGATTTTTAGCGACGATTTTATTTTGAAATATTTAGCCTGTATACACATTTAAATCATAAAGAACCGCAAAAATAAATTCTAATATGCGAATACATTTTTTTTGTGTCACTTAACATGCAAAAAATATACATAATACTTTAAGCTATACTATAGTATTATATTGGTTACTATATTATTTTTTTGCGGATCTTATCTTAAAAAACAACAATCTTATTCTAAAGAATATAATTTTATATATCTTGTACCGTTTTGTTTTTGAATTATTTTACATATAAAAAAAATCTAATCATTCAAGTAATTCTTGCTATATGCAATGGTTTATATTGTATATTAGACTTTTTTTACAACCATTTACATAAAAATTCCTATATGAAATCAAATTGTAGCCTTTATATAATACAATATTCTTGCCTCTATCTCAACCTTATGAAGATCCATAAGTGCATGTGTTTTTCAGCCTTATCATTTATAAATGACTGATTTATCAAGAATATCTATTTCCTTAGATACTATTTATAAAGTGTATACCTTTAAAAGATTTATCACACTTCTAAAAAACAGAAAAGGATTATAGAGTATAAAAAAAATCTTGTTATCGATGAATAAATACCCAAAAAGCTGAATATTTATAACAGTAAATTATCAAAAGTGAAAAAATGAGAAATTAAAAGTAAGAAAAATCCAATAAAGTAAATAAAAAAAAAATTAAAGAAACTTCGGTGATAAAAAATTCAAAATAATCATAACTGATTCATAATTTTTCTCAAATAGACAATTTAATATGTTTTAATTATTTGATATAAAAGGATCAATTTTAAGTAGAAATAAATCACAAAAACAATAAAAATACAGCAATAAATTAACCCAACGATTTTTTTTCGCAATAAAACTATATAATTTTTATGTTAAAAAAGAACCAAAAATCATCTAATCCCTATAAAACTAGGTTTTTTAATTATAATACAAAATAATAATATATTTTAAGAGTTTTTATATGACAAACACATTTCAAATAGCTTAAAAGTCCATGAATTATATTTTTTTACAAAAATCCAGCTGATAACACGCACTCACAATATTATTATAATCTTTGATTTTTTTAAAAAAATAAGCAAGTAAAATTAATCTAAGAATCCATTAAACTGGATAGATTCTAATTTTAAATATATTATTTATTTTTTAAAATATGAATAAGCAGTGATCTTTTTAAAAATACTCCATTTAGGTAATAATGAGAAAATTATCTTGAGGCAGTTACAATTTACTATTTCGAACAGATTTGATTATTTTTAATTTACAGTTTAAAGAAGGCTCAATGTTTCTTTCTTCTTATATTCCGAATTGCAATGTATTATGAAAGTTCGGTCCCGTAAATAGCTGATAGAGAAAAGTAAATCAATAATTATTTTTGTAAAAAAAAGAGGATTATATATACCTTATAATCTCGAAAACATTATATAAACAATTATTATTTTTTTGGCACAATGGTATTAGATAATATAAATTCGACCTAAATCCTTAAATTTTAATGAAAAAACGATGTTGAAAATATTTAGTTATTAGATACAATGCTGTGTAATCAATATAGAGGAGCAAGAAGGGATTATTTTTTTACAAAAAATAGGTATTTGAATTTAGAGAGGCAAATTATCATCCTAAGCTAATTATTGGTATAATTTATAAGAAGGATCGAATATTTGTCATGGTTTTTAAATGTAGAAAGATCGGATTTATTATTATAATTTACTTTAAGCCTTAAATTTATATTAATCTTTTAGAAATTTTGAAACTCTGTATTCGTAGAAACTATTTAGCTTGATATTTTTGATCATCATAAAAATTCAAAAATAAACATTTTACAATTAAAATAAATTTACTGCTGAGAAGTACTTTACTTTACAGAATTACAATTTGTAATTATAATATTTTGTTGATTTATACTTGGGACAAGGAAAATTTAATCTGAGATACAATTTAAATGTCATAATTACGCCGCATCTATAATTTTAAAAAGATAAAATAAGCTAGAAGATAACTTCAAATCTTAGATATTATAGTATCATATAATAAAGATTCGGGTAATGATACATATTTTTAATAATTTTAAATACGGAAAGAATTTATTGTGGAAATCCAGATCTTCGTGGAAACCCATAATCAGAAGCCCTAAAGGTAATTTGGTCATTATGTGTTTCCTTATTAAACTTCATGGTATTACAACACCAAAGACAATTTATCTTGTCTAAATGATTTTAATTTTTATTATCGGATATTTTTTAAAATATAGCTTGAATTAAATCAAAACTGGCCTTTTCTAACCAAAAAATTGCTAATATGGCCTTTAAAGCGGGAAAAAGTATTTATAATATAGGACTATACATTTGAAATTATTAAAATATGTAAAATCCCATAATACTGGGGGGGGGGGATTTCACTGTTCATAGAATTTATATATTTCTAACTAGCCGTTATTAGAAAAAATTTAATTTAAATATATTCTACCTCCTTATAATTTTACCTCAATATAATTTATACCTCCATAAAACCTTTACCTCCTTATATTTTCTACCTCAATATAATTTCTACTTCCATAAAACCCTTACCTCCTTATAATTTAGACCTTCATAAAACCTTTACCTCCTTATAATTTCTACCTCCATAAAATTTTTACCTCCAAAATTAAAAAAAATCTAGAATATATTTTACCTCCATTGTATAGAAATTTTCCATTAAATTTTATATAATAGAACATAAGATCGTTATATCTTGCCGTAATTTTTTTAAGAATATTCTATTACACATATATATTTGGAAATAAAAATACCGTCGATTCTTTTTGATCGAAAAGAATCAGATATGTAGCATAAAATATTTTTTTGGATCATTGTACTATATTATAAACAGGTATATATAGAGCACCATTTTATTGATTAAAATCAAAGCCGGCATACATATGTGATTGATGCATGCTAGCCTCTGCCCAGTTCTAGTGTGAAACGGTGTTCTAGGCGTTGCACGTCGAAAGGCAGGGCGAGATTTAAAGTTGGAATGTTATACACTCTAGCCTTATGGTACAGCCAGACCTTGGTTCCGAGCTTACGGAACCCCATGTATGCCTCTGGCAATCTAATATGATTGGAGGCAAAGGTATTTGTACCATATAGGTAGAGTGTATCTCTCCACGCACCAGTTATCAACTTTTATTTGGGCGGGGGTGAAATTTAGTTTTTTTCATATAAACATATAATTCTAAATCCCTAAATGGGATATTATAGATTTAATCATGGATACATAAATGTCCTCTTTGATATATCTACAAGTACGAAAACTCTTTTGAGTGACAAGTAGTAAAACATTTACAAAAAAATCGAAGTAAACCGATTTTTATAGTACCTTTTTTGAATAAAAAGGTTTATATTTAAATAAATTTAAAACTCTGAGGCCTCTATGGCCCTAGTTTTATATCACTTTTAATAAAAATCGAATTTATTTTAAAAAAGTACTATAAAACATCAAAAAGACGCAGGAGTATTCCCTCCATAACAATGATTAAAGGATGTATACGATCAATGAAATTTATATCACTTGTGCACAAAAAAAATTTAATCGATATGTTTTACAGCACTATATAAAAAAACTCAAATTATTGTTATCTAAATTTTATTTATTAAGAAGTATCGTAAGGGGTTTTAGAGGATTTAAGTTTTTTTAATAAATAATCATGCATAAAATTCAGAAAAATAGGCTATTTACAGATATATCTTGTTGTATTGAAATTTAAAAAAATTAAACAAGTAAAAACTATATATATCTAGCATTTGATCAAAAAAAATATTATAACTAATGATCTTATTCCAAATAAAATTCTTCAAAAATTAAGTTTCTTTGTTTGATTTTGATTTTCAGATATAAAAAAACATATCTTTTATAAATTTTATAATTGTCTCAGTCACGATTTACATGCAAAATCAGCAATAAGATCAAAAAAATATTCTAAAAACAGGGCAAATTAATTTAAACAGATAAATAAAAGATTTTCTTTGTAAACATCAAGGTTAGTCAAATATCAGGGTGTTATTAAAAACTTGAATTATTTCTTTTGTATACATAATCGTCGTTCTAATAAATAAAATTTCTTGCTGTACCTTAAAGATAAACGACTAAAAAAAAATTTATATGTTTGGGATAATATTTATAAATTTATCATTTGTATATCAAACTAGAATTTTTGCAACATTATCAATTATATATTATTTCTGCTCTATATGGCTCGCTACATTAAAATTTATTTATAACATTAAAAATTATATTTCAGGGAATAAAAAAATAAGTCCTTGAAAAATTAAATTTATTTTTAATCACAAAGCCTAATAAAGAAGAAAAATATGAAAATAAAATTAAAATAATGAAAATTATAGTCATTATTTAGCTATGCTCAAAAATAATAAAAATTATATTTTTTATTATATTTATAGCACAAAACCAATTAGAAGTATCGAATCATAAAAAGTTTTAAAATATACTGTGATTATGATCATTGTATATAATTCACAAAAATAATAAATTTTTATTATCTACTATAAGCCCAAATATGATTAAAAGCATATAAATATAAAAAATTTAACAAAATTATAATCTTTATTATGCCGTGCACAAGATAATAAGACAATAGAAGTAAATTTTTTTTGTGACAATTATACTTAATAAAATATTTTTATCTATGAGAAGATATAATTTCCTTCTTGGTGAAATAATAGACTAAATTTTAGAATAACATGTATTTAAGTCGTAAAAAATCAATAGCAAAGGATTTAAAATAAAATAAAGATTATAAGTACATATTTGAATAAAATAAGGAATAACTAAATTTAATACATATTTAACACAAAAACCATTTATTTATTAATATTAAACCATACGGAGATAAAGATACCCATATAAGAAAATGATATATAAAAGATTCACTTTTAATATTTTTCTGTTCTAATAATCCTATGATATCGTTACAAAGAACAAAAATTTTATTTTTAATAAAAGAGATAGAAAAAATTGTGTTTTTATTTAATTTAAGACTAAATCGCATATATTTAAGCTTTACTTGCAATAACAAATCGCTTGAAACTTGTTTAATAGAATTTAATCTATGTTTTACAAACAACCCATGATATGAACTTCAATATATCAAGTATACCAGTCCAATAAATCATTTATTATATTTTAAAACTTTATAATCAATATAGATCAACTTTTACCAATTCTTAATATAGTATATATTATATTTATGCGAAAATACAATTTTAATTCTTTTATAGTTAGACTAAAGTATTTTTTTATTAGATCTCAGTTAATTTAAGTATTAAAAAAACAAATGTTAAAATATGTGTTTATAATCATTATACTTGCAATTTTCATCATTCAAATATACTTGAAACTCACTAAAATTAGCCTCAACCTCACAATCACCATAAAAAGAAAAGGCAGGATAAACTTCCGAGAAAGGTAGATTCCAAAAGGCGACACCCAAATCTTCCCCATTTTTATAGAATCTCAAATAAGAAAGATTGGATTTTTCAGATTTAAGACAAACTTCTACACCAATTATATCCTTAACATTAAATTCCTCGCAATAGTTTCGCTGAATACTCTTATAGAAGCTGTATCCTTTGTTTGAAAACGAAAGTCCATACTTGTCAGTTCCAACTGGCACGTATTTATTGGCCAAAATATGTGCGATACCAATTCGAATAAATCCAGCTTTCTTTATATGAACTTCGTACTTTGTTCTTTCTTTTATACATATGTCTTTTATTATTTCTAGTCTGTATCTTAATCGTGAATTGGTTAAAACTCTTAGTTTATCTGTTGCTTGCATTTATATTATGTTAAATTATTCAATTTTATTTTTAATCGGACCCATGTGAATATATTCTTTTAAGTATATTTAAAGATAGATATTTCTTATTGAGATGTTTTTCTTCCTATGGTATTTTTTGAAAGATGATAATAGAAATCGGACAAATATCAAGTAAAGAAATTATATAATTCTTTTTTACATTGATGATTTAATCATATCATCAGGACAAAATGAAAAATATGACCCAGTATTAATTGTAAAAGATTTATTTATAATTTATAAAAATAATATTCAAAAATACTTGAAAACACCACATTATATTTGAGAGTATAACCAAATTTGAAGATTATAGATGGGGTAATATGTCATAGAATTAATGAAGAAGAGGTATAATATTTCTGATTAGCCAATTACATCTTAGCAAACGAACATATGAATTAAAGAAATTTAACACATGAATATACAACATTCAATAAACAGAATAATTTTGTTTTTTAATATTTTCAAGGCTATATTTATTGTATGAACTTATAAAATATATTATAAGTTGGACAAATTTCAGCTTTTAAAATTGACTAAGCAAAAACCTTTTTTTGTCAAACAATAGATGTTTTATTTAAACTCTTTCAGTTGCTTCGAATTTTAAATTATCCTAAATATATCTTCTGCCCTTGTAATTTATTAATTCAAGTGTTTTCTACAAATCCATGTTTTTAAAGATGATTCTACACCAGCAGACATATCTTACTTCTTAAAATACGACTTATAATATTTAATCGTTCAGTCTATAATATTTTATGACATATATATCTATTCCTTTTAGAATTTTTAAATTAGGGTTGATCTATCTGTTAGTAAATAACATTATCCTTGATTCTGATAGTTAAATGTGAAAATAAAAATTAAAGTACCTCATCAAAAACTTTTGGTATCTACAACAACTCAATGATTAGAATTGCCGAATCTTCAAGGTGGCTAAAATTGGAAACCTTAAGCCAAAAGAAGGAGCAAGATTCTGTTTCATGCAAAATAGAAATGTGTTCTTTATACAAAATTTTAGCACTGCGGAGAATAATATAAATCAGTAGGACACTCACCGCAAGCCAATTTAAAAGAATGCTTGTCTATGACTATATACGAAGACATAATGAACTTTATAGATGCATACACCTTATGCTCTCAAGAAAATACAACTTTAAAAATCGAAGTTAATCAGAAAACATTCGATTCAAAAAGTAATTGAGAACGAACTAGCGGAAATAAAGTGAATGCAAGAATTAATAGTATATAAAATTATCACATGATCGATCAGACATTTTCGTTCCCAATAAAAAGAAACACTTGATTACACTAATAGAGATAGGAATAACATGTATTGACATTTTTAGGAATGTTATTTATGTGAAGCTAAGAAAATACAATCCATTGGCAACTGAACTCTCTCTTATTTATAAACATAGAACTCGAATATTGCCATACTCATTAGTTGGCACGGGGTGATTACAAAATATTATAAGTAATATATTAAGGAGTTAGGAATTCTAACTGAAGCGGAAGAATAAGCACAAACACTAGGATTGAGAAAGACACTTGAACTATAAGTCTTGAGAGAAGATGCATCGAGGAAGATTTCAAAGATGGTTAGGTGGAAACTAGTATCAGCATATCTGTTCTATAGAGTAATCTAAAATTTTGCTTGAACAACTATAAAAAGTTGAAGTTCAATTAACCCATAAATAAAATTTATTATCTTAGATTCTAATTTTAAAGATTTATTTGGTTATCAAAATTCGATATTTCATTGATTAAGAAATTGTTTTTATCATAAAAACATCTGGTCAATTATTCAATAATTTTATATGGTTTCTATTTCTAGTATCCAATTCATTCTGTATATTTAATTACAATAATTTTTTAAGTGTGTGTTTTGATTTTATTTGATCTTTTATGATTGAATTTTCTTAATAGAAAAAAATTTTACAGCATTCTTATTTCTGCGTTAAAATTTGGTAAATCATTGATCCAAATTTACTTTCAAGTGATCCCTTGTTTTATAAATCCCGTAGAGTGTTGAAATTTAGACTTAACTCAAAAGCATATTTCTATCCTGCATGGAACGTAATCTTGGCTCTAGTTTGGAAATTTTTTTTATAGTATTTTGTGCATTCATGCTTGCTATTACAAATTGATGTGGGTAAAAAAAAGTTTTTAATTGGGTTATTTATATACACAAATAACTGTATTTTTGTTTCTGCTTGAGTTTACTATATCTTGTCTGATTTGAACTAAAATTTGTATAGCTTGTCTCTAAGAGACAGATGCGAATGTTTATAAGCTTCATTCTATAGTTTTTTGGGCTTCTATTTACATGTGAATAGTGTCTTATTTAGCAAAAAAAGCCATTTATCACTGATAGGGAACAAACACAGCCAAAACTAACCTAATAGGACTTTTTTGAAATATATTATTTCTTTTTTTACTTGGTTTGAATGCATAGATTCAGACCTCAAAAATTTCCTATACACATATAAATACGCTAGTTTATATTACGGCTATAATAATGAAAGCTTGCTTTGTTTTTTGAAAATGTGATTGCATTTCATTTATATATATTTTTGCCTTATAAGTTTTTTTTAGCTAGATTTATGATTTTCAAAATATTTTATAGCAAATTTATACAAAAGTTCCCTAGTCTTATTGCTGATTCACTATCTTTTATGATTAAAAGGTATTTTTATTCAATTTATATTGTATAGGTGTTGTAAGTTCGCAACATTTGACATTATTTTTTGCTGATTTTGATTTATTTATTTCTGGTTTTATGTTATACAAGAAACTACCTGTTCCTTCTGAAAAAAAATATGGTTTTATATTTTCCAAACTGCAATATTTAGTTTAAAATATATATAAGATGGTTTTTTGTGTAAAATAAGATCAAAATAGTTATTTGCTTGTGGTGGAGATCTTTCATTTTTCATGTAACATAGTTGATTTATGCTTAAAAAAAACTAAATGATTGAAAAAATAAACCCCAGATAAATTCAATATTCATATACTTATAGAAACACCCTAATTTTTATTACATTGACGAAATATTCTTTATATTTTATCATATCATTAAACTCTATTATCGATTATAAATGATGATGTGATTTTAATATTGCAGTAATTACCCATGGATGATTCTGGTATTAAATTTCTTTGCATAAACCTAAAAAACATATTATTTTTATATCCTTCTTTTCCGCTGTTTTTCATGGCTCTTGTTTTTTTCTATCCTTGTATTCTACGCACTGTGTAGGCTAATTTTTTTATATAGATTGCATATTTTCATTCTTTTTACAGAATTTTAACCATAATTTTATTATACAATCAATGAATATTATTTATACAAATTATAGGCCTGGTCTCACGTTCATCTACAACATTATCTTTTGAAAAATAATATTTAGTCGATATTTCACAAAAACAAACATTCACAATTTTTATCTTTATCATATAATGATATAGTATCATCAATAAATTAGTGTAAACATGCTATTTTATTTATAAATTCTGTATAAAGCTTCAGATTCTCAGTTAGGCTAAAAAATTCATTTATTGAAAAAAAAATCGATTTTATAATATAATAGACCTGTACATGTGCTTTTAAAATTATATGCTTATACTTTTTTTTCTCAAAATTTTAATTTCATCATCTTTTAAGGTAAAATCACTAAATGATCGTATATGCAAAAATCCTTTTAAATACAATTCATTTATATTTCTTTGCATTCTTATTATATTAACTTGTCATTTTATAATTTCAATAAAAGATTTTTTTCTGCATATTATTACATAGTTCAGTCTTTTTTTTCGAAGTTTATTTGAGTGCAGGCAGTTCATTCTTAAGATGTAATAAAAATACGAATACGCTGTTATATCTAACATTTTATAGCTATTTTATTATTTAATTATAATGTTTTTTATGTAGACAGTCTTTTTTATTGAGATATATAAAACTAAATTCATTTTTTTGTTTTTTTAACAATATTAGTTGTATTTTTAATAAGTTTAGAACTGATACTTGACTTTAAAATATAATTATATCTCCTGGAATTTTTTTTGAATGTGTGAAGCCGTATTTTTTCTCTATTCTTTAAAATCCTTTATCAGATGATTTAATAAATCTTATTGATTGCGCAACAAACAAATTTGCATTCTAAATTTTTGTTATAATCATCAAAATTTTTGTTGTGCTTGAAACTCATCGCTTTTTTCCATGATGGTATCTGATTAAATTTTAGAACTGTATTTTCATAAATTAATATACGGAATCACATTTATTCCTTTCTTTTATTGCTGTATATAGAAGTTGATTTTTAACTTGCTATGAAAAAATCATTAGTTTCTGCCAACCGAGCCGCGGCATGCCCTGAAAGCCTAGAAGAATCGATTTATAACACTCTTAAATACATAAATATATGTTTAAAATTTTTATGCATATTTACCGAATATTGCGATTTATAAATGTTAACTGTCTTTTTCATAATTCTTAATTTCATTTTATTACATTTTTTCGTTCTTGTAACAACTAATTATAGAATTTTTTCGTTTCTTTTTCCTATTTTTGTGTCACCGTATTATTTTGCGATGCGAATAAATATAAAAATCAAGAATAAACCTTTAGGTAAGGTTATAAGAATTTTATCATGTAGTTCTTCACCGTATCCAAAAATTAGATACAAAAGATTAAATAAATAGACTTTAACTAGAAATAAATAGAAGATAATATTATAATGCATTTAAAAAAAAGGAAATGGAAATTGACTGTAAAAGAATTTATTAATTTACAAAAAATCGACTTTTCATTGAATTCAAATATTATATAAGAAGAAAAATAAAGAAATATACAGTCATTTCTAAATATATGCCTATATTATAAAAAAGTAAAAATAGAAAATATATTATCTCTGATATTCAAGCTATTCTATAAGAAAAAAAAACTTGATAATAAATTAAGAAATAACCATAATGAGTTTAGATGAAAAAAAATGTTTTTGAAAATTAAAAGCGCGTGACATAAATTTACTTGCAAATTAATGCATCCTAATTTTGAAATAAATAATTTTAATAGATTGATGCATCATAAAATGGCATAGTCCGATGACAAAATACTATAATTCGTATGTTAAGAAGTTAGAAATACCAACTGAAGCTGAAATATATTTACAAACAATAAATTTATAATTAACACTTAAAAAATAATTGAAATAAGAAAATATATTGAGAAAGGTATTAAGTTTACTCAACAGGAAGAATTTTCTAGCTCATCTGTTCTATAGGAAATAAAAGGTTTTGCTTAGGTAAATTTAGGTATCTGAAACTAAAATAACCTAAAATATTTTATAATAATGAATTTTAAGAAAATATATTATTCTAATGTGTCTAAAAAGGTGGAAACGTATTTAATTGAATGTAAAAAAATAAACGAACAAGAGAATAAATAGAAAATGCCCACAGAAAGCAAAACAGTTTTATCTGTATATAAAATACATAACTAATATATCGGAATTAAATCATAAATATAATCTATAGTAAGAATAGAAGAATAGGGGTATCTTATGTTTCTATATTATTTTTTATACGAATAATGTATTTATAGTATTTATTTTTCTCATCGATCATTCAATTCGAATTCTAAATAGGGAATGTATAAACAAGAATTCAAAAAATAAATTACTGCAATATATTTATAGATAAGCTACAGAAAAAAACATTTATTTTTATTCTAATATATGTTTATTATTATCATAATTACTTTGACTTTCTTAGATACTATAAAGATCAATATATATTATTGAAATTTTATCTAGACTCAAATCGTGCATTAGTCATGGTATATTTGATAGAATATAGTGAATATATTCTATGTTGCAGTGGTAAATTTTTCGTTTTATAAAATCGAAATAAACAATGAAGGATAAATTTTTATATAAGCAGTATTAATCTTTTTACTATTTTTAGGCACAGCAAAACTTTGGATGACTCTGTTCGAGAGTGAATATTTAAACTTCGTAAAATAGCATTGTTTTAACTACTTTATATACATCTTTCATGTTAAAGGCATATAAATTCAAGATTGCAACTACAAACCCATCATTTTAATTACCAAGCGCTCGTCTTATCATTCAAACTATTAGAAGGTTTTATTTATTTATTTTAAAATTAAATTATTTTTTCCCAAGCCTAACTTGGCAGAATTCCTGCGCACACAGCGTATTAATACTTAGTCTATTATTTTCTCTCTAACTTCTTCTTCAATACCTCTCATCCCCTCAAGACTTACTAAAAAAGGGTTTTTCTCATTACCAAGGTTTATGTATATGCTTTGATCAGTTTTTTTTAATTCGAGTTTTTTAAGATATATTATACGATATTGTTTTACCCCACCGACTCAAGTTATAACATATAAATAAAATTTTATCTTGCGATTGTATATTAATGACATCACAGATGCTAGCAGATCGTACTTTTGTAATTTTTTGTTTGCAACTATGTTTATGTTTTAAATACTAAAAACACCAATTACTATGATAGTGATACAGTTATCCCTAAAATAATATATAAAAATATGAGGTCTGTCTTTTTATCATTTTATGTGGGTTTATATTTCTTGTATTAACTTTTAAATTACCAAATTCATTTTCCATTATTTCTTGTACTGTGTGTACTTATTTTTTTTATGTCTTTTTGTATAGTAATGTTCAAACATTTTTTCAGATCTGCAAGCTAAGGGATCTACAGTTTTTAAAGCGTCTCTACAGTACTGGCATCTTCTTATTTTACCTAAGTAATTATTTCGAGTCAGATTGAAACAGAACAAAGCTTTTTAAAAGATGTATATTGCGTATTATAGCTCTTTGATGATCCGAGTATTTCTCGCGTTTGATTATTATGCACATTGAGGAGTTTTTGATGTAGTTTTTTTGTTTTTATTCTTATTTTACACAAAAAACCCTCTTATTGCTTTAATTTAGGTTCCAAAGATCTTAGCGTACTATTTCTCATTTTGTTATTAAGAAATCATTCATTAAGGCCCAGTTTGTCCCATTTAATTTTTCGAATTTTAGCTTCGCTACTTTCCTAGGTTATTGTATTCTTTTGTGATCTAGTGATTTTGGTAGTTGAAAGAGTATTCGTAAAGATTAAAATTGCTTGTTTTCAATGCCGCGGTATATTCAATTTCCTTTTAGGTAAAATCTTTCTTTATTATATGGTTGCATATGTATCCCATTATCAAACAATATTTGCCTATGTCATATTCTAGTAATTTTTAATCTTCTGACTCTATTAATATAACCCTATAAAACAGTTTAACAATGGTATTGTATGTTCTAATATTGCTTTATTTAAATTTTTAGTGTTAAGAAATGTTTGGTATAAAGTTTTGACCCGTTTTAACATTTTATTTCTTATTTTTATAATTTTTACGATTTTATATGTTGATTTAAAGTCGTAAAATATTCCTAGATATCTATATCTATTCTTTCATTCTTTAAATGTTGCAAAACTTTTGAAGTCATCGTTGTCAGCAGCAGACTATTTCATGTATATTTTCCCCTAATGCATTTGAAAACTTAAGTTTCTTCATTAGAATTAGATAGGGTTACTTTTGTCCTTTGATATACAGTTTAAGTCTTCAATATAATAAAACAATTAGTTGTAAATCTTTCTTGTCTAGATCGATTGCTACTGATGCATATTTTTCGTTCAATCTACGATGTAGTAGATGATCTATGCGTAAAACATACAGCAGTGGGGATAAACATAGACCTTGAATAATTCCTTAATACAATTTCTTATTGATTGTTTATTCATTTTGAATCACAGTGATAAGGGCCGCTTTTTATATATTTAGTTATAAATACAATAATCAATTATTTATGTTAAGTTTTTTTTATACAGTACATAAGATACCTATGATCCATCGAGTCAAATCCTTTTTTATATCAAACCATGTTACTTTTAGTTCGTTTTTGTATCTGCTATTTATCTCAACGTTAATAATTTCCTGTTATTTAGCTCATTGTGCTCTTTTGACTTTCTAAGTTGGTTTATTGGATATAAGTATCGAGATTTGACGTCACTCTGCAATATAATTGTAATTGTTTTTGTCGTAAATTTATTAAGGTTTGACATACATGTTAAGGGTCTAAGTTCGATCGATTGAAGACTGTTTGTTTTGGTACTAAGTATGTTATATCGAAATCAAACCAATTTTTACCACTTTTTATAGACATAATTATTTCACTTTCTCCTATACTATACATTAAAAATTTTTAATTTTCTTTATAAAGAAGGTGTATATACTATCATATCATGCTCCATTCAGTCAGGTAGATAATATCGACCTAATGAGCACATTTTCTGAGATGAACAGCACATCATGTATTTTCGAATGCGTTCTTGCGCAAGTAATAATCAATATGGTCTTGGTTTTGGTTTTTGTCAATATTTTTGAAGAAAATTATATGCTAGTAGCCTTTTTATATTTCATAAATGCTGTTTCTGTGTCTTTAAAGACTCTATAGAATGGCCTTCTGTTAACTTCAAACTGACAATTTGTTATAATAAACTCTTTTCTTTTGCTCTATTTGTCTTTTCATTATTCTTATATTATCTTTTTTCTTACTGATCACTTCTATCATATCAATCTTTTTTCCGTGCATTTTGTTGTTGTTGTCGCATGATCTTTCGTAAAAATAATTTCATAACCTTGAATTATTCGGGTATTCCCTGCGTAAGATGTCAGCAATGTGTATATTTTATTTTAGCTTTGTATTTTGTCTATCTTTATTATAGAATAATTTAATGTTCTGCGGCTGATTTTAATTTCAATTCCTCGTAACTTTTTTGAATAGCCTGTGCAATTCGGGCTATCTCACACATACTTTGTGGATGATGAGCTGTAATACAATATTTATAGCATCATTTAGTGCATTAATATTATAATTTTAATCCCTGTATAAGAAAATTTTGAGGTTCTTGGGTACATTTTAATGTCAATAGTTTACATGTCCGCTAGAACTCTTAAGAAATATGTTTTGCATTCATCAAAGGTATTAAATTCTCTTTATGCTTTAAATTATATCTCTTCGGTGCTTATTTTGCTTCTTTTCGTCCATATTTCTTTGAACTTGTGGACTTGTCTTATGTTCCCGTTATTACCTTTAAGGTCATTTGATGCTTTGGACCATACTCATATCACATTTAAATATATTATTGTGGTTTCTTTATAGATCTTGCGCGCTAGAGCTCTATATTCTTCTGAATCGAGGTGTAAACCTCTTGATCCAATTGTAATTCACGGCTGGTGTATTCTTGGAGAAAGCTTCGTGAGTGATGAGAGTCGTGGTATTGTTATGCATTTTTATGTGATTTTCAACCGATATTTGGTTAAGTTTTACGTTGCAGGATCGGTATTTGAATGTTCTTCAATATACTTTTCCTCCCCTGTTTTTCATTATCACCCATATAACAAAGTAAATAAATATTTATGTAATATTCCATAGTCGTATATTAAAGAGTTAGGGATGCCTATAGAAGCAAAAGTATACGTACAAACAATGGTATTGAGAAAGATACTTGAACTAATAAGTCTTGAGGGAAAAGAAGCTTCGAAGAAGATTGTAAAGATAATGAGGTCACGATTCAGATTAAACGCTCTAAACAGCATTTTTAAGCTTCAACTTAATTAGATTAAACAGATAAAAATCAAATTAGCCTATAAATAAATAAAATAATTGTATCTATGTAAACCTATCTTAAAAATTCATATGTCTTTTGACGCATATGAAATTGCTATTAAGTTCACCCCAAAAATATATTTAATATCTGCAGCATTAATACTTTAATAAATAGTTGAAATTGATAATTATTACAATTTTAAAATCAACTCTAGATAAAACAAAAATATGACATGTTGTATAAATTTTGAAAACAAATTTATATCAAACTTAAATAGAAACATGCATAAAAATGCGATGTATTTCATAGTAAGAGGACTCAAAACAAGCGTTAGCACAAATTTGATAATTTTAATTAGTTAATTAATTTTCGAGATCCCATGGTCGAACAAGATGAAATAAATCCAAACGATTTTGTAGATGCAAGGGCAGCAGAAATTCAAGCACTAGAAGCAAAAATACACACATCAACAAAAAAAAGCATGTTATTCCAAAGATTACCGTTTCATAAACGCAGAAGAACAAGAAATTGTTATAAAAAGACTAAATACACAAATTATTCGAGAATGAAATCTAAAAAACCAGGAAATCTAAAAACTCACGTGTGGTTTGCCAAAAGATTTGAAATGATTGATATTTTTGGGCATAAGTTACCTTTAAATAGAAGAGAAAAAAGTGAAAAGTTCATCTATAAAGGAAAAGAAAGGGGATATGTAACAGATGAAAGCTATAAATCTATAAAAGTGTATAAAAGAAATAAAAATATAAAAAATCTTAAATGTGAGAAAGATTTGATCGAATTAAAAATTTTCAATAATTTTGATATTTCGATAAATCCAAACGCTAAAAACAAGCTCAGTCAGCTAGAAATCGATTTAGATAATGATAAAAATTTTGATGAAAGTAATTTAGTCCTAAATCATTCAATGAGTGTAAAATTTCATAATAAAGATGTAGTTATTATGTGCGATATTATATTGACCAATGATTATTTTATTGTAATAAATATACAAAATACTACAATTGATGATTTTTTCAAAAAATTTGAGCTTGCAGCAAAATTAGAGCACTCACTATCTTTGATACTTGGATCAAGATATTTTGAATATACTGGTATTTATAAAGGGATAGATTTTCAGGAATCGAACATCAACAATATGCTAGAAACAATTATAAATGATGGGAATTCGTCAAATTATTTTAAAGATGAGACAAATACAAATATAGATGTTCGTAAATCCGAAGGAAATGAAAAATCCGATTTTATAGTCCCGTTCGTGTTTGTAAAAAGTGTAAATAGCATTGAAAAAGGTAAAATATTTACGTTGAGTAAAAATATAATGTTTATCTGGCAGTTAATTTTCAATAAAGGAATAATTCCAGTTTCTATAAATGAAATGCTCAGAATCGGTACTGAGAATAGAGAACTAATATATCCTTACGATTTTCCCAAATCCAATCTTTACAAAGAATATGAAAAAAAGGTATTTGGCAGAGTAAAGGATAAAAATGATAGAAAACCGCCAGGTAAAAAAATAAATTATGAAAAAAATGGAATTGAAAACCCTTTTTTTCTTCCCGAAAGTTTTTATTCAAATTCAGACTTAAAGATAACTTATTTTGAAGTTGAAAAGGGATCAGTTAAAAGAATGGCCATGATTTATAATTATGTGGGTAGTATTGTTGGATATGTCTTAAGGGGTTCGTATTGTTTTTCTTTAGGTAAATGTGTTGGTGTTTGTGCTCTTTCATATTCCAAGTCGGATAAACTTGTTGCGCAAAATATTAACAGCTATAATTTATATTCTATTAAGATTATAGACCAAAAATTACTTGGATTGGAACCTTCTTGTAAAGCTGAAGAGGAAATCAAATAAAATAATAGTTTTATGAGGATTATTTATCAATAGTTCTATATTTATACTTTATAGTTAACAAGAATTTTAGATTAAGAAAAAAAATTTACATTCAAAACATCAAATAATTTTAAAATATAAAACCCCTTAAAAAATTACTAGTCGTTTTCAGACAAAAATAATCGCATTGATTATATACTCCAGTAAATGCTTGCATGTATTTTAGAATAAAGTTGTTGAAAGTGATTCTAATATATTTTAAAAGTGCGAGAATTTCATGTTTACGCAGAAAATACAAAGCAATAAGAATATTGTAAATATAAATAGGTTTATTTACATGCAAAAACAATGGAATTACGAAAAACGCTTGAATGTATAAGTATTTTAAGTAGAAGATGTATTGTGGAAGACGGTAAGGATGATTTGCTTACCAATAGTATACAGCACATATGTAATACATATCATATAAAGTTTTGCGGGAGCAAACAGGAAAATCAAAAGAAAAATAAGCCCTTAAATAAATATATAAGTTACGACACAATAAATTATTATACGAAACAAATTTCAATCAACAAATAATGTTTAATAAATTATAATTAAAAAGAACTCAAATATTCAATGAACTGACGATATCATTACACTCTGATGATGAAAAATAATTATGAAAATATCGACTAAATTAATATGGTTTTGATCTATAAAACTTCAAATGAATCGCAGAAACTGTCCTAAACTACATAAATAACCAATTAATAATATAATATATTGGTAATATTGTATGACTTGTGAAATAAAGTATATACACTAACAGAAGATAATTTAATTATGATTAGAGAAATCACGGATTCAATCACAGCACCTTTATTGGACGATTTTAATTTTTCAATGGTATTTCTGATTATTATATTGTTTTTGAGTTTATATTTAGAAAAATAACGAATTTGCACATACTTTTATGGTGAATTGGTGCCTTAAATATTTTCAAGAGAACTCGAATATAGCACACCGAAATCAATTTTGAAAATACAATTAAATTTGGTTACCACTAAAGGAACATTATTTATAAGTAGATCTTTAATTCACGTTAATAATTATTTTTTTCGTTTTTTTTTCTAAACACTCTATAATTGAAATATATTATAAATTTTTTTTGTATTTTACTTAAGATACATTTGTTCTGTGTTTTAAAAACAAATAATAATTATTTGATTTTTTCGTTTTGATATGCTTTCTTCATTCATTTCAGCTGTTCAATTATTAAAATCAGATTACCAAGATATCTATTTTTTATTTTATTTTGATGCAATTCAACATAAGGTTTTATTCCAACTATTTATTTTACTACTTACAGTTATTAATCCGGTCAAATAACTGATTATTCAACGAAATTTATATAAATATCTGATTTTTTTATAGAACCAGGATTTCTTTAAATTAATACTAATATTCTGTTATAACTTATAAAAATGTTTTCTAAATAAATTCCTATATAGTATTTAATTAATATTAGCCTTAAAAAAATAATTCGTAAAGGAATCAGAGCTT
This sequence comes from Rhyacophila brunnea, assembly GCF_057557595.1. Lineage (NCBI taxonomy): Eukaryota > Metazoa > Arthropoda > Insecta > Trichoptera > Rhyacophilidae > Rhyacophila > Rhyacophila brunnea. The sequence continues at coordinate 3,013,589 of NW_028233078.1, read as the reverse complement.
ATCGTATAAAATTTAAAGTTTGTGGTTAGGTGGTAATATTTCACTCCTATTTTAAATTTATTTTTATCAGGTTATAATGGAGTTTCTTTATTTCAAAATAATTTTCAACCTGTACTCTATTCAAAGCTCATCTAAAATTTCTTCTTATAGTCTAATATCACAATTAAATATATGCCTTTTTCGAGTATTTTATCACATATTATATCTTTTAATATTAGGTTAACTATAATATAGTTTTTGCTTAAAATATTTAGGCTAGCATTATGATTTTTTTTCTTATTCGTAAAAAAGCAATTATTACTGGTTATTGCTATAATACAGAAAAAAATAAAAAAATAAAATTTCAAATCTCGGAGAATCATTTATTTTAGAATTCTATTTTTTTCTCTCTAGGGCATACGAATGATTGAAAAACGGTGTCTGACTATATTTAATCCTTATATATAAAACATTATTCAAAAAAACGCATAGTTTCATTTAAAAATTATTAAAATAAAATAGTTCATATTTTCTTGGTATTATGAGGAATAAAGAAAAAACAGGAGAGGAGAACTACAAAGATGAACATTCAAAAACCGATCCTGTAACGATAATCTCAACCGACAACTTGCCTGAAACTCACACGACCACACGCATTCATACCACGGATCTTCTTACTCTCATAGCCATCTGCAAGAATACACCCGCCGAGAAAGAGCAATGGATTCAAGAGGCTTATACCTCGATCCTAAAACTTTTTGGAAGAATGCCGAGATCTGGCTGACAAGAGTTCCTAAAGAGTTACAATGATATTTTCAACAGTGATATGAGCATGACTGAAATTAAAGCTAAATCATCAAACGTTCTAAAAGATAATGATAGGAAAAGATGACAAGTCCGAAAGTTCAAAGAAATAGAAACGAAAAGAAGAAAACAAAGCGATCAAGAGGAAGACTATAAAACACTTAACCATTGCATTAACCTCGACAGATGCAAAAAAACATTTCTCAGAGTACTGACGGACTTAGAAAAAACAGACATCACAAAACTCCCTAGAACAAGAAAAATACCATATACTAAAGTTAAAAGCGATATAATTGAAGGCCTGAATTTAGCGGTTAATGCGCATATCACTAACCACCGCCCTCAAAACATGTGCGATATAGCAAAGATCTTGCAAGCTGTCCAAAAGAGTTACGAAGAGTTAACATCAAAATCCGTCCAGGAAGGATTAAACTACGTACTAATAAAGGAGGAAAAATTAAAAAGATATGATCAAATTAACACAACCCTCAAATCCTACGTAAGAAAAACAGTAAAACTCCCAGAAAGTGCGACAAGATTTCTAAGAAAAGTCATGAGACAACATAACAAGATACTTGACAAAAAAAATGATGTCCTTGAAGTGATTACTAAAAATAGCGATAAAACATGAAAAATAAATAAACAGATAGAGCAATATGAAAAAAGAAAAGAATTTACCAAGAAAAAACACCCAGTTCGAAGTCAATAGAAGACAATTTTATAGAGCATTAACAGATACGGTAAAATCGGAAATTGGGCAGATAAGGAAAATATTGTGTATTTCTGGTCAAATATGTGGACTAAAAGCATGGAAATTTTAAACTTTGATACTTAGCTGCGCAAAAACGCGCTGAAAAACACACCATAAATGATTTTCATCTCTGAAACAGAATTTATTCAGATCATCAACTACCTGCCTAACTGGAAAGCTGCTGGATGCGATGGTATATACAACTTCTTCATCAAAAAAATCACAAAATTACACCCAAATTTATATGAAACAGTAAAATCAATATGCCTTGAAAACAAAGAGGTAAAAAGTTGGTTCTACTCTCGGATCACATACCTCATACCCAAACAAGAAGTTTTAAATGGATCGGAATTCAGACCTATAACATGCATGTCAAACTTATATAAATTGACAACTAAAGCTGTCACAATGATATTACAGAAAGACGTCGAATCCCTAACTCTACAATCAGAAAACCAACTTGGTACGGTCAGAAGAGTACAGGGAGCTAAAGAACAGGCGATGATAAACGTTGCAATAAACAGTGAACACAATCATATATTACACGTAACATGGTTAGACATAAAAAAAGCATTTGACTCAATCGACCACGAGTACCTTCTGCCCTGCTTAAAAAATCTTAACATACAAGAATGTATGATTGCCTTTATATCTGTGTTAACAAAAAACTGGAAGTCTTCTCTAAGATTTAACAATCTAGAAATCTTAAAGAAAAAAATTGAAAAGGGGATTATACAAGGAGATAGTCTATCTCCACTACTGTTTGTTCTTTGTATGGATCCGCTATGCCGCCGATTAAATTAAAAGTTTCCATCGATATCCATTAACCTTGATAAGAAGGCATTTACAACCAATCACTTCCTTTTCATTGACGATTTAAAGATTTTGTCGAAAGAGGAAAGTAACTTAAAACTAATGTCTAATGAAGCAACAAAATTCTTCGGATGTATCGGAATGGAAATTAACGTTACCAAATCAGCTACTAACAATATAAATTGCAAAGATATTGCCACAGTAATAGAAGGAAAAGATGACTATAAATATCTCGGGATACTGGAAGATTCCAAATCGAGAACTAAACCCGAAACGATGGAAAGAATTAGAAAAGAAATGCATGAAAGAGTTTAAAGCATATGCAAAACAAAACTAAATGGTAAAAACATAATAAAGGCGATTAATGAATATGATTTATCACAGATAAACTACTATGTGGGTTTTTAATGCCAGAACCAGAAGATTTTAGAATTCTAGACGATTAAATTAGGCAGATACTAATAGAAAATGGAATACACTCCCAACCATCTAATAAAGAAATATTATATATCAAAAGAAATGAACAAGGATGAGGATTGGAAAAAATTGGGTTTAAATCCGAAAGAATATTCTACCAACTATATAAAACTCTAAGCCAAGAAAAAAAACAATCACCCAGAAAAGCCGCAATATTGAAATTTGAAAATGAAAATGCAACACACCTATCCGTAAAAAATATATTCCTCAGAAAAAAATATGGCTTTGTTGACATAGACCTTCCTGCGCTCGAATTAAAACAAAAAGAGAGTTTATTGTGTAAAATACAACAAAAAACACTACATCAAAAACTCTTCGATGTTCATAAAAATCCAACGCCTGAAATATTAAGATCCTCAAAGTGGCTACAATATGGAAATATCAGGCCATTAGAGGAGACGGGATTCTGCTTTATTCAGGATAGAAACGTATTCTTTGGAGATAGATCAAGGTGCCCGCACTGTAACGACTCAATTAAAACTGTCGACCACTTAGCAAGCAGATGTAAAAAAATGCTTGGTCATGACTATAAAGAAGACACAACGAGATTGTAAGATGTCTTCACTTTATGTTGGCAAGAAAATACAATTTCAAAAAAAACCAAAAAAATCCGCAGACACTCTGTACAAGAAATAATGGAAAACGAATTCGCAGAGATCAAAGTAGATACAAGAATTAAAACAGACATCAAGTTATCGAATGACAGACCTGATATTTTTGTATATGACAAAAAGAAGAACTGCATCACTCTGATCGAAATTGGCGTGACAAGTATTGACAACATAAACATAGTTGAAAACGAAAAATTGAGAAAATATGACCTGCTAGCATCTGAACTATCATTAATATACAAATGCAAGACAAAAATTATTCCATATGTTATAACATGGGACGGTGTGGTGACACGATATCATAGAAGGTACCTGAAGGAACTAGATGTCACGAACCAGGTTGAGGCATATATTCAAACCTTGGGATTGAGAAAAACCCTTGAATTAATAGGTCTCGAAAGAAGGAGGGGTATTGAAGAAGACTGTGGAGAGGAGAAGATAGCCGAAAGTATAAATACACTGTGTGTACAGAGTATCAAGCAAGCTGTGCCTGGAAACAAAAACTAAAATTACGACTATAAATATAGCCCTTAAATAAAATAGTTAATATTTTCTTGGTATTGGTATGTTTAGTCAAATGTGATGTGTTATACTTTAGGATCACCGGTGTAATCCGCTTCATGATAAAAATTTAATTAATATGACCTTAAACTAAAAAAATATAAAACAAAATTTAGCATTAAAATATTTAACTATAGAACATGAAAATATAAGTTCGAACAATATACATGATACCTGGAATATTTAATAGAAAAATCGATAAATATCAATGAAATATATTCATTATAGACTTTAGAATCAAATAAAATATATTTCCGCCAAGATAACTAAAGGCGAATGGAAGAAGGAAAATATAGAGGCAAAAATCATGTTTATTTGAAAAGAACATATAATTTATCTTGAATACAAGTGTTTGTATTTCTATTCTAAAATTAAATTAACTAAGAAGCAGTGCGAAAGATACTATATTTTTATCTAATGCTAATATTTAGACCATAGAAAATTTCAAACCTTGTTATTTGCCGCATAAATTCATTTGAAATGGTAAATTCTACATTAAATTTGCGAGTAGTTGCAAAATAAAAAAATATTTATCAATTTCATTGAAATAGCTGTTAAATTTTGTTTTCTTGGATATATTTGCATAAAATATCTACCATTATATTTTTTTTCGCAAAAATCCGTTTCCAACAATATCGTATATAGTAAAATGTTTTTTGTCGTATATAGTCCTTAATTGCATCTAAAAATTTTTTTATGCGTTCTATTTTTCAAATAAAAGAAGCATTATTTAAACCATAAGGTTCTTTATATAAACACATAGCAGTTATTACAATATAGGCTATTTTTCAAACCTTTTTTTCTTTTTATTGTTACATGCATGTAAGCCTTCAAATTTGGCTTTATTTAATTAAGGGAAAATTCTTTATACATTTTTATTTTTTCAAGCAGAACTTGTGATTTCTTTATAGAAGCGATTTGTTTAATTATTTTTTACTGATCTCAATATCTACAATTTTAACTAATGCCACTTCTTCTTTTTTAAATTTTTAATTCAAATTTCATCCCAATCCTATTAATTATTCGTATGTTTCTGCTGGTATTCACAGCACCCTGATATATTATTATAGTATTTCGTGACCGCATCATCCCATACTTTGCACTAAGATACCATTAGTATTCATAGATTTTAAAATTAGGTGAGCAAATTTGCCATTAATTATTATATTCTTAACTTCTTATGCAATCCAGTCAGGTTATCATTGCTAGCTATTCCTCATTCTATTGATAAAATGCGTTTTGATGATAATAATAAATAAAATAATCCAGTCGATTATGAAAAAATTAGTTTAACTTTTGGCTCACTTTCGTTTTTGATGATTTCTGATATAAGTTTCGTTGGGTTTTTTTCATCCTTTAAAGTTAAATTTTCTTGAGACCTGAAAAGGTGTGCAAATTACAATTTTTTGTCGTCACGTAAACATTCACGATCAAAAATTCTTCTAAATATACTTTTTGCGTCATATACTGTTCTATATCTTTTAAACGGGGTGTCATTTAGAAATCTCGGTTAAAAAATTTCTATCTAGAGTAAAACAAATTATTGCTTCTCCAATTAATATTCAAATCCTTTTTTAACAAGATTTGACGATCAAATACGTCAGTTTTTGAGTTTCTATGTCGAGTATAAAGTTTTGGTTTTGTTTTTTTCTTATATTCTACAAATAAACTTTTTTTTTATAGATCGAATTTTTTCTGTGCATTACTTTTCATATTATATTAAACCAATTTATAATAATTTTAAATGGACCAATGTATGTTATTATACTATTTTATTTTATTATTTCTGCTCTTCTTTGTGATATTCCTCTATAATTAGACAATATATTATTTATCAAATAAAGTTTTATTTATATTAAAATTTTTCTAGCTAAGCTCTTGCATGTCTTTATACTCTAAAAATCCTTAAATTTTTTTGAAGGTTGCAAATATAGATTCTTCATGCAGAAATTTCCTTATGCAAATATTACTTTTAGCAAAATCTTACGGTTCTAATTTAAGTAATCCTATTTAAGTGTTTAAAATGGCGTACTTATATGATTAAAAATTCCCGAAGAATTTCATCAAAAATTAAGTATAAAGTTTATTATTGTATCACCGATGTACTATCTTCTGGTATTTATAGGTATTTATGGCTTAATATATATTCTAGTTATGTTGTAAATTTATATACATCCAATAAAATTTCTTTTTGATTTTGATACATTGTTTTCTAGGCATATGCAATTAAAGAAACCAGTTATTTCTTAAATCACCATTCTTAAGTTTTATGAATCTTCAGAGACATCAATTAAATAATCAATGAGTAAAAAGTGTTGCTTTCTATAAAAAATTTAATCCAATGATATGTTTCTATGGTTGAGTTTTTCGTTGAGCTTTCTGCTTATTGATTACATGAACAAAACTTATGGAAATGTTTTTAAACTGCATTTTTTATTATTCATTTAATAATACTGTTATTTATAGTCATTTTATTGTTATACAATACCGAAAAGGTACATTTACGGAATATCATAGCTATAAAATTATATACTTATTAAGAAAGATTAATTCCTCTCTACCATGAAAAATTGATATTCACGGATTATCGAATGAAATGCTTTATTATCGATATTGACAAAATATTTAGTTTGTTGACATATTATCTATTTATTATCGTGTTTATTTTTCAGTATTCTTTGGATACTTATGAAAAGCGACAGTTCATATTATAATTTATGCTGATAGATATCATCCTTATACTTTCAATTAATATAATATAGTTTTAATTTTAGCAGTGATTTCATAAAAAGAATCTTTTGTATTATAACATTAAATTCCCACACTATATGTGTATCATAGCGAATGGGGTGTATAGTTCGTTCATAGAACTATTTATTCGCGATTTTTTTCTTAAACGAATTTCTGGTAGAATATCTGAAATGAATTAATTTTTAAAAAATATTACCAAATGAAATTTTGGTTTTCGACCTGATCGGTAGCCAAGCAGTATTAGGAATTTTTTTCAAATCAATGACAAGGCAAAAAATAATCGGATTTTTTTCAAATAATTAGATATAATTGCTTTTAAATTATGTTGTTTTTCATCCTTTCAAATTTTTTTGTTCAAAACCTCATAATTTTCTATTCTGTATTTTTTTATATTTTTTTCGACGGAATAAACTAATATATTTCATATATATCAATTTTATACTTCAAAAATATTATTTCTGTCGTATACTGTGTTTTTTTATATTTTTAATCGTTTTGGAGATATTTTTTTTTGTTTTATACTTCAATAAATTTTTTTTTGTTTTAATATGTCGTCTTGTTTCTTTTTATGACTCTTATCTCTTATGTTCCAACGGTTTAAAAAAATATAATTTTTATATAATTTAATTGTTTTCGATATAAAATCCATTTTTTATTAAGCCCTACATAGTATTTATACATGTTTTGTAAATTTTTTAAAATTTCGGTTTTGTTTTTAAAATGTTTGAAAGCTACACATGTTTTTAGAATATGATTAAGATGGTTATCTATCATTTTAGCCATTTGATAGATTCCTTATTCTTTCTAATACTTTATTATACGATTTTCTAATAAATTGACAGGTATATTAATAATGATTGAATTTTTGGAATTAAATTTTCAAATGGTCTTATACAACGACACTCTTCACATATCATAAGCATCTATCTCTTACTTTGCTGCAAAAAATTTTAATTTTGAGCTTGTATTTGTATGAAGTCATTGGTTTTACAAACCAAGACGCAAAATGCGCTTAAAGGTATCAAACAATAAGCAAATAGCAGTTATTAATTTATAATTTTTTTGGAAGATTGCCAATTGTGAAGATTTTTCCGCTTTGAATAATTTAAAGAGTTAGGCTTCTTTCAGATATAGCTTTATTTCGTTTTCTTCTTTTATGTCTTAACAAGATAAATTATAACAATTTTAATATCGTATCTTTTCCCTTGTTTTTCCGTTGCCTCCATTTCGTATTCATATAATTATAATACTAAAAAAGACATTTTAATATTTTATAAACAATCAGTTGAATAAATTATATAAGCATTTCTTTGTATACATGAATGTTTTTCATAAATTACAAATGTAAATTCTAACAGACTTCGCTTGGTTTTATCAGCCAATATAAAATTTAAAAAGTAAGAACAAATTCTAGTGTTTTATAATATATTAAATTATTTATTGTAAGATGTTTAAACGGTTATAACTAATATAAAATAAATACAATACAAAACAAGCATCATAGAAAATTTAATATAAATTTTTTGAAATAAAAGAAGTATCTTCTCGTTTTACAACTATATTTTTAAAAACCCCGAATACCGAGTTTAAAATTATTTTGTATATTATATAGCATAGTTTTTTCCACATATAAATAAATCTATCAATATACATTTATTGATATTATGTTAAATAATGGATTTTATGCCTGGTAATAATACTATAACCTATAATCTAAAATAAAAAATGTGTGATATTATGGAAAAAAATACAACATATTTGAACTGATACCAATATTTTTAGTGAGAATTTCAGAAGAAAAGAATTTTATATAATAAAAGACATGCGCAATTTTCTATAATTTATCTATTTTCATTTTATTATTGATCGATCTAATCACCTTTTTGACTCTATGCAATCTAGTTGGTTATCAGTCAGTATATTTTTGATTTCCATATATCATATTTCTTGGTTTTATTTATTTATAATTGCTTACACTTTAAATAAACAAAAACTATCACTAACTTAGGCGATATTATCAATCATAATCATAATTTCGTCTTTAAATAATGAATACGTTTTCGAAAAATATACATTATTGTATCAAAAAAAATCGCATTAAGTTTTTTTATAATTTTGATATAAATATTTTCCTCTATATCTAGTACAAAAAAATGCAAAAAAATATGTGATAGTACATTTAATTTTTAATACATTAAAAGCACAAGATAAATACATCTAGTATGTTTTAATTTTTGAATTTTGCGTTGGATGTAAAAAAGGAACTTTATGCATATACCAGCATATTTTTTATATAAAATCTACACAATTTTACCTATTAGACCTCGTGTGTTCATACATTAAATTTTTTAAATTTATCAGATAAATTTACAGACAATTTGATCCTAGCCGAATTTAATAAAATATGATTTTATAAACGATTACTGCTATTTAACACTATCGTTAATCTGAAAAAAGGGATTTACTGGACAAAAATAATTTAATTTTTTGTTTATAGATTATTAAAAAATAGAAAAAAGCAAATGTAGTTTTTTTTGAATTATACAGACAGAATTAATATTTTAATGACAAAAAAATTCATACGAATCTAACTATTTTAACGCATTAAGAAGATTTTAGGACAATGTTGCTACTTATTTGCCTTTTTTACATGTAAATTGCGTAATTTTTGATTAAAGCAAAATAATAGAGTGCTCTATGTATATATTTTCCTGATTATTTATACTTCATGAGGTTTAATTAAGTGCAAATAAAACAGTCGATTGTTTCTACAATAGTTGCATTTAATCTTATTATATCTTGTATCTTAAAACCTCATTATGAAACCTTTTTTAAAAACATAAAAATTAGTTCACCCTTAACATAAAAACTATATTTTATAATTATCTGAAAAAAAATCTTTTATGATAGAATTTATCGATGATTATATACAGGAAATAGTACATCAATAAGTTTTAGAATACAATAAAATATTTGTTCATTTTTATTAAAAACACATATCATTTAAAACACAAAATAGTTATTTTTTTCTTTTTCGCTTATTACACTCTGCTATATAGGCTATGTTTTTTATGGAAAATTAAGGCATATTTGTTCTATAATTTATTAAAGCATTTATATTTTTCATCATTTACATAAAATATAACTTTTTATTTTGATAAATATGAAAGATTAATTTTTTTAGATGATATAATTATTTTTCTATTCATTAGTAGAGTTTCTTTTTATAATTTCATCTATTGAGACTCAGTCAACCCATTTGAAACAATGCTCAACTTCTAAATACATCTTTTCAGACCTTTCGAGATATATTTCTATTAATGCACCTCTTCTCTAAAATGAGATGATTTCAAATGTCTTACAAGAGTGAGAGCTTGAATGCATCCACCTGCTTTTTCCGGGATTTTCAACGCCTTAAAATGCTTTTTATGGAATTTTGTAACCACCCGTCCAAGATCATTACAGCTATATGATATAAAATATTGATTAAATTACAATTAATTGTATCAAAAATAGAAGTAATATATACATAACAAAAAAATAAGATAAGATATTTAACATATGAATCAAAAAAACTTCAATTATTTCAAATCTAAAAAAAATATTTAGATTGAATAAATTTAGGAGACATTGGTAGATGAAAATACAAAAATATGTAAAAATAGATAAAATAACAATAAATAAAGTATATGATATATTTTTTTCTAAAAAAAATTCACCGGTAAAATATATACTATATGAAGATGCCTTGAATTGCATACCTTTAACCAATCATTTTTTTGAATCTATTTAAATTGATTTATTTTTAGCAAGATATTTCTTTTAGCAATAAAATTTACATATAAAACATAGAATTTAAATTTTGAAACCATGCAGATATTTTGCTATGTAAAGGGAATAATCATAAAGATCTTATGGAAAATTGTAAAATAAGTTAAGCAATCATAAAAGTAATTTTTTTATGCATAAATTTATTTGAAAAGTTATATGAAAAGCCTAATCAATCCGTGAAACATAAAGTTGTTAAATATCAACAACTATAAAAACATCGAATTTATAGCCTCTTCAATACAGACGGTTTTATACGAAAAATCCTTTTTTTTCATCTTTTAAAGTGTGTTATTATAACCCTTTTATAGATTATTTTAATTTTGATACATTTTTTAAGAAATACTTTGTAATAAAACTTATATATACATAAATGAGGTTATTGGATGTTTTTGAATATTAAAAAAAATTATATCTAAAATTATATTATTTAAAGATCAAAAATTGCATGTTAGCACATAAGAAATAAGAGCAAGTTTTTCATTTTTTTATTATACTAAAATGATATCATCTGCCTATTTCGAGTAAATTTTACGCGTACACTTACATTTAATGCTTTATAGTATTGATTTATTAATTTTTAAAGATTTTTACCCAAACGTAATTAAACTGTTTTTATAATTTTTAAATCAAAGATTAGAATATTTTCGTTTATATTTATAAAGAATTTACATATGAAATGTCCATATATAGATATTTTGATTTGTTATCAAGCTCACATTACATTTTTTTCAACTTAATTTATTTTTTTATGATAAATTACACTTCTTGTGCATAAAAAAATGTAATATTATTTTTTTTTTCTATATAGTCGGTAAAATATATCTGTTTTTTGTGTCATTTCCATATGCACAAACTTTATTTTCAATTTCCCGATGGTAAACTTTAGATACTATGTGCAGTTTTCTTATGTTTATAAATTATAATATCATATTAGCCCAATTTTAATTTAATGATTATACGATAAATTCCAATAAAGTGATGAAAGAAGCGTTCGAACCAAATGAAAAAAAAATTGATTTTTTTTTGTAAAATCATATTCAGCAACTTATAACGAACAAATGCAGTCAGAGGATTTTTTTGTAATTTGAATTAAACCAGTGCCACAAATTCCAAATAAATGTGCTATTATCATAACACAAATTTTTTATTCTGAAACGATTTTTTATAAAACTATACAGCTGCATTTTTTATATTTATGCATTTTCAATCGATGGAATTAAATCAACGTACTATAAAACAATGTAAAAAATTAAATGGTTTAAGAACACTCAAATTAAATCACCTTTGCCGTATTTAGTAATCAGAAAGGATAAAACTATCGTGAAGTCTCTATTTGATTTCATATTCATACGCATCATAAACGTTTTATATTAATACAATACAAATTTTTTTTTATAAAGGCGATTTATAAAAAACCATTAGTTGTTTTATTTAGTATTATAATTGCAATCTAAAAAAACCAGATAACCTAGTTTATGAAAAAAAGTTAGAATTTGGCCTATCGGTATTTACTCAATTGATGATATACAAAAGCAATGTTTAAAAATAAAAATCATTTCAATGCAGTAAAGACGAGTAAAAGAAAAGCAACATATATTTGTACATTCGAGCTACATACTTTCCAAAAATAAGTCTTATTTTCAGACCTGACAGCCTTTAAAATAGAAAATCCGGATAAACCTAATATTTAATTAGAAACTTCAATTATATGCTTTAAAAATTATCCTGTAGTTTTCTAGAATTCCCACTATGAAATTCGAAAAATTAAATTGGGCCGATTTATTGAAATCTTAAGAATTTGTAACTTTAGATTAAAAATAAATTGAGAATAAAAATTGAAAATATAAATTAAAATAATCCTATACATTTATGAAAAATAGGAAATAGTCTGAAAACACTAGGTTCAAAAAGTAATCGAAACGAAAGGGTGGAAGTAAAGAAGACGCAAGAATAAAAACGGATATAAGTTACATCGACCACACATTTTCGTTTACGATAAGAAGAGTCACTTTATAACGTTTATGGAAATATAAATAACGGACATTGACGATCTTAAGAATGTTGAAAATAAGAAACTATGAAAATACGATCTATTAGCAAATAAAATCCCCCAAACTTATAATAATGAAAAGAAATATTGCCAAACTCATAACTTGGGATAGGCGTAAAAATACCAAAAATCATATTTTAAGGTGTTAGTAATGCTAACTGAAGCGGAAGCATACGCGCAAATAATAGGGTTGAGGAAGACACTTGAACTTAAAAATCTTGAGAGAAGAATATGCGTCGAGTAAGCATTTTAATATGATGAGGTAGAAAGAATTATTAGCCAAATAAATTCTATAAAGCAATCTAAAGTTTTGCTTGAACAACTTATAAGAGCTTAAAATCAATTCAAATATATGAAATGAATAGAAATGATTTGAAAATTCATGCAAGATAATACCTTTTCGCAACAAATAGTATTCTCGTTTTCAGTAAAAATTAGTATTTTAAATTTTAAATGGTTTGTGCATAATTGATTTATGTTTTAAACTATTACTTTTAGGAAGCTCGCTTTATATAAATAGGAACCATTGCTTAACTGCTGCGTATCTCTGTGATACTCCCCCAGCGCTTCTTTTCGCCCGTAATCCCCGTGAATTGGACCCCTTCTCATGGGCGGCAGTCATTATAGGGAGGGGATGAGATTCTATATGCTGTTGATCGCTAAGGTATACTAGCTATAACCACACTCTACACTTACCTATATCCTTGCTGAACAGTGTGGTATCTTTTTCCATACTGGAGGCACAGTTCAACACCTTACGCAGCAACCTTATATTTCTCATGGCTTGTCAATGCTTTATGGTTATATTTTATTTATCACTGGCCGCCACCTTGGTTATTTTTCTTTAGAGTAAATTCGTTTGGAAATTAGTGAGTTGGGTGGAAGTGGAACCTACGACCCCTCACAGGGGTCTGACTTGTAAACCACTCAACCATACCACCCCTAGATAAAGGTACATATAGATATAATAATTTATATTTATTAAATAAAAAATGAGAAGTTCCATTAAAAGTTTTTTTATAAAATCAGATGAAGATACACATAACAACATGTGTATTGTCTTTAAAAAAATATCAGAAATACACTACAGCAATTTATTCATAGTTTAACATGGATTTTTTGTAGATCCTTAGCAAAAATATATCTTTTTTATTTTAATACGCGTGAGCTAAGGATATTTTTTCCTATTATTCTGATTTATGAACCGACAATACAATACAAATCTCTATAATGATCAAATTGTTTAAGAATTCAAAAATATATTTACTCTATTTCTATTTTTACATTGAGAAAAACCATTAAATTGATTTCGTAATTTTCTTGTGATTCAACCAAAAAAACTACCTCATTAATTACTAAGTACTGTAAATAAAGAATTTTTCACTATATTATCAAAAGAAGAATCTTATTGTAAAAATTTTATGAAAAACTAAATGTATAAAACTAACAGGCAAATATTTAATTTCGTTTAGTTTGATGTATTAGAACCCTTTCTTTATAAGCCACAGCATTTTAAAATTAAAATAGCACCGTTAAATATTATTTCAATCTATCATTGATTTTTTATAAAGCCTGTTAAAGAGCTTATATTATTGTATTGATGTTCACAATCAAAAAACAGATTCATTAGTCTAATAGGAAATTTTCTCAAAATAGAAATTATACAAAATTAGGATCAATATTGCTTACTTGCGTTAAGTTTCACCAAAACACATTTTTGACCAGATTTTTTCTCAATTATACACCTTTAAATATATTTTTTACTTGATTAACCAAATGTATACGAATTTTGTTGTTTTTCATCGTCCATGTTATATAATATACAAATAATTATTATTTTTAAAAAAAAATAGATTGAAATGATTCCCATTTATCACATCTGACAACAATTATATGCGTTTTAACGTATATTTTAAATTTTTTTTATTTATTGTGAAAATAAATGTTTGCTTGTTAAATATACGTTTTTGAAAATTTTTGTTATTATAATAAGTTCATTACATCTTCAAGAAATTTCAAATATTAAACTGCAATAATGCAAAGTGTAAAAAGACTATTTTTAGTAATTTTTTAAAGCCTTAAATCTCATTTACGATTTATTCAAAAGCTATTATAAAAAGAATAGTAGAAATTCATGAATACGTATACAATCTTATTGTAACATAGGTAAAATGTACATATTTTCCTATTTAATTTGACATTATATAAAGTAATTCATCAATTCTTAAAATTAAAGATATGCGTACCTCTAAGCTTTCTTATGCACAAATCAATATTTTCGCTATTAAAGAAATGCAAAATTAAACCAACGATATTAAAGATGGAAATAAAATTAGAAATTCTTTAATCACCAATGCAAAGATGAAATTATTTTTTAATTTTAATTAATAAAAATTGCCAGAAAGAAGATTTCGATAGTGATGTAAATAAATATTTACCATGTTGTTTTTATTAATTATTTCAAGTAATTTTTTTTGTGAATTTAAATTCAATTTATAAATTTTAGCTTTGAACTAAAACATTGTTTTGCAGGATTTAAAAATTTTAAATTTTCAAAATAGAGTTTTCACCAAAACTAGTATAAAACAGGCTTTATTTTTATCTATAATTTATGGAAATTTATCATTTTTAGACCATGATATGAATACACAGATCTGCTTAAATTAGAACCTAAAGTACCGCACCATGTTTCAATTTGATTTGGTTTGATTTGGTCTTTGATTGTCTATCTCGATCATGCCTTCTTGTATAAAAACAAAATTGTATGAATAGATGTTAATCAATAACAGGCTTGTCAAGATGCTAATTTTTCGAATATAGATGCAAAATAAATAATCATCAGTTTTTTGTTGACTTTTGAATTTTATTGTCATCTTACGATTATTATATCACATTTTTGATTCTTAGATTCAAGTAATAAGTTTTTTTCCTGTATTTTAAGGGTGCATCATTCTCTGCCTTATCTTTGTAGCCTTTCATATTAAAAAAGTTGATAAAATAGAAAACATCTTGGATATTTTTCATGAAAAATTGTAAGAAAACTAAATACATTTTTAATATGTTGAAAAAAAACAATTGAAATATAAAGAAATCGGGGATATGATATTGTATATTTTCAAAGCTTTCTTATACAAAAACCTTATTTGCAATCTTCTTTATAAACAATATAATATAGATGATGCATATTTTTCAAAAAAATAATATACACAATTCACATCAATTTTGATTATTAAAATAACATTACCGAAAAATAAACATATTTTTGGTATTTTCTTGTAAAATTTAAATCCTTTTTATTTTAAATAGATAGAAAAGGAATTTTTAGAATTTGTTATATTTAATTACGCTAAAAAATAACATCTGCTCACTGATACTTTCTATATTTGAAATTTATTTTTTTATTATAGATGATTGTACTTTTATTCTTGCAAATCGATATAAAAAGCGGTTATAATTAATAAAATAGAATACGTGCCCATATGAATTGCAAAAGCTTGCTAAAAATATTATATTTAGTAGATAATATAAAAATGATTTAATAAAAATTATTCTCAATATAAACAGACCATATTTTTCTTTATTGAATAGATAAATAAGTATTGTATCATGTGATTAATTAATAGCCCCCATTATTTCTCATTCATGCATATATACTACTGAAATACCGCACAGTCACTATTTTATTATTATTTTATTGGTATCAAGCATAATACTTTATTTTATTCTTTAAACAAGAACTTATATGAATTTTTCAATGTGCGTATCGTTTTGAATATAAAAACCACGTTACACTATATATATATATCATTTGAATAGCTATATACTTTGAAAAGTAAGTATTTGTCAAAATTTTTCTTCATTCTATGATTAAACATGTTCTTACATGATATATTTAAATTTTTAAAATATCTCTTTCACACTTTCTCGATTTTAATTCAAAAATCATGGCGATTATTTATTTTTCTTATTTGGAATAATTATTAATATAAATTTAGAAATAAAATTGAATTTCTGGTTATCAGTGAATGAATCAGGGCTTAAAATTAGATAAGAGAAATTATGCAAACAAAAAAATTTAATTTATTTTGGGAAGAATATTCGTTGGAAAATTATATGTATAAAAGGTGCATTGAATTTCTATTATAATGATCTATATTATAATTGACATAATATTGTTATTTTTAAATTCCGCTGTAGACGATGGCATGGTCGCAGAGAAAAGCCTTCTAAGGCTTTTTATTGTGGTTGAGATAGATCCAATACAGTTCAAAAAGCAAAAAACTTGCAATTCTATACAAGATAGGAAAAATAGCACGGATTTGAAAAAATCATCCGTGGATAAAAAAAATGAAGATTCTGGTTTTCATTGTGATGAAGAGCTTAGCAATAAAGCAGAAGAAAATGGTAAAGAAAAATATAGCATAGAATCAGATTTGGCCGAAAAGCCATTGATGTTTCTATGCATTATTATCTTGGTTTTTTTATTGGAGCTTTTGTTTTGGGCAGGAGAAAAATTAATGCCAGGAAATCATATATTGAAAGTGATTTTTTTTATAAGCTCGTTAATTATGGTCTCGAGCGAGATAATGAGACGGATGATTCGGATACTCCGATAATCCACATTCTAATTTCTTTAAAAGAGTATTTGTAAAAAAATTTCTATTATAGTTTCATGTGTATTTCTAATTTATGCGATTTTCTGATTATATATTTTGTGTATTTTAAAATAATAAATAATGAAATATTAAATGAATTGAGCTACATAAAATCAAGAAGAATTGCACAGCAGTGAGCTTTCAATAGGAAAATTTTGCTATAATATATTTGTTGAAGAGTGGATGAAATCGATTTTTGAAAGTTTTATATGTTTTTGTATGTAATAAATTCACTAAAATGTTTTATTAAGGAATTAATGCATCGAGAATTAGAAAAATCAACAATTTTTAAAAAATTCGATATTTCACATGTTATTCAATTAGATATATAAATAATTTATACGCATACGCGATTTTCATTTTATGCTTCGGCAGTTTATAGGATAAAATTATTCTTTTTGGATATATACGAGTTGTTTCATAAAAACTTTAACAAAACAAATAGAAGAAATTATTGGTAATGAAAGATATCACAATCTTGATTTTTTTTTCAGTCAAGAGTAAAGCCAAAAAAAAATAGTTTTAGGTGAATATATATACAATATGGTTAAATTTTTCTCCAGTCAATAATATAAACAAATAAATAAATTGGCTATACATAAATAATGATTTGAATTGCTTTTCATCAGTCAAAAGTATAGACAAATAAAAGAAATGTTAAAAAAACACATTTGGTATTTGTAAACGATATTTAGTAAAGTTTTTGTATTTAATATGGCAATTCATTTATTTATATTTAAATGTTATTTATTCGATCTTACTAAGTTGATTTGCGGCATGAATCTGTTACAATTATCCTTTCTTTAGCATGTGAATTTTCCAAATAAATTTTATTTCATACAGAAAATATAGTTTGTTGAGTCAATCATTTTTTTGTTAACTAAATTAAAAAAAGCACTTATAATAATGCAGTTTCTAACTTCTGAATAAATTTATATTACGATACGGAAGGGGAACAACAAAAAACACAAGAAAATATGCTCATCGAATATTTTTTCATATAATTATGGGAAATTAGTGCGTTTAATTATTTTATATAAGTTTAATCGGATCAATTTGAATTATTACAAAAAAGAAGTTAAAAATATTATCAAAAATAAACCTTTTAAAATCGTATATACCAGAAAAACACGATAAAAGAAATTAAAGTTTTATTATTTATGTTTTTATGTGTATTAATTATGTTGTATACTATTAAACATAAATATTTTTAAACTTTCTTACCTTAAGAAATTATGTATAGATCCGATTAAAGTTTGCTAATAAATAGCAGATTATTTGTTAGTCAAATTTATTATTATATTTTTAGTTTTTATTCTCAGGCACAACTTCTTAATTTTCCCATGCGAAAAGACTATTTATACTTTCGGCTTTCTTCTCCTCTCTTTAGAGACCTGATAATTCAAGCGTTTTCTCAATCACAAAATTGTGCCAATACCATTCAACTATTATCGTGACTTCAAGTTTGCTAACATAAATCAATTTGATACCGAACTATTTTATATTGCGGGAAAGGTTTGGATTTGATATTTGATATTCAATATCCGGCCCATTTTCTAACAACATAATAAAACATTTATTTTAAATATTCTTGAAACCTTTGAAATAGGATTACCGGATGTCGATAGCACAAATTAATTTGTTTATTTCCGCGCCACACGTAAAAAGTTATAAATGATCCTACATCACCACAATTACTTGTGCCTAATGAGGAAGTTAATTTAAATTTGAAACTTGTATAATTTTTTTTAGGTTTATTAATGGGTAACACATTGTTTAATTCATGTATGGCCGTCTTAAAATAACCCTGTTTTCTGATAGATCTGCAATATACTTATTGGGTAGAAATGAGTAAAGGAAAAATCAGTTTATATAAGAGACTAGTTATTTATATTAAAGATCAGGGGAAGGTTCCAAAAGATGCATCAAGGAGTTGTGCAATATTCCCAATACGCTGACTACGTCTAAATAGATAAAATCGATGTTAAGAAAATTAACCCATAAATAAATATCTCTTTATATTAAAAATTTATATCGATATTTGAGACGTGTAGTTAATAGCACATTTTAGATCTTGTAAATTGTAATAAAAATAACGAATTCTATAAAAAATACTAAAAATTCTTCATAAAAGAACACAAGAAATATTAGTAAATTTCCTATCA
Source organism: Rhyacophila brunnea (assembly GCF_057557595.1). NCBI lineage: Eukaryota > Metazoa > Arthropoda > Insecta > Trichoptera > Rhyacophilidae > Rhyacophila > Rhyacophila brunnea. The sequence continues at coordinate 2,994,141 of NW_028233078.1, read as the reverse complement.
TTTACATTCTGAAATTCATGAGAGCTAATCACGGTCTTTTGACCTTGTGAACTAAAAATAATTGTAAATGAACATATAATTTCTATTTTATAATATTTTTAGTTTAAAATTGGAATTTATGAATGTGTGAATTTACGGCAAGGGTTTAAGATTTTAGCTAAAATTTATTTTTACCACTATAAATAAGTATTTTTATTATATAGTGTCCTCCCGCGCAATAGTATTTGCGCTTAAATCTTTACTGTATAAGTATTAGTGGAAAAAGATTCATTATAAAAGATTGTAAAGATTATATGAATAAAGACGTTATATACCGTATCATTTAGAAAAGAAATTTAAAATTGGACTTAAAAAAATTAAGGCAATATTAAATTACAGTAAGCTAAAAATTCATGCTTATCCATAATGTGCATATAAGAAAATTATGCGAGAAACATTCAAATATGCAAAATATTAATAAAATGAAGGCATAAAATTTGAGCTTTAAAACATTAATCTTGAAAATATTATCTTATCTCATAATTCCATAAATAATAAAAACGCTTAAAGCGAAAAGATTAGAATAGCGATAAATTCACTCATACTTTAACGAGAATAAATGTATAAACTACCTTTAAATGATATTTTTACTATTTTATTAATAAAAATTAATTCTATAAATTATTTTGTTAAATATACTTAAAATGTCAATGATATTTCTCACAAATATAATCAATAATTAATTCTGAACAAATATGTCATTTCCGTTTTTTTTGAGCCGGTTAGTTATAGGCGAAAAGGTATTTTTTTATTTATAAAAATATAAATTTCATAATTAAAAAACAGATAAGATATGTGTGATGTTTTTTGAGATTTATTTTATCTAAGCTCTATAATTAATGCTGTTTTTACAGTATATTATTTTTTCTCACACAACATTTTTTCTTAATTTTTTGTGACAATTTTAACTCATAATATCCACAAATTTTAATAATTTGTAGTTCTCCTTGTTTGACAGTAATGTCTTCAATATAGTTGTGACTGCTATTTTCATGCATAAAAAAGTACTGCTAAAACAATATGCCTAATGATCAATCTATGTCACAAAAGAAAAATTTATCCTGATTGAAGCTTTTTAAAGTTTATTTAGACATAATTTTGTGCCTTTTGGTGGTTTTGATACTTGATGTTTTTAAAGTTGTATCTTAAATATAGTATATGTACTTGGTTTCTTAAAAAAAAACAAAATAAATCAAGCTAGAAAATTTTTAGTTTAATTACCTTACTTCATACAAAAAAAGATATAAAAAATATAAATTAGCGACATAATAATTATTATAAATCTGAAATCTCTAAGTCAGATAATATAAAAAATCCAAACAAATAGTTTTCTATTTTTTAAGTAAATCTATAATCAATTTTCTTATATTTTATAGTGTTAAAAAAACGTAATAATGTTTTCTTTATTTCCATTTTATTTCAAAACATATTTTAGCAAAAAAACAAAAGCATTTTTACAATACCAGACTTGCCGTCTAACTTAAAACGGAATTGTGTTAATAGACAGGAATTATTTGAACATGCAAATCAGCAATAAATATAATAAAGCGTAGACTTTGCATGAATATCAATTTTTTATAGTAAAAAAAGGTTATAAAAATAAAGCACTCTACAGAGAAATTTTATGCTCAAAAGATGTTTAGGTAAAAAATAAGTAGATAATACTTACTTTTTAAATTCTAATGGTTCTTAAGTAGCTTTTTTTTAACATCGTATATAAATGTAGAGTGTATAATCTTTCGATCATCTTTTTTTGGAAAATACACTAATGCCGATAACCTTGACTTATTGGCTATAAATTCATATAAAATATGACAAAATTTTTAAAGTCTAATAAAAGAAAATGATTTATTTGATATTTTAGATCATATTCTAAAGAAATCAAGAAATTTAAACTCATGACTAAATTTTAAGAGGAATTGGAATCCCCGCTGAAATACATTATTGTATGCATTTAAGCGAATGAAAGGATGATAATATTGATGACTGTTTATATGAACATTATTGAAGACTAAAAAACTTTATATAGCTAACATACGTTTGTAAAGGAGATATAAATATAGACGTAGATACTATTCACGAAAAAAAGGGTTTAATTTATGTGAATTTTTGTATATATTTTCTGTTTAACGTAGAAAATGTTTGAAAAATTTCTTATGACATGATTAAATGTGAATAATAAATTAATAGCTGCTTTAATTTTTTTAAAATTGCTTTAAATCACAAAATCATATTTTCTCGTAAATAAGAGAAAGTTTAAATATTTGAGGCGACTATTAAATATTTTCATTTATAAAAATACAAAAAAGGCAAATATCAATAAAATTGGTTCAAAATTAAAATTTAAGAGCTATAAAAATTGAAATGGATTAATATGATCATGATGAATTTAAAATTAGAATAATAACCCGTTAAAATCAGTCATGTGTTAGAAAACATTAATTATCTCAATTTTTAATGGTGATAGAATTATTTTAAAATTTATTATAAAAAATAATATTTGATATTAAATTCTAAAATCATTTAATATAATGCATTTGAAACAAAACATATGACAGTTTCGCTTATTAGGAGCTAAATTTTTTGGTTTTATGAGCTTGATCAGGCAATCTAATAAAAAATCATAACTAGCAATCGAAATATAAATGTGAAGGTGAGAAAACAGGATAAAAATAATTTTAGATCAATTGTTTAATATTTTTATAGCGAATGATGTGCTTAATAACGCTTAAACTAATAAATAAAATCAGAAAATTTGAAGAAAAGAATCACTAAATAAAATTTTATTTATTTTTCGCCTTTCATATTTCTAAACATAGAATAAAGTCTTTATTAGATGATAAAACATTTATAGAGTAGAAAATATTATCTTCGTTGTATAAAAAGATTATAATGTTTTTTGTATGTTTTAATACACCGTTTTCAAGACAGATGTCTAAATTGTAGATAATATCACTTAAACCTACATATATATTCATGGAAATCGCCGAAATTTGTAAAAAAAAGAATTGAAACCATGATAAGTTATATAATTGTAACTTTTTATAAATCGGATTGTATAATTTAGCAAGGCGCAAATAAATAGTTTATTATTGTGGAACAAGAAAAAGCTTGTTTTTTTTCTTTGTAAATAATTCTTAGCTAAATTTTGAGCGAAATTCAATTTCTTTATTCACTATGCAGGATATGAATGTATTTAGTATCTAATTTGTACTTTTGTAGTATTAATGACGATAAAACGTTACTTTAACAATCTAAATAAATAAAATTGGTTTTTTAGTTTCATTGTACGAAGTCGTGTCAAAAATTATTATTTATTGTGACTGCTTCAATTTTTTATACAATTTTCTATATGATCATATTTATATCTACGTTTCAATCAATTTAGCTATAAATATGTCATTTTTGATGATTTATAATAAAGACAAGTAAATTGAATAATCTGTGTAGAAGACCGTATATAATTTATTTGTTAGCAAATTCACAATATAAGAAATAAATTATCGGCATAAATTTTATAAAAAGCACAAAAATTGATTGAAAATGATTTATAGTACGTTAAAAAAATAACGTTGCATGTCCAGCTTATATAATGAACTAAAAAGCCTCTAATTTTAGGAATAATACAAAGTTAAAACATATATGTGTAGAGTATTTGATTGGGATCATATTTATTTAAGGGCTACTTTTTATATAACTTCTCATTTTTTCACGCGCAAAACTATGGATTACTTTATATATCAATTTTCTTTATGTCCGTTTCAACAAGTCATCTTTTAAGTATAGTTTTATACATTATCATTGTATATTTTTTTATATTCAAACTTCCTCAATGCGATTTTATGTGCATATAGTTCTGTAGGTATAATCAATTCCTTAATATAATACTTATAGTATTACGTGATCACACTAACCGATGTTATGGGACATAGAAGTATTCTTTTTATACCCTTTTATATGAGTGGGTGTTCATTAGCCCATAAATATTATTTTCTCGGTTTCAAGATTGCTCAGCTTATCGATACTTGTTACTTTCATATTTGAGATCTGATTTTTTTTATACTACAAAAAAACCATGCAAGTTGTGCGATAACTCGTTATCCGTCTAATACTAGTGTCCATTTTTATATCGATTACTTCACTAGCTATAAATTCTTATCCGAGTGTCTCCATATTTTCTTATTTTTTTTAGGTTAATTTTTATCACAAGGATCCAGTAATTGCATCTTTTTTTCATTTAATTTCTTGTGTTTCGCATTTTCAAGATATAAGATGTAATAATGTGGGGTATGAAGGATATATGATATCAAGAATTTTTTATATTTTTAGAGATATACACTTATACATTAAGATTTCATTAGAAATAATCGCTCTAATAAGCATTAATATTAAATACAGAATAAAAATTTTATTATATTATAAATTAATCACTGACCATAAAATTAAGTTTTTTCTTGTTTATTAATATTATACACATCTTTTGTGGGAATTGGATTTTTAGCGACGATTTTATTTTGAAATATTTAGCCTGTATACACATTTAAATCTTCAAAGAACCACGAAAATATTTTCTAATATACGAAAAAATTTTTTTTGTGTCACTTAATATGCAAAAATATACATAATATTTTAGCTAACTATAGTATTATATTGGTTACTGCATTATTTTTTTGCGGATCTTATCTTAAAAAACAACAATCTTATTCTAAAGAATATAATTTTATATATCTTGTACCGTTTATTTTTGAATTATTTTACATATAAAAAAAATCTAATCATTCAAGTAATTCTTGCTATATGCAATGGTTTAAATTGTATATTAGACTTTTTTTACAACCATTTACATAAATATTCCTATATGAAATCAAATCGTAGCCTTTAGATAATACAATATTCTTGCCTCTATCTCAACCTTATGAAGATCCATAAGTGCATGTGTTTTTCAGCCTTGTCATTTGTAAATGGCTGATTTATCAAGAATATCCATTTCCTTAGATACTATTTATAAAGATTATATCTTTAAAAGATTTATAACACTTCTAAAAAACAGAAAAGGATCGTAGAGTATAAAAAAATCTTGTTATCAACAAATAAATACAAAAAAAGCTGAATATTTATAACTGTAAATTATCAAAAGTGAAAAAATGGGAAATTAAAAGTAAGAAAAATCCAATAAAGTAAATAAAAAATAACTTAAAAAAACTTCAATGATAAAAAATTCAAAATAATAATAACTGATCCACAATTTTCCTCAAATGGACAATTTAATATGTTTTTATAATACGATTAATCAGGTATTTGATATAAAAGGATCAATTTTAAGTAGAAATAAATCACAGAAACAATAAAAAGACAGCAATAAATTAACCCAACGATTTTTTTTCGCAATAAAACTATATAATTTTTATGTTAAAAAAGAACCAAAAATCATCGAATCCTTATAAAACTAGGTTTTCTATTTATAATACAAAATGATGAAATTTTTTAAGAGTTTTTATATGAAAAACATATTTCAAATAGCTTAAAAATCCATGAATTATATTTTTGTACAAAAATCCAGCTGATAACACTCACTCACAATAGTATTATAATCTTTGATTTTTTTAAAAAAATAAGCACAGTAAAATTAATCTAAGAATCATTAAACTGGATAAATTCTAATTTTAAAAATAAAATTTATTTTTATAAATATAGATAAGCATGATCTTTTTAAAAATACTCCATTTTGGTAATAATAAGAAAATTATCTTGAGGCAGTTACAATTTACTTTTTCGAACAGATTTGATTATTTTTAATTTACAGTTTAAAGAAGGCTCAATGTTTCTTTCTTCTTATATTCTAAATTGCAATGTATTATGAAAGTTCGGTCCCATAAATAGCTGATAGAGAAAAGTAAATCAATAATTATTTTTGTAAAAAAAAGAGGATTATATATACCTTATAATCTCGAAAACATTATATAAACAATTTTTATTTTTTTGGCACAATGGTATTAGATAATATAAATTCGACCTAAATCGTTAAATTTTGTATAGAAATATGTTGTTGAAAATATTTAGTTATTATATACAATAGCGTGCTGTACTGATGAGAAGCAAGAAGGGATTATTTTTAAAAAAAAATAGGTATTTGAATTTAGAGAGGCAAATTATCATCCTAAGCTAATTATTGGTATAATTTTACATGAGGATCGAACATTTGTCATGGTTTTTAAATGTAGAAAGATCGGATTTATTTCTATAATTTACTTTAAGCCTTAAATTTATATTAATCCTACAAAAATTTTGAAACTCTGTATTCGTAGAAACTATTAAGCTTGATATTTTTGATCATCATAAAAATTCAAAAATAATTTTTTTGCAATTAAAATAAATTTACTGCTGAGAAGTACTTTATATTAAAGAATTACAATTTGTAATTATAATGTTTTGTTGATTTATACTTGGGAAAATCAAAATTTAATCTGAGATACAATTTAAATGTCATAATTACGTTGCATCTATAATTTTAAAAAGATAAAATAAGCTAGAAAATAACTTCAAATCTTAGATATTATAGTATCGTATAATAAATGTGCGGGCAATGATGCATATTTTAAATAATTTTAAATACGGAAAGAATTTATTGTGATAGCCAGATCTTCGTGGAAACCCATAATCAGAAGCCCTAAAGGTAATTTGGTCATTATATGTTTCCATATTATACTTCATGGTATTACAACACCAAAGACAATTTATCTTGTCTAAATCATTTTATTTTTAATTATCGAATATTTTTAAAATATAGCTTAAATTAAATCAAAACTGGCCTTTTCTAACCAAAAAATTGCTAATATAGCCTTTAAAAGCGCGAAAAAGTATTTATAATATAGGACTATACATTTGAAATTATTAAAATATGTAAAATCCCATAATACTGGGGGAATTTCACTGTTCATAGAATTTATATATTTCTAACTAGCCGTTATTAGAAAAAATTTAATTTAAATATATTCTACCTCCTTATATTTTCTACCTCAATATAATTTCTACCTCCATAAAACCTTTACCTCCTTATAATTTCTACCTCAATATAATTTCTACCTCATAAAACCTTTACCTCCTTATATTTTCTACCTTCATAAAACCTTTACCTCCTTATATTTTCTACTTCCATAAAACCTTTACCTCAATATATTTTTTACCTCCATAAACATTTTACCTCCAAAATTAAAAAAATCTAGAATATATTTTACCTCCATTGTATAGAAATTTTCCATTAAATTTTACAATAGAACATAAGATCGTTATATCTTGCCGTAATTTTTTTAAGAATATTCTATGCCACATATATATTTGGAAATAAAAATACCGTCGATTCTTTTTGATCGAAAAGAATCAGATATGTAGCATAAAATATTTTTTTGGATCATTGTACTATATTATAAACAAGTATATATAGAGCACCATTTTATTGATTAAAATCAAAGCCGGCATACATATGTGATTGATGCATGCTAGCCTCTGCCCAGTTCTAGTGTGAAACGGTGTTCTAGGCGTTGCACGTCGAAAGGCAGGGCGAGATTTAAAGTTGGAATGTTATACACTCTAGCCTTATGGTACAGCCAGACCTTGGTTCCGAGCTTACGGAACCCCATGTATGCCTCTGGTAATCTAATATGATTGGAGGCAAAGGTATTTGTACCATATAGGTAGAGTGTATCTCTCCACGCACCTGTTATCAGCTTTTATTTGGGCGGGGGTGAAATTTAGTTTTTTTCATATAAACATATAATTAAAAATCGATAAATAGGATATTGTAGATTCAATCATGGATACATAAATGTCCTCTTTGATATATCTAAAAGTACGAAAACTTGTTTGTGTGACAAGTAGTAAGCCATTTACAAAAAAATCGAAGTAAACCGATTTTTATAGTACCTTTTTTGAATAAAAAGGTTTATATTTAAATAACTTTAAAACTCTGAGGCTTCATTGGCCCTAGTTATATATCACTTTTAAGAAATTTCAATAAAAATCGAATTTATTTTAAAAAATTACTATAAAACATCAAAAATACGCAGGAGTATTCCCTCCAGAACAATGATTAAAGGATGTATACGATCAATGAAATTTATATCACTTGTGCAAAAAAAATTTAATCGATATGTTTTACATCCCTATATAAAAAAACTCAAATTATCGTTATCTAAATTTTATTTATTAAGAAGTATCGTAAGGGGTTTTAGAGGATTTAAGTTTTTTTAATAAATAATCATGCATAAAATTCAGAAAAATAGGCTATTTACTGATATATTTTGTTGTATTGAAATTTAAAAAAATTAAACAAGTAAAAACTATATATATATCTAGCATTTGATCAAAAAATAGTGTAACTAATGATCTTATTCCAAATAAAATTCTTCAAAAATCAAGTTTCTTTGTTTGATTTTGCTTTTCAGATATAAAAGAACATATCTTTTATAAATTTTATAATTGTCTCAGTCACGATTTACATGCAAAATCAGCAATAAGATCAAAAAAATATCCTAAAAACAGGGCAAATTAATTTAAACAGATAAATAAAATGTTTTCTTTGTAAACATCAAGGTTAGTCAAATATCAGGGTGTTATTAAAAACTTGAATTTTTTCTTTTGTATACATAATCGTCGTTCTAATAAATCAAATTTCTTTCTGTACCTTAAAGATAAACGACTAAAAAAAAATTTTATATGTTTGGGATAATATTTATAAATTTATTATTTGTATTCAAACTAGAATTTTTGCAACATTATCAATTATATATATGATTTTTGCTCTATATGGCTCGCTACATTAAAATTTATTTATAACATTAAAAATTATATTTCAGCGAATAAAAAAATAAGTCCTTGAAAAATTAAATTTATTTTTAATCACAAAGCCTAATAAAGAAGTAAAAATATGAAAATAAAATTAAAATAATGAAAATTATAGTCATTATTTAGCTATGCTCAAAAATAATAAACCACTATATTTTTTATTATATTTATAGCACAAAACCAATCAGAAGTATCGAATCATAAAAAGTTTTACAATATACTGTGATTATGATCATTGTATATAATTCAAAAACATAATAAATTTTTATTATCTACTATAAGCCTAAATATGATTAAAAGCATATAAATATAAAAAATTATACAAAATTATAATCTTTATTATGCCATACACAAGATAATAAGACAAGAGAAGTAAATTATTTTTGTGACAATTATACTTAATAAAATATTTTTATCTATGAGAGGATATAATTTCCTTCTTGGTGAGACAATAGACTGAATTTTAGAATAACCTGTATTTAAATCGTAAAAAATCAATAGCAAAGGATTTAAAATAAAATAAAGATTATGAGCACATATTTGAAACCTTGGGATTGAGAAAAACCCTTGAATTAATAGGTCTCGAAAGAAGGAGGGGTATTGAAGAAGACTATGGAGAGGAGAAGATAGCCGAAAGTATAAATACGCTGTGTGTACAGAGAATCAAGCAAGCTGTGCCTGAGAACGAAAACTAAAATTACGACTATAAATATAGCCCTTAAATAAAAAATAATGAGTACATATTTGAATAAAATAAGGAATAACTAAATTTAATCCATATTGTACACAAATACCATTTATTTATTAATATTAAACCATACGGAGATAAAGATACCTATATAAGAAAATGATATATAAAAGATGCACTTTTAATATTTTCTGTTCTAATAATCCTATGATTTCGTTTCAAAGAACAAAAATTTTATTTTTAATAAAAAATACAGAAAAAAAACGTATTTTTATTTAATTTAAGACTAAATCGCATATATTAAAGCTTTACTTGCAATATTTAAATCGTTTGAAACTTGTTTAATAACATTTAATATATGTTTTACAAACAAAACATGATATGAACTTCAATATATCAAGTATACCAGTCCGATAAATCATTTATTATATTTTAAAACTTTATAATCAATATAGATCAAATTTTACCAATTCTTAATATAGTATCTATTATATTTGTGCGAAAATATAATTTTAATTCTTTTATTGTTAGACTAAAGTATTTTTTTTATTAGATCTCAGTTAATTTAAGTATTAAAAAACAAATGTTATAATATGTGTTTATAATCATTATACTTGCAATCTTCAGCATTCAAATATACTTGAAACTCACTAAAATTCGCCTCAACCTCACAATCTCCATAAAAAGAAAAGGCAGGATAAACTTCCGAGAAAGGTAGATTCCAAAAGGCGACACCCAAATCTTCCCCATTTTTATAGAATCCCAAATAAGAAAGATTGCATTTTTCAGATTTAAGACAAACTTCTACACCAATTATATCCTTAACATCAAATTCCTCGCAATAGTTTCGCTGAAGACTCTTATAGAAGCTGTATCCTTTGTTTGAAAACGAAATTCCATACTTGTCAGTTCCAACTGGCACGTATTTATTGGCCAAAATATGTGCGATACCAATTCGAATAAATCCAGCTTTCTTTATATGAACTTCGTACTTTGTTCTTTCTTTTATACATATGTCTTTTATTATTTCTAGTCTGTATCTTAATCGTGAATTGGTTAAAACTCTTAGTTTATCTGTTGCTTGCATTTATTATGTTAAATTATTCAATTTTATTTTTAATCGGACCCATGTGAATATATTCTTTTAAGTATATTTGAAGATAGAATATTTCTTATTATGATGTTTTTCTTCCTATGTTATTTTTTGAAAGATGATAATAGAAATCGGACAAATATCAAGTAAAGAAATTATATAATTCTTTTTTACATTGATGATTTAATCATATCATCAGCACAAAATGAAAAATATGACCCAGTATTAATTGTAAAAGATTTATTTATAATTTATAAAAATAATATTCAAAAATACTTGAAAACACCACATATTATTTGAGAGAATAACCAAATTTGAAGATAATAGATAGGTTAAGTTGTCAAGAAACATGAAGAGTTATAATATTTCTGATTGACCAATTACATCTTAGCAAACGAACATATGAATTAAAGAAATTTAACACATTAATATGCAACATTCAATAAATGGAATAATTTTGTTTTTTAATATTTTCAAGGCTTAATTTATTGTATGAAATTATAAAATTAATTATAGGTTGAACGAATTTCAGCTTTTAAAATTAACCAAGCAAAAACCTTTTTTTTTGTCAAACAACAGATGTTTTATTTAAACTCTTTCGGTTGCTTCGAATTTTAAATCATCCTAAATATATCTTCTGCCTTTGTAATTTATTAGTTCAAGTGTTTTCTTCAACTCCATGTTTTTAAAGATGATTCTACACCAGCAGACATATCTAACTTCTTAAAATACGACTTATAATATTTACTCGTCCAGTCTATCATATTTTATGACTTTACTATCTATTCCTTTTAGAATTTTTAATTTAGGGTTGATCTATCTGTTAGTAAATAACATTATCCTAGATTCTGATAGTTAAATGTGAAAATAAAAATTAAAGAACCACATCAAAAACTTTTAGTATCTACAACAACTCAATGATTAGAATTGCCGAATCTTCAAGGTGGCTAAAATTGGAAACCTTAAGCCAAAAGAAGGAGCAAGATTCTGTTTCATGCAAAATAGAAATGTGTTCTTTATACAAAATTTTAGCACTGCGGAGAATAATATAAATCAGTAGGACACTCACCGCAAGCCAATTTAAAAGAATGCTTGTCTATGACTATATACGAAGACATAATGAACTTTATAGATGCATACACCTTATGCTCTCAAGAAAATACAACTTTAAAAATCGAAGTTAATCAGAAAACATTCGATTCAAAAAGTAATTGAGAACGAACTAGCGGAAATAAAGTGAATGCAAGAATTAATAGTATATAAAATTATCACATGATCGATCAGACATTTTCGTTCCCAATAAAAAGAAACACTTGATTACACTAATAGAGATAGGAATAACATGTATTGACATTTTTAGGAATGTTATTTATGTGAAGCTAAGAAAATACAATCCATTGGCAACTGAACTCTCTCTTATTTATAAACATAGAACTCGAATATTGCCATACTCATTAGTTGGCACGGGGTGATTACAAAATATTATAAGTAATATATTAAGGAGTTAGGAATTCTAACTGAAGCGGAAGAATAAGTACAAACACTAGGATTGAGAAAGACACTTGAACTATAAGTCTTGAGAGAAGATGCATCGAGGAAGATTTCAAAGATGGTTAGGTGGAAACTAGTATCAGCGTATCTGTTCTATAGAGTAATCTAAAATTTTGCTTGTACAACTATAAAAAGTTGAAGTTCAATTAACCCATAAATAAAATTTATTATCTGAGATTCTAATTTTAAAATTTTATATAGTTATCAAAATTCAATATTTCTATGATTAAAAAATTCCTTTTATCATAAAAAATATCAGTCTGATATTCAATAATTTTATATGGTTTCTATTTCTAGTATCTAATTCATTCTGTATATTTAATTACAATAATTTACTAAGTGTGTGTTTTGATTTTATTTGATCCTATATACTCGAATTTTCTTAATAGAAAAAATTTTTACAGCATTGTTATTTCTGCGTTAAAATTTGGTAAATAAATGATCCAAATTTACTTTCCAAGTGATCCTTTGTTTTATAAATCCATCCAGTGTGTTGGAATTTAGACTTAACCGCAATAGCATATTTCTATCCTGCATGGAACGTAATCTTGGCTCTAGCTTGGTAATTTTTTGTATAGTATTTTTTACATTCATGCTTGTTATTTATAGATTGCTGTGGGTAATAAAAAGTTTTTGATTGGGTTATTTATATACACAAATAACTGTATTTTTGTTTCTGCTTATGTTTACTATATCTTGTCTGATTTGAACTAAAATTTGTATAGCTTGTCTCTAAGAGACAGATGCGAATGTTTATAAGCTTCATTCTATAGTTTTCTGGGCTTCTATTTACATGTGAATAGTGTCTTATTTAGCAAAAAAAGCCATTTATCACTGATAGGGATACAAACACAGGCAACACTAACCTAATAGGACTCCTTTGAAATATATTATTTCTTTTTTTACTTGGTTTGAATGCATAGATTCAGACCTCAAAAATTTCCTATACACATATAAATACGCTAGTTTATATTACGGCAATATTAACGAAAGCTTGCTTTGTTTTTTGCAAACGTGATTGCATTTTATTTATATATATTTTTGCCTTATAAGTTTTTTTTAGCTAGATTTATGATTTTCAAAATATTTCATAACAAATTTATACAAAAGTTCCTTAGTCTTATTGCTGATTCACTATCTTTTAAGATTAAAAAGTATTTTTATTCAATTTTTATTCTATAGGAGTTGTAAGTTCGCAACATTTGACATTATTTTTTGCTGATTTTGATTTATTTATTTCTGGTTTTATGTTATACAAGAAACTACCTGTTCCTTCTGAAAAAAAAATGGTTTTATATTTTTCAAACTGCAATATTTAGTTTAAAATATATATAAGATAGTTTTTTGTGTAAAATAAGATCAAAATAGTTATTTGCTTGTGGTGGAGATCTTTCATTTTTCATGTAACAAAGTTGATTTATGCATAAAAAAGATTAAATGAATGAAAAACCAAAGCCCAGATAAATTCGAATATCCATATACCCATATGAACTTCAATATTTTTATTACATTGACAAAATATTCTTTATATTTTATCATATCATTAAACTCTATTATCGATTATAAATGATGATGTGATTTTAATTTTGCAGTAATTACACATGGATAATTCTAGCATAAAATTTCTTTGCATAAACCTAAAAAACATATTATTTTAATATCCTTCTTTTCCGCTGTGTTTAATGGCTCTTTTAATTTCTATCCTTGTATTCTACGTACTGTGTAGGCTAATTTCTTGATATAGATTGCATTTATCATTCTTTTTACAAAATTTTAGCCAAATTTTATTATACAATCAATGAATATAATTCATACAAATTAAAGGCCTAGTCTCACGTTCATCTACAACATTATCTTTTGATAAAAAAAAATATTTAGTCGATATTTTACAAAAACAAACATTCACAATTTTTATCTTTATCATATAACAGATATACTATCATCAATAAATTAGTGTAAACGTAGTATTTTATTTATAAATTAGCAATAAATTCTTAATAAAGCTTCAGATTCTCAGTTAGGCTAAAAAATTCATTGGTTGAAAAAAAAATCGATTTTATTTTATAATGAACTTGCTCATGTGCTTTTAAAATTTTATTCTTATACTTTGTTTTCATCATCTTTTAAGGTAAAAGCACTAATTGATTGTATATGCACAAACCTTTTAAATACAATGCATTTCAATTTCTTTGCATTCTTATTATATTAACTTGTCATTTTATAATTTCAATAAAATCTTTTTTTCTGCATATAATTTAAAAGTTCAGTCTTTTTTTCAAAGTTTATTTGAGAGCAGGCAGATCATTCTTAAGAGTTAAATAAAATCCATATCTGCTGTTATGTCTAACATTTTATAGCTACTTTATTGTGAGCTATAAAACTAAATTCATTTTTTTGTTTTTTTAACAATATTAGCTATATTTTTAATAAGTTTAAAACTGATACTTGACTTTAAAATATTATTATATCACCTGGAATTAATTTTGAATGTGTGATGACGTATTTTTTCTTTATTCTTTAAAATCCTTTATCTGATTATTTTATAAATCTTATAAATTGCGCAATAAACAGATTTGCATTCTAAATTTTTGTTATAATCATCAAAATTTTTGTTGTGCTTGAAACTCATCGCTTTTTTCCATGATGGTATCTGATTAAATTTTAGAACTGTATTTTCATAAATTAATATACGGAATCACATTTATTCCTTTCTTTTATTGCTGTATATAGAAGTTGATTTTTAACTTGCTTGAAAAAATCATTAGCTTCTGCCATTCGAGCTGGGGCATGCCCTGAAAGCCTAGAGAAATCGATTTATAACACTCTTAAATACATGCATATATGATTAATTTTTTATGCTTTTTTTCCTATCATTGCGAATTTGAAATATTAGCTGTCTTTTTTATATAACTTAATTTCATTTTATTGCATTTTTTCGTTCTTGTAACAACTAATTATATAATTTTTTCGTTTCTTTTTCCTATTTTTGTGTCACCGTATTATTTTGCGATGCGATGCGAATAAATATAAATATCAAAAATAAACCTTTAGGTAAGGGTATGAGAATTTTATCATGTAGTTCTTCACCGTATCCAAAAATGAGGAACAAAGATTAAATAAATTAACTTTAACTAGAAATAAATAGAAGATAAAATTATAATGTATTTGAAGAAGAGGAAATAGAAAATTGACCGTAAAAGAATTTATTAATTTACAAAAAATCAACTTTTCATTGAATTTAAATATTATATAAGAAGAAAAATAAAGAAATATACAGTCATTTCTAAATATATGCCTATATTATAAAAAAGTAAAAATAGAAAATATATTATCTCACGATATTCAAGCTATTCTATACGAAAAAAAAACTTGATAATAAATTAAGAAATAAAATCAATGAGTTTTCATAAAAAAAAATAATTTTGAAAATTAAAAGCTCGTGATATAAATTTACTTGCGAATTAATGCATCCTAATTTTGAAATAAAGAATTGTAATAGATTGATGCATCATAACATGGCATAGTCCGATGACAAAATACTATAATTCGTATGTTAAGAAGTTAGAAATACCAACTGAAGCTGAAATATATTTACAAACAATAGATTTATAATTAACACTATAAAAATAATTGAAATTATAAAATATATTGAGAAAGGTATTAAGTTTACTCAACAGGAAGAATTTTCTAGCACATCTGTTCTATAGGAAATAAAAGGTTTTGCTTAGGTAAATTTAGGTATCTGAAACTAAAATAACCTAAAATATTTTATAATAATGAATTTTAAGAAAATATATTATTCTAATGTGTCTAAAAAGGTGGAAACGTATTTAATTGAATGTAAAAAAATAAACGAACAAGAGAATAAATAGAAAATGCCCACAGAAAGCAAAACAGTTTTATCTGTATATAAAATACATAACTAATATATCGGAATTAAATCATAAATATAATCTATAGTAAGAATAGAAGAATAGGGGTATCTTATGTTTCTATATTATTTTTTATACGAATAATGTATTTATAGTATTTATTTTTCTCATCGATCATTCAATTCGAATTCTAAATAGGGAATGTATAAACAAGAATTCAAAAAATAAATTACTGCAATATATTTATAGATAAGCTACAGAAAAAAACATTTATTTTTATTCTAATATATGTTTATTATTATCATAATTACTTTGACTTTCTTAGATACTATAAAGATCAATATATATTATTGAAATTTTATCTAGACTCAAATCGTGCATTAGTCATGGTATATTTGATAGAATATAGTGAATATATTCTATGTTGCAGTGGTAAATTTTTCGTTTTATAAAATCGAAATAAACAATGAAGGATAAATTTTTATATAAGCAGTATTAATCTTTTTACTATTTTTAGGCACAGCAAAACTTTGGATGACTCTGTTCGAGAGTGAATATTTAAACTTCGTAAAATAGCATTGTTTTAACTACTTTATATACATCTTTCATGTTAAAGGCATATAAATTCAAGATTGCAACTACAAACCCATCATTTTAATTACCACGCGCTCGTCTTATCATTCAAACTATTAGAAGGTTTTATTTATTTATTTTAAAATTAAATTATTTTTTCCCAAGCCTAACTTGGCAGAATTCCTGCGCACACAGCGTATTAATACTTAGTCTATTATTTTCTCTCTAACTTCTTCTTCAATACCTCTCATCCCCTCAAGACTTACTAAAAAAGGGTTTTTCTCATTACCAAGGTTTATGTATATGCTTTGATCAGTTTTTTTTAATTCGAGTTTTTTAAGATATATTATACGATATTGTTTTACCCCACCGACTCAAGTTATAACATATAAATAAAATTTTATCTTGCGATTGTATATTAATGACATCACAGATGCTAGCAGATCGTACTTTTGTAATTTTTTGTTTGCAACTATGTTTATGTTTTAAATACTAAAAACACCAATTACTATGATAGTGATACAGTTATCCCTAAAATAATATATAAAAATATGAGGTCTGTCTTTTTATCATTTTATGTGGGTTTATATTTCTTGTATTAACTTTTAAATTACCAAATTCATTTTCCATTATTTCTTGTACTGTGTGTACTTATTTTTTTTATGTCTTTTTGTATAGTAATGTTCAAACATTTTTTCAGATCTGCAAGCTAAGGGATCTACAGTTTTTAAAGCGTCTCTACAGTACTGGCATCTTCTTATTTTACCTAAGTAATTATTTCGAGTCAGATTGAAACAGAACAAAGCTTTTTAAAAGATGTATATTGCGTATTATAGCTCTTTGATGATCCGAGTATTTCTCGCGTTTGATTATTATGCACATTGAGGAGTTTTTGATGTAGTTTTTTTGTTTTTATTCTTATTTTACACAAAAAACCCTCTTATTGCTTTAATTTAGGTTCCAAAGATCTTAGCGTACTATTTCTCATTTTGTTATTAAGAAATCATTCATTAAGGCCCAGTTTGTCCCATTTAATTTTTCGAATTTTAGCTTCGCTACTTTCCTAGGTTATTGTATTCTTTTGTGATCTAGTGATTTTGGTAGTTGAAAGAGTATTCGTAAAGATTAAAATTGCTTGTTTTCAATGCCGCGGTATATTCAATTTCCTTTTAGGTAAAATCTTTCTTTATTATATGGTTGCATATGTATCCCATTATCAAACAATATTTGCCTATGTCATATTCTAGTAATTTTTAATCTTCTGACTCTATTAATATAACCCTATAAAACAGTTTAACAATGGTATTGTATGTTCTAATATTGCTTTAGTTAAATTTTTAGTGTTAAGAAATGTTTGGTATAAAGTTTTGACCCGTTTTAACATTTTATTTCTTATTTTTATAATTTTTACGATTTAATATGTTGATTTAAAGTCGTAAAATATTCCTAGATATCTATATCTATTCTTTCATTCTTTAAATGTTGCAAAACTTTTGAAGTCATCGTTGTCAGCAGCAGACTATTTCATGTATATTTTCCCCTAATGCATTTGAAAACTTAAGTTTCTTCATTAGAATTAGATAGGATTACTTTTGTCCTTTGATATACAGTTTAAGTCTTCAATATAATAAAACAATTAGTTGTAAATCTTTCTTGTCTAGATCGATTGCTACTGATGCATATTTTTCGTTCAATCTACGATGTAGTAGATGATCTATGCGTAAAACATACAGCAGTGGGGATAAACATAGACCTTGAATAATTCCTTAATACAATTTCTTATTGATTGTTTATTCATTTTGAATCACAGTGATAAGGGCCGATTTTTATATATTTAGTTATAAATACAATAATCAATTATTTATGTTAAGTTTTTTTTATACAGTACATAAGATACCTATGATCCATCGAGTCAAATCCTTTTTTATATCAAACCATGTTACTTTTAGTTCGTTTTTGTATCTGCTATTTATCTCAACGTTAATAATTTCCTGTTATTTAGCTCATTGTGCTCTTTTGACTTTCTAAGTTGGTTTATTGGATATAAGTATCGAGATTTGACGTCACTCTGCAATATAATTGTAATTGTTTTTGTCGTAAATTTATTAAGGTTTGACATACATGTTAAGGGTCTAAGTTCGATCGATTGAAGACTGTTTGTTTTGGTACTAAGTATGTTATATCGAAATCAAACCAATTTTTACCACTTTTTATAGACATAATTATTTCACTTTCTCCTATACTATACATTAAAAATTTTTAATTTTCTTTATAAAGAAGGTGTATATACTATCATATCATGCTCCATTCAGTCAGGTAGATAATATCGACCTAATGAGCACATTTTCTGAGATGAACAGCACATCATGTATTTTCGAATGCGTTCTTGCGCAAGTAATAATCAATATGGTCTTGGTTTTGGTTTTTGTCAATATTTTTGAAGAAAATTATATGCTAGTAGCCTTTTTATATTTCATAAATGCTGTTTCTGTGTCTTTAAAGACTCTATAGAATGGCCTTCTGTTAACTTCAAACTGACAATTTGTTATAATAAACTCTTTTCTTTTGCTCTATTTGTCTTTTCATTATTCTTATATTATCTTTTTTCTTACTGATCACTTCTATCATATCAATCTTTTTTCCGTGCATTTTGTTGTTGTTGTCGCATGATCTTTCGTAAAAATAATTTCATAACCTTGAATTATTCGGGTATTCCCTGCGTAAGATGTCAGCAATGTGTATATTTTATTTTAGCTTTGTATTTTGTCTATCTTTATTATAGAATAATTTAATGTTCTGCGGCTGATTTTAATTTCAATTCCTCGTAACTTTTTTGAATAGCCTGTGCAATTCGGGCTATCTCACACATACTTTGTGGATGATGAGCTGTAATACAATATTTATAGCATCATTTAGTGCATTAATATTATAATTTTAATCCCTGTATAAGAAAATTTTGAGGTTCTTGGGTACATTTTAATGTCAATAGTTTCCATGTCCGCTAGAACTCTTAAGAAATATTTTTTGTATTCATCAAAGTTATTACATTCTCTTAATGTTTTAAATTATATTTCTTCGGTGCTTATTTTGCTTCTTTTCATTTCTATTTCTTTGAACTTGTCTTCTGTTCCCGTTATTACCTTTAAGGTCATTTGATGCTTTGGATTTGACTTGGACCATACTCATATCACATTTAAATATATTATTGTGGTTTCTTTATAGATCTTGCGCGCTAGAGCTCTATATTCTTCTGAATCGAGGTGTAAACCTCTTGATCCAATTGTAATTCACGGCTGGTGTATTCTTGGAGAAAGCTTCGTGAGTGATGAGAGTCGTGGTATTGTTATGCATTTTTATGTGATTTTCAACCGATATTTGGTTAAGTTTTACGTTGCAGGATCGGTATTTGAATGTTCTTCAATATACTTTTCCTCCCCTGTTTTTCATTATCACCCATATAACAAAGTAAATAAATATTTATGTAATATTCCATAGTCGTATATTAAAGAGTTAGGGATGCCAATTGAAGCAAAAGTATACGTACAAACAATGGTATTGAGAAAGATACTTGAACTAATAAGTCTTGAGAGGAAAAGAAGCTTCGAAGAAGATTGTAAAGATAATGAGGTCACGATTCAGATTAAACGCTCTAAACAGCATTTTTAAGCTTCAACTTAATTAGATTAAACAGATAAAAATCAAATTAGCCTATAAATAAATAAAATAATTGTATCTATGTAAACCTATCTTAAAAATTCATATGTCTTTTGACGCATATAAAATTGCTATTAACTATACCCCAAAAATATATTTAATATCTGCAGCATTAATACTTTAATACATAGTTGAAATTGACAATTATTACAATTTTAAAATCAACTCTAGATAAAACAAAAATATGACATGTTGTATAAATTTTGAAAACAAATTTATATCAAACTTAAATAGAAACATGCATAAAAATGCGATGTATTTCATAGTAAGAGGACTAAAAACAAACGTTAGCACAAATTTGATAATTTTAATTAGTTAATTAATTTTCGAGATCCCATGGTCGAACAAGATGAAATAAATCCAAACGATTTTGTAGATGCAAGGGCAGCAGAAATTCAAGCACTAGAAGCAAAAATACACACATCAACAAAAAAAAGCATGTTATTCCAAAGATTACCGTTTCATAAACGCAGAAGAACAAGAAATTGTTATAAAAAGACTAAATACACAAATTATTCGAGAATGAAATCTAAAAAACCAGGAAATCTAAAAACTCACGTGTGGTTTGCCAAAAGATTTGAGATGATTGATATTTTTGGGCATAAGTTACCTTTAAATAGAAGAGAAAAAAGTGAAAAGTTCATCTATAAAGGAAAAGAAAGGGGATATGTAACAGATGAAAGCTATAAATCTATAAAAGTGTATAAAAGAAATAAAAATATAAAAAATCTTAAATGTGAAAAAGATTTAGAAGAATTAAAAATTTTCAATGATTTTGATATTTCGATAAATCCAAACGCTAAAAACAAGCTCAGTCAGCTAGAAATCGATTTAGATAATGATGAAAATTTTGATGAAAGTAATTTAGTCCTAAATCATTCAATGAGTGTAAAATTTCATAATAAATATGTAGTTATTATGTGCGATATTATATTGACCAATGATTATTTTATTGTAATAAATATACAAAATACTACAATTGATGATTTTTTCAAAAAATTTGAGCTTGCAGCAAAATTAGAGCACTCACTATCTTTAATACTTGGGTCAAGATATTTTGAATATACTGGTATTTATAAAGGGATAGATTTTCAGGAATCGAACATCAACAATATGCTAGAAACAATTATAAATGATGGGAATTCGTCAAATTATTTTAAAGATGAGACAAATACAAATAAAGATGTTCGTAAATCCGAAGGAAATGAAAAATCCGATTTTATAGTCCCGTTCGTGTTTGTAAAAAGTGTAAATAGCATTGAAAAAGGTAAAATATTTACGTTGAGCAAAAATGTAATGTTTATCTGGCAGTTGATTTTCAATAAAGGAATAATTCCAGTTTCTATAAATGAAATGCTCAGAATCGGTACTGAGAATAGAGAACTAATATATCCTTACGATTTTCCCAAATCCAATCTTTACAAAGAATATGAAAAAAAGGTATTTGGCAGAGCAAAGGATAAAAATGATAGAAAACCGCCAGGTAAAAGAATAAATTATGAAAAAAATGGAATTGAAAACCCTTTTTTTCTTCCCGAAAGTTTTTATTCAAATTCAGACTTAAAGATAACTTATTTTGAAGTTGAAAATGGATCAGTTAAAAGAATGGCCATGATTTATAATTGTGTGGGTAGTATTGTTGGATATGTCTTAAGGGGTTCGTATTGTTTTTCTTTAGGTAAATGTGTTGGTGTTTGTGCTCTTTCATATTCCAAGTCGGATAAACTTGTTGCGCAAAATATTAACAGCTATAATATATATTCTATTAAGATTATAGACCAAAAATTACTTGGATTGGGACCTTCTTGTAAAGCTGAAGATGAAATCAAATAAAATAATGGTTTTATGAAGATTATTTATCAATGGCTCTATATTTATACTTTTTATCTTTATATTTAACAAGAATTTTAGATTAAGAAAAAAATTTTACATTCAAAAAATCAAATAATTTTAAAATATAAAACCCCTTAAAAATAAATAGTCGTTTTCAGGCTAAAAATAATCGCATTGATTATATACTCCAGTAAATGCTTGCATGTATTTTAAAATAAAGTTGTTCTATGTGATTCTAATGTATTTTAAAAGAACGAGAATTGCATGTTTACGCAGAAAATATAGAGTAATAAGAATATTCTAAATATAAATAGCTTTATTTACATGCAAAAACAATGGAATTACGAAAAACGCTTGAATGTATAAGTATTGTAAGTAGAAGATGTATTGTGGAAGACGGTACGGATGATTTGCTTGAAAATAGTATAAAGCAAATGTGTAATACATATCATCTAAAGTTTTGCGCGAGCAAACAGGAAAATTTAAAAGAAAAATAAGCCCTTAAATAAATATATAAGTTACGAAACAATAAATTATTATACGAAACAAATTTCAATTAACAAATAATTTTTAATAAATTGTAATTAAAAGGAGCTGAAATATTCAATGAACTGACGATATCATTACACTCTGATGATGAAAAATAATTCTGAGAATATCGACTAAATTAATATGGTTTTGATCTATAATACTTCAAATTATTTGCAGATTTGTCTAAAACTACATAAGTAACCAATTAATAATATAATATATTGGTGATATTGTATAACTTGTGAAATAAAGTATATACACTAACAGAAGATAAAAAAACCATGATTAGAGAAATCACGGATTCAATCACTGCATCTTTATTGAAAGATTTTAATTTTTCAATGGTATTTCTGATTATTATATTGTTTTTGAGCTTATGTTTATAAACATAACGAATTCGCACATACTTTTATAGTGAATTGGTGCCTTAAATATTTTCAAGAGAACTTGAATGTAGCACACCGAAATCAATTTTAGACATATAATTAAATTTGGTTACCACTAAAAGAAAATTATTTATAAGTAGATCTTTAATTCACGTTAATAATTATTTTTTTGTTTTTTTTTGCTTAAGCACTCTAAAATTGAAATATATCTAAGAATATTTTTGTATTTTACCTAAGATACATTTGTTCTGTGTTTTAAAAACAAAAGATAATTTTATTATTTTTTCGTTTTAATAGGCTTTCTTCATTCATTTCAGCTGTTCATCTATTATAATCAGATTACCAAGATATCTATTTTTTATTTTATTTTGATGCAATTCAACATATGGTTTTATTCCAACTATTTATTTTACTACTTACATTTATTAATCCGGTCAAATAACTGATTATTCAATGAAATTTATATAAATATCAGATTTTTTGTAGAACCAGCATTTTTTTAAATTTATACTAAAATTCTGTTATAACTTATAAAAATGTTTTCTAAATAAATTCCTTTATAGTATTTAATTAATATTAGCCTTAAAAAAATAATTTGTGAAGGAATCAGAGCTTATTGTATAAAATTTAAAGTTTGTGGTTAGGTGATAATATTTCACTCCTATATTCCAAATTTATTTTTATCAGGTGATAACGGAGTTTCTTTATTTCAAAATAACTTTCAACCCGTACTCTATTCAAAGCACATTTTAAAATTTCTTCTTATAGTCTAATATCTCAATTAAATCTGTGCCTTTTTTTGAGTATTTTATTGCACATTATATCTTTTAATATTAGGTTAACTATAATATAGTTTTTGCTTAAAATATTTAGGCTAAAATTATGATTTTTTTTCTTATTCGTAAAAAAGCAGTTATTACTGATTATTGCTATAATACAGAAAAAAATTAAAAAATAAATTTTCAAATCTCGGAGATTCATCTATTTTAGAATTCTATTTTTTTCTCCCTAGGGTATACGAATTGATTGACAAACGGTGTTGTACTATATTTAATCCTTCAATATAGACATTATTCAAAAAAACACATAGGTTCATTTAAAAATTATTAAAATAAAATAATTCATATTTTCTTGGTATTATGAGGAATAAAGAAAAAACAGGAGAGGAGAACTACAAAGATGAACATTCAAAAACCGATCCTGTAACGATAATCTCAACCGACAACTTGCCTGAAACTAACACGACCACACGCATTCATACCACGGCTCTTCTTACTCTCATAGCCATCTGTAAGAATACACCCGCCGAGAAAGAGCAATGGATTCAAGAGGCTCATACCTCGATCCTAAAACGATTCGGAAGAATGCCGAGATCTGGCTAGCAAGAGTTCCTAAAGAGTCACAATGATATTTTCAACAGTGATATGAGCATGACTGAAATTAAAGCTAAATCATCAAACGTTCTAAAAGATAATGATGGGAAAAGAATACAAGTCCGGAAGTTCAAAGAAATAGAAACGAAAAGAAAAAAACAAAGCGATCAAGAGGAAGACTATAAAACACTTAACCATTGCATTAACCTCGACAGATGCAAAAAAAGATTTCATAGAGTACTGACGGACTTAGAAAAAACGGACATCACAAAACTCCCTAGAACAAGAAAAATACCATATACTAAAGTTAAAAGCGATATAATTGAAGGTCTGAATTTAGCGGTTAATGCGCATATCACTAACCACCGCCTTCAAAACATGTGCGATATAGCAAAGATCTTGCAAGCCGTTCAAAAGAGTTACGAAGAGTTAACATCGAAATCTGTCCAGGAAGGATTAAACTACGTACTAATAAAGGAGGAAAAAATAAAAAGATATATTCAAATTAACACAACCCTCAAATCCTACGTAAGAAACACAGTAAAACTCCCAGAAAGTGAGACAAGATTTCTAAGAAAAGTCATGAGACAACATAACAAGATACTTGACAAAAAAAATGATGTCCTTGAAGTGATTACTAAAAATAGCGATAAAACATGAAAAATAAATAAACAGATAGAGCAATATGAAAAAAGAAAAGAATTTACAAAAACAAACACCCAGTTCGAAGTCAACAGAAGACAATTTAATTGAGCATTAACAGATACGGTAAAATCGAAAATTAAGGCAGATAAGGAAAATATTGTGAATTTCTGGTCAAGTATGTGGACCAGAAGCACGGAAATTTTAAACTTCGAAACTTACCTGCGCAAAAACGCGCTGGAAAACACACCATAAATAGTTTTCATCTCCGAAACAGAACTTATTCAGATCATCAACTACCTGCCTAACTGGAAAGCTGCTGGATGCGATGGTATATACAACTTCTTCATCAAAAAATCACTAAATTGTACCCAATATTATATGAAACAGTAAAATAAATACGCCTTGAAAACAAAGAGTTAAAAAGTTAGTTCTACTCTGGGATCACATACCTCATACCCAAACAAAAAGTTTTAAATGGATCGGAATTCAGACCTATAACATGCATGTCAAACTTATATAAATTGACAACTAAAGCTGCCACAATGATACTACAGAAAGACGTCGAATCCCTAAATCTACTATCAGAAAACCAACTTGGTACGGTCAGAAGAGTACAGGGAGCTAAAGAACAGGCAATGATAAACGTCTCAATAAACAGTGAACACAATAATGAATTACCTTAACATGGTTCGACATAAAAAAAGCATTTGACTCAATCGACCACGAGAACCTTCTGTCCTGCTTAAAAAATCTTAACATACAAGAATGGATGATTGCCTTTATATCTGTGTTAACAAAAAACTGTAAGTTTTCTCTAAGATTAAACAATGAAGAAATCTTAAAGAAAAAAATTGAAAATGGAATTATACAAGGAGATAGTCCATCTCCACTACTGTTTGTTCTTTGTATGGATCCGCTAAGCCGCCGATTAAATGAAAAGTTTCCGTCGATATTCATTAACCTTGATAAGAAGGCATTTACAACCAATCACTTCCTTTTCATTGACGATTTAAAGATTTTGTCGAAAGAAGAAAGTAACTTAAAACTAATGTCCAATGAAGCAACAAAATTCTTCGGATGTATCGGAATAGAAATTAACGTTACCAAATCAGCTACTAACAATATAAATTGCAAAGATATTGCCACAGTGATAGAAGGAAAAGATGGATATAAATACCTCGGGATACTGGAAGATTCCAAATCGAGAACTAAACCCGAAACGATGGATAAAATTAGAAAAGAAATGCTTGATAGAGTAAAAAGCATATGCAAAACAATACTAAATGGTATAAACATAATAAAGGCGATTAATGAATATGATTTATCACAGATAAACTACTATGTGGGTTTATTAAAGCTAGAACCAGAAGACTTTAGAATTCTAGACGATTCAATTAGGCAGATACTAATAGAAAATGGAATACACTCCCAACCATCTAATAAAGAAAGATTATATATCAAAAGAAATGAACAAGGATGAGGATTGGAAAAAATTGAGTTTAAATCCGTAAGAATACTCTACCAACTATATAAGACTCTGAGCTAAGAAAAGGATAATCAAGCAGAAATGCTGCAAAATTAAAATTTGAAAATGAAAATGCAACACACCTATCCGTAAAAAATATATTCCTCAGAACAAAATATGGCCTCGTTGACATAGACTTTCCTGCACTTCAATTAAAACAAAAAGAGAGTTTATTGTGTAAAATACAACAAAAAAACACTACATCAAAAACTCTTCGATGTTCATATAAATCCAACGCCTGAAATATTAGGATCCTCAAAGTGGCTACAATATGGAAATATCAGACCATTAGAGGAGACGGGATTCTGCTTTATTCAGGATAGAAACGTATTCTTTGGAGATAGATCAAGGTGCCCGCACTGTAACGACTCAATTAAAACTGTCGACCACTTAGCAAGCAGATGTAAAAAAATGCTTGGTCATGACTATAAAGAAGACACAACGAGATTGTAAGATGTCTTCACTTTATGTTGGCAAGAAAATACAATTTTAAAAAAAAACCAAAAAAATCCGCAGACACTCTGTACAAGAAATAATGGAAAAAGAATTCGCAGAGATCAAAGTAGATACAAGAATTAAAACAGACATCAAGTTATCGAATGACAGACCTGATATTTTTGTATATGACAAAAAGAAGAACTGCATCACTCTGATCGAAATTGGCGTGACAAGTATTGACAACATAAACATAGTTGAAAACGAAAAATTGAGAAAATATGACCTGCTAGCATCTGAACTATCATTAATATACAAATGCAAGACAAAAATTATTCCATATGTTATAACATGGGACGGTGTGGTGACACGATATCATAGAAGGTACCTGAAGGAACTAGATGTCACGAACCAGGTTGAGGCATATATTCAAACCTTGGGATTGAGAAAAACCCTTGAATTAATAGGTCTCGAAAGAAGGAGGGGTATTGAAGAAGACTGTGGAGAGGAGAAGATAGCCGAAAGTATAAATACACTGTGTGTACAGTGAATCAAGCAAGCTGTATCTGAGAACAAAAACTAAATTTACGACTATAAATTTAGCCCTTAAATAAAATAGTTCATATTTTCTTGGTATTGGTATGTTTAGTCAAATGTGATGTGTTATACTTTAGGATCACCGGTGTAATCCGCTTCATGATAAAAATTTAATTAATATGACCTTAAACTAAAAAAATATAAAACAAAATTAGGCATTAAAATATTTAACTATAGAACATGAAAATATAAGTTCGAACAATATACATGATACCTGGAATATTTAATAGAAAAATCGATAAATATCAATGAAATATATTCATTATAGACTTTAGAATCAAATAAAATATATTTCCGCCAAGATAACTAAAGGCGAATGGAAGAAGGAAAATATAGAGGCAAAAATCATGTTTATTTGAAAAGAACATATAATTTATCTTGAATACAAGTGTTTGTATTTCTATTCTAAAATTAAATTAACTAAAAAGCAGTGCGAAAGATACTATATTTTTATCTAATGCTAATATTTAGACCATAGAAAATTTCAAACCTTGTTATTTGCCGCATAAATTCATTTGAAATGGTAAATTCTACATTAAATTTGCGAGTAGTTGCAAAATAAAAAAATATTTATCAATTTCATTGAAATAGCTGTTAAATTTTGTTTTCTTGGATATATTTGCATAAAATATCTACCATTATATTTTTTTTCGCAAAAATCCGTTTCCAACAATATCGTATATAGTCCTTAATTGCATCTAAAAATTTTTTTATGCGTTCTATTTTTCAAATAAAAGAAGCATTATTTAAACCATAAGGTTCTTTATATAAACACATAGCAGTTATTACAATATAGGCTATTTTTCAAACTTTTTTTTCTTTTTATTGTTACATGCATGTAAGCCTTCAAATTTGGCTTTATTTAATTAAGGGAAAATTCTTTATACATTTTAATTTTTTCAAGCAGAACTTGTGATTTCTTTATAGAAGCGATTTGTTTAATTATTTTTTACTGATCTCAATATCTACAATTTTAACTAATGCCACTTCTTCTTTTTTAAATTTTTAATTCAAATTTCATCCCAATCCTATTAATTATTCGTATGTTTCTGCTGGTATTCACAGCACCCTGATATATTATTATAGTATTTCGTGACCGCATCATCCCATACTTTGCACTAAGATACCATTAGTATTCATAGATTTTAAAATTAGGTGAGCAAATTTGCCATTAATTATTATATTCTTAACTTCTTATGCAATCCAGTCAGGTTATCATTGCTAGCTATTCCTCATTCTATTGATAAAATGCGTTTTGATGATAATAATAAATAAAATAATCCAGTCGATTATGAAAAAATTAGTTTAACTTTTGGCTCACTTTCGTTTTTGATGATTTCTGATATAAGTTTCGTTGGGTTTTTTTCATCCTTTAAAGTTAAATTTTCTTGAGACCTGAAAAGGTATGCAAATTACAATTTTTTGTCGTCACGTAAACATTCACGATCAAAAATTCTTCTAAATATACTTTTTGCGTCATATACTGTTCTATATCTTTTAAACGGGTTGTCATTTAGAAATCTCGGTTAAAAAATTTCTATCTAGAGTAAAACAAATTATTGCTTCTCCAATTAATATTCAAATCCTTTTTTAACAAGATTTGACGATCAAATACGTCAGTTTTTGAGTTTCTATGTCGAGTATAAAGTTTTGGTTTTGTTTTTTTCTTATATTCAGCACAATAAACTTTTTTTTTATGGATCGAATTTTTTCTGTGCATTAATTTTCATATTATATTAAACCAATTTATAATAATTTTAAATGGACCAAAGTATGCCATTATACTATTTTATTTCTTCATTCTGCTCTTCTTTGTGATATCCCTCTATAACTAGACAATATATTATTTATCAAATAAAGCTTTTTTTTATACTCAAATTTTCCTAGGTAAGCTCTTGTATGTATTTATACTCTAAAAATCCTCAAATTTTTTTGAAGGTCGCAAATATATAGATTCTTCATGCAGAAATTTCCTTATGCAAATATTACTTTTAGCAAAATCTTACGGTTCTAATTTAAGTAATCCTATTTAAGTGTTTAAAATGGCGTACTTATATGATTAAAAATTCCCGAAGAATTTCATCAAAAATTAAGTATAAAGTTTATTATTGTATCACCGATGTACTATCTTCTGGTATTTATAGGTATTTATGGCTTAATATATATTCTAGTTATGTTGTAAATTTATCTACATCTAATAAAATTTCTTTTTGATTTTGATACATTGTTTTCTAGGCATATGCAATTAAAGAAACCAGTTATTTCTTAAATCACCATTCTTAAGTTTTATGAATCTTCAGAGACATCAATTAAATAATCAATGAGTAAAAAGTGTTGCTTTCTATAAAAAATTTAATCCAATGATATGTTTCTATGGTTGAGTTTTTCGTTGAGCTTTCTGCTTATTGATTACATGAACAAAACTTATGGAAATGTTTTTTTACTGCATTTTTTATTATTCATTTAATAATACTGTTATTTATAGTCATTTTATTGTTATACAATACCGAAAAGGTACATTTACGGAATATCATAGCTATAAAATTATATACTTATTAAGAAAGATTAATTCCTCTCTACCATGAAAAATTGATATTCACGGATTATCGAATGAAATGCTTTATTATCGATATTGACAAAATATTTAGTTTGTTGACATATTATCTATTTATTATCGTGTTTATTTTTCAGTATTCTTTGGATACTTATAAAAAGCGACAGTTCATATTATAATTTATGCTGATAGATATCATCCTTATACTTTCAATTAATATAATATAGTTTTAATTTTAGCAGTGATTTCATAAAAAGAATCTTTTGTATTATAACATTAAATTCCCACACTATATGTGTATCATAGCGAATGGGGTGTATAGTTCGTTCATAGAACTATTTATTCGCGATTTTTTTCTTAAACGAATTTCTGGTAGAATATCTGAAATGAATTAATTTTTAAAAAATATTACCAAATGAAATTTTGGTTTTCGACCTGATCGGTAGCCAAGCAGTATTAGGAATTTTTTTCAAATCAATGACAAGGCAAAAAATAATCGGATTTTTTTCAAATAATTAGATATAATTGCTTTTAAATTATGTTGTTTTTCATCCTTTCAAATTTTTTTGTTCAAAACCTCATAATTTTCTATTCTGTATTTTTTTATATTTTTTTCGACGGAATAAACTAATATATTTCATATATATCAATTTTATACTTCAAAAATATTATTTCTGTCGTATACTGTGTTTTTTTATATTTTTAATCGTTTTGGAGATATTTTTTTTTGTTTTATACTTCAATAAATTTTTTTTTGTTTTAATATGTCGTCTTGTTTCTTTTTATGACTCTTATCTCTTATGTTCCAACGGTTTAAAAAAATATAATTTTTATATAATTTAATTGTTTTCGATATAAAATACATTTTTTATTAAGCCCTACATAGTATTTATACATGTTTTGTAAATTTTTTAAAATTTCGGTTTTGTTTTTAAAATGTTTGAAAGCTACACATGTTTTTAGAATATGATTTGGGTGGTTATCTATCATTTTAGCCATTTGATAGATTCCTTATTCTTTCTAATACTTTATTATACGATTTTCTAATAAATTGACAGGTATATTAATAATGATTGAATTTTTGGAATTAAATTTTCAAATGGTCTTATACAACGACACTCTTCACATATCATAAGCATCTATCTCTTACTTTGCTGCAAAAAATTTTAATTTTGAGCTTGTATTTGTATGAAGTCATTGGTTTTACAAACCAAGACGCAAAATGCGCTTAAAGGTATCAAACAATAAGCAAATAGCAGTTATTAATTTATAATTTTTTTGGAAGATTGCCAATTGTGAAGATTTTTCCGCTTTGAATAATTTAAAGAGTTAGGCTTCTTTCAGATATAGCTTTATTTCGTTTTCTTCTTTTATGTCTTAACAAGATAAATTATAACAATTTTAATATCTTATTTTTTTCCTTGTTTTTCCGTTGCCTCCATTTCGTATTCATGTAATTATAATACTAAAAAAGACATTTTAATATTTTATAAACAATCAGTTGAATAAATTATATAAGCATTTCTTTGTATACATGAATGTTTTTCATAAATTACAAATGTAAATTCTAACAGACTTCGCCTGGTTTTATCAGCCAATATAAAATTTAAAAAGTAAGAACAAATTCTAGTGTTTTATAATATATTAAATTATTTATTGTAAGATGTTTAAACGGTTATAACTAATATAAAATAAATACAATACAAAACAAGCATCATAGAAAATTTAATATAAATTTTTTGAAATAAAAGAAGTATCTTCTCGTTTTACAACTATATTTTTAAAAACCCCGAATACCGAGTTTAAAATTATTTTGTATATTATATAGCATAGTTTTTTCCACATATAAATAAATCTATCAATATACATTTATTGATATTATGTTAAATAATGGATTTTATGCCTGGTAATAATACTATAACCTATAATCTAAAATAAAAAATGTGTGATATTATGGAAAAAAATACAACATATTTGAACTGATACCAATATTTTTAGTGAGAATTTCAGAAGAAAAGAATTTTATATAATAAAAGACATGCGCAATTTTCTATAATTTATCTATTTTCATTTTATTATTGATAGATCTAATCACCTTTTTGACTCTATGCAATCTAGTTGGTTATCAGTCAGTATATTTTTGATTTCCATATATCATATTTCTTGGTTTTATTTATTTATAATTGCTTACACTTTAAATAAACAAAAACTATCACTAACTTACGCGATATTATCAATCTCAATCATAATTTCGTCTTTAAATAATGAATACGTTTTCGAAAAATATACATTATTGTATCAAAAAAAATCGCATTAAGTTTTTTTATAATTTTGATATAAATATTTTCCTCTATATCTAGTACAAAAAAATGCAAAAAAATATGTGATAGTACATTTAATTTTTAATACATTCGCACAGGGAAATATATCTAGTATGTTTTAATTTTTGAATTTTGCGTTGGATTAAAAAAGGAACTTTATGCATATACCAGCATATTTTTTATATAAAATCTACACAATTTTACCTATTAGACCTCGTCTTTTCATTTATTAAAATTTTTAAATTTATTAGATATATTTACAGACAATTTGATCCTAGCCGATGCAATAAAATATGATTTTATAAACGATTACTGTTATTCAACACTATCGTTAATCTGAAAAAAGGGATTTACTGGACAAAAATAATTTAATTTTTTGTTTTTAGATTATTAAAAAATAGAAAAAAGCAAATGTAGTTTTTTTAAATTATACAGACCGAATTAATACTTTAATGGCAAAATATTTCATACGAATCTAACTATTTTAACGCATTAAGAAGATTTTCGGACAATGTTGCTACTATTTAGCCTGTTTTACACGTAAATTGCGTAATTTTTGATTGAAGTAAAATAATAGAGTACTTTATGTATATATTTTTCTGATTATTTATACTTCATGATGTTTAATAAAGTGCAAATAAAACATTCGATTGTTTCTACAATAGTTGCATTTAATCTTATTATATCTTGTATCTTAAAACCTCATTATGAAACCTATTTAAAAAACATAAAAATTAGTTCACCCTTAAGATAAAAACTGCATTGTATAATTATTTAAAAAAAATCTTTTACGATAGAATTTATCGATGATTGTATGCAGGAAATAGTATATCAATAAATTTTAGAATACAATACAAAATTTATTCATTTTTATTAAAAACACATAAGATTTAAAACACAAAATATTTATTTTTTTCTTTTTCGCTTAATACACTCTGCTATATAGTTTATGTTTTTTAAGGAAAATTAAGGCATATTTGTTCTATAATTTATTAAAGCATTTATATTTTTTATCATTTACATAAAATATAATTTTTTATTAGATCAATATGAAAGATTAAGATTTTTTAGATGATATAATTATTTTTTTATTTATGGCTAGAGTTTCTTTTTGTAATTTCATCTATTGAGACTCAGTCAACCCATTTGAAACAACGCTAAACTTCTAATACATTTTTTGAGACCTTTCGAGATATATTTCTATCAATGCACCACTTCTCTAAAATGAGATGATTTCAAATGTCTTACAAGAGTGAGAGCTTGAATGCATCCACCTGCTTTTTCCGGGATTTTCAACGCCTTAAAATGCTTTTTATGGAATTTTGTAACCACCCGTCCAAGATCATTACAGCTATATGATATAAAATATTGATTAAATTACAATTAATTGTATCAAACATAGAAGTAATATATACATAACAAAAAAATAAGATAAGATATTTAACATATGAATCAAAAAAACTTCAATTATTTCAAATCTAAAAAAAATATTTAGATTGAATAAATTTAGGAGACATTGGTAGATGAAAATACAAAAATATGTAAAAATAGATAAAATAACAATAAATAAAGTATATGATATATTTTTTTCTAAAAAAAATTCACCGGTAAAATATATACTATATGAAGATGCCTTGAATTGCATACCTTTAGCCAATAATATTTTTTAATCTATTTAAATCGATTTATTTTTAGCAAGATATTCCTTTTAGCAATAAAATTTACAATTAAACATATAATTTAAATTTTGAAACCATGCAGATATTTTGCTATGTAAAGGGAATAATCATAAAGATCCTATGTAAAATTGTAAAATAAGTTAAGCAATCATAAAAAGTAATTTTTTTATGCATAAATTTATTTGAGAAGTTATATGAAAAGCCTCATCAATCCGTGAAACATTAAGTTGTTAAATATCAACAACTGTAAAAACATCGAATTTATAGCCTCTTCAATACAGACGGTTTTATACGAAATATCCTTTTTTTTCATCTTTTAAAGTGTGTTACTATAACCCTTTTATAGATTATTTTAATTTTGATACATTTTTTAAGAAATACTTTGTAATAAACCTTATATATACATAAATGAGTTTATTGGATGTTTTTGAATATTAAAAAAAAATTATATCTAAAATTATATTATTTAAAGATCAAAAATTGCATGTTAGCACATAAGAAATAAGAGCAAGTTTTTCGTCTTTTACTATACTAAAATGATATCATCTGCCTATTTCGAGTAAATTTTACGCGCAAACTTGCATTTAATGCTTAATAGTATTTATTTTTTAATTTTTAAAGATTTTTCACTATAACGTAATTAAACTGTTTTTATAGTTTTTAAATCAAAGATTAGAAATATTTTCGTTTATATTTATAAAGAATTTACATATGAAATGTCCATATATAGATATTTTGATTTGTTATCAAGCTCACATTACATTTTTTTCGACTTAATTTATTTTTTTATGATATATTACACTTCTTGTGCATAAAAAAATGTAATATTTTTTTTTCTATATAGTTTGGTAAAATGTATCTGTTTTTTGTGTCATTTCTATATGCACAAACTTTATTTTCAATTTCCCGATGGTAAACTAAAGATACTATGTGCAGTTTTCTTATGTTTATAAATTATAATATCATATTAGCCCAAGTTTAATTTAATGATTATACGATAAATTCCAATAAAGTGATAAAAGAAGCGTGCGGACCACATGAAAAATATTGATTTTTTTGTAAAATCATATTCAGCAACTTATAACGAACAAATGCAATCTGAGAATCTTTTGTAATTTGAATATAACAAGTGCCACAAATTCCAATAAAATGTGCTATTATCATAACACAAATTTTTTATTCTGAAACGATTTTTTATAAAACTATACAGCTGCATTTTTTATATTTATGCATTTTAAATCGATGGAATTAAATCAACGTACTATAAAACAATGTAAAAAATGTAATGGTTTAAAGCTACTCAAATTAAAATACCTTTGCCGTATTTAGTAATCAGAAAGGATAAAACTATCGTGAAATCTCTATTCGATTTCATATGTTCACGCATCATAAACGTTTTATATTATTAGGATCCAAATTTTTTTTTATAAAGACGATTTATAAAAAACCATTAGTTGATATATTTAGTATTAGAATTGCAATCTAAAAAAACAGATAACCTAGATTTATGAAACAAAGTTAGAACTTGGCCCATCAGTATTTACTCAATTGATTATATACAAAAGCAATGTTTAAAAATAAAAATTATTTTAATGCAGTAAAGATGAGTTAAATATAAGAAATATATATTTGTACATTCGAGCTACATACTTTCCAAAAATAAGTCTTATTTTCAGACCTGACAGCCTTTAAAATAGAAAAGCCGATAAACCTAATATTTAATTAGAAAGTCAATTATATGCTTTCAAAATTATCCCGTAGTTTTCTAGAATTCCCACTATAAGAAATTCAAAAAATTAAATACGGCCGATTTATTGAAATCTTAAGAATTTGTAACTTTAGATTAAAAAGAAATTGAGAATAAAATTTGAAAATATGTATAAATTAAAATAATCCTATACATTTATGAAAAATAGGAAATAGTCTGAAAACACTAGGTTCAAAAAGTATTTGAAACGAAGGGGTGTAAATAAAGAGGACGCAAGAATAAAAACGGATATAAATTACATCGACCACACATTTTCGTGTACGATAAGAAGAGTCACTTCATAACGTTAATGGAAATATAACAAACAGGCATTGACAATCTTAAGAATGTTGAAAATGAGAAACTAAGAAAATACAATCTATTAGCAAATAAAATCCCCCAAACTTAAAATATTGAAATCAAATATTGCCATACATCATAACTTGGTATAGGCGTAAAAATACCAAAAATCATATTTTAAGGTGTTAGAAATGCTAACTGAAGCGGAAGCGTACGCGCAAATAATAGGGTTGAGATAGACACTTGAACTAAAAAATCTTGAGAGAAGAATATGCGTCGAGTAAGCATTTAAATATGATGAGGTAGAAAGAAGTATTAGCTAAATAAATTCTATAAAGCAATCTAAAGTTTTGCTTGAACAACTTATAAGAGCTTAAACCAATTCTAATCTATGAAATGAATAGAAAGGATTTGAAAATTCATGCAAGATATTACCTTTTCGCAAAAAATAGTATTCTCGTTTTCAGTAAAAATTTGTATTTTAAATTTTAAATGGTTTGTGTATCATTGATTTATGTTTTAATTCTATTACTTTTAGGAAGTTCGCTTACTATTTATAGGAACCATTGCTTAACTGCTGCGTATCTCTGTGATACTCCCCCAGCGCTTCTTTTCACCCGTAATCTCCGTGAATTGGACCCTTTCTCATAGGCGGCAGTCATTATGTGGAGGGGATGAGATTCTATATGCTGTTGATCGCTAAGGTATACAAGCTACAACCACACTCTACACTTACCTATATCCTTGCTGAACAGTGTGGTATATTTTCCATACTAGAGGCACAGTTCAACGGCTTGCGCAGCAACCTTATATTTCTTATGACTTTTCAATGTTTTGTGGTTATATTTAGTTTATCACTGGCCGCCACCTTGGGTATTTTTCTTTAGAGTAAATTCGTTTGGAAATTAGTGAGGTGGGTGGAAGTGGAACCTGCGACCCCTCACAGGGGTCTGACTTGTAAACCACTCAACCATACCACCCCTAGATAAAGGTACATATAGATATTTTAATTTATATTTATTAAATAAAAAATGTGAAGTTCCATTAAAAGTTTTTTTATAAAATAAGATGAAGATACACATATCAACATATGTATTGTCTTTAAAAAAAATATCAGAAATACACGACAGCAATTTATTCATAGTTAGACATGTATTTTTGGTAGATCTTTAGCAAAAATATATCTTTTTAATTTTAATACGCGTGAGCTAAGGATATTTATACCTATTATTCTGATTTATGAACCGACAATACAATACAAATCTCTATAATGATCGAATTGTTTAAGAATTCATTTTATATTTACTCAATTTCTATTTTTACATAGAGAAAAACCATTAAATTGATTTCGTAATATCCTTGTGATTCAACCAAAAAACCACCTCATGCATCACTAAGTACTGTAAATAAAGAATTTTTCACCATATTATCAAAAGAAGAATCTTATTGTAAAAATTTTATGAAAAACCAAATGTATAAAACTAAAAGGCTAATATTTAATTTCGTTTTAGTTGGCTGTATTAGAACCTTTCTTTATAAGCCACAGTATTTTAAAATTAAAATAGCACAGTTAAATATTATTTCAATCTATCATTGAATTTTTTATGAAGCCTGTTAAAGAGCTTATATTATTGTATTGATGTTCACAATCAAAAAACAGATTCATTAGTCTAATAGGAAATTTTCTCAAAATAGAAATTATACAAAATTAGGATCAATATTGCTTACTTTCATTAAGTTTCACCGAAACACATTTTTGACCAGATTTGTTCTCAATTTTACACCTTGAAATATATTTTTTAATTGATTAACCAAATGTATACGAATTTTGTTGTTTTTCATCGTCCATGTTATATAATATACAAATAATTATTATTTTTAAAAAAAAATAGATTGAAATGATTCCCATTTATTACATCTGACAACAATTATATGCGTTTTAACTTATATTTTAAATTTTATTTTATTTATTGTGTGAATAAATTTTTGCTTTATAAATATACGTTTTTGAAAATTTTTAATATTTTATTAAATTCATTACATCTTCAATAAATTTCAAATATTAAACTGCAATAATGCAAAGTGTAAAAAGACTATTTTTAGTAATTTTTTACAGCCTTAAATCTCATTTACGGTTTATTCAAAAGCTATTATAAAAAGAATAGTAGAAATTCATAAATACGTATACAATCTTATTGTAACATAGGTAAAATGTACATATTTTCCTATTTAATTTGACATTATATAAAGTAATTCATCAATTCTTAAAATTAAAGATATGCGTACCTCTAAGCTTTCTTATGCACAAATCACTATTTTCGCTATTAAAGAAATGCAAAATTAAAACAACGATATTAAAGATGGAAATAAAATTAGAAATTCTTTAATCACCAATGCAAAGATGAAATTATTTTTTAATTTTAATTAATAAAAATTGCCAGAAAGAAGATTTCGATAGTAATATAAAGGATTATTTACTATGTTGTTTTTATTAATTATTTGAAGCATTTTTTTGTGATTTTAATGTAATTTATAAGTTTTAGCTGCGAACTAAAACATTTTTTTGCTGGATTCAAAACTTTTAAATTTTCAAAATAGAGTTTTGGCCAAAATCAATATAAAACAGGTTTTATTTTTATCTATAATTTATGTAAATTTATAATTTTTAGACCATGATATGAATATACAGATCTGCTTAAATTAGCATCTAAAGTACAGCACCATGTATGAATTTGATTTGGTCTTTGATTGTCTATCTCGATCATGCCTTCTTGTATAAAAACAAAATTGTATGAATAGATGTACATCAAAAACAGGCTTGTCAAGATGCTAATTTTCCGAATATAGATGCAAAATAAAAAATCAGTTTTCTGTTGATTTTTATATTTTATTGTCATCTTACGATTATTTAATCACATTGTTTATATTGGATTCAAGTAATAGGTTTTTTTCTTGTATTTTAAGGGCACATCATTCTCTGCCTTATCTTTGTAGCCTTTTCATATTAAAAAAGTTGATAAAATAGAAAACATCTTGGATATTTTTCGTGGAAAAATTGTAAGCAAACCTAATACCTTTTTAATGTGTTATAAAAAAATTGAAATATAAAGAAATTGGGGATATGATATTGTATATGTTCAAAGCTCCCTTATACAAAAACCTTATTTGCAATCGTCTTTTAAAACAATAGAATATATATGATGCATATTTTGCAAAAAATAATATACACATTTCACATCAATTGTTAATTTTAAAATAATATTACCGAAAAATAAACGTATTTTTGGTATTTTCTTGTAAAATTTATATTCTTTTTATTTTAAATAGATAGAAAAGGAATTTTTAGAATTAGTTATATTTAATTACGCTAAAAAATAAAATCTACTCACTTATACTTTCTATATTTGAAATTTATTTTTTTATTATAGATGATTGTTTTTTTATTCTTGCAAATCGATATAAAAAACGGTTATAATTAATAAAATAGAATACGTGCCCATATGAATTGCAAAATCTTGCTAAAAATATTATATTTAGTGGATAACATAAAAATGATTTTATAAAAATTATTCTCAATATAAACAGACTATATTTTTCTTTATTGAATAGATAAAT
This sequence comes from Rhyacophila brunnea, assembly GCF_057557595.1. Lineage (NCBI taxonomy): Eukaryota > Metazoa > Arthropoda > Insecta > Trichoptera > Rhyacophilidae > Rhyacophila > Rhyacophila brunnea. Next base: position 2,954,229 of record NW_028233078.1, on the reverse strand, counting down.
AAGTATTGTATCATGTGTATAATTAATAGCCCCCTTTGTTTTTCATTCATACATATATACTACTGAAATACTACACAGTCACTAGTTTATTATTATTTGATTAGTATCAAGCATAATACTTTATTTTATTCTTTAAAAAAGAACTTATATGAATTTTTCAATGTGCGTATCGTTTTGAATAAAAAAACCACGTTACAATATATATATATCATTCGAATGGCTATATACTTTGAAAAGTAAGTATTTGTCAAAATTTTTCTTCGAATGAGGCAAATATGGCTATAAAAAAATTATTCCATTATTGTATGTCCATTATAGAAGTGATTTTTTTGATGTATCATTAAGTCAAGCATTCAAAATAAAAGTGTAAATCAGATGAATTTAGTTTATAATTTATATTCATTCTATGATTAAACATGTTCTTACATGATATATTTTTAATTTTTAAAATATCTCTTTCACACTTTCGAAGATTTTAATTCAAAAATCATGGCGATTATTTATTTTCCTTATTTGGAATAATTATTAATATAAATTTAAAAATAAAATTGAATTTCTGGATATCAGTGAATGAATCAGGGCTTAAAATTAGATAAGAGAAATTATGCAAACAAAAAAATTTAATTTTTTTTTAGAAGAACATTCTTTGAAAAATTAAATGTGTAAAAGGTGCTTTGACTTTCTATTTGAATGATCTATATTATAATTGATATAATATTGGTATTTTTAAATTCCGCTGTAGACGATGGCATGGCCACAGAGAAAAGCCTTCTAAGGCTTTTTATTGTGGTTCAGATAGATCCAATACAGTTCAAAAAGCAAAAAACTTGCAATCCTATACAAGATAGGAAAAATAGCACGGATTTGAAAAAATCATCCGTGGATAAAAAAAATGAAGATTCTGGTTTTCATTGTGATGAAGAGCTTAGCAATAAAGCAGAAGAAAATGGTAAAGAAAAATATAACATAGAATCAGATTTGGCCGAAAAGCCATTGATGTTTCTATGCATATTTATCTTAATTTTTTTATTGGAGCTTTTGTTTTGGGCAGGAGAAAAATTAATGCCAGGAAATCATATATTGAAAGTGATTATTTTTATAAGCTCGTTAATTATGTTCCCGAGCGAGATAATGATTCGGATGATGGATACTCCGATAATCCACACTCTAATACCATTAAAAGAGTATTTGTAAAAAAATTTATATTATAGTTTAATGCGTATTTCTAATTTATGCGATTTTCTGATTATATATTTTGTGTATTTTAAAATAATAAATAATGAAATATTAAATGAATTGAGCTACATAATACCAAGAAGAATTGCACAGCGGTGAGCTTTCAATAGGAAAATTTTGCTATAATATATTTTTTGAAGAATTAATGAAATCGATTTTTGAAAGTTTTATATGTTCTTGTATGTAATAAATTCACTAAAATGTTTTATTAAGGAATTAATGCATCGAGAATTAGAAAAATCAACAATTTTTAAAAAATTCGATATTTCACATGTTATTCAATTAGATATATAAATAATTTATACGCATACGCGATTTTCATTTTATGCTTCGGCAGTTTATAGGATAAAATTATTCTTTTTGGATATATACGAGTTGTTTCATAAAAACTTTAACAAAACAAATAGAAGAAATTATTGGTAATGAAAGATATCACAATCTTGATTTTTATTGCAGTCAAGAGTAAAGCCAAAAAAAAATAGTTTTAGGTGAATATATATACAATATGGTTCAATTTTTCTCCAGTCAATAATATAAACAAATATATAAATTAGCTATACATAAATAATAATTTGAATTGCTTTTCATCAGTCAATAATATAAACAAATAAATAAATTGGCTATACATAAATAATAAGTTATATTGCTTTTTTCATCAGTCAATAATATAAACAAACAAACAAACAAATTAGCTATATATAAATAATCGGTCATATTGCTTTTTTCATAAGTCAATAATATAAACAAATAAATAAATTGGCTATATATAAATAATAAGTCATATTGCCTTTTTCATCAGTTAATAATATAAACAAATAAAATAAATGTTTAAAAAACACATTTGGTATTTGTAAATGATATTTATTAAAGTTTTTGTACATAATTAAACAATTAATTTATTTATATTTAAATATTATTTATTCGATCTTACTAAGTTGATTTGCGGCATGAATCTGTTACAATTATCCTTTCTTTAGCATGTGAATTTTCCAAATAAATTATTTTTCATACAGAAAATATAGTTTGTTGAGTCAATCATTTTTTTGTTAACTAAATAAAAAAAAGCACTTATAATAATGCAGTTTCTAGCTTCTGAATAAATTTATATTACGATACGGAAAGGGAACAACAAAAAACTTATAAAAATATGCACATCGAATATTTTTTCTTATAATTATGGGAAATTAATGCGTTTAATTATTTTCTATAAGTTTGATCGGATCAATTTAAATTATTACAAAAAAGAAGTTAAAAATATTATCAAAAATAAACCTTTTAAATTCATATATGACAGAAAAACGAAATAAAAGAAATTAAAGTTTTATTATTTATGTTTTTATATGTATTAATTATATTTTATACTATTAAACATAAATATTTTTAAACTTTCTTACCTTAAGAAATTATGTATAGATCCGATTAATATTTTCTAATATATAGCAGATTATTTGTTAGTCAAATTTATGATTATATTTTTAGTTTTTATTCACAGGCACAACTTCTTAATTTTCCTATGCGAAAAGACTATTTATACTTTCGGCTTTCTTCTCCTCTCCTAAGAGACCTAATAATTCAAAGGTTTTCTCAAACACAAAATTGTGCCAATACCAGTCAACTTGTATCGTGACTTCAGGTTTGCTAACATAAATCAATTTGATACCGATATTTTTTATATTGCGTGAAAGGTTTGGATTTGATATTTGATAATCATATCCGGCCCATTTTCTAACAACATAATAAAACATTTATTTTAAATATTCTTGAAACCTTTGAAATAGGATTACCGGATGTCGATAGCACAAATTAATTTGTTTATTTCCGCGCCACACGTAAAAAGTCATATATGATCCTACATTACAACAATTACTTGTGCCTAATGAGGAAGTTAATTTAAATTTGAGACTTGTATAATTTTTTTATAAGTTTATTAATGGGTAACACATTGTTTAATTCATATATGGTCGTCTTAAAATAGCACTGTCGTCTGATAGATCTGCAATATACTTATTGCGTAGAAATGAGTAAAGGAAAAATCAGTTTATATAAGACACTAGTTATTTATATTAAAGATCAGGTGAAGGTGCCAAAAGATGCATCAAGGAGTTGTGCAATATTCCCAACACGTTGACTACGTCTAAATAGATAAAATCGATATTAAGAAATTTAACCCATAAATAAATATCTCTATATATTAAAAATTTATATCGATTATATTTGAGACGTGTAGTTAATAGCACATTTTAGATCTTGTAAATTGAAATGAAAATAAGCGAATGCTACAAACAAATAAAAAATACTATAATCTATTCATAAAAGAACACAAGAAATATGAGTAAATTTCCTATTATTTAAATTCTGAAATTCATGAGAGCTAATCACAGCCTTTTGACCTTGTGAACTAAAAAAATTTTTAAATAAACATATAATCTCTATTTTATGGTATTTGTAGTTTAAAATTGTAATTTAAGAATGAGTGAATTTACGGAAGGCGTTTAAGAATTTAGCTAAAAATTTATTTTTACCACTATAAATAAGTATTTTTATTATATAGTGTCCTCCCAAGCAATAGCGTTTGCGCTTAAATCTTTACTGTATAAGTATTAGTGGAAAAAGATTAATTATAAAAGATTGTAAAGATTATATGAATAAAGACGTTTTATACCGTATCATTTAGAAAAGAAATTTAAAATTTGACTTAAAAAAATTAAGGCATAAAAAATTACATTAAGCTATAAATTTTACTTATCCATAATATGGATATTAAAAAAATTATGCGTGAAATATTCAAATGGTGCAAAATATTAATAAAATAACATTTTTTAGAATAAAGGCATAAACATTGAGTTTATAAAAACATTAATCTTGAAAATATATCTTATCTCATAATTCCATAAATGAAAAAAACTCGCTTAAAGCGAAAAGATTAGAACAGCCATAAATAAACTCATATTTTAACAAGAATAAATTCATAATATACCTTAAAATGATATTTTTACTATTTTATTAATTAAAATTTATTCTTAAAATTATTTTGTTAAATACACATAAAATGTCAATGATAATTTTCACAAATATTAGTATTTTTTATTTAAGGGCTATATTTATAGTCGTAATTTTAGTTTTTGTTCTCAGGCACAGCTTGCTTGATTCTCTGTACACACAGCGTATTTATACTTTCGGCTATCTTCTCCTCTCCAAAGTCTTCTTCAATACCCCTCCTTCTTTCGAGACCTATTTATTCGAGGGTTTTTCTCAATCCCAAGGTTTGAATATACGCCTCAACCTGGTTCGTGACATCTAGTTCCTTCAGGTACCTTCTATGATATCGTGTCACCACACCGTCCCATGTTATAACATATAGAATAATCTTTGTCTTGCATTTGTATATTAATGACAGTTCAGATGCTAGCAGGTCATATTTTCTCAATTTTTCGTTTTCAAATATGTTTATGTTGATCATACTTGTCACGCCAATTTCGATCAGGGTGATGCAGTTCTTCTTTTTGTCATATACAAAAATATCAGGTCTGTCATTCGATAACTTGATGTCTGTTTTAATTCTTGTATCTACTTTGATCTCTGCGAATTCGTTTTCCATTATTTCTTGTACAGAGTGTCTGCGAGTTTTTTTGATTGTATTGAAATTTTATTTTCTTGCCAACATAAAGTGAAGACATTTTACAATCTCGTTGTGTCTTCTTGTATAGTCATGACCAAGCATTTTTTTACATCTGCTTGCTAAGTGGTCGACAGTTTTAATTGAGTCGTTACAGTGCGGGCACCTTGATCTATCTCCAAAAAACACGTTTCTATCCTGAATAAAGCAGAATCTTGCCTCTTCTAATGGTCTGATATTTCCATATTGTAGCCACTTTGAGGATCCTAATATTTCAAGCGTTGGATTTTTATGAACATCGAAGAGTTTTTGATTGAGTGTTTTTTGTTGTATTTTACACAATAAACTCTCTTTTTGTTTTAATTCGAGCGCAGGAAGGTCTATGTCAACAAAGCCATATTTTTTTCTGAGGAATTCATTTATTACAAATAGGTGTGTTGCATTTTCATTTTCAAATTTAAATATTGCGGCAATTCTGGGTGATTGTCCTTTTTCTTGGTTAAGAGTTTTATATAGTTGGTAGAGTATTTTTTCGGATTTAAACTCAATATTTATCAATCCACGCCTAGTTCATTTCTTTTAAGATATAATCTTTCTTTATTGGCTGGTTGTAAGTGTATTCCATTTTCTATTAGTATTCGCCTGATTTCATCATCTAGCTTTCTAAAATCTTCTGGTTCTAGCTTTAATAAACCCACATTGTAGTTTATCAGTGATATTGCATATTCATTAATCGCCTTTATTATGTTTTTACCATTTAGTTTTGTTTTGCATATGCTTTTTACTCGTTCTAGCATTTCTTTTCTAATTTTATCCATCGTTTCGGGTTTAGTTCTCGATTTGGAATCTTCCAATATCCCGAGGTATTTATATCAATCTTTTCCTTCTATTACTGTGGCAATATCTTTGCAATTTATATTGTTAGTAGCTGATTTGGTAACGTTAATTTCCATTCCGATACATCCGAAGAATTTTGTTGCTTCATTGGACATTAGCTTTAAGTTACTTTCTTCTTTTGACAAAATCTTTAAATCGTCGACAAAAAGGAAGTGGTTGGTTGTAAATGCCTTCTTATCAAGGTTAATGGCTATTTATGGGAAACTTTTCATTTAATCGGCGGCTTAGCGGATCCATACAAAGAACAAACAGCAGTGGAGATAGGCTATCTCCTTGTATTATCCCCTTTTCAATTTTTTTCTTTAAGATTTCTTCATTGTTTAATTTTAGAGATAACTTCCAGTTTTTTGTTAACACGGATATAAAGGAAATCATCCATTCTTGTATGTTAAGATTTTTTAAGCAGGACAGGAGGTACTCGTGGTCGATTGAGTCAAATGCTTTTTTTATATCGAACCATGTTACGTGTAATTCATTATTATGTTTACTGTTTATTGCAACGTTTATCATGGCTTGTTCTTTAGCTCCCTGTACTCTTCTGACTGTACCAAGTTGGTTTTCTGATAGTAGGTTTCGGGATTCGACGTCTTTCTGTAGTATCATTGTGACAGCTTTGGTTGTCAATTTATATAAGTTTGACATACATGTTATAGGTCTGAATTCCGATCCATTCAAAACTTCTTGTTTGGGTATGAGGTATGTGATCCCAGAGTAGAACCAACTTTTTACCTCTTTGTTTTCAAGGCATATTGATTTTACTGTTTCATATAAATTTGGGTGTAATTTTGTGATTTTTTTGATGAAGAAATTGTATATACCATCGCATACAGCAGCTTTCCAGTTAGGCAGGTAGTTGATAATCTGAATAAATTCTGTTTCAGAGATGAAAATCATTTATGGTGTGTTTTCCAGCGCGTTTTTGCGCAGGTAAGTATCAAAGTTTAAAATTTCCGTGCTTTTAGTCCACATATTTAATCAGGAATTCACAATATTTTCCTTATCTGCCTTAATTTCCGATTTTACCGTATCTGTTAATGCACTATAAAATTGTCTTCTGTTGACTTCGAACTGGGTGTTTGTTCTTGGTAAATTCTTTTCTTTTTTCATCTTGCTCTATCTGTTTATTTATTTTTCATGTTTTATCGCTATTTTTAGTAATCACTTCAAGGACATCTTTTTTTTTGTCAAGTATCTTGTTATGTTGTCTCATGACTTTTCTTAGAAATCTTGTCGCACTTTCTGGGAGTTTTACTGTTTTTCTTACGTAGGATTTGAGGGTTGTGTTAATTTGATCATATCTTTTTATTTTTTCCTCCTTTATTAGTACGTAGTTTAATCCTTCCTGGACGGATTTTGATGTTAACTCTTCGTAACTCTTTTGGACAGCTTGCAAGATCTTTGCTATATCGCACATGTTTTGAGGGCGGTGGTTAGTGATATGCGCATTAACCGCTAAATTCAGGCCTTCAATTATATCGCTTTTAACTTTAGTATATGGTATTTTTCTTGTTCTAGGGAGTTTTGTGATGTCTGTTTTTTCTAAGTCCGTCAGTACTCTGAGAAATGTTTTTTTGCATCTGTCGAGGTTAATGCAATGGTTAAGTGTTTTATAGTCTTCCTCTCGATCGCTTTGTTTTCTGCTTTTCGTTTCTATTTCTTTAGACTTTCGGACTTGTCTTCTTTTCCTATCATTATCTTTTAGAACGTTTGATGATTTAGCTTTAATTTCAGTCATGCTCATATCACTGTTGAAAATATCATTGTGACTCTTTAGGAACTCTTGCCAGTTAGATCTCGGCATTCTTCCGAATCGTTTTAGGATCGAGGTATAAGCCTCTTGAATCCATTGCTCTTTCTCGGCGGGTGTATTCTTGCAGATGGCTATGAGAGTAAGAAGAGCCGTGGTATGAATGCGTGTGGTCGTGTGAGTTTCAGGCAAGTTATCGGTTGAGATTATCGTTATTCACAAATATAATCAATAATTAATTATGTACAAATTTGTCATTTCCGTTTTTTTGAGCCGGTTAGTTATAGGGGAAAAAGGTATTTTTTTATTTATAAAAATATAAATTTCATATATAAAAACCAGATAAGATATGTGTGATGTTTATTGAGATTTATTTTATCCAAGCTCTTTAATTAATGCAGTTTTTACAGTATATTATTTTTTCCCTCACAACATTTTTTCTTAATTTTTTGTGACAATTTTAACACGAAATATCCACAAATTTAAATAATTTGTGGTTCTCCTTGTTTGACAGTAATGTCTTCAATATGGTTGTGACTGCCATTTTCATGCATAAAAAAGTACTGCTAAAACAATATGCCAAATGATCAATCTATGTCACAAAAGAAAAATTTCACCTGATTGAAGCTTTTTAAAGTTTATTTAGACATAATATTTTGCCTTTTATTGATTTTGATACTTTATGTTTATAAAGTTTTATCTTGAATATAGTATATGTACTTGGCTTCTTTATAAAAAACAAAATAATTAAAGCTTGAAAATTTTTAGTTTTATTTGCTTACTTCACACAAAAAAAGATATAAAAAATATAAATAATTGACAGAATATTTATTATAAATCTGAAATCTTTAAGTCAGATAACATAAAAAATCCAAACAAATAGTTTTCTATTTTTTAAGTAAATCTATAATAAATTTTCTTATATTTTATAGTGTTAAAAAAACGTAATAATGTTTTCTTTATTTCCATTTTATTTCAAAACATATTTTAGCAAAAAAACAATAGCATTTTTACAATACCAGACTTGCCGTCTAACTTAAAGCGGAATTGTGTTAGAAGACAGGAATTATTTGAACATGCAAATCAGCAATAAATATAATAAAGCGTAGACTTTGCATGAATACGAATGTTTTTATAGTAAAAAAAGGTTATGAAAATAAAGCACTCTAAACAGAAATTTTATGCACAAAAGATGTTTAGGGTAAAAAAATACGTGGACAATACTTACTTTTTAAATTCCAATATTTCTTAAGTAGCTTTTTTTAACATCATATATAAACGTAAAGTGTATAATCTTTCGATCATCTTTTTTTGGAAAATACACTAATGCCGATAACCTTGACTTATTGGCTATAAATTCATATAAAATATGAAAAAAATTTTAAAGTCTAATAAAAGAAAATGATTTATTTGATATTTTAGATCATATTCTAAATAAATCAAGAAAGACAAGCTCATGACTAAATTTTAAGCTGAATTGAAATCCCCACTGAAATACATTATTGTATACATTTAAGCGAATGAAAGGATGATAATATTGATGACTGTTTATATGAACATTATTGAAGACTAAAAAACTTTATACAGCTAAAAAAACGTGTATAAAGGAGATATAAATATATACGTAGATACTATTTACGAAAAAAAGGGCTTAATTTATGTGATCCTTGTATATATTTTCTGTTTAACGTAGAAAATGTTTGAAAAATTTCTTATAACATGATAAATGTGAATAATAAATTAATAGCTGCTTTAATTTTTTTCAAATTGCTTTAAATCACAAAATCATATTTTCTCGTAAATAAGAGAAAGTTATAATATTTGAAGCGACTATTGAATATTTTCATTTATAAAAATACAAAAAAGGCAAATATCAATAAAATTGGTTCAAAATTAAAATTTAAGAGCTATAAAAATTGAAATGGATTAATATGATTATGATGAATAAAAAATATAAATCATAACATGTTAAAATCAGTCATGTGTTAGAAAACATCAATTATCTCAATTTTTAATGATGATAGAATTATTTTAAAATTTATTATAAAAAATAATATTTGATATTAAATTCTAAAATCATTTAATATAATGCATTTGAAACAAAACATATGACAGTTTCACTTATTACGAGCTAAATTTTTTGGTTTTATGAGCTTGATCAGGCAATCTAATAAAAAAATCATAACTAGCAATCGAAATATAAATGTGAAGGTGAGAAAACAGGATAAAAATAATTTTAGGTCAATTGTTTAATATTTTTATAGCGAATAATGTGCTTAATAACGCTTTGATCAATAAATAAAATCTGCAAATGTGAAAAAATGTCTTTTATAGGTGATAAAACATTTATAGAGTAGAAAATATTGTCTTCGTTGTATAAAAAGATTATAATGTTTTTTGTATGTTTTTAAACACCGATTTCAATACAGATGTCTAAATTGTAGATATTATCAATTAAACCTACATATATATTCATAGAAATCGCCGAAATTTGTAAAAAAAAGAATTGAAACCATGATAAGTTATATAATTGTAACTTTTTATAAATCGGATTGTATAATTTAGCAAGGCGCAAATAAATATTTTATTATTGTGGAACAAGAAAAAGCTTGTTTTTTTCTTTGTAAATAATTCTTAGCTAAATATTAGCGAAATTCAATGTTCTTTATTCACTATGTAGAATATGAATGTATTTGGTATCTAATTTGTACTTTTGTAGTATTAATGACGTTAAGACGTTACTTTAACAATCTAAATAAATAAAATTGGTTTTTAGGTTCAATATACGAAGCTGTGTCAAAAATAATTATTATTTCTTGGGACTGCTTCTATTTTTTATACAATTTTCTATATTATCATATTCATATCTAAGTTTCAATCAATTTAGCTATAAAATATGTCATTTTTGATGATTTATAATAAACACAATAAATGGAATAATCTGTGTAGAAGACCATATATAATTTATTTATAGCAAATTCACAATATAAGAAATAAATTATCGGCATAAATTTTATAAAAAGCACAAAAATTGATTGAAAATGATTTATAGTACCTTAAAAAAATAAAGTTGCATGTCCAGCTTATAAAATAAACTCAAAAGCCTCTAATTTTAAGGATAATACAAAGTTAAAACATATATGTGTAGAGTATTTGATTGGGATCATATTTATTTAAGGGCTACTTTTTTATATAACTTCTCATTTTTTAACGCGCAAAACTATGGATTACTTTATATATCGATTTTCTTTATGTCCGTTTCAACAAGTCATATTTTAAGTATAGTTTTTATACATTCTCAATGTATAATTTTTTATATTCAAACTTCCTCAATGCGATTATTAGTGTATATAGTTCTATAGGTATAATCGATTCCTTAATATAATACTTATCGTATTACGTGATCACACTAACCGATGTTATAGGACATAGAAGTATTCTTTTTAGACCCTTTTATATGAGTGGGTGTTCATTAGCCCATAAATATTATTTTCTCGGTTTCAAGATTGTTCAGCTTATCGATACTTGTTACTTTCATATTGGTGATCTGTTTTTTTATACTGCAAAAAAAAACTTGTAAGTTGTGCGATAACTCGTTATCCGTCTAATACTAGTTTCCTGTTTTATATCGATTAGTTCACTAGCTATAAATTCTTCATCCGAGCGTCTCCTTATTTTCCTAATTTTTTTAGGTTAATTTTTATCACAAGCATCCAGTAATTGCATCTTTTTTTGATTAAATTTCTTCGTTTTCGCATTTTAAAGATATAAGATGTAATAATGTAAGGTATGTAAGATATATGATATAAAGAATTTTTTATATTTTTAGAGATATACACTTATACATTAAGATTTCATTAGAAATAATCGCTCTAATAAGCATTAATATTAAAGAAAGATTAAAATATAATAGTATAAAAATTTTATTATATTTATAAATTAATCACAGACCACCAATTTTATTTTTTCTTGTTTATTAATATTATACACATCTTTTGTGGGCGTTAGATTTTTAGCTACGATTTTATTTTGAAATATTTAGCCTGTATACACATTTAAATCTTCAAAGAACCAGGAAAATATATTCGCATATCCGAAAACCTTTTTTTTTGTGGCACTTAACATGCAAAAATATGCATAATATTTTAGCTAACTATAGTATTATATTGGTTACTGCATATTTTTTTGCGGATTTTATCTTAAAAAACAACAATCTTATTCCAAAGAATATAATTTTATATATCTTGTACCGTTTTGTTTTTGAATTATTTAGCATATAAAAAATTCTAATCATATAAGTAATTCTTGCTATATGCAATGGTTTAAATTGTATATTAGACTTTTTTTACAACCATTTACATAAAAATTCCTATATGAAATCAAATCGTAGCCTTTAGATAATACAATATTCTTGCCTATATCTCAACCTTAGGAAGATCCATAAGTGCATGTGTTTTTCAACCTTGTCATTTGTAAATTGCTGATTTATCAAGAATATCTATTTCCTTAGATACTATTTATAAAGTGTATATCTTTAAAAGATTTATAACACTTCTAAAAAACAGAAAAGGATTGTAGAGTATAGAAAACAGCTTGTTATCGATGAATAAATACCCAAAAAGCTGAATATTTATAACTGTAAATTATTAAAAGTGAAAAAATGTGAAATTAAAAGTAAGAAAAATCCAATAAAGTGAATAAAAAATAACTTAAAGAAACTTCGGTGATAAAAAATACAAAATAATCATAACTGATCCACAATTTTTCTCAAATAGACAATTTCATACGTTTTTATTATTTGATTTATCAGGTATTTGATATAAAAGGATCAATTTTAAGTAGAAATAAATCACAGAAACAATAAAAAGACAGCAATAAATTAACCCAACGATTTTTTTTCGCAATAAAACTACAATATTTTTATGTTAAAAAAGAACCAAAAATCATTGAATCCTTATAAAACTAGGTTTTTTAATTATAATACAAAATAATGATATTTTTTTAGAGTTTGTAAAAGAAAAACATATCTCAAATGGCTTAAAAGTCTATGAATTATATTTTTGTACAAAAATCCAGCTGATAACACGCACTCACAATAGTATTATCATCTTTGATTTTTTTAAAAAAATAAGCGCAATAAAATCAATCTAAGAATCCATTAAACTGGATAAATTCTAATTCTAAATATAAAATTTATTTTTATAAATATGAATAAGCAGTGATCTTTTTAAAAATACTCCATTTTGGTAATAATAAGAAAATTATCTTGAGGTAGTTACATTTTACTATTTCGAACAGATTTGATTTATTTTTAATTACAGTTTAAAGAAGGCCCAATGTTTCTTTCTTCTTATATTCTAAATTGCAATGTATTATGAAAGTTCGGTCCCTCAAATAGCTGATAGAGAAAAGTAAATCAATAATTATTTTTGTAAAAAAAAGAGGATTATATATACCCTATAATCTCGAAAAAATCATATAAACAATTATTATTTTTTTGGCACAATGGTATTAGATAATATAAATTCGACCTAAATCCTTAAATTTTGTAAGAAATATTTTGTTGAAAATATTTAGTTATTATATACAATAGCGTGCTGTACTGATGAGAAGCAAGAAGGGATTATTTAAAAAAAAAAATAGGTATTTGAATTTAGAGAGGCAAATTATCATCCTAAGCTAATTATTGGTATAATTTTACATGAGGATCGAACATTTGTCATGGTTTTTAAATGTAGAAAGATCGGATTTATTATTATAATTTACTTTAAGCCTTAAAATTATATAAACTTTTAAAAATTTTGAAACTCGTATTCTTAGAAATTATTTAGCTTGAAATTTTTGATCATCATAAAAATTCAAAAATAAACATTTTACTATTAAAATAAATTTACTGCTGAGAAGTACTTTATATTACAGAATTACAATTTGTAATTATAATATTTTGTTGATTTATACTTGGAAAAATCAAAATTTAATCAGAGATACAATTTAAATGTCATAATTACATTGCATCTATAATTTTAAAAAGATAAAATAAGCTAGAAAATAACTTCAAATCTTAGATATTATAGTATCGTATAATAAATGTGCGGGCAATGATACATATTTTAGATAATTTTAAATACGGAAAGAATTTATTGTGGAAATCCAGATCTTCGTGTATACCCATAATCAAGAGCCCTAAAGGTAATTTGGTCATTATATGTTTCCTTATTATACTTCATGGTATTACAACACCAAAGACAATTTATTTTGTCTAAATCATTTTATTTTTCATTATCGGATATTTTTAAAATATAGCTTGAATTAAATCAAAACTGGCCTTTTCTAACCAAAAAATTGCTATTATGGCGTTCAAAAGCGCGAAAAAGTATTTATAATATAGGACTATACATTTGAAATTATTAAAATATGTAAAATCCCATAATACTGGGGGGATTTCACTTTCATAGAATTTATATATTTCTAACTGGCCGTTATTAGTGAAAATTTAATTTAATTATATTTTACCTCAATATAATTTCTACCTCCTTATAATTTCTACCTCCATAAAACCTTTACCTCCTTAAGATTTTACCTCGATATAATTTCTACCTCCATAAAACCTTTACCTCTTTATAATTTCTACCTCAATATAATTTCTACCTCCATAAAATTTTCACCTCCAAAATTAAAAAAAAACAGGATATATTTTACCTCCATTCTATAGAAATTTTCCATTAAATTTTATTAATTAGAACATAAGATCGTTATATCTTGCCGTAAATTTTTTAAGAATATTCTATTACACATATATATTTGGAAATAAAAATACCGTCGATTCTTTTTGATCGAAAAGAATCAGATATGTAGCATAAAATATTTTTTTGGATCATTGTACTATATTATAAATAGATATATATAGAGCACCATTTTATTAATTAAAATTAAGGCCGGCATACATATGTGATTGATGCATGCTAGCCTCTGCCCAATTCTAGTGTGAAACGGTGTTCTAGGCGTTGCACGTCGAAAGGCAGGGCGAGATTTAAAGTTGGAATGTTATACACTCTAGCCTTATGGTACAGCCAGACCTTGGTTCCGAGCTTACGGAACCCCATGTATGCCTCTGGCAATCTAATATGATTGGAGGCAAAGGTATTTGTACCATATAGGTAGAGTGTATCTCTCCACGCACCTGTTATCAGCTTTTATTTGGGCGGGGGTGAAATTTAGTTTTTTTCATATAAACATATAATTAAAAATCGATAAATAGGATATTGTAGATTCAATCATGGATACATAAATGTCCTCTTTGATATATCTAAAAGTACGAAAACTCGTTTGAGTGACAAGTAGTAAGCCATTTACAAAAAAATCGAAGTAAACCGATTTTTATAGTACCTTTTTTGAATAAAAAGGTTTATATTTAAATAACTTTAAAACTCTGAGGCTTCATTGGCCCTAGTTATATATCACTTTTAAGAAATTTCAATAAAAATCGAATTTATTTTAAAAAATTACTATAAAACATCAAAAATACGCAGGAGTATTCCCTCCATAACAATGATTAAAGGATGTATACGATCAATGAAATTTATATCACTTGTGCAAAAAAAATTTAATCGATATGTTTTACATCCCTATATAAAAAAACTCAAATTATCGTTATCTAAATTTTATTTATTAAGAAGTATCGTAAGGGGTTTTAGAGGATTTAAGTTTTTTTAATAAATAATCATGCATAAAATTCAGAAAAATAGGCTATTTACTGATATATTTTGTTGTATTGAAATTTAAAAAAATTAAACAAGTAAAAAATATATATATCTAGCATTTGATCAAAAAAATAGTGTAACTAATGATCTTATTCCAAATAAAATTCTTCAAAAATCAAGTTTCTTTGTTTGATTTTGCTTTTCAGATATAAAAGAACATATCTTTTATAAATTTTATAATTGTCTCAGTCACGATTTACATGCAAAATCAGCAATAAGATCAAAAAAATATCCTAAAAACAGGGCAAATTAATTTAAACAGATAAATAAAATGTTTTCTTTGTAAACATCAAGGTTAGTCAAATATCAGGGTGTTATTAAAAACTTGAATTTTTTCTTTTGTATACATAATCGTCGTTCTAATAAATCAAATTTCTTTCTGTACCTTAAAGATAAACGACTAAAAAAAAATTTTATATGTTTGGGATAATATTTATAAATTTATTATTTGTATTCAAACTAGAATTTTTGCAACATTATCAATTATATATATGATTTTTGCTCTATATGGCTCGCTACATTAAAATTTATTTATAATATTAAAATTATCTTTCAGCGAATAAAAAAATAAGTCCTTGAAAAATTATATTTATTTTCAATCACAAAGCATAAGAAAGAAGTAAAAATATGAAAAAAATAAATGAAAATTATGAAAATTATAGTCATTATTTAGCTATGCTCAAAAATAATAAACCACTATATTTTATATTTTATTTATAGCACAAAACCAATTAGAAGTATCGAATCATAAAAAGTTTTACAATATACTGTGATTATGATCATCGTATATAATTCACAAAAATAATAAATTTTTATTATCTACTATAAGCCCAAATATGATTAAAAGCATATAAATATAAAAAATTTAACAAAATTATAATCTTTATTATGCCGTGCACAAGATAATAATACAAGAGAAGTAAATTATTTTTGTGACAATTATACTTAATAAAATATTTTTATCTATGAGAAGATATAATTTCCTTCATGGTGAGATAATAGACTAAATTTTAGAATAACATGTATTTAAATTGTAAAAAATCAATAGCAAAGGATTTAAAATAAAATAAAGATTATGAGTAAATATTTGAATAAAATAAGGAATAACTAAATTTAATACATATTTAACACAAAAACCATTTATTTATTAATATTAAACCATACGGAGACTAAGATACCAATATAAGAAAATGATATATAAAAGATGCACTTTTAATATTTTTCTGTTCTAATAATCCTATGATATCGTTACAAATAACAAAAATTTTATTTTTAATAAAAGAGATAGAAAAAATTGTGTTTCTATTAAATTCAAGACTAAATCGCATATAGTTAAGCTTTACTTGCGATAAAAAATCGTTTGAAACTTGTTCAATAGCATTTAATCTATGTTTTACAAACAAACCATGATATGAACTTCAATATATCAAGTATACCAGTCCGATTAATCATCTATTATATTTTATATTTTAAAACTATATAATCAATATAGATCAAATTTTACAAATTCTTAATATAGTATTATCTATTATATTTGTGCGAAAATATAATTTTAATTCTTTTATAGTTAGACTAAAGTAAATTTTTTATTAGATCTCAGTTAATTTAAGTATTAAAAAAACAAATGTTATAATATGTGTTTATAATCATTATACTTGCAATCTTAATCATTCAAATATACTTGAAACTCACTAAAATTAGCCTCAACCTCACAATCTCCATAAAAAGAAAAGGCAGGATAAACTTCCGAGAAAGGTAGATTCCAAAAGGCGACACCCAAATCATCCCCATTTTTATAGAATCTCAAATAAGAAAGATTGGATTTTTCAGATTTAAGACAAACTTCTACACCAATTATATCCTTAACATTAAATTCCTCGCAAAAGTTTCGCTGAAGACTCTTATAATCTGTATCCTTTGTTTGAAAACGAAAGTCCATACTTGTCAGTTCCAACTGGCACGTATTTATTGGCCAAAATATGTGCGATACCAATTCGAATAAATCCAGCTTTCTTTATATGAACTTCGTACTTTGTTCTAGCTTTTAAACATATGTCTTTTATTATTTCTAGTCTGTATCTTAATCGTGAATTGGTTAAAACTCTTAGTTTATCTGTTGCTTGCATTTATTATGTTTAAAATATTGGATTTTATCTTTAATTGGACCCATGTTAACTTTTATTTATTTATAGTTAATTTTCTTTTTATAAATTTTATCTATTTAGACGTGTCAGCCCATTAGAAATAATGTACAACTCCTTGATGCATCCATTGACACCTTCCCCTGATCTATCTTCATTAACTGTCTTTCTTCTCTCAAATGAGATGAGTTCAAGTGTCTTGCGGAGTGTGAGAGCTTGCATGTATGCTTCTACTTCGTCCGGGATTTTTAACTCCTTAACTTTTTTTTTATGATATTTTGTGACCACCCCATCCCAAGTCATCACATATGGTATTATTCTTGTTTTGAATTTGTAAATTAAACCAATTTCATTCACCAAGATGTCATACTGCCTATATTTTTCATTCTCAACTTCAGTCAAGTTATCAAGGCTAGTTATACCTATTTCAATCAGCGTAATCATATTTTCTTTTTTATCGTATAGAAAAATATCAAGTCTATTTTTTTTGATTAAAATATCCGTTTTAATTCGGGTTTCAACTTTTATTTCAGCATTTTCGTTTTCGCAGATCTCATGTACTTAGTGAGTTCAGATCTTTTTGGTTTTATTGAGTTGTATCGTCTTGATAGGAGGAAATGGAGACACCTTACGATTTCATTGTGTCTTCGCGTGTAATCATGCCCTAACATTTTCTTGCATCTTGTTGCAAGGTGATCAATTGTTTTCATAGCTTCATTACAGTGTGGGCATTTTATCCTCTCACCGAAAAACAGATTTCTGTCTTGAATAAAACAGAATTTCCCTTCTTCACTTGGTTTAATGTTGCCATCTTTTATCCATCTTGATGATCCAACAATATCAACCATATCATTATATTTAGCTTCAAAAAGTTTTTGGTGTAATGGTTTTTCTTTTATTTTACACAATAGACTTTCATGCTGCCTTTCTCCCGTGTCTCTAAATTGGTGATTTGACATGATACTTTTTTTAAGACATTATTCAATAAGTGAGAGATGAGTCTTGTTATCTTTTTCTACTTTATAGATCGCGGCCCTCCTCAGTGAGCTATTTTTACTGTTTTCAAGCAGATTTTTTAGCTGGTAGATCATCTTCTCGGCTTTAAATTCGATATTACATAGCCCATGTCCTAGTTCATTTCTCTTTATATATAATCTTTGTTTATTACTAGGCTGGAGGTAAATAGAAAATTCGTTTAAAATATCTCTTATCTTATCATCAAGTTTTATGTATTCTTCTGGTTCTAATTTAGATACGCCGATATGGTAATTCATGGGAGACTTTGCATGTTCATTAATGGCTTTAAATAAATTCCCAGCATGAAGTTTAGCCTTACATAAATTTCTTATTCGATTTAATATTTGTTCTGCAATTATATCTATAGTTTCTTGCTTTTGCTCTGATTTGATATTACCAATAACCCCAAGATATTTATAGGCTGCCAGGCTTTCTATAATTGTTTCTACATCTGCGCATATTTCATAGTTAGTGGCAGACTTGTTTTTGTTTATTTCAAGACCTACTGCATTAAAGAAGGTTAGTGTTTCGTCTGTCATGAGTTTAAGTGTTTCTAAAGTTTTTGATATTAATTTTAGTTCAACTATGAATAGTAGGTGATTTGTTGTATATGAGTTTTCATCGTTCAGTAGACTTACCCCTGGAAAGCGTTCATTTAATTTTCTGCTATAGGTATCAATACATAGAACGAAAGAAAAGGTGACAGACTATCTCCCTGTAGTATTCCTTGATTTATTCTTTTATTCATGATTTAATCTCCATTTATCCTTTAAGATATACTTCATTTGCTCGTATTCTTTATTATAAAAGAAGCTTTTAGATGTAGATAGATTCAAGTTTTCAATACATACATGTAGATAGTTATGTTATTCGAGCAAATGCCGTTTTTACATCAATCCACGTTGTAAATAAATTTTTCTACACTCTTTATTATCTCAATACATATAAGAGCTTTTTTTCTTTAACTCACCTTATTGTTTCATACTGATTTTCCGAAATATAATTATGTTGTCTTCCCCTCATATTAAATTATTTTGCAACCGCTTTTGTCTTTTTACTTGTATAAGTACGATATACACGCGATTGGTCGAATTCATTTCCTTTTTTGACATCTTATTTTGGTATAAGATATTTTCGTACCAGATATAACCATTCTTTTAATTTTAATTTTTCAAACATTCATCTGATCTAATCTGAAAAATGAATTTTTGAGGTGGCGTAAACTTTTAATAAAGAAATTAAAGATTCCATCTGGTCCAGCAGCTTTCCAGTTTGGCAGTGATTTTATTATATTATCAAACTCAATCACTGTTATGGAGCAAATCTTTTCCTGTTTTTGGACAGGTAGAAATGGGTATAGGTAATCGTAATAATTATTTTTGTTCTGATTTTCCGTACCTTTTTCCTCATTTTCATCCAAAAATTCTTTATTTTTTCATCATAAGCTTCGATTGTATAATTTTTGTTTTGAGTCAATCCTATGTAAAAAAAGTCTTCTATTAAGCTCAAAACAGTTATTTTCTCTGGTAAAGTCACATCTTTTTTTGTACGGCTCAATTTTTTTCTTTAATATTCTAATATTTTCTGTATAAATATTTAACACTGTTTTAAGATGATCATCTATGTCTAGAATCATGTTTCTTGATCGTATTATTTTTCTTAATTTTTTTACTTCTTCTTCTTTAAATTTACTGCGTTTATTTTTATATAATTCTAGTCCATCTCTTATTCTTTCCAAAAGCTCAATTTTTTCTAAAATATATTTGTTGTCTTATTTCGGTTTTGTTGTGAGGCGTTTGTAAGTCTGTTGTGCGGTTTGTAGCAATACTGCAACATCGGACATATTCTTGGGATTTTAGGTGGATGTAATTGTCTTTATTATCATATTAATAGTTTGGAGTGTATTAGTGTCATTTTTGTATTATGGGATTTTCCTTGTTCTTTTAAATTCAACGATATTTGCCTTTTTTAAGCATACGTATATGTCATTGAATTACATTTTATATAAGTCGACTCTTCTATGATCTTCAGCTCCAAAATAGTATAGTCCCTGCAATTTCATTTTTGAGTTTTTGACGTTTTCGGGATCAAATCGTTTGAAGAACGGCTTCTTATCATTTTGGTCTATTAATGCTTTCATCGCTCTTCTTTTGAGTTCCTGTCGGGACAAATTACATTGGAATTTTCCGTTGTAGTATTTTTATAGTTTCACTCATGCGAAGCGTGGCATATGATGGAAGCGTATTAGGATTGCCGCATAAGCATCTTGAACCCATTCATTTATAGCTGATTCCGTAGACGTCAAGATCGATTCTAACGTCAGATATATTGTTGATTTTTCAAAAAGATTTGCACATATTCCAATAACATCACATCTCAGCTCGGTTACAGCCATAGTTGCGCATTTTTTGTCTTTGTTGTGCTCTGCTTCTAATTTTTCTGTTTCACCCATATTATAAGCCATTTATAATTCTAATATTAAATATAATGAAGTCTAGGCCAGTATAAAAAGATCTAGCACATATAATTACTTGTCAAAAATGAATTCTTAAAGTCAAAAAAGGAATTTCGTCGAGCAACTTATATATAGATTATCTTGTTTCAAAAAAATGAAAAATTATCATGGGGGTTGTGGCTTAATTTAGAAAAACAACCCTTCATATATTTATTCATATTGTCACAAAAAATAAAGCTATTTTTATAAAATCAATCTTTATTTCTATTCTTTGCATTTTTTTCAAAAAAAAATTGCATTAAAAACATGTTATTTAACTTAAAGCTTGTTATATTATTTTGGAATATAAATCATTACAATGAAATATAGTTTCTGGTAACATATGCATATAGATGCAGACAAAATTATTTGATAATCTGATTGATATCCAAGATATTACCATAAAATAAAAGTTGATAAAATTTGAAAATTAAATTTATTATGTTAATTTTATATTCAAATCATTTTATGTAAACATTAATTTTATGCTTTTATACACAAAATTAATATATCAAACTGGTTAAAATATCTCAAGCATATTTTATATTTGTCATAAGTAACTTTATAGATTAAAAAAATTAATTATCGAAATATAATGAAAATTTTATCTATATTTTATACATATTTTGTAAATTAAAAGCTTGAAAAAAGTTTCTTTATTTATTGCTGGCAATATAATTTATTTAAAGAAATTATGCGGATTAATTTTATTATAAATATAGAATATATATTATGATCACTCTTTATGCGATATTTATTAAATCTTTTGAGTTGAAGCTCAGAAAATTTTAGCATGACAATGTTTACACAATATTTTTATACGCTTACCTGATAAATTATTTAAAATTTAATATATTTATTTGTAATTTCATACTCTAAATCTGCATATTTAATATTACTTACTTTTCATTGAACTTTTACATTTAGCCTTAGTTTTGGAGGCCATCTTTATCACATTGATGGGTATTCGGATTTATTTTCTCAATCTATATTTCACCATTATGTATCAATTTGAAATTATTGGTCTTCATTTTGCAAATAAAAATAAACTTGATGTGATTTATTTGTGTTTTTATATAAAAGGTATATGTATTTAGATTCGGTTTTAGTTTTAAACATATTACCTGTGTAACAAACGTTTTTAGCATATCTATTTATGATTGATAAGTACAAATTTATAAGCGATGTCTCTGATATTTGTTATTATTATAAATAAATCTTTTTTCAAACCTTCAAATAAATTTTCACCCGGGTCATCTTTACAAAATGGAAATCGTGATTTTTATATTTTGATTCTAAATCTATAAGTGAATTCATTTCTTAAAATTGTGATATTTATATGTAATATATACATTTAATTTAAATTTTAGTTTTAAAACTGAATTACCATATCGAAAAAAATATATTTTCTGTTATTAAAAGTGGGAGGATAAATTTTTAAATTTAATGCATAAGTGATCATTATTATGATTTATTATTGCGTTCATTGTATTTTTTATGGGTAAATCCATCAAAAATTTTTAACATGAAGTAGTTAAACCAAAAACAAGAAATATTTGTGTTAAATTTTTTACTTTCTATTTGATTTATAATATCATTTTAAATTATTTTGATTTTTTATTTTTTATTTTTTATTATATAACCAAATGCAAGATCTATTTTCTTTAAAATATAAAATTGGTGCATTAAAAATCTTTTTGTAAAGTATCATGTCCGTATGTAGGTGTGAAATGAAAAAAGCCAACAAAGCTAATCATAGACACACCGTTTTTACCTGCATAAAATAAGATTATATCTTATTTAAGGCTAGATTTTTGCATTAAATACAAAAAAATTGATTTGTAATGAAATATATAACATCGTAATTTGTATTAAAATTAATAGGGTATGCACATATTTTCTTAACTAATCATAAAAATTAGTTTCTAAGATCAGAATTCAAAAATATAATGATTTTTTTTCTAATAATATTACATATTGTCTTTGATTACCCACCTTTATTCGTTGTTTAATTCGAAGAAGTAAATAATTTTATGATTTTGCGGACCAATACACCATCTGAATCAAAGCTACAATGATGTCCATTTATAGTTATATGATTTTCGCATTCGAAATTCTCTAATATTCGATGGGCATGCTTGATATTAACAACCATATCGCCTGTATAATGTACGATAAACACTTGTTCTTTTTTTAAATAATGAATATTTTGCAAGGAATCATAATCCCAATCCTCAAGTATTTTTTTGGTGGCCCCTAAATAAAAGAAGTTGATTAAAAGCATCAATATTTTATGATCTTCATTTAAAAGCCTTCTAGTTGATACAAATGAACTTATAAGCACAATTTTGTCTATATCTGCCATTTTGTTGTTCTTTGTTTTGCTCTCAGAAATAAAACGAATATACTCAATTGCTACAGCACCACCGAGTGAATATCCAATTATACTAACCTCTTTGCAATATTTTGTTCGGACGTATATTACACAAGCGTCAATATCAAAATTCACACCGATTTTTGTAAATATACACTCTGAATCACAATACTCACGATAATCAGGAATCAGCATATGTAAATGTTTTGCGACATGATCAAAATGAGAGAATGGGCAACCATTCAGATAATTATTTCTAAATCACAATTTCCATGCAAATATATGCAATATTTAGGCGATGGATTATTTTCTAAGTTTGGTTCAGTGGGTATAAACATAAAACATCCAATCTTTACACCATCCTCCGTTTCCAAAATTACATCATATATTAGTGAAGATCCATTGTTCATATAAAATCTTTCTGAATAACTTTTCGGCCCATCTTCTAACCGTACGGCAATAAATGAATTATTTGATTTTTGATTCGGTATGTGTTTTTTTGAGAAATTAATAGCAAATCCAACAAATATATACTTAAAAATCGATTATATAAAAGAAAATCAGCTCAAAATGCACATGGATTATTGAAATCTGTGTCTAAAAGGAGTATTTATTTCAAGAATATAAATTTGCCGAAAAGGGATAATTTATAATCAAGATTTGAAAAAACACGAAACATAAATGATTTAAATCGCACAAACTTTCTTTTTAAACTATTTACACAATTTGAGCGCAAATAAAATGACTTATAATAAAATTTCGCAACATTAATCGTAAAATAATTATTGATGTAACATGTTTGTCTGTCTGGGCAGATATTTCAATGATATATTTCTTATTTGATTATGAGGAATACATATCATGTCAATTTTTTAATTTATACAAATTTTGATTGAAATATACGAATACTGATAATTTTGCATTTTAATTTTTTATCTTTCTTCACCTCTAATTGTATATTTATGTAAAAATCATAAAATTGTGATAAAGAGAAATTTCTATGATAATAAAAAAAAGATATCCTTATTTTTGTCTTTTATTATACAAAAGTGACTTTTTAAGATCAGTATTACTAATTTACGAGACAATAGTCGTATCGTTTTGTGTAGCATCTGAAAAGCAACTTTGGACATCATAAAGCACATATATAAAAACTTCGAATTATCATTGGATACCATATATCAATCCGTACATAAATTTCTAAAAACTGCATGCTTCTGTTTATATAAAATCTTGTAATAATTGTTTTTTAGGTAATTAATACATATATTTCAATAAACTTTCTTGAATTATAAAAAGCAAAATTTTCAATTAAAATACAATATTGATATTTGCATGGTGTTTAAAACTGCTAATATACATAAAAAAATTTCAACGACATATATGAACGTTAAATGTAAAATTTTACTTGAAAAATCAATAAAATACAATAAATAAATAAAAATTTCACCTGTAAACTTAACTGGTTTTCACAAAAACTAAGTTTTATGGTTTTTTTTTATAGAAATAAATTATAGATTTGATATATTTATTCATAAAAAAAGTAATATGCTTGTAAATAGCTTAGCACAACAGTGCACTTTTTCTTTCTCCTTTTGTATTTTTTTTTAATAAATATTTTAAGCTTAAGAAAATGTGCTCTATTTATGTTTTTAGTGTTATTCTTTGTTTTATATACAATTGTCTTTTTTTTCTTTCAAAACATTAAATTTTTTATTCATATATGTTTGCCTTTTTTCAAATCAAACAATGTCGCGCAACTTTTTGTGTTTTTTAATCAAAAATTGCATTTTATATATATAAAAAGATTCTTCGAGAAATTTCTAGTTTATTTAGGTTTACATGCGTCTCTTTTTTACTACAAGAACCATTATGAATGATATGAATAAACAATAAATCATTGTTTTAGACTTTAAAAATGCACCAACATATTTTAATAAAATAAAGAGGCGATAAAGTAATTCTATTGGCTTATGAATAATCAATAATTCATAAAATTATATATTAATCTATTGCAGTTACGGTTTTTTAAAAAGGAAAAGGGTTAATTTAGCAGGAAAAAACTACTTTCTAAGTAGCTCTTTGTAATTCTCTACAGTAACAGAATCCAAATGTATTTTTTGTGCCAGTTATATAAATGGTACTGAAAGCCCAACTGACTATTACATGATGCTGCGCATGGATTATATCATTTAAGGCGCTAAAATAGAACACGGATTTTATAAACAGAATGTAGTCGATTAAAAAATTATGCCTAATGAAATTGTTTATAAATGACTATTAGATAAATATTTATTGCGAAATATTACAACGACAGGCATTAAAAACATACGTATTATGATTTTTTTTCAATATTTTTTCTATTTAAGTTCTCTTGTATTATGTAGACTGAAGTATAATTCGAAATTGAACAAATATATTGTGTGCATCATTTATGTGATATTAATCAAAGGATTGATTGCGTTGTTTTTCCCATCTTGTTCTTTACTCAAACCAGACCGTTTCGTGAAGATCTTACATCTAAACATGTAAGGCATGATATCAACCTTGTGTTTTATGTATGTTTTAATGTTTTTTACATGCATCATTGGCTAAATTTGGTATTTTGCGATTTTATTTTGCTAATTGTGGTATCTGTATTAAAATCTATGTATATTTCATTTTTATGAATTCTGGCATATAATTATATTTATTGCGAAATTCTTGTTGAGAGCCATCGAAAAATAAAATATTATGTTATTTGGTTTTTTTTTATTGCATAGCAAACTCTTTACCTAAAATTAGCATAATTTTTTCTACAATAAGTTTGAAAAAGTGAACATTGCAATATTTAACATGCAAAACTATTCAAAGGTGGTAACAATGAATTTTCATCTCAAAATATTATATATTACATCAGACAAAAAAGTTGTCTAAATCTAGATAACTAATGGAACGAATTTTAATAATTAGATAAAATTTTTTAAATATATTCATATCTACTTGACAATAAAATATTTTAGGTGTTATTAGCCAAGGTTTCCCATCAATATATTATAATTACAATTTTAATTTTTAAAAGGGTTGTTTTGTTTTTTAATAAAATGTGGTTTAACCTCTGATAAACAATTTTACTTAGAGACCATCTCGTAAAATAAACTGTAATCCATGTTAGGATTCCTAAATATCTCATATATTAAATTTATATCTACGATTGTTGCGGTTTCTAATACCTTCCACACACCACTTTCTTTGTAAAATGATCCGTGCATTAAATTTAAGTTGTCCATAGAGTCCAAATATGCAATAAAACCGATTAAAGTATATTCTTTTTGGTCATGCACAAAAATATCAAGAATTTCATCTGGTTCTAATATATTTTGTGAATCTGGATTATCCTGTAATTTCGAGTAAAGATAAAAATTGAGATATTTAGGATAAAGAATGCCTGGCTCTAGTGTTATTGCCTCATCTAAATAATTATCACCACCTTTATATACGTTCAAAAACTTGATAGTCCGTGCAAAATAGGATCTTAAGCTATTATAAAAAGAACTTCCTAGCAATTTTTTGCAATTATTATTAATGAAAAAGAACATGTTCGCCAATTTAATACATATTTTCTCGATATTTTTTATTTTCTTGATTTGAAGTTCCGTAGATTCTTCTTTGATTGCATTTTCCTTTTGTTCGGTTAATTTTACGATTATAACATCGATCAGAATAAAAGTAATATTACCGAAATTTATTTTCTTGCTTTTTGTGTGGGAGGTCAAATCATTAAATAGTTCTTCGGTATCTAAATTTCCGTGCATTTCTTGTATCTCTATAGTCTTAAAATATCTTTTCAACTTTATACATTCTGAAATTTCTACATCAAGTGTAAAAATGAAATTTCTAAAATCGACGAGCATGTATAAATTTTTGAATAAAATACTGTAAATTTGTCTAAGATTTCTGCGATCCACTATTTTAAAATTCTCCGTAACTTTCTTTTCTATACTGCTCATTTCTTTTACTTCAAAAGATCTTTGTTGATCTTCATTGGCACTGTTAAAATTTGGTTCAAGTTCACAGTCATGAGTTTTTTCTTTCCTAATCCAGTAAATAAATCCTATGACGATTACTACAACGATAACCACAATTACTATTGGATATTCCAATTCTATGGTAAACATAAAATCTATGGGTAATAATTTAAGAATTTAAAAATAAATTATTAAAGGAGATGATAAATATATGCAAAAACGAATTTTATTTCAGATAAAAAGATAAGCAAAATTTTAAAATATAATGAAAAATATGCCAAATTTGAATGTAAATATTTTAAGACGCATTATTCACATATATATCGATACATAGATTATGTCTATACATTCCATCTTCAAAGAAATAAAAGTATTATATTATGAACTTCGATAATTATAAACTCTAAAAATTATTCTTGATCTCTTTTTTT
Organism: Rhyacophila brunnea; assembly: GCF_057557595.1. Taxonomy (NCBI): domain Eukaryota; kingdom Metazoa; phylum Arthropoda; class Insecta; order Trichoptera; family Rhyacophilidae; genus Rhyacophila; species Rhyacophila brunnea. The sequence continues at coordinate 2,926,509 of NW_028233078.1, read as the reverse complement.
TTAAATATTATATTTTTGAAATGACTTATACGTTTTGTTTTATAAACATAAAAAATGGGGTGGCTGTTTTTAAAAAAATAATGAAATTATGATTTTTTATTCAATTATATTCTTCTATATGTTTCATTATAAAATAAATTGGGTGAACTTATTGTAATTCAAGCAATAGCACCTTTCTTTATTTTTTATTGATCATTCCAAATATGGATCTCGTTATAGGAACGTTTCTTATTGCTACAGGGTAAAGTCTCATCTCTTCACCCTGATGATCTTATATTTATATTTTTTTATTCTCTATATTAAACCATTATAAATATGTTACTTTCACGCATTTTATTTGTACTTTCATTCACATTATATTTATTAGGATATAAAATTTTATTGTTATATGTCTTGCGTTATTTAAGATATAAGCAGAAAGATAAGAAATAAAATCTAAAAGTTAGAGATTTATGTATTTAATTTATTAATAATTAGATAATTGTTTTATTTAATAACATATTTTTTCTTCATCTATTCTTTAATTTAATTACACATGAATATTCGCCTAGATAATAAAATCGTGTTTTTTTAATATAAGGAGAAAATTATTATAGCTAGGCTCTCTTTTTTTTTATAAAATAAAATATATTTTTTGATCTTCTACATAGTTTATATAAGAACGAAATATCAAAGTGTCAATATAAATTGATAAATAACACGAATAAGTTTGCAAAATTACTATAATTACATGTTTTTTTCGAGTTTAGAATATATATGTTTAATTCCTTAAATTTATAACTATATATGAAATATTAATCAAATAAAAATAATCCTTTCATGTGAAAAGTATGTCTCTTTTCTTATTTTGTGTTTTTTTTATATTTTTTCAAAATATTTTATATGTTTTATAAAATAAAAAAGTTTATATATTATTTCTACATATAATCTTAATATTTAATAAAAATCAGTTGTAAAAGGTCAACATAATATCTGTGTGATATAGACAAAGTATTATTAACATTGAATTACTTATATTTCGGCAAAAAGTTGAATATACCAGCAAATATTAAACCTATATCTTTAACGAATTTTTTCACGCTAAAATGTATTGCTTATTATGGTGTTTTTTGCTTGAAAATACACATTATCTTGGTTTTCACAAAAAATTTGTTTGCCTTCTTGCATTAAATTATTTTACTTACTCGTTGATCGATTAAAAAACTGGCATCATGCCTTTAAATTCCTTCGTAAAAAAATATGTGATTATTATCTATATATAATTATTAAGAGATTCTCAGACTTATTATCATATAAATAATTAAATGTGGCATTCAATTTTACAAATTTCAAAATCAATATACTATCTTCAGCAGACCTCTTTTGAAGACCCGCAATGTTTCGTATTTAAAATATATTTATATATAGTGAACCCTATTTTGAGTAAATATGACATGTAAAACTGTATTTTTTGATAAATACTGCAGCCATGAAACATCATAAAATTGTATTTTCTATCGATTTGAATTAATAAAAAATTTTAGCTCCGATTAATAATATATATAAGAAAAAATTTATTATCATAAATATATGTGTTAAGAAAACAAACATATAATCACTTGGAAGTAAATTAAAGCGATTCAAAATTGAAAAAGTGTATCAAGTAAATTTATTTATGAATTAATCATAATAATATTTTTCTAGAAGAATGCGTATGTTATTTATCTGCCCGTGGTCTATAGAAAATGTCATTTTTTACATATGAAGCAATCTTTTATATAGGGTTATATCTCTCATCACAATATATGACATGCGAAATATTTTTATTAATTCTACTCATTTGTATATTTTGCGATAATCTGAAAAAACCAGATTCGAAGTTAAGAATTGTGTGAGCTCAATAATGCCGAAATAAAAAAAATTAACTTATTATAGAAATTCAATTTATGTTTTATGTTTTTCGAATGAAATTGGACTATGAATTAATATATATTTTTTCATCCGCGTATTTTTTTTTAATTACTTATCTAAAGCCCATATTAGCATTTTTTTTGTTTGATTACAATTTTATCTCAACATTAAAAAAAGATTGGTGAATATTTTTTCTGCTATTATAAACTTGATTCCGGGGTTAAAATTTAAGTATTTTTAAACTATTGTTTTACTTTCACGTTTTCAGAACATATATGATTGTTAATATATTTCTTGAAATACTCGCATTATCTCTATTGTAAAATTCTAAACTTGCATATAAGAAAAAATGTTTTTGAATTTAACATGTGTGCATCACTTTGCATCACCATCATATTTTATTTTAAGATATGTAAGCATATAAGAAAGATTCGCGTTTTTTAAGAATAAGATTTGAAAAAGATTTTATAAATATTAAATTTTCATTTCCCTAACTTTTTATTTATGGGTTAAGTTTATTTTTATCAATTTCATCCATTGTAATGTAGTCAGCCCATTGGTAACATTGCACGACTTCTTGATACATATTTTTACAACTTGTCCTGATCTATCTTCATCAACTGCTCTTCTTCGCTCAAATGGGATGATTTCAAGTGTCTTGCTTATATCTCTATAAAATTATTTATATATGTATTTATCACACATATTTTGGTATTTCAATTCTACGGAATATCCTTTTATTACACGAACAATTGATAGAGAACATGCGTATGATGATTATAAAGCGATTTTGTAAAAAAAATACCACTAATATTATTCTATTGGTTAATTTTTATTTAAATCAGTCTTTCTTGAAAATTATTATTTTATCATTGTTAGATCTATTGGCCGATGGAAAATAATTAAAATTTAGTTTTTGAATGTCTTATTAGTGTTTTTGTTTATTCCACTAATCTTAAAAAAAATATGCTCAACTTAATGCTTCCTCTAATTTACTATTTATACTGTAGAAATGTGGATTGTGAAGGACCGCTCCATATCAATTTATGTAAAAAATGAATTTTATTTTTGGATAATAATCTTACAATCACTATTAAGTTTTTCACAATTTACGTGTTATATTAGAAACTTGAATTATATATATCAATATCTAAATAATAATTAAGCCCATTATAATTTTATTGTTTTATGGGTTGATTTTCTTTTTATCGATTTTATCTATTATGACGTGTCAGCCCATTAGAAATAATGTACAGCTCCTTGATGCATCCATTGACACCTTCCTCTGATCTATCCTCATCAACTGCTCTTCTTCTCAAAAATGAGATGAGTTCAAGTGTCTTGCGGTGTGTGAAAGCTTGCATGTATGCTTCTACCTCGTCTGGTATTTTTTACTCCTTAATATATTTTTTATGATATTTTGTGACCACCCGATCCCAAGTCATCACATATGGTATTATTCTTGTTTTAAATTTGTAAATTAAACCAAGTTCATTTGCCAAGATGTCATACTTCCTATATTTTTCATTCTCAACTTCAGTCAAGTTATCAAGGCTAGTTATACCTATTTCAATCAGCGTAATCATATTTTCTTTTTTATCGTATAGAAAAATATCAAGTCTATTTTTTTGATTAAAATATCCGTTTTAATTCGGGTTTCAACTTTTATTTCAGCATTTTCGTTTTCGCAGATCTCATGTACTTAGTGAGTTCAGATCTTTTTGGTTTTATTGAGTTGTATCGTCTTGATAGGAGGAAATGGAGACACCTTACGATTTCATTGTGTCTTCGCGTGTAATCATGCCCTAACATTTTCTTGCATCTTGTTGCAAGGTGATCAATTGTTTTCATAGCTTCATTACAGTGTGGGCATTTTATCCTCTCACCGAAAAACACGTTTCTGTCTTGAATAAAAAAGAACTTTCCTTCTTCACTTGGTTTCATGTTGCCATCTTTTATCCATCTTGATGATCCAACAATATCAACCATATCATTATTCTTAGCTTCAAAAAGTTTTTGGTGTGATGGTTTTTCCTTTATTTTACACAATAAACTTTCTTGCTGCTTTTTCTCCAGTGTTTCGGAGTCGGTGATGTTAGCATGATATTTATTTTTAAGATATTCTTCAATTAGTGAGAGATGTGTCTTGTTATCTTTTTCTACTTTTAGAATTGCGGTCTTCCTCGGTGAACTGTTTTTACTGTTTTCAAGCAGATTTTTTAGCAGGTAGATCATCTTCTCAGCTTTAAATTCGATATTACATAGCCCACGTCTTAGTTCATTTCTTTTTATATATAATCTTTGTTTATTACTAGGCTGGAGGTAAATAGAAAATTCGTTTAAAATATCTCTTATCTTATCATCAAGTTTGATGTATTCTTCTGGTTCTAATTTTAATACGCCCATATGGTAATTTATGAGTGATGTTTCATGTTCATTAATGGCTTTAAATAAATTCCCAGCATTAAGTTTAGTCTTACATAAATTTCTTATTCGATTTATTATTATTTCTGCAATTATATCAATAGTATCCAACTTTAGCACCAATTTGCTATTCACAATTACTTCAAGATATTTATAGGCTGCCGGGCCTTCTATAAATGTTTCTACATCTGCACATATTTCATGGTTAGTGGCTGATTTGTTTTTGTTTATTTCAAGGCCTACTGCATTAAAGAAGATTAGTGTTTCGTCTGTCATGAGTTTAAGTGTTTCTGGAGTTTTTGATATTAATTTGAGGTCATGTATGAAGATAGGTGATTTGTTGTATATGAGTTTTCATCGTTCAGTACACTCACACCTGGAAAGCGTTCATTTAATTTTCTGCTTAAGGGGTCAATACATAGAACGAATAAAAAGGGTGACAGACTATCTCCCTGTAGTATTCCTTTATTTATTCTTTTATTCATGATTTAATCTCCATTTAATCATAACGATATACTCCATTTACTTGTAATCTTTCTTATGAAAGATGTTATCCATGCTGGTAGATTCAAATTTTCAATACATGCATGTAGGTAGTTATGTCCTATTGAGTCAAACGCCTTTTTTACATCAATCCACGTTGTATATAAATTATTTCCATACTCTTTATTTATCGCAATATGGATAAGAGCTTGTTCTTTTGCTCCTTGAACGCGCCTTATTGTCCCTAACTGATTTTCTGCAATTAATTCTCTTGTCTCTACTTCATACTGAATTATTTTTGAGACCGCTTTTGTCGTTAATTTATATAAATTAGACATACATGTTATTGGTCTAAATTCATTTCCTATCTTGACATCTTCTTTTGGTATAAGGTATGTAGTGCCTGAGTAAAACCATTCTTCCTGGTTTTTATTTTTTAAACTTTCATCTGAATATGATCTGGTATATATATTTATGAAGACACGTCATTTTTTTAATGAAGAAATTAAAGATTCCATCTGGCCCAGTAGCTTTCCAGTTTGGCAATGATTTTATTATATTATCAAATTCAATCTCTGTTATAAAGCAAATTTTTTCCTGTTTTTGGACAGGTAGAAATAGGCATAGGTAATCGTAATAATTATTTTTGTTCTGATTTTCCGTACCTTTTTCCACATTTTCATCCAAAAATTCTTTATTTTTTCATCATAAGCTTCGATTGTATAATTTTTGTTTTGAGTCAATCCTCTGTAAAAAAAAGTCTTCTATTGCGCTCAAAGCAGTTATTTTCTCTGGTAAAGTCACATCTTTTTTTGTACAGCTCTATTTTTTTCTTTAATATTCTAATATTTTCTGTAAAAATATTTAACACTATTTAAAGATGACCATCTATGTCTAGGATCATGTTTCTTGACCGCATTATTTTTCTTAATTTTTTTACTTCATATTCTTTAACTTCACTGCGTTTATTTTTATATGATTCTAATCTATCTCTTATTCTTTCTAAAAGCGTATATTTTTTTAAAATATATTTAATGTCTTTTTTCGGTCGTGTTGTGAGGCGTTTGTAAGTCTGTTGTGCGGTTTGTAGCAACACTGCAACATCGGACATATTCTTGGGATTCTGGGTGGATGTAATTGTTCCCTATTATCATATTAATAGTTTGGAGAGTACTAGTGTCAACTTTGTAGTATGGGATTTTCCTTGTTCTTTCAAATTCAACGATATTTGCCTTTTTTAAGCTTTCGTATATTTCATTGAATTTCCTTCTACATAAGTCGAATCTTCTTTACTCTTCAATTCCAAAATGGGATGAATCGCTTATTTTGCTCTTTTTGCGTTTTTGACGTTTTCGGCATCAAATCGTTTGACAACCGACTTCTTTCCATTTTGGTCTATTAATATTCTCATCGCTCGTCTTTTGAGTTCCTGTTGGGACAAATTAGATTGGAATTTTCCGTTGTAATATTTTTGGAGTTTATCCCTTTCCGAAGCGTATCATACGATGGAAGCGTATTAGGATTGCCGCATAGGTATCTTGAATCCATTCATCCGACGAAGATTCTGTTGAAGTAAAGATCGATTCTAGTGTCAGATGTCTTGTTGATGTTTTTAAGGAGGTTTGTGCATGTTCCGTTTCCAATACATCTTTTTTCTCGGTTACAGCCGCAGTTTCGCATGATTTATCTTTGTAGTGCTCTGCTTCTGATTTTTCTGTTTCACCCATCCTTATTTCCTATCCCTTTTAGTAAAAAATTTTACATATAAAACATAGAATTTTTATTTTGAAACCATGCAGATATTGTGCTATGTAAAGGGAATAATTATAAAGATCCTATGCAAAATTGTAAAATAAGTTAAGCAATCATAAAAAGACATTTTTTATGCATAAATTTATTTGAGAAATTAAATGAAAAGCCTCATCAATCCGTGAAACATTAAGTTTTTAAATATCAACAACTGTAAAAACATCGAATTTATAGCCTCTTCAATACAGACGTTTTTTTTAAAAAGTCCCCTTTATTTTGTCTTTTAACGTGTGTTACAGTTAGCCTTTTATATTATATTTTAATATTGATACAAACTTTATGGAATACTTTGTTTTCAAACTTTAACATATATAAATGAGTTTATGGGATTTTTTTGAATATTAAAAAAATATATTTATCTAAAATTATATTATTTATAGATCAAAAATTGCATGTTAGCACATAAGAAATAAGAATATATTTTTCGTCTTTTACTATGCTAAAATAATATCATCTGCCTATTTCGAGTTTATTTTACGCGTAAACTTGCATTTAATGCTAAATAGTTTTGATTTTTTAATTTTTAAAGATTTTTCACCCAAACGTAATTAAACTATTTTTATAGATTTTAAATCAAAGATTAGAAATATTTTCATTTGTATTTATAAAGAATTTACGAATGAAATGTTCCTATAAAGATAGTTTGATTTGTCAAGCTCACATTACATTTTTTTCAACTTAATTTATTTTTTTATATTAGATTACACTTCTTGAGCATAAAAAAATGTAATATTATTTTTTTTTCTATATTGTTTGGTAAAATGTATCTGTTTTTTGTGTCATTTCTATATGCACAAACTTTATTTTCAATTTCCCGATGGTAAACCAAAGATACTATGTGCGTTTTTTTTATGTTTATAAATTATAATATCATATTAGCCCAAGTTTAATTTAATGATTATACGATAAATTCCAATCAAGAGATAAAAGAAGCGTTCGAACCAAATGAAAAAAAATTGATTTTTTTTTGTAAAATCATATAGCAACTATTAACGATCAAATGCAATCTGAGAATTTTTTTTGTAATTTGAATTAAACCAGTGCCACAAATTCTAATAAAATGTGCTATTATCATAACACAAATTTTTTATTCTGAAACGATTTTTTATAAAACTATACAGCTCCATTTTATATATTTATGCATTTTCAATCGATGGAATTAAATCAACGTACTATAAAACAACATAAAAAATTAAATGGTTTAAGACCACTCAAATTAAAATACCTTTGCCGTATTTAGTAATCAGAAAGGATAAAACTATCGTGAAGTCCCTATTTAGATCTCATATTTCTATGCATAAAAAACGTTTGTTATTAATACAATCCAAAATTTTTTTTTACAAAGGCGATTTTTAAAAAACCATTAGTTGATATCTTTAGTATTACATTGCAATTTAAAAAAACCGGATAACCTAGATTTATGAAGCAAAGTTAGAACTTGGCCTATCGGTATTTACTCAATTGATGATATACAAAAGCAATGTTTAAAAATAAAAATTATTCAAATGCAGTAAATACGAGTAAAACAAAAGCAACATATATTTGTACATTAGAGCTACATACTTTCCAAAAATAAGTCTTATTTTCAGACCTAACAGCCTTTGAAACAGAAAATCCGGATAAACCTAATATTTAATTAGAAACTTCAATCATATACTTTAAAAATTATCCCGTAGTTTTCTAAAATTCACTATAAGAAATTCAAAAAATTAAATTGGGCCGATTTATTAAAATTATAAGAATTTGTAACTTTAGATTAAAAATAAATTATGAATAAAAATTGAAAATATAAATTAAAATAATCCTATACATTTATGAAAAAAAAGAAATAGTCTGAAAACACTTAATTCAAAAGGTAATTGAAACGAAAGGGTGGAAATAAAGAGGACGCAAGAATAAAAACGGATATAAATTACATCGACCACACATTTTCGTGTACACTAAGAAGAATCACTTCATAACGTTAACGGAAATATAAATAACGGGAATTTACAATCTTAAGAATGTTGAAAATGGAAAGCCAAGAAAATACGATCTATTAGCAAATAAAATCACCTTTACTTACAAATGCAGAACTCAAATATTGCCATACATCATGACTTGGGATGGGCGTACAAAATACCGAAAATCATATTTTAAGTTGTTAGGAATGCCAACTGAAGCGGAAGCATACGCATTAATAATAGGATTGAGGAAGACACTTGAACTAAAAAATCTTATGAGAAGAAGATGCGTCGAGGAAGCATGTAAAGACGATGAGGTAGAAAGAAGTATTAGCCAAATCAGTTTTATAAAGCAATCTAAAGTTTTGCTTGAACAACTTTAAAGAGCGTAAAATCAATTCAAATATATGAAATAAATAGAAATGATTTGAGAATTCATGCAAGACATTACTTTCTAGGATGATAGTAAAAATTCACGAATATTATTTTCATTTTTGTAAAAGTTAGTATTTTATATTTTAAATGGTTCAGGTATAATTGATTTGTGTTTTTATAAGCAAAATAATGTAAAAAATGATATAAGAATCTATTCCATATGTTAATATTTGGAAGGTGTGGTAACATAATATCATAAAAGCGATCTGAAATAACCATGAAGTAACTAACCAGATTGAGGTATATATAAAAACCTTGGAATTATGAGAAACCATTGAACTAATTATTTTTTAACGGAGGATAGGTGTTAAAGAAGAACTCAGAGAATAACAAATAGTCGAAAATATTAATAAGCTGTGCGCATGAGAGATCAAAAAAGTTGTGCTTGAGAACAAAAACTATAACAAATATTTGGCCCTAAAATAAATAAAATTATATTTTAGAATGGGTAGTATTATATCAAAACATAATTGTTGGAAATTTTTAAAGACATTGAGCACTAGAAAAACCCTTCATTTGATAGACACTGAATAATCACATGCCTATTTTGTTTTTTGAAATATTTATAAAAATATACCATTTTTAAGTCTAATATTTAATATGCAATACGAATGTTACTTTTTTTATTTTACACCTACTTATTAGGTGATTTTGAAAAATAGAAGCCTGGTAGACCCCAAAATTTATAAGGATATATTTATTGAGTATTTAGTTGCCAAATGGGTTTTATATTCGATTTCGCATATTCAGAAATTTTTATGGTTAATATATAATTTAAAGCTTTTTTCTGGCATTAACAAAGCTAGCCGCCTTTAATTGAATAGGAACGATAATTTTTAAATTGACTTGATTTCATAAATATTTTTTTATTGTGCTCAAAATCCATTATAATATAAATTAAATATCATATTGATAACAATACAATTATATGTATCAAAAATAAATTTTAGAAAGAGAAGACAAGTGCTAATATTGCGGTATTATAAGTAAATTTACGTGGTGACAAAGTCTAAAAATCACTTGATCGTTCATCTTGGCTCCATTTTAAATAAATTATATTTCCAATTATTTTACATAATTTCGATTTTAAGAAAATTTACAATGTAAACTGTTTATTTTTAACCCTTCTTAATGAATTAAACTTAAATTATGCCGATATATGATAAATTTCGTTCATATTCTCAGAATACAGTTTCTATGAAATATGAATTCCAAAAAATCATTATATTTATGATAATAAAGATATAACTATCAGAATAAAATTTATATAGACTTGCTGTAGCAAGATACTTAAACTCATCTCATTTGAGAGAAGAAGAGCAGTTGATGAAGATATATCAGGGGAAGATACCAAGAGATTGATCAAAGAGTTGTTCAATATTCCAAATAAGACGACCAAGGCAACAATAGATTGAATTGATAAAAAGAAACTTAACCCATAAATAAAAAATATTTTATTTAGACTTGCTGTAAAGCTATTTAAACAAAATTATGGGGAAAATAAATTATTAGAAAAACTTTAATTTAATAAATGAACCATTTCCTTTAAAGATACGACCTACGTATCGATCTATTTTATTTAAAGATTATTTTTGGCCATAAATTTTTATTCTCTAATCTAATCTAATTTTATTTTATTTTTTAAAGTTTGAAAATGTACATTAATTTGTTTTTTTTTGCTTAAAACTACAAAAATTTAAATATTATAAAATCACAATTGTTCAAAATCATTTTTTAAATTATAGTGTTTATAAGATAAAAGTGAGGCTATTAGAGTGCAAGGTTTTTGATAATATGACCCTAGTTTAAATATATTCTCGGTTTTATACTTTATTTGATTGTTGATTTTATCTTCGTGTGATTATTTTAATTTATTTTGTACTAATAAATTGGATTTTTTAGATTTAAACTCACTTTAACTATCATTGAATTTATTATGTCAAAAATCGATAAATCTTTAAAAATTTATGTTTTTTTATTAAATGAAATATTATCCATTTTTTAGACGAATTTTCCGTTGATTTAAGTAATACTGTTATACAACCTACCAATAAGAACTTTATGTAATCTAAAGACCAATAAAAAATATTTGTCCGTAAATCATTTTTGTTATCTCAGCCCCTATAAATTATTTTAATATGTCAGAGTGGATTTTTAACTTAACTAAACCAAATTACATAAGAGTATCAAATTATGTTGCTTACTCTGTAAAGATAAATAATTTCAAATTTTAATCAATGATTCTTGCAATTTTGTTTTGCTTCGATAATATAATTCCACAGATAACGAAAGAATAAATATTATTTTATATTTTGCCCTAGGGTCTTATTTTTCGATAACCTATTCTAAAATAGAAACATAATCGATGTTATTACAATTAATTTTTTTTAGATACATCTTTCATTATTTTTCAAAAAATTTTATCATATAGCTACCAACCATATATTTATCATGTTTTAATTTGATTTTAATCTATTTAAATTTTTTATGTGAAACTTTGGATTTCTCTATAATATATTAGCGCGATACTTATTTCTGAATCATTATCTTATAAACATACCTGCATATATCTTCTTCTTTAAAGGCTGGAAGTATACATACAATTTGTTTTCTTACTTCTAAAACTAGATTCAAAAAAAATAATGGTTTTTATTTATACGTCATTTGTTTCACCGATACGAGGAAATAATCATATCATACCAATACGAATTGATCACCTGCACTTGTCTTTAGGAATCGAGTCAACTGATTTCAGCGTCATAATAAAGTGCGTGCATGTTTAAAACCGAAAGCTTTATTTTACAGCGGCTCAGCCTAACAGTTTTTGCTGTATCTTGCAGCCAACGCATTAATTACCAGTTTGGTAATATATCAATTTACTTACATGATGGGAATCGAACCCAGTTAAAAAATGATTCTAATAAATCTTACCTTTCTTGGGGACTACGGGGTTTGAACCCATGACTAATGCTAGCGAGGCAGCGTAACACCCGCTCTTCCACTGAGCTAAATCCCCCTAGTTACAGGGGGTAACGAGAATATATTTGAAAGAAAGGTGTTACTGGATAAATTTGTGGATATAGAACATCTAAGAATGAGTGATTTAATTATAAAAGATAAAAACTTCCATTGGAATTATCAAATAAGATAGTTTTTAAGAAATAATGCGGTTAAAAATAAAAAAATAAACATTGGAAATGGGTAAAGTAATATCTCTAAGGTGAGGATCAAACCGCTAGTGTAAAATAAGAAAATACAACGAGCTGATCACCAATAAAATAATAGCTGGCGACCATGTATGACTTAAAAAAAGATAATACATATTGATAGAAAAAAAGAAAAGTTGAAAGAGGAAAATACCAGAGAAAACACAGTTAAAGAATTTTACTGCATCTTCGATATTTTTTTATTGATATTGTGGTTTATCACATAATTACATTTGTAAACACAAATCCAAAAGAAGAGGCGATATTATGATTTATCCAAGATAAAATTTGTTTAATAGGCAAAAGATAAAATCGCAAAAATGTGAAGGTGCTTTTAAAGCCGTAGATAATCTGTTAAGCAGATACATTGGAGGTCTCGATTACAATTACACAACAAAACATAGAATTTATCTGATGTATACACTTTATGCTCTCAAAAAAATTTGAATTTAAGATATAAAAGAAAATCAGAAGGCATTAGTCCAATAAATCTTTGAAAACAATATAAAAGATAAAAATAGAGTCTTAAAATAAAACAAAAAACAAGTTCGTAGAATTTAGAAGATATATTTAGATATGGAAAAAATAAAAACCAGATTATACTTATTGGAATCGTCCATATCGATAACTTTACGAATTTTGAAAATGATAAAGAGAGAAAATAATGATGTACTTTCTAATGAACACAAAATTTATAATAAAAAATGAAAAACAAAACACATTGTCAGTAGATACGATGGTTTAGGCACAAAATACCAGAACTCGTATTTTAGAGATGTGGGATTACCATGAGGCGGAGATATACGCACTAACAATGGGGCAGAGTAACTCATTTGAATGAAACAGTCTTGAAAATAATGCATGCTTAGACTAGAGAATTGTGAAGAGGGTGGGGTGAAAGTATCTCAAACATGGCCTGATTTATAGAGCCCTCAGAAGTTTTGACGCATTGAAAAATAAATGATGACTGACTTTAACAATAAATTTGATCATTTATGCTTTATATTAATTTTTAAAGATTTAAATTTGTTTAAGTAAAATTACAGATTTCGCATAGAATAGATTTACTTAATATTTATTTAGATTTAATCGTATTTATAATCTTCCTGAATGCATCTACAAGACTTATTGTTTTTTTTAAATTGAATAGATCTATCAATTTAAATAAAATTATGATTAGGTTAAAAAAGTATATAAAAAATAATAGTATTCTTTTAATTTAATTAAATAATCTCGATCTTTTTCAATCTGTAAAAGATAATTTGTATCTCTCCACTGATTTTTTCAATTGATTCAATCGTGCTGATCTTTCCATTGCTATAGCAAATAATTTTATCGGTGAAGATATATAAATTGTAGCCTTTGTCGGTTGATGTAATTAAACTTTTGACTACATAAGATTCACCTTTTATGGTGACTTCTTTTTCGAGATGATTTAACCCATTACAAAGCACCGGTAAAATTACTGGTGCTTTGTTGTAAACAGAATTTTTCATTCTAGAAACGTAGTTATCGATTTCTTGTTGAACAGTGGTCTTTTGATCAACTTTTAGACAAAAGAAATACCTTATGGATTTTACAGCCCCATTACTCTTTATTTTGCCACAAAAAATATCTCTGATTGGACTGAACTCTTTAAAATACCCCTTTTCTAAATTTAATTTTTTAAAATCCGGTTCCTCCCAATCATTTTCTTCATAAAAGTAATTTTTCAAAAATTCGTCATGCAAAGCATATAAAAAATCTTTAAAAGTCTCTTGAACATTGAGCTCTCTTCCTTGATCATTTATATTTTCTTTGTGAAAATTACTGGGTATCTTCGATTTTATAGCCCGGAGATCAAGATCTTTAGCTTCATTCCTTTGTATTATATTATTAATCAAATTTACCATTTTCAATTCAGATCTTCCAACTCGCTCTGAAAAAGTCTTGACTAAATTATAAAATGGTTCTAAAGATAGCAACGCCATGATCAATATGTTTTCAAAGTCATAATTGACACTTTGTCCTATTCTCACTTCCTCAAAATTAAAATCAATTTTTTGTAATAAATCCGTTCTTTTGTGCAGAAGATTGTTCCCCTTTACGCGTTCTGTAATCATCCGCTTCTTTTTTGTTAATGGCATCTTGATTAGTGCCATTTCCTGTTCAATGGTTAAGTCTCTTAAAAAGAATACTGTGCCTTCTTCCAAATTTATCGATGTCATTTTAGAGGATTTAGGGTGCATTTAAAATATAAAAAATAAAACTTATTAGTAGAAAAAAATGAAACTTTGTTTTAGAAATAAAGAAACAATAACAAATAAAGATAACTGAAATTTATGTCAAAGCCTCTTTTTTAAAAACTGTAAATGAATTTTTTATGGAAGATAATGAAAAAATATACTTCTAAAATTTGGTATGATTTATCTTGCAAACCGAAATTGCAAAACATTAAAAAAATTGCTTTGTTTCATACTCGCTAAGATCTTAAAATTTATTGTAAGAGGTGATTATATTTTTAAAATCCACTGATATCATAAATATTGTTTAGGAATGCACATATGAAATATCCCAAGTATAAAAAACACAAGTGTCATATATTATGTGTATATAGGCTTAGATTAAATTAATAATTGAATTTGTATCAATGAATTTTTCCAAAATCTATCAAAAATAACATCCTATAAATCATAATTATTCTTTCTACACAGATCTTATATTTTTAAAAATGATTAGATTAAGGCCCAAACATAAAATCTAGGTTATGGAAGATTCTATGTCAAAATTTTATATATTTATGAATTACTTTTTTTTTCAGCTATTTACATTTCTTCAAGCAAAAATTTAGATTGCTCTATAGAACAGCCTCGTCTAATAATTTTTTCTGTCTCAATATCTTTATAATCATAATAGATGCATATAATTATTTCAATAATTATTAATTCAATTGATTTTCTAAATGACATTGTTTGTGTGTACGGTTCAACTTCAGCTGATTAAGTAAAGCTGAAATTTTGATTATAAATTGTGGTAGTATACATATTTATTTTCCATGATAATGACATATCATTCAATTATATGGACATAATACCGTAAAATTATAGTATGAAAAGGAATCATTGGCATTTTTATAGAAAAATCAAATATGTTTACAACTTTTATATTCCTTATATCTGTATTTTGTGCTTAATCTCAACTGCATTTTCACAATAAACTTGTTTTTTTTCTGTAAATAGATAGACAGGGATTAAATATTCCATCTATCTTGGTCAAAATTGGTATTTTTAAAAAAAACTGTGTATTTTGTTTTTTATCATATTAAATTTAACCCTGACTAAATTTTAAATAATACTGTATGGTTTTTTTATACAAAAATATATTGTATTTTATTCTTTCATAATCTTAAATTTATGTCCAGTTAATGTATTTGTTGATTATTTTTACAAAAAATAGCTTGTAGCTGGTTGAATAAAGGTAAACCATCATATAAATATTAACATATATTATATTATGTAAATAGCATCGTTGAGTGGATGTTTTCGCCATAAAAAAGTCTAAGTTAAAACGATATATTAGGTATAAAATGTTTGCTGGGTCTAATATATAAAAACACGAAATATATATACTAAAGAAACCCATATACAAATTTGCAAATAAAATTCCATTTTTAAAATAATGAACATCCTAAGTTTATAAAAGATGTTGTTTTCATTACAAATAAATTATTTTGCGGCAAGTTCCTATAAATTCAAATTTTAATCAAGAATTTGATGCATATTTTAAGCGTATGTGATTTTTAATTCATCTGTCTGTAGATTCACCATATTATATGCTACATAGAATACGTGTATGGTGATAATGAAGAATAGTAGATTTCTTTGTGTTAAAATTGGTTTCGAGCCTGTGTTATCTAACCCTTGTATGGGTTCATTATGTAACGGATATAAATACTTAGTTACAATTTTTGGCTTTTGATTGGTTGTTGGATTGATCAATCGTCTTTATGTAGAGATATACACCCCAACAACATGTTTTTATTCATTTATTTAATTCCCACACATATAACAAATATATATACCTCGATTGTTTTATATTTTATTCTTAGAAATTGCTTGATTCCATCGTATCTATTAAACAATTTAAAAAAAATCTGTGTTTTCTAAAAAAAAGGATAAAATTTTCTGTGTGTAAACTTATTTAAATTAATACTAGACTATTAAAAATTCAAAAAATCATATATCCGATATTTATAGGATTTTTAAAAAGGTTTTTCTCAATTTATATTATCTTATTTTCACTTGAATGATTTCATATTTTCTAAAGAAGCAACACAAGACTTATCTCATATAATCGCTGCTAAGGCTAAAAAATAAATATCTTAATTTAAACAATGGTATTACTAGTTCTGTTTTCTAAATATTCAACCTATAATCTTCAATGAAAATGTTTGAAGGCTCAAATTCCCCTAACGCAAGGTCCATGATAAAATTTTAACCCGCAAAATCAATGCCACCTAATCCAAATTATACAGTAAAAACATTTTGGTCAAAAAAAAGTAAAATTAAGCTTTCGGCTTTTAAAATAGACTTAATTTTGTCACACAAACAACTTGACTCGATTCCTGAGCGCAAGTGCAAGTAATAAAAGCTATTATATGTATGATGGGGATGTTTTTTTTATAGCGGTGAACGCTGAGGCGCGGTTAATACCGTTAATATTCTTCTTATTTAGTCAAGTATTTATATACTCTATGAATATTTTCGGAGTTAGTGTTATATCAATTTTATTCCTATAATTTGCACTTCAAGAAATATTCTATTCGATTAATATGAATTTTCTGCTATACTACTTTGAAAAATTCATTATTTTACAATCACTGAAATTATTTATTTATTTTATTTTTTGACTTACTGACTGACTGACTTAATCCAATTTTTAAGTCATCACTAGGAACAAAAATTAGACTATTAGATAATTCATATGAGGTTGAATTTTTTTATATATAATAAATATTTTGATAATTGTGCAAAATAGTCAGTCTTTAATGAAAATATTAATTATATACGAATATTTCAACGATATAGCCCATATTAGTAGAAGCGCTTCAAAAGAATATAATAATATTATGAGCTAATTGCAAAGAAATTTCATTTTTTGTAATCTTTTAATAAAATCATATATTTTTTTGACTAACTCGATTAAGATATATATGCGCGAATAAATCTTTATATGCAAAAATTTAATTTTTTGAAACTATATAATGAGTAGAAATACATTAATTATAATTTAGATTCTATTTGATACAAATAAAGCCGCTGATATACAAAAGAAATATATGAATTTAAAGTAAAATTGAGAAAATACGAAAAATATATATTTGATCAGTCACTAACACGGGTCTACACCCCAATCGTACCAATAATAACTTTGATCACTTGTACTTGCGTTGAGGAATCGATTCAAGTTATTTTGGCTCTACAATCAAGTGAATATTTGTTGCTGAAAGCTTACTTTTGCTGTTGATCGCCTTAACAGTGTTTGTTGTATCCCTTTCAGCTAGGCGGCATTATTTTAATTGTTTAAATTATATCAATACCCATGTGTGAGGGGAATAAAACCTTTAATCATTTAACTTAGAGGTCAGATCTAGCATTTAAACCCCTCCATAATGGTGATCTAAAGTTTAAATGAGTCGTTCTTATATATTCTTCACGTATTAAAATGCTATTTAAGAATTAACTTGCTTTAGAATAATATTATTCACATTAACTTTGTCATTTATAGCATAGCTATCTCATTGGGAAATAAAGCTATAAAATTAGTAATAGCATCTTGTTGGGTATAATTTTGCTTCTGTTGGAAGTTCTTGAATCTTTTGATTTAAAAGCGAGATTTTTAATTATTATTATAACCTTTTATATTCATGATTACTGGATTCATAATGCACAAATCCGAATCAAAGCGTTGTTCATATGAGTGCATAATAGTTTCGTGTGCACATCTCCACTTCATAAAATATGGACTATCTAATATATACGAAATTTATAAGCATCAAACAATACATTTTATCATTAAATTACACTATTAATAGTGCTTATCTGTATTATAGCTATATCAAGTATACTAATTAGATATTTCAATTAGAGATAACAAGTTTGTTTGCAATAATTTAAATATATATGCAGTATTAATGAAAGAAAATGTTTGAAATACAAGCAGGATAATTCAACAGCCATAATAGGTGATAACAAATTTTATAATCATGATAAGAACAGTGAAAAGCGTTAAAGAATGTGATGATGGTGTCGATAGATGTTATAACTCATATATCATGATTTTGCCGATATTTTAAGAGCTGAAAAATACGATAAAACAATATTATTGTGAAAGAAAGTTATTAATAAGCATAAAATAAAAAAACGTGTATAAGGTTCTAATATACCTGAAATAGCATATTTATGAACAAAATATTTATCGTAAAATTATAGAAGCTTTAAAAAAAAGTGAATATAAAATATATAAACAAAAGGAAAGAGAATAAATATCTTAAGATGAATTAATATAATTTTGACAAATGTTCGCTCACTCTAAATAAGGAAAAATACTATTAATTCATATTAAACAATCAACAAAATTAGAAAAAAAGCATAAATTGTGATCAGACTAAATTTTATTTTTCTTTGTCGAAGGAAAAAAAATGATATTGATCGTTCGAGCATATTTTAAATAGTCTTATAATATTAGATGCACAGAAAAACAAACATATTTAGACCTTTAAATGTTTTTTTTATTTAAAAATTTAATGGCATGAGTCTGAGAAGAGGTACGAATAACAAAATGTAAATGAATTTTTAAATATAAAATAACAGCACATATAAGCCTTCTTAATACATTTGAAAAGGTTATAGCTATATTTTCGATATTAATAAAGATTAAATCTATGTCATCAGTGTTTTAACAAAAAAAGTATAAAGATTTTTAAAAAATTACGCTATTTTTACTGAAATACCGTATTATAATAACATGTTTCATGAAATTTATGATCAATAAATATTTTTTTATCCAATAAAGCTTTTTTTCTAATCAAACTAGCTCCCTTTATATGAATATATTGTGAAAAACCATAAATATATACGTTTTAAACTTTTTTTCTTACGTGAAGCCATAAGCACAAGAAAATTTCCACACTTTGTATTTTTAATTTAAGCCTAAATTAGCACTAATAAATAGAACATATTTATGGAATCATAATATAAAAACTTAATTAATCCGCCGAAAAATTTATATGGGTTCAATAAAATAAACCAAATAAATAGTGAAGCTTGTTTCATCTAATATTTTTATGATTTAAAAACTCAAATGCTTACGAAATCTTTTAAGCCAAAAAATCATTATTTATATTTTTTCCATAAAGAGATTGTAAATATTACAATATATAGAATATATTTTCACTGTCTTAAAATTCATATAAAATATAGTCTTTATATAATTTATTTCCGTCTAATTTTGCTTCATTTAAACAGAAAATAAATAAAAAATAATATTGAAAATTTTAAATAGGTTTTTCTTAACAATCTAAGGTATCGTTGTATGTTTAGAATCTCTTAATAAAAACAATTTGTGCTGTATTTTCAATCGCATATTTTTGGGGTTCTATTATGATTAAGTATATGTAATAAATCATAATTTCAAAAAAAAGTCACAAAGGCTATTTATTTATAATTTTTAGCTTTTTAGGCTTTTTTAAAAATATAATGAATAAATAAAATGTATATAAACTGTGAAAGACACATTAACAGTTGTATTAATCTATTGATGGTTATAATTGAAAGGAATAAATTAAATAAATAAGCAGATATATTTTTAAAAAATAGAACTTAAATTATTTGAAAGTTTTGTACTATATATAACATTTTTATGATTCGTTTATCAGATTGGCACAATACTAATTATTTTTTTATTCTGTTAAAAGTAGATGGTTATATGTATATCTTCATTCAAAGCTAAAAATACATGTATTACAGGTTAACATTAGGCTGAAAATATATATTTTGAATAATTTCTAGAGGTTCTAGAGGTTCTATATTATAAAATTTGTTTTGATCGTAGTTTTTGCTGTATTATTTTTTATGGCTCTTTAGTGCAAGAAAAATTTATTTTCCATGATAAAATAATCAATAAAAGCTTTTTTTATGTTAGCACATTTTAGAATATTATAAATGTTTTTGGTTGAAAATTTTCTATATTTTAATGATGTTACATTTCTTTAATATGTGAGTAAATTGTTAAGATAAAAATAATGAAACCCCACGCACCTGTGAAAACTTCAATATTGTAGTAAAATTGTTTTGATGTGGATATGTATTTAGTAACTAAATTGAAATACAAATTTAAACAACACGTCGTTTACCCGAGAAAGATATTTAAAAGCCTTTAATATATAAAAAAACATACAACAATTGTTTATAATAAAAAATAACTCTGATGTTTATAGAAGATAAAATATTTATGTCGTCTACGCTCAAATTTATTCTTTTGAATTTATGGTAAATGTTTTAATATTGATATTTTTTGTGGAAATTTATACTAAATTACACGATATGTCTGTTATATTCTAGAATTATACAGCATTTATTATTTAAAAGTTTGATCCTTCTATATTAAACCAAATTTTGATCTTCTAAAACCATAAAGATTTAATTTAATACATTGATTATTCATTGGACATAATGATGATTATATCATAACATGTGTTTTTTGATTTTAATTTGCAATGATATATTAAATAACAAAATAATAGTGTCTTATGTGTTAAAGACATTCATATTTAAAGTATAGACATCAATGTAATTTTCAATCCGATTTCTCTAAAATAAATTTTCTTCATATAATCATTTTAAACTTAATTTGACCTTGATTTTGATATTCCGCCCTATTAAATATCAAGAATATTTGACCTCATAAAATTAAGATGGACATTAAAGAGTACATTAAAGATGGATTTATATTTTTAGGAAGATTTATAACGCTCATATTTTTGCCTGGAATATTTATATATTCATATTTTATAGTGGTAGGTCTTTTCTGCATTGGACAAAACAATCTTCAAAGTAACTATTCGCTGATAACATTTGTGCTATACCATTGCGTTTTGATGTCTACAATGCTCCATTATCTAAATCTATTGCCTCTTACCGGATCCACAACAAAAGATCTATTCAATTCTCCTGTAGAAAGGAGACCAACTGGTTATAAACAATTCAACTTGTTCATTGGTGAATGGTTGGTGGAAAAGGTGAAAACTTCATTAACTATGTGTGAAAAATGTAACCTTTATAAGCCGCCGAGATCACACCATTGCTCTAAATGCGATTCCTGCTTTCTAAAAATGGATCATCACTGTGTTTGGATAGACACGTGTATCGGCTACCACAATTATAAATCATTTTTATTATTTCTGGCATGGTTGATCATATTTTGTATATATATAATCTCTACACTACTTTATGAAGCAATAGGTTCATCATCTAAACCAATGAGTTACAGAGTAAACTATATTGTAGTAAGTAGTTTATTTTCACCTGTTCTCGGGTTTTCAATCCATTTACTAATATATCATATCATCATACTAAGAAGAAACGAAACTACATTGGAAAACATGGCCCTTAACGATTATATATATAATAACATCAGACATGAAACGGTTTTTAAAGAGGGTCCACTGATGGGATACCCCGACTCCAAAGACAGGATGTATCTAAATCCTTACAACTTGGGATGGTATGATAATTTTTTGGAAGTTTTTGGTGATAACTGGCTATATTGGTTTCTGCCTGTACACACTAGCAAGGGGGACGGTATACATTTTGCAAAAAATTACTTAGATATCAATGATGATGAATTGACTTTTGTACTATAATAAAAAAAACATTTTTAGATTTTTTTAAACTATTTTCATCATCAAAATTTATTCATTTCTGTATATTTTCTATCAGATCATGCCAAATTTATTGGAAAAGAAATGTTTTCTGAATCGATTTAACATTAGTTTATATTATTTTTAATTTAGGAAATCACAAATTGTTAAAGAAAAGATTAAATTTGTTGTATAAAGTGAAATATTTCAATTTTATGAACCAAAAATATACACGAATTCATGATCAAAATAAATTTAATCACCACAAACGATGTAAGATACAATACAAATAGATCATCTCTTTTCTTATTTTCTTTTAGGCTTCAAATTCGTAAAATATATAATATCATCGGGTGAAACCCCATAAGACCACTGATATTTCTTTTATGATGATTGGGTTAGTCTCGAAAACAGCAATCTCATATTTAGATGACATTATTTGTCTATTTAGTAATTTTAGAAAGCTTCTGTCTAGAGGTATTCAAATCCATATATTTAGGCTAATATTGTAGTTAAATAAAGTGCATCGTTCATAAATTTCTCTTATACCAACTTTTAGATATTTTTGGAATCCCAAAAGCAACATATATTTATAAGCTAAAGGTTATTGCGAATTGTTAATTTTGAAAGTGTAGCTGCCGATTGTTCTGTGCATCTCGGATATTTTGGTTTTCTATTTTATTTAAATAAAGTTATCACCAGAAATTTTCTTTTGACGCAATTTTTTGAATGTTATGTTCTGATACCTTAATAATATACGTTTTAAAATTAGTACTTTTCACAAATTTAGTGATTATCAGAATATACTTGTCGAGATGGTTTTTAAAACTAGTGATTTAGCTTTTTATCTTATTTAAAAAATACAATACATCAAAATTTTCACTTGTGCAATTTTATACGTATTATGCTGTGATCACAAAAACAATATAAGTTTTTGTATTAAAAATTTACACTGAATTTCTTGTTTAATGCAACAAATGGATTTTTAATAAATTTATATAGAGCTTACATTTAAAAATATAGACGCAGAGGGCTCAAATAATCATATTAAAACTTGTTTGGTTATGAATAGAAGCCTAATAAAATGTCAAGGTTGCACACATGTGAGAAAAAATTGATAATTTGAACGCTTTATGGATATTTATTCTTAAATAAATAATGGGCAGCATAAATAAAATATTTAATCATTTACACAATTGATCATATGTAATGATGAAAGGAACTAACTGTATATTTATTTAATGTTTTTATTTTTTGAAATCTAAATATTATCACATAAATGTTATTTTTGGACACAAATAATTATTATTAATGCGCATCTAAAGGGTTGGGGCATGAAATTTTTTCTAATATATGGGGGTATATTGAAAAAAAAATCTTTGATGATCTTAAAAACCTATTAGGTATATAAATTGTATTTATTTAAATTTAAAAGGTGCTTCATATGCCTTAAAACAGATGTTCAGCAATTACTCGAAAACATGTGCATTTTTTAGTAAAATTACCAAGAAATGTCTTTATCAAGCATGTTTCTTAAAAAAGACATATTCTAAGCATTCAATTTTTCTGTAAATTTATAGTAAAGGGTCTATTACTTTTTATAATTCGAAATAGGCGTAAACTAAAAGAATCATGACCTATATTTATTATTCGCAGTCTTTAAATATAATCTTGACTAATTTTTATAACACAAAGATCTTTTATGTATTAATTTGTGAAACAATGCTCTTTTTTTAGTTTATATAATAAATTACTAACATAATTCACTAACCAATTGCCACGTGTCATTTTTAATCATTAAATATTCAACACACAGATTTAATTTTTATGTATCGTGTAATAAAACCAATGTCTATTTTGTTATGTGTTTTACTATAATGCGTTTTTTTAATTCATCGTAAAGAACTTTTTTTGCACAAATATAGTTTTTATAATTAGCATCTATAAAAGTAGATTTTAAGTTTTTATGATAGCTTCATTATACATATTTTATGCAAAGAAGTTGGGAATACTATAAATACATGATTTATACCAGTAAGTTGAACTGCAATTTTCATTTTATGCATTATTTTTACTTAATTAAGATTTTTTTCGATACATTAGGGATAATTGCATTTGTCCTCATAATGCCGAAACATATTTAAAGTTTGTAAGTCAACTTTTATTTACGATCAGCATATTTTCATTTAAATTTTCTCGGAATAAGTTGGAATTTTTTGTAAAAGTTTCAAAGATGTTTTTTTGTTTTTAAGCTTTAGATAGATCTTATTTTCTATTTTTATTTGCTTATGCCTATTAATAACCCAAAAGTAATTTATCGGACCCGATTTTTTTAAACATAATTCATAAAAGGCAGGCTTGCCATAAGTCAAGAGAAAAAATATTTATTGAGTATAGGTTTTATAAAAATATAATGATCAATAATATAAAATCTGAAACATAATTTTATATAGAAAATTTTAAATTCATGTAGTTTTTTAAAAAGATTATACATCGACTAAAGCAGCTTACAATGAAAAAATTGTTATATTTTTGTTGAAACTATTTTTTTAATTTTTCATATATTGATTTCAATTGTATTATTGATTGAAAGAAATGCATTTTTAACTTTATCATCATTGCTGAATGATTTGCATAAAATTTACCCCAATCTTCTTTTTCTATTTGAAAAAAAATATCTATCGCATCAAAATGTTTGGATAAATTTTCGAGTGAAAGAATCTTTCTGAACTGAAGCAAGATTTTCTCATTTTTTCGAAATTCGATTATTTTTGAGAAAAATAACGCTAACTGTTTTAAAATAAGATTCTGCCTAGTAGCCATATGCATAAAATTTTCTGAATGAATTTTGCCTGTTAATTTTTGGTCACTTAATTCGTCGGTTCTTTTTTTAAATTTATTAAATTCATATAACCATTTAGATAACTTTTTGCACATAAATTCTTCAATATTACTGATATAATTTTCAAAATTTTCACAGTATTTAACTTCATTTATGACATCTTTTATATTAACTTCATCGCAGTTTGACAGAGATGCTTCGATATTATTTTTAAAACCATAAAAGAAATTTATACACTCATCTTGTAAAAAAAAGGCTACTCTGACCATATTATTCATTTGATTACTGTGAATTTTAAGTAATTTTTTAATATTAATTACAATATTTGGTGTATTTTTTAGGAAGTAAGGAAAAGATAAATCTTTTTTATAGTCCGATACAATACTTATTAAAGGATCAAGACTTTTTTGAATTGTTTTACTGCAGTTTTTTAGAATTTTATGCGATACTCTTAGAGCTTTAATGAAATCCACAGCTATCTCGTATGAATTCATGCTTTCCAAATAATATTTGTTGTTTTTAACTGAGTTTGAAATTACTTCGAGATTTCGTTCTATATGATTGATCAGTATATCGAAGGGTTTATATAGATTTTCAGATAAAGTAATCATTCCATTATTTATTTGTTTCAATGAATCTGCATTTTTATTTTTAAACCAAAGGCTGTAATAATAATAATCATAAATTTTAGTTTCATCAATTAGACCAGAACTTCTATAAAATTCTGTTTCGTATGATTGTTTAAAAATTTCTGAAGTAAGAGTTGGAATCGTCAAGATAAAATAGAAAATCTGATTTGCATCGTTTGGAATGATAAAGCAAGAAATCACATCGTGGCACTTCTTGATTATATTGACATTTCTTGGATCACAATTTTTTTTCTTAACTTCATCTTCGCTGAAAGGAAAATCAATATTATTAATATTCTTCAAACTATATTTGTCGGCATAGCTTATGATCCAATTAAGAAAAAGCGATTTTCTATGTATTTGAAATCGAATTTTTCTAATGGACAACGTTTGTTTATAAAGGTTTTTCGCATGTAAATCCCATGTACTTTCATCCATATCGGAACTAGGCTTAACGTAAATATCAGAAATAATATTTATTATGTCAGTTACGTTTTGGTTATTTTTATCTTTATACTCTTTTTTTAGTTTCAAGATCGAATTTCCCATTTTTAGTGTGAGAATTTTTCGATACTTACTAAAAATAAAATATTTTTCTTCCAGTGCATATATATTTTGCGCTAAAAATCCTAACATCTCATCTGTATTTTTCTTAGAAACTGATAAATCCGTTTCTAGCTCGTATTTTATTTTTAAAATTTCTTCTTCTGTCAGAAAAAATAAATTCTTATCTCTTTCTTTTGATTTGACATCAGCTGAAGTATCGGCTATAATTTTTTTTTTAAATGATTCTTGCATGGGCCCGTTTTCTGTTAAGACTAAGGTATTGCTTTGAAGTCCTGGATTAACAAAGTCTATTGCCCCTTGGTTTTCATTCAATTTTGCTTTTATATTACGTTTAACAGCAATAACCTTTTCAATTATCTTAGCATCGTTATATCGCATGATGAGCTCATAAATTTGTTTTAACATACTTACCTCATATATTATATCGTGGTTTTTATCATGATCAAAAGTGTAGATATGCTTAGAGCAATTTATTGTTGTAGCAATAAAGGTTAATATTATTAAAAAAATTTGCTTTCGTTTCATTATTTCGATTTTATTTTATTGGGATGCAAAAATTATAAATTTTCCGATAAATTACACCGATAATCATGAAATCTGTTCTATAAAAGTAAAATAAGAAACGAATCTTGGGGTATTTATACATATCGACCGTATTTTTATTGGAAAACATATCATTGTGGTTTTCAGATAACCAAAGAAACTCCATAATAATGACTTTAAGAAATATTTTTGTTTATCTCTATGCTTATTTTAGCAATCTCAATTCAATTTTTTAAAAATTTATACGCTTATTTCTTTAGAGTATATTTTAAAAAAATGGAATTTCAGCTGTACTATATTGAGTATAAAAACATAAACGAATATCTTACAGAGGTTATCATACGTATTTTCGAAAAAAACGTGGTGGTTTCTTTTTTGTTGCTTTCAAACCTTTTATGGCACAAAATACGTACGTAAAAAGCCGTATATCATCTATTGCTATAAAAGCACATCTATAGATGTCAATTTCAAAAAACCCAAAATGATAAAAAAATCAAAAAAATTGATTTGATTTTTAATTTAAAAATTATAAACATCGTAAAAATGATGTGTTACAAGAAATCCAAAATAATTTACAACTCAAAAAAGACCAATTCCAGTGAAGATCTCACTGATATTAGTTTTATCCGTATTTGATGACCTGTATTCCAGTAAATGCACTTAAAAATGTCGCCCATTTTGCATGGGATTTAAAAGCAAAAATGAAAATTCATGTTGTTTTTTCTGAAGGACCGTTATATTCGGGATTTTAGTACGTATAAATATAGTCCTAACTAATTATAACTGTTGCGTTTTTCAAAATTCAAACGAGTGTAAAGTATCGAGAAATGATATGAATTTTCATATAGCTTGAAAGATATTGAATATTATTCATGACGTAGAATTTGTCTTTCAAAAAAATATAGTTAAAGTGAATACTGCTTTTCAAGATTCTTTTAGAATTTACAACAATAAAATACGATTTTAAAAAATAATTAAAATAAATTTCTGGTGTAAAAACTATTTCTCTATCTTTAAATTTTTGATTTATTTATCATTCTCAAAATTGATTGGTAACCATTTTATGGATGTAAATGAAATCTTGCTTTTTTTTTAAAAAATATGTTCGTTTGTCTTTTTTTTGTATAAGAGTTTATTAATTATTCAGGTGCCTCTGTTTTTTCACTAGAGAGTTAAAACTAGAATCATTTTGATCATAGTTACTTTTCAATTATTTAAATCCACATATCTTAAATAACGGAATATAAGATGTGCATTTAAATTGCTTATTTCTAAATAATCACAATCTTATCAGTAAAATTCATTTTAAGTATCAAAAGATCTAAATACCAAAAAATTTTACTTATAATCTCTTAAAAAAAGATCGGTAGTTGGTAATATGTTGAAATATTTTTGCCGCAAAAAAAATTTAAAGCTATTTTAAAACTTTATGATTACTTGCCGTTTTAAATAAATCCCGCTTTTATTTATCTATTTGAACACCATCACACCAATGTAAATAAAACCGATTTTTGTTGTCATAAAGAATGATTAACAGCAAAAAAAAGGCTTGATATCAAAAACATTTCTTATTTATTGTAATTTTAAAAATCCATTATAAATTATAGTAATCAAGGTCCCTGTTTGTTGTCCTCTCCACTGTTGCTAGTTCATAAACAGACAAAAGACCAGAGTTTGGCATAAAATCTAATATTTCTGCTAAATAGCTTTATAGTTTGAATCACTTAAAAAAAATATATATTAAATTATAATCATAACAACGATTTGAAATGTTTAGTAAAAAATGAACATGGATCAACATCCTGTATACTCTAAATTATTTAAACTATGACGAAAATCCATCCTACGCTTTAAAGGTATCTTTGTGGTATCGCGGCTTTGATTCAGACTAGCCTTTTCCAGTAGTATTGATTTGTGTATCTGTTAATGAATTCATAAATGATCAAATTTTCGATACACTATAATGTTGTAACAAGTCGTGTATTTTGACTCATATAAGCCTAGTTCAAATATATAATATATCTTTTATTCAAACTTTCAAGGACTTGCCGTCTCTTTTTTTAACTACAAAATATTTCAAAACTCTTTCCTGCGTGCTTTCCACGATATGAAATACCCTAAACATTCAACTTTGTAATCCCAGTGGTTTTTATGTTTATTTAAATGTCATTTACAAGTTTATATAACCACACCGGTCCCATAAATTACATTTAATGCTTCGA
Source organism: Rhyacophila brunnea (assembly GCF_057557595.1). Taxonomy (NCBI): domain Eukaryota; kingdom Metazoa; phylum Arthropoda; class Insecta; order Trichoptera; family Rhyacophilidae; genus Rhyacophila; species Rhyacophila brunnea. The sequence continues at coordinate 2,897,618 of NW_028233078.1, read as the reverse complement.
AAACAAAGATTGAATATCACGTTAATATTGCAACTGAGGTGCAGCGCTGTGGTACCTAAAAAAGTAATAAACTAAATTGTGCAAGTATTTGAATCCTTCAATTATACAATTTAATCAGATTTGAAGTTTCTTTGTGCTTCAATTAAGACAAATTTTTATCTGTCTAGCTAAAACTTGGTGATTCCCGTACTCAATTGAATGTTTATCTTGAACTTTTTAATGTTACACCTGCTTACCAGCTTTTTTGGGACTAATTAGGATAATATTGGTTAAATGCTTGTTTTCGGTTTAGTATTCTTATCATTAAAAGCTGGTGTTAAAAATATGCATTCCAACTTTATATCAGATGCTCTTGAGAGCTCTAAGAAAACCTTATCCTCAAAAAATAATATCTGCATTTTTTGATTATATTTAAAATTGCCTATTCATTATTTTCCTTGGCATTATGAAAGTATTTTCGAATTATCTTACCCGTTGAACACATTTTCTTAAAATAATTATTTTCTTTGCCTATATCAATAAAAACTCGTGCCATATTGACATCCTATCCATTAGTTTTAAAAGGTTATTCAGAATCAGTTTTTTCATTTTCTATTGGGCTGTGAGATATATACGTATTTAATAGTAATAAATATTTTAAATATAAAATTATTAGATTACGATGTTTCATTAAATTAATGATATGTTTTGTAGCTGCAATAAGAATCATATTAATTTTTAAATAGGTAATGTATAATATCAATAGATCGCTTCGAAACCTTTTAATTTTTTTTAAAATCCGTTATTTTAGAGGGGATATGAGTTGCAAATATATTTTATATGTAGTAGGGGAAATTTCAGACCATTAAAAACATAGCATAAATCCAATTTTTACGATTTTTCGGATAATTTTATCACAAAATGATTTTCTATATAAAAAAGGCTTATTTATGTAATAAATAGAGTATAATGGTATTTTAAGTATGAATATTCTCTCCACAAAGTAGAGCATATTAAAAAACCATTCATTTTTTTTATTGAAAGCAAAACCCGCCCCCTATGAAAGATTTAAATATCATGAAAAAATTGTAGAAGTAAGTTATTTTTTCTGGTTTCAATTCCGCTTAATATTTATTCTCATAAAACATTCTAAAATACAATTAAATATTTGTTATTTGACGCAAAAATCATATGGAAATCCAAAAATCAGAGAATATCTGACAAAATAGCATTGTAAATCTTACATTCATTCAATACTGTGCATGGATTGAATCTATTTTTGATCGATTATATTCGGATCTATTTTTCTTTAAGCCCGAAAACATTTCTTAAATGACATGTACATCTAATAAATTACTTATAAATTAAAAAAGACGATTTCCCTCTAAAAAACGAAATATTATTTTTATATATTAATTATCAATTTTATTTAAAATCATTCTTAGAATGTTGTTATCGTTCTCGTGATAAAATCCATTGTGACATACGATAAAAACATCTTGTATGTTTATCAATAGCCTATCCTTATATCAAAAGTAATTCTATACTGCGAATGAACGATTCTGGGGATTTATTATTTATCAAGTTCTTAAAATTAAAACTTTGTGTTTCTTGCATTTTTTGAGCCTTAATAAAATACATTAAAATTTATTCTGTAACAATACTCTATCTTTTCAGTTCAGCCGGATTTTTCGTATAAAAAAATGCAAATGACTTTAAGTGTTTGCAATCTAATCTTGTGATTTTGAACAACAATCTATGCTTTACAATTTCTTTCTAAGATTTAAATCATGTTTCATCATCTACTAATTGATTTTCACAAAATACCATAATATTTATTATATTAAGAAGGATTATATTTTCTGTATGATTATGCGTCGGATTTTTGACAAGAATAAAACCTCTATTAATAATGTTTTTTGATTTTTTCAACCAGAAAAATTATCTATAATTGACCGCAAAATCTTATAAGGTTTTATTGAAATAAAATTAAATTATGGGGAGTAATAGACACTATATCCATTACTTTTATTGATCTATACCACAAACTTAATGACGAATTATTTTAAAAATATAATTGTACATAAATATTTTAGTTTATTGTTCTATCTTTATCGAATATGATTGTACGGTGTAATTTTTGGACTAGATTTTCCAACTTAAATACTAAATTGTCTGATTTTCTGAACAAGGACTATTTTAAAATATCAAACAGGTAATATATTTAAAGCTGAAAAAATACAGTAAAAACTAGTATGTTTATATAATGTAAAAAATAACACTCGGTTATAAAAGTATACTTTTTTTGTGCTGAAACAACTTGAACGAATTCCTGAACGCTTTTATATGTGACAAAGGCATTACGGGTGTAAACAGGATGTGATCCTAAAGCGATGAACTGGTTAGTGAGGTCCAATTTTATAAGTGAATCTTCCTTTAATACACATCATATACCAAATAAACTATAATTCTTATTTCACATAATCATAATAAATTGCATTTAAAGAATTTTATAGTGACTTAAAAAACCTCTAATAAGAACAATTAATTTTAATGTAAAAAAAAGTATAAAAATACAACATTTTATAATTTTCTTAGCGCCACTTTTTTCTTGCTTAATTAACATCCTCAAAAATTATCAAAAAATGCCTACAAAAAGTTAATACAAACTAAACGGTTTACTTTTAAATTTGAATATGTTTCATAATCCATATTTAATTATATTTTTGAATGCATGAAATTTTCAGTATCAATAGTGATTCGTATTGTGCATTACAGCTTTAATGTAACAGATGCTTATGGTTCACTTATACACGCGGGAGATTGAGATTTATAAATGATGCAAATATATTTGATTATTGAGTTCTTAAAAAAAAGCAGACCCAATATCGAAAAAAATATAATTTAATGAATTGTTTATGCATTTTAAATCTTTATTTTGCCATTTAAATCACCTGGACGAACATAATATCATAAAATACGATAGATTCGCAAAAAGAAATTGATTAAATGATTTTTTTATGTAATTTGTATATTAATATACAAAAAATATCATTACATATAAAAAACCATATAATATGTACACCACTTGCGCTCACTATGATATATTTTTTACAACGGTTGGATACATGCAAAAGACCTCAGCCATGATTAAACGAGGTTTCAAAATGAGATATTCAGATGCCTTCACTTCATCATAGCAAATAAATAAAGTTTTATCTAAACAAAGAAAATTTGCAGATACTCAGTACAAGAGATTATGAAAAGTTAATGTGCTTTGATAAAAATAGATACGAGAATTAAGACGGGAATTCAAATTTCTAATTACAGGCCATATATATGCGTATATGACAAAAAGAAAAAAATGTATCACCTTTATAAAAATGTGTTTAATAATATAGACAATATAAACATGGTCAAAATGTAAAATAAGAAAACATGGCCTGCTAGCATCTGAATTTTAATATAAATATTATACCATATGTCATAAATGGGAAGAAGTGGTACACGATATCATTGAAGATACCTGAAAGAACTCGAACTCACATTGAAAATCGAGGCATATATTTAAACTATAGAATTGAGGAAAATCATGAACTCATAGGTTTTTTAAATAATGCATATAGAGGATGCAGACATAAGACTATATAGGCTTGTTATGGATCTGATAATCCGCTGGAAATCTGTCACGCTATGCTTGAAATGAAAATCTAAAAGTTCAGTATCGAAATTGTGCCATAAATAAAAGGTTATATATATTTACCACTCATATATATTCACTTCAATATTTCAGCTTAACTCTAAAGAACGAAATGTTTTATTTTTTTTGTTTTAGATTCATCAAAAAAATTCTGCTAAACTTGCTAATTCAGGAATAATTCCGATAAAATATTTTTTTAAGTTCAACTGCAAAAAACATAAAAAAAAGATTATACTCTACTCTACATTAAATTTAATTTTTATATTTTTTGCTTAAATATACTATCTTGTGTATATTTCTCATAATAAAAGAGGAATTCGTGTTTATTTATAGATTATTCATTTAAAATAATGTCTGCTAGTATATAAATAGATAACATTTATCTTTTATAAGGCCCTTATCATTCGACGAAATTCAAATATTTGCTATTACTATCTATAATTTATCAAAAGAAATTGTAAACTTGCACAAAAATAAAATGTAAATATGGTAAAGTTTATAATATATCTAAACGACGATAAATATATTTCGAAGCGATATGAAATAAAAATAGAAGATTACAAATAGAAATTTGAAATTTAGAGTCTATTTTTCTTGTAGATGTATTCTCTGTTTTCGACTATCAAGAATGGGTTATATAATTGCGCTTTGAATATTTCCCAGGTATATTTAAGTGTTGTTTTATATTTTATTAAATGATGAAACTTTTTTTTACATTAATAATTTCCCATGTTCAAATTCTAAATTCACGGGGTGTAAATAATACCAAGATTTTTTGATTATTTAATGCTGACAGAGGATCATATAGAGCTTAATTTATAAAAAATAATTTAAGTTAAATTTATCATATTTAAGACTGCTGTAAAACATTGTGCTGTTCAATTTTTTTTAAATACTTTTCATTAAGAATAAAATTTTAATGTGATCTTTACTAAAACCCCGAATCTTAACAAAATTTAAAATAGATGCATGAATTAATTTTTGAATGAAGTTATACATATATATTGGAGAGTATTTATAATAGCGCACTTTTTATTTAGTTATTTTTTGACGTGAGATTAATTATTGTATAAAATTTAGTATTAAAGCGTTTTGAACAAAGAAACAATGCATTGAAAAGCTAATAAATATATTCAGTATATGGACCAACTTATAAGCCTCCGCTTGTAATAATTATTCGTTTTTGTTTAAGGAATATTTATGAATTGACAATTCAGTGTAAATTTAATCATTTTGATTTTTCGTCACTATGTTATTATTTTCTTTGAAATAAATATCAAATGGTATTTAAGATTATAAAGGCTTGAATAATTAACTTCTAATAAATTTGTTTTTCTTTTTTTTACTAAAAATTGAAAACTATAATTTATTCTTTTTCTTATTATATCTGGTAATAACCTACACATAATAAAAATTAATATTCGTTTGTGCTTTTTAACTAATATGCAATATTTGTGCATTTTGTCCTAGGGAATCAAATTTGGACCTGTATCATTAATGCATGTTACAATGAAGATCTTTTGATTCTTTATTCTTTTTTACATGTGTCATTTTGAACCAGAGACAAAACACTGTGTCATAATATACTGTGAATTTTGTCTTTTTGATAAATCCTATAAACCATTAAACATATTTTAATATTTTTATTGTTGATTAAACTTAATAAATCATGAAATTTTAAAATTTGGGTCGGTTATTTTCACCCATATAATACATCAAGAAGAACAAAAAAGTTGGATAAATCGGCAAATTACCACGTAAAGTGACAAAAGAAAGCCCTGGTCGATTAAATTTAGATAAAGTAAATATACAAAAACAATGAATATTTCGTAAAAAATATAGGAATATAGCATTAAAGTTGAAATAATACATATATATGCATAAGAGTTGAATTTTAGATTTTGAATTTTTTATTCAGGTAAAACTTAATATACCAACCTTTATTATGATTAAAAAACATAAATTTTCTAATTAATGTGTTTCTAAGCTTCTTTCTTACACCTTAGCCTTTTTTTAATGCACTAATTTGGCTTGTTGTTGTACAACTCAATAATTTTAGCATGGAAGAAAGAATTAGGATTAACAAAATTATACTTACATGGAATCCTCAGATGTTTGTTTACCAGTAATAAAATATCATTATAGCTTTCCACCCATCCGTATAAATTACTGAATCCTCGAGAACCACTCTCTTAATGACATTTATTAGAGTTGCTTTAGTTCTATTCGAAACAACAGTAGCAAATACTTTTCTAGTGATTCACTTGTGTCTGCAATAGTCAAGACCCAAGTCTGATCTATCGGTCCCTTCCTCGATGAGACTATACCACGTAGTTAAGTATTATTTACCAGTTTAAATGATGTATCCAGGCTACATCATTCTCACTATATCAAAACTACGAAGTTTTGCTTTTAATTTCTTAATCTCCTTTATTATTCTGCTTGCGAATCTTTGATTCATGCCAACACCTTCGCATATGTTCTTTCTGAATAGAGGCCTTTATATAGAAGAACAGATATTTTAACAATTTAAAATTACTAAACCATGTATTTTTTCTAATAGAAGCTAATTTTATATCCATTCGTGGTGCAATTCATACACTTATAGTTATAGCCATCATAACTATCTTTTGTAGCTTTTAAAGTCATTGGTAAACTTGGTTGCGTTCGAAACCCCATAACTTATATGCATGTAACAGTTTCACATTTCAGCAAAAGGTAATAGACAAATTTTCGTTTTTTCTTCTAATTACTTAAAAAATTCGACTTTTTTTTGGGGTAGTGAATTCATTTTAATAGGTTGAATCGTTGTAACTTAATCAATTTATATATAAAATCTTTAATTAATGGTTGTGTAAGCAGTAAAATTTTTATGTGAAATATGTTTTATTTTTTTATAGTCTTAAAAATGCAGATTATTAAAGGGCAGTTCTACTTTTTAATAACTATAATGTGTGTATATGCGATAATCGAATCCGAGGGATATTCCCGGCATTTGAAATTAATAATTTTGGTATATTTATATAATAGGTTCATGGAATAGTATCTTTATATCCCTAATTTATTGTGTGCCTCTATTTTGTATTTTTATCGTATAAAAGTCCCAATTTTCAATTATTTTGAATTTACGGACATTTATATATATTTTTATTTTATTTTAACTTTTTCATTTAGATGCTTAGTAAACTTATCACGGCTTAGCCTTGTTTTATAAAGAATATTATATATTAAAGGCAGTTTCGAGGTAGATTAGACAATACGTAATTATGAAAAATTGTGAATATGTTTTTTACGCATCTTTATTATGAGCAAAGGCCTTTTTTTAGGCGATCTAATATGCGTTATTTATCTAATTATTCTATAAAGGACCAATATTTATACTAAAACAAATTTATGGCAGTTTTAAAGCCATAAAACATATCATGGAAAAATATATGCTTGTACAGCTTATCTAGTTACATATATATTTTAATAGACTAGTTTACTGCTTTTTTAGTAAAATTGCGAACAAGGTAATGACATGAAAATATTGGTGTATGATTGTAGGACATGCTAAATTAAAAAAAATTAATATTATTAAAATATTTTATTTGTAAGTCTAAAACATATTTTGCATTTCAACTATTTTAATGTGGAATAAAATACCGAATTTTGTGAATGCCATGGTTTATTTATTTGTACTTTTGAAAAATACATTCTTGCACTCGATTTAATAATTAAGCGATGCCTTATTTGCACAATACACTTTTTATTCTCTAATATATATTTTCAGCATATCATTTACAATTCATTAAAAAGATTTGGCTTTTATATAAATTCAACTATATTTATATTGTGGCTCTCAATGGAAATAATATAAAAATATTTATTAAGAGTCATGAATTCAAATGAGTTCTGCTGTAAAATTATTACTGGCTTCAAGTTACGTTATAATTATTTTATTAAATTTAGAGATTTTTGAATTTCTTTTTTAAGTAAAAAAATGTATTGGCCCAAAACACTATATTTTATACCATCGTATTAATTAATATTAAATATTAATTTTTCAATCACAAGTCATAGAAGGTACCTGAAGGAACTAGATGTCACCAACCAGGTTGAGGCATATATTCAAACATTGGGATTGAGAAAAACCCTTGAATTAATAGGTCTCGAAAGAAGGAGGGGTATTGAAGAAGACTTTGGAGAGGAGAAGATAGCCGAAAGTATAAATACGCTGTGTGTACAGAGAATCAAGCAAGCTGTGCCTGAGAACAAAAACTAAAATTACGACTATAAATATAGCCCTTAAATAAAAATCAAATGTTTCAATCACAAGGGTGGTATGGTTAAGTGGTTTACAAGTCTGATCCCTAGTCAAAGGGTCGCGGGTTCCATTTCCACCCACCCCACTAATTTCCGAAACGAATTTACTCTAAATAAAAATACCCAAGGGGGCGGCCAGTGAACCATAAAAGATAAACCATAAAGCTCTGACAAGCCATGAGAAAAAGGAGGTTGCTGTGTAAGCCGTTGAACTGTGCCTTCAGTATTGAAAAAAATCCCACACCGTTCAGCGAGGATATAGGTAAGTGTAGAGTGTGGTTGTAGCTTGTAACTTGTAGTGATGAACAGTAGACAGAATCTCATTCCCTCCTCAAAATGAATACCGTCTATGAGAAAGGACCCAATCCATGGTGATTACGGGTGAAAAGAAGTGCTGGAGGAGTCCCACAGAGAGACGCAGCAGTTAAGCAATAGTTCCTATGTATATAAAGCGAACTTCCTAAAAAGTAATGGAAGTAAAACATAAATAAATAAAGTAAATTCGATTGGAATTTCAATCACAAAATTGCAATTTTAATGATAAAATTAAGATTTGTAGAGCCGATAAATTTTTTATATGTATTTTTAGATACAATATTCATTCACATCAATGCTCCACAAAAAAATTCTTTTCCAGGATTACAGAAACGGTTCAACCATATCAGAAGAAAAAATTTTACAGAACTCATATTTGACGGAACGATTATTTTATCTTTTTTTCTAAAATATTAAAAGAAATATCAAAGTTTGGTACAATTCTTTTTATTTCAAGTTTTTCCGTGATTAAACGAAATAATTTATTTATTTTAAAATAATGCCCCTAGTGGGAGTTGAACCCACGACCTTAGCATATCTTACTTGAGTATAACTGGAGCTCAGATTATAAGTACCACGCTCTAACCGAACTGAGCCATAGGGGCTGAAAAAAGCCAAAATACTCTTTCAATATTTCAATGGTTATAATGACATAATAAAATAAATTTAAAGTCGGCTATCTGGCAAATATAAAATATTATAGAATATACATTAAATTATTTAACACTCTAAGAAACCAGAACAGTTGGAAATTTTATTTTTAAATATCATAGACGAAAGAAGATTAACCATAATAAAATCTTTAAATTAGCATCAACAATACAGAATCAAACACATTTTACAAATAAGCATCAAAAACCTCCATAAAATATATATCTGATTTTTTGTATCACAAAATAAAGTCTTTGTCTTCTTGATTTTCATTTGTGATACGAACAATAATATTGAAATTAATGAACTATATCTGTAAATGATTATATATTACCAATTTTGACTTAGACTAGATTGTTAATATATACTTATGTGGATTAAGCTATTGATTTATTATAAAACGTCTAGATGCCATAATATTCGATTATAAAATTCAAATCAAATAATTTTGGCATTCATTACATGCCTCTTTTTCCGAATGATGATAGAATTTTTTAAAAATTAAATAATTTACCTGCAAAGGTAGGTGAACATTAATTATATTGAAATATATTTTTTAACATATTTTGACAACATTGTACCATATGGCATAACATGTGATGGACTGGTAACACAATATGATAAAAAATACCAGAAAGAACATGAGGTCACCAACCGAATCGAGGCATGCATTTAAACTATAGGATTGAGGCAAACATTAGAGCCAATAGGTTTGGAAAAGAGGAGAGATATCAAGGAAGATGTAAGGGGAGAGTATAATTCCAATAGTTTGAATATGGTATGTTCACGGTAAATCAATCACTTTATGCTCGAATAGAAAATAGAAAATTACAATAACCAAATTAACCCATAAATAAAATTAAGTTAACCCTAAACCATAAAAATTGGAATATTAGTCGATGGTCTACCCAGAAAATGAATTACAATATCTATTTTATATGAATTAATTTGATTTTTACCACCTTAAAATAGTTCAAAAATAAAAATAAAATTCCGTGAATATTTAATAATTGTACTATTTTGTAGGACAAAACATATGTATATATGCGATTGGAATTCGGCACAGTAATTTAAATATAACACACCCAACATTCATATACATTTTAATAAATTTAAATTTCGTTGAAGTAAACTCCATGGAACTCTAAGATAATATTTCTTTGAACGGTGCAATCTAAGGGGGGTGTATTAATCCTGATCTATTTTTCTAAATCTCGTTATCGAAATTTTTATTTATATATATGTTTTTTATTATAATCTATTGCGTGAAAATGGGTAATATGAATCCATATTTTTTTTATCTCTTGATGTTTACTCCATGTTATGTCTAAAACTAGTTTACCCCTCTTTTAGTTTATATAGTTTTTAAAAAATAAAGCCCAAATGGCTGTATCACAGGATAAAAATTTTCTATATTATTTAATTGAATAAAACGTGTTTTTTTCTTAGGTAATTTTTGAAAATAGGATGCAATGAAAGAAGATATACCCGAAAGTACGTATACATGTGATCACATATTACTGATTTAATATTATTGAAAAATAAATATAAAATCATGATGTATATGCAGCCCATGGATAAACCATAAAAAAATATAAGTACTTATTATTATTTAAATCATTTTATTCATAAAAATACGTGGTTCAGTTATGGTTATACCATATATTAATTTATAGCATTAGAACATTTTGATAAATTAATTCACACTCAGAAATTTATTTATTATCATTTTTTAATTTTCCTATGCAAATAATATCGCATTGGGGTTTCTTGTAATTATATTTTATATTCTTTTATATTCATATAGTGTAAGTAAATTATTTTATTTTATATTTTAATTTAATATAAATATTTTTCAGCTTTAAATTTATTAATTTGAATTCATATTCCTTTAAAATGCTCTCTTAAGATCTCGAAAATACTATTTTTAAAAATTTTGTAATTTATTTTCCATATCCTTAATAAAAAATTAAATATGGGGGAAGGCTTTGTATATATTCAAAATTTGTAAATAATTACAAAATAGCTGGCTTATTATTTTGTGAAAAAGAAAAGGATTTAATGTTACAGTTCTATTTTATTTTTGCATATATAATCCTTTAAAAAACACTGCATCCGAGTTAACTATGGAAAACTAATGCTTGATCTTACCCATCCTAAATACAGTAAATTTTTGCCCTCACCCTTTAAACTTTAATTGAAATATACAATATTCCTTTTTAATGCATTAGAACTCTATTTAAAAAATCACAGAGGTCTCATAAGATAAAATATATAATATAAATCAGTGAGTTTATGTATTTTATTATTAATTTGGAGATAATCTATAAATGTATGAATATTAATTTCATGATAAATATGCACATAATTTTTCTTAATCTTTTCAAACAATTAATATTTTTTAATTACCTCTAATTTATCCAATTTAATTTTAATTCATCCCTATTCTACATTTAAAGATAATTTTAGGTTCAAAAAATTGATTATTGGCTAAAAAACTTATTTTTTTTTAATTTGATATGATGCAATAAAAATTTTATTATATACTGACCTCGTTGATACCAAACAAATATTTTTTGAAGCGATACTAATTTTTAATTGTCATTCTTTTTTTTGAAAATTTTGCGGCAACACGGTTTAATAGATATATTGCAAAAAATGGGTTTCTTTTTAATTTTTCCACCTTGAGAAAAAAACAAATGAATCTATCATATTAAGGTCGAGTGAAATGTATTTTAACCTTTTATGATCTTAAATTGACTCTAAAAAATATTTAATATAAAAAAACTTGTGTTAATATCATAAATTACACTATTTATATGGTAAATATTATTTAAAATAATATTAGATTGTAAATGATAATAATTTAAATGCTTAGAATTATTACTTTTTTCACTTCATACCATTATCTCATAATAAGGTAAACCACTTTAAAACAATAATATTTATATGCTTGTCAGTTGATCTACACTTTTAAGTAAAACAATTAAAACGCTAATATTTATCGGTGTGTCTATTCCTATATAGAGTCTAAAGTATGCAAAAAAAAAACTATAAAAAATTACATTAAAAATGCTTTAATATTTAATTTTTTATTTTTTATAAATTTTTTTTGCAAATTGTTTTCTTTGAATATGCTGGAAAAATAAAATAATTATTTTATTCGAATAAATTAAAAAAAAGGCTTATTATTAAAAAAAAATAAAATCATTCATAAATGGGTTATAAATGATACATTTCGAATTTGCGAACTACTAAATTAAATTTTCAAAACCTCAAAATTGTCTTTGTTCATAAAAAAGCCAGCGAAATTTTTGTCTCGGCATCGAAGGTTGTGGTTAACACCATAAAACAATATTGAGTTTTAAAGATCATGTAGAATTGTCTGGTGGGTTTTAAATACTTTTCTAATTGAACCAATATGTTTAAAATATTAATGGTGAGATTCATTTGACTTAATACTATACACTTTTCATGGAATTAAACAATGAACCTACTAGCGTAAAAAAAGTTGAATAAAGGTGAAATTATAATTCCGTGTATCATATATTTTTGAAATACTGTAAAATGAAGATCAAAAGCCAGATTATATTGTTTATTTTACCAACTATATATCCCTTAACTATTATTACATTTTTTTATCTCTTTATTTATGGGCTGATTTTGGTATCTTTATTTTAGATTTCCTCTTCAAGCATAACATGATTGATTTCTTGCGAAAACATTTTAACTGTATTCCGAGCTATTTTTCTTCTCACTCTTCTTCGATACTTCCCCTCTTTTCAAGACCTATTGGTTTAAAAGTTTTCCCAAGCCTCTTGTTTGAATATTTGCCTCAATATTGTTACAGACCATAATTTTTAATATATTCGAATTAATTTAATCTTTCAAATCTCCTTAAAAAATTAACAACAGCATATCTATGAATTATAACCTATTTTTTTTATAATTCAATTTAAAATTAGTATGCATCCTTCATTTGCTAGAAATCTAGCGATATACCATGGATCATATTTACGATAAAAAAACATTTTTTTTATTTTAATAACTAATCTAAAGTTTACTATCCGAAAATTAGCAAATTAAATAAGTTTGTCGGTGTATATTTCTTAATATTTTATTCTGATTCTGAGTTTTCACTAGATTTATCATCATTTTTTTCTGGATCATCGACAGCCATGTTTGCCAAAATAACTGTCCAAAATCTTTTGTTTTTTTTATCGACCTTACTTCGTTTTGTGCCTACACCAATGAATTTAAAATCATCCTGCAATATAGGAGTTGAATCCGATGCATCACCTTTTAGGCCATCAAATGCCTCAACATAACTATACGAAGCGGTTGGAAGCGTATATTCTCTCATGTCTAGTTGTTTAAGCTCCAATTTCTTTACATATTTATCCATTTTATCATTAAAGTCACTTTGCCTATCTTCTCCTTCTTCTTTCGTCGATTTTTTTTCTGCTTTAGATGCGTCTTTAGCAAGCATCTCACCTAAATCATCTAATTTCAAAACATGTTCAAATGCATAATGTCCTTTTTCTTTTCGTAATGTATTAATAGCTTCTATTAAATTATTTTCTTCTGCCGAAAATATACTATAAATGAAAAATATAAGCAACATTTCGAATTTTTATTCTTGAAAATTTATACATATTAAATTTATCCGTTTTGATTTTTACCTATCGAAAATTTTTAATTTGAAGAGGCATTATGATTTGTTCATTTTCTGTTTGATTTATATTTATTGTTTTTAAATTAATTAAAAGTAATTTCTGTCTGTTCTTTGTTGACAAATTTTGTTTTATATAAAAAAGAAAATATTTTAGATACAAACTTTTATAAATCAATTGACATGATATTTCTAGATAGTAGTTTGAAATTAACGTAATAATTTTTTTGTAGGCATTATTTGTAAAAGCCTCCAAAAAATATAATTTTATGCTAAAATTCATGCTGAAGAATACCACTCCAAATAAATTTATTACTGTTGGGTAAATTTTACTGTAATAATATGAAAAAGGCATAAAAGATGTGGTGTAATATTTATTTTACTGGGTTTATTACTTGTTTGAGCAGTCAATTTAATGATAATAACTAGTTTAGAACACACGAAAAAAATCACATTACGATAACTAATCTAACATGTCTCGGAAGTAATTTACAAGCATAAATTACCAACATATTAACAATAAATTCCCCAAAATAAAGTTATTGTCACATCGATCAAGTCTGAATAAAAATATATTTCTATTTTTGACTGAAGTAAAGTAGAATGGCATTCTTAAAAGATATCCAAAGAAAATGATCATAAATATGCAACGTTTTTTATTTTTTCGGATGTGTTTTTCATGCATAAAAACGATAAATATCACCATATTAGTACCTTACATAATACACAGACTATTATTATTCTATAAGAAGTAATCAATATGCTATGAATGGGTTTTAAGAACACTAGAAATTTTTTTAAATAAAGTCTTTAGGGTTTAACAAGAAATTTTATTGCAGATTAAAAATTTGTCTCAATCACAGCCTTATAAGTCGAAAACAAAGTCTGTTCACACTTCTGAATGGAGGCGAACTGTGAGATATATCATCGATTTAATTCATATAAAGGCGTATAAAAATAGAAAAATATAGATGCTTATATTTTATCATGATCTATGTATTTTCAAGTTTTAAAGGTCTTTACATCATATGCGGATACAGGCAATGAATTAGCCAACAAATTGAAGCTTATCTTTAAAACATAGACAGGACCACCTAGGATTCCGTGAAAGTAATAGTGAAAAAGTAATAATAAATGAAAAAAAATGATTTTATAGAGCAATTTATGATTTATATCATAAATTTAAGACTTTTCATTTATAAGCGAATAAACATATTATAAATTTATATAAAACATCTTTTTGCCTTCTTCATAAATAAGAATTTGGACACAATAATATATTAAAATCAAAAAATCATCCGTGTATAATAAAAATACAATTTGATCGTGGGTAATCAGCTGTAACGTATTAAAACCAAGTCGTTAAATTAAACTCTTATTCTTTATTTGTGACCAAGTTCTTGAACGGGCAATACAGATAAAAAACAAAAAAAACATTTTAAATAAAATTTATTTAGATTTGGATTTTTAATAAAAAATCATATAGTTCAACTTTTCAATATTTTTAGAAATTATCGTCAAAATTAAATAGAATCCAATAGTTTTGCGTGTTCGTTTTCTTTTTGGCTTCAATGATTTTAAACAGCACCAATTACTTTCAATAGTCTTAGTGTGTACCCATTTTACATGAATCACAAAATTAACACTATGATTCACTGTTTCATAATTGAAACCAGATGCAAAGAAATCGATATAGTCTCTCCACGTATCCGTGTATATTGTTAATACTTAAATTCCATGGTTTAGAAGATAAATTTTAAAATTTCCTTATTTCGATTTCTAACCGTAAAAATTATCATTTTCTTTTTTCTTTATCACCATCATACCTGAAAAATTTACACGCTATCTACTCTGTGCCCTCGATCACATTTAAGAAGCATAAATTTAATTTCATCGGCTTCTAAAATCATATTCAGATCGCCATTATATTTTTTTTGCCCCAGAAAATTCTTCTTACTTCTCTTCGGATATTTATTTTTACACAAAAAATTGTTTTCCGAGTTGCTCAAATCTTTTATTTGTTATATCGGATAATATAGTCTTAAATAAATCTAATTTTTCGTGGATTTTAAATTTGACCCATTTAAAGCTTTTGATTTTAATATTAGCACCACTTTTCATCATCACATCCACCTCTATCTTAATTTTTTCTTACAGAGATGTGTTCGAAGATTTTCTAAACAAATTTGACAGAACTTTTTCTTTTTTGATCTCTACTCCATCACTATAAAATTTACGTAGTTTAAGTATTTAGTGGTTCGCGTCTTTTCATCTATTTTTTAAAAGGGTAATTAATTAATCGACATACTAAAGTCCCATTAGCTATCCAATTTAGTTAACCATTCAGCAACTTAAAATCTCATTTACATCTATTCTTTGAAATTTTTAGTTTTATATGGTCGGTGACGCTGGAAATGTTGATATTAAAAAAAAATAATAATAATAATATTTTGCATACAATGAATAAAAAATCATGTAAATTATTGTGTTTTTTCTAAAAATTTAACAGTAAGAGAAAATTCAGTTATACTTACTTATTTTGACAGTATGGACTGTAATTCAGTGGTTCAAAAGCTAAATATTAATATTTAATTTTATTAAAGTTATTGTAGGTGAAGAATTCGTTAATAATAAAGAATCATTAAAGGTATAACTTCCACATTTTATTCAAATGAGTATGCTAAACCACTATTTTGTATGATCTTTCGAAACAGTATTAATTTGTGTCCAAGTATTTTCGATATGTTTAGCTCAAAAAAACTAAAAGGATTAAGTATTGTTAAAGGTTTTTTTATATTATTGATCAATTCCCTAATTATTCAACTTTCTTTATATCTTAAAAATTCTATCAATAATTTATAAGCCAATGAATGCAGAAGAAGACTATGGAATTTTAATGTTTATATATTACAGATATTTCTAAAATTGACAAAAAAACAACATAAAAATTTCATTGTTCTAAAAAAAAGATGCGTTTAGTTTATAGCAAATTTAAATTTATACATTTGTCTTCAAAAGAAATTTATTTTGATCTGCATTATCTTTTTTTTCTAATTAGTAATTTTACTTAAGATGAAGAACGCTTGTTAATATTATAAGTGTTTTAAACAACATTAACTTCTATTTTGTATTTTGATATTATGATATATCCGTATTTTATATATGTTATAATTAGGTAGAATTATTATCAAAAATTCATATTGATTTTCACTAGGACTGATTCATTTTTATAAGTTCAATTATCACCTTTTGGTATCGATTTATGGTACTGTTTTTAGATTATTACACTGTTTAGTAAATTATGTATTATATTAATTGTAATTTTTTTATTTTTCAGCCCATTTTATTTATAAACACTTATATTCGTCTAAGAATTTTCCAGTTTTAATTTGAATTTATATTATAATTTAATATTTTTGGATATGAATATTACCATACGCCATAACATATGATGGTCTGCACAAAAAATACCATAAGTCGAGTTTAAGGGGTAAATAATAAAACCACAGAATCTGAAGAACACTTAAAACAATAGAATTGAGGCAAACACTTGAAATAATAAGTCCTAAAAGTATAAGATATATAATTAAAGTGTTATTAAACTGAATTTTAGGGGCCGAAAACCAATTCAACCCAATGCTAAATAAGCTTAAGAACTTTCATAATCATCACAAAAAAATTGGTTTAAAAATTAAACATCTTTAAATATTTTTTTGAAGATATGTTTTGTTATTTGGGTTAATACATGTATGTTCAGATCCCGTTGTTGCAATTTCAGGGGCACGGATCGCCCATCACAACTATCTCTCGAATTACATGTTAAAAATTTTTAATGAGCATTTATTTTAGAATTCTAAATTCATGAAATGTGATGTTTATAATTTTTTAACCAATTATGGGTTTTTCAGGAAGGGATTTAGGCTTAATAAATCATCAATGTTTTTATCGACTAATAGTGAAGAACATTCTGCGCTGAAACGCAAATATTGAATCTATAAATATATATTACAACTTTATTTTTATATTTTTTTATACATGCATTAAATAATCGCTAATTTTGACCTCTCATTTATAATTATATATGATAATTTATAAACCTAAGTGGTCGTGAAACATTGAGAGCGGTTGGTAAGATTGACTATATATTAATATGCAAAAACCAATATCATTATCAGAGAATATATTTATTTTCAATAAGTATGTTAAAACGAATAAAAATAACGGTATTTGTTTGTGTGTTAATATAAATAGTTTAGATAATAATGTATTCTATTTTTTATCTTAAAAAATGTTTTAAATTTAAAAAAAAGCAAAATACTGTTACTTGTGCTTAAATAATTTAAAAACAAAAAAAAACTTGGAAATATGTAAATAAAATTCGATCGAATTGTAAAACAACTAAATAGATGGCCTAAATTCCGAGATCCATTATCAAATTTTTTGACTGAAGTTTTAGATGCACTTATATATAAATTTATTTGTGACTAGAAGAAGTCATTTTATATTATGTTTTTTTTGCGCGAAAAAAGGGTGAAAATTATAGATTAAAAAATAATTTGAAATTTAATTGGTGTTATCTTGATGATAATAATAAGAAAATTTTCCCTATTGTTTTTTATCTGGTATATAATTGTCACTATTATGATAATATAAAGAAAAGTGGCCCTGTTATATTTTGACAGATGCATAGTTATTACTTTTTGCAATAAATATATTTTTATAGTTCTTTTTTAAATCTGTATACGCAAACATAAACAATTGTATAATTATCTCTAGAGAAATATAATTTTCTCGTATATAGTTACGCTTTTATATATTAAAAAGTAAATTCATAAGGAAAATTATTTTATTAGAATTTTGAGCTCTGGATTATTTCAATATTACAATGGTGAATAGAAATTTGTAAGATAATCTTACTTGCGTTTTTCTTGATAGATTATAATAAGCAAATTATTATTTTCTATGTTTTACAAATAACCACCCACCAACCAAATGTTCGTTTCTTTTTCCAATCAATGGGGACTCTTTACTAGCAAATACCTGGACCCAATATCTTTCGTTAGTATGTGAAATACACGAAGCTATACCAGTGTGAGCAAAATCGGCAAGTACATTTTGCCTATATTTTTCCTTATTTTTCCATGATTTTGCAACAGATATAATTTCATCAAAAATGCCTTTTCCTATGTTTTGACCATAATTTCCCAAAAGACCGTAGTTTGCATTAATAATTCTATCTTTTAGATTCGGAATGTCTATGCCATTGTCTAGTCTTTCTGTGCTTAGTTTATTTAAAGTACACATTTTATCTGCGAGAACTTGTGCCGCGTTATCGAGTGATTTTAGTCTTTTTAAAGGTGGTTTATCATTTTCTACACGGAATTCGTTCATTTTATTATGCATATGTGCTTCAACATCGATAAGTTTTATCGCGACAATATATGTCACAAGGAGTATCATATTTTCATGTTTTTTATACGCTAATATTCAAAATATAATCTGAAACTAGAAAAACAAGTATTTTATAAGAATTTGAACAAACAAAATTCAATGTGTAAATCAATGAAAAAATTTATAAATATTTTTTTTTGTTAGAAAGAACCAATGCTATCGAAAATTGACTAAAAATAATAAATTTAGTTTCTGATAACTATCCTAAAATATTTAATTTTATATTTTGTTCTAATTTAGATAAATATTTTATGTTTTTTCTTAATCCTTCATAACTTGGGATGATGTGGTTAAAAATACAATAAGTTGAAATTAAGGATTCAGTAATCCCAACTGAAGCAGAAGCATACACACAAACAAAAGAAGTAAGAAAGACACTTGAACTAAAAAGTCTGGAAAGAAGAAGGTATATTCATTAAGATTATAAAGATGAAGAGGTGGGAAAATATTCAGCCAAATCTGTTCTGAAGAGCACTCTATAGTTTTTCTTGAACAATATTAGATGGTTAAAATTCAAATTAACCTACAAATAAATTTAAAAAGAATAATCTTTGATTTTGTGTGTGACTATCAAAGATTTGGGATATATTTGAAGATAATTTTATAATTGCATCATTAAAGTATACTCGCAGAAAAGAAATAAAAATGCATACGGCAATATTAAAAAAAATCTAAATATTTATTTACATAGTTCAAGACTTTATTAAAGAGAATCCATATATGTAATACTTTATCTTTGATTCTTTCAGTTCTTTTCTATCTGTCAGAAAAAATATCAACAAAAATTGTAGCAAAAGTCGACATATTTTAATCTAAATATATACTTTTACTTTAAAAACAAGAATATCATATCTGTAGCCTTATTAAATCTGTAGAATGATATTACTTGAAACATTTTAATAATTTGGACCTAATATTATTTGCTACAACTACAATCTTTTTTTTTTCACATACAACTACATTTGTTGATCTAAAATATTTATCATTAAAACCAATTAAAATGATGATTGATATATTTAAAACGATTGATGTCATCTATTTGTGTATTTTAAATATCATTTTATCTAGTGATCAAAGTTCTAAATGATGTAAATACTCCTAATAAGAATATTATCAATACTAAATTTCTAGCAATTGTTGATATTATTTCCAGCTCCGTTTAATCTGATAGCTATCTATGATTTAATGTTGAAATTCTACCCCCAAACATCATGAAGACATTTTTTAAATTCGAACGTGGGTTTGTGACTAGAGCGTTGGGAATATATGTGTGCTTTCTCAACTATGGAATTTTCCAAGAAAAAATTACAAAGACAGAATATGATGGCAAGTGTTTTAAATATTTTGTATTTCTGAACTTTGTTAAAAATATAGTTGGAACAATTGTGATTTATTTAGCATCTACTTTTAAAAGAAAACCATTACGGTTAAGGCATCCAAATCCGCTTCCAAAATATATTCAAATATCCTTTCTTGGACTAATTTCAACCGAGATATCCTATAGAGCACTAAAATACTTTGATTATACAACTCTTGCAATTGGAAAGTCGTGTAAGCTGATTCCTCTCATTTTCATGAATTTTATTCTGTTTAAAAGAAAAGTCCGATCGTCGATGTATGTTTCAGTCATTATGACTACGGTCGGTGTTCTTTGCTTCATGATATTCGAAGACAAAACTTACATAAAGAAAAGAAATACATTTACTGGATTGTTGCTTCTTCTTATGAATATTTTTATAGATGGAACAACAAGTTCGGTTCAGAAAAATATATACGAGGCACACAAGGTTCATTCTTTTCATTTTTTGTTCTATAATGGTTTTATAACATCGATTTTCTTATTACTTATTTTGTGTACACCGTTTACAACACAATTAATAAATGCTTCGATGTTCATTAAATTACATCCCAGAATTATATTTGATATCATGTGTTTTTCTTTGTGTCATGTTGCAGGTCAAATAGTTATGTACAGTATGACTGAAAAATATGGGCCTAAGGCGCTGTCAAATATAAATATCAGTCGTAAAATAATGAGTATTTTGATAAATTTATTTTGGTATAAACATTCTGTGAATTTAATGCAATGGATAAGTATATTATCTATAACGATGTCATATGTTATTGAAATGCTAGAAAAAAGTCGAAATAAAAAAGAAATCTGATCATAATATCATTTATTATTTTTTAAAATATATTTGAATGTATCAATAAAGATTAAGAAACATGATTTTCAGTTTCATATATTATTTAGAGTTAAATAACCTGAATTATTTATATCAACGGATGTTTTTAAGAACACCAACAAAGCATTTTGAAGTTATAGAATGCTGAATTTACTTCGAATCGGTAAATAATTTCACTAAAAACTTTTTTGAAAAATCCACACTATAAAATTGTAATTCTAAACCGAATTTGACCCTTAGAATTAAATATATTACTAGGCATGAGTGTATGCATTTTATTTGGCATTAAGAATAGGTACTAAAATTATATTATATTTATTTTATTTCCCTCTAAGTGGTTTTAAACCGGCCAAATAATTTATATCTAATAAAGCTTGTACAAATATTTGATATAAAATAAGGGCATGCGTTTTTCCACCATCATCGCTTTTAGCTCTTTAAAATTGATATTTTTTAAATTATGCTAAATTTCTGATCTTTTAATTTAAGTCTGAAAATTTAGCCTATAAATAAATATTTTATTCTAAAACCTTTTTTTATTAGAAAGTATTTATATTGCGGTGTTAGGAATATCAACTGAAGAGGAATCATACCATTAAACAATAGGATTGAGGAAGACACTTGAACTAAAAGTGTTGTGAGAAAAAGATGCATCGAGTAAGATTGTAAATATTATGGGTTGGAAAGAAGTATCAGTTAAATATGTTCTATAGTGCAATCTAATATTTTGCTTAAACAAAATAAAAAGTTAAATATCAAATTAACACATAAATAAAAATTACTTTATAGGAACACATTCGAAAAATTGGTTAATAAAATGAATAATAAAGATATGAATAGCATGTAAAATGATGTATTGTTTAAATAATACAAGTGAAGGCATAAAAAAGAATTATATTTTAGAGTGCACAATAAAGTTAAAAAAAAGGATTATATTTAGCTAAATTATTTTCTTAATGCCATTATTTGTATATATAGTGTTTTGCCATTCTTGGATTAAATTTTAAAAAGAAATTACCCGTACTTGAATCATAATTTGTGCTTTTAATGGTTAGTTTTAATTTTTTCTTACAATATAAAAACAATCCTATTAATTTCTTTAATTATATACCATATACTGTAACCATATATCTATTTTTTTCTTGTTTTTATTTCTAGTTTAAACGGTACATATCATTTTTTATATTTCTCTGAATATTATGTGGGGTTATGAAAACTAACTAATTTTAATGGTACACTAAAAAAACATATTCAATTTGCATTTAAAATATAATGAGATGGTTCAAGGAATAAAAATTTTATGCAAAGCGTCTATTTTTTAAAGCGCTCTTGTGTGTTTTAATAGTATAAAAGTTTCGCGGGTATATTTATAATAAAAAAAATTTTAAATTAAAATGGACAATGACATTTATAAAATTGATATTAATGGCTTGTTAATTATCAATATAAAATAATGAATATGTATTCGAAAAGTAAGTATATATTTTGATCTTAAACAAATCAAGGAGAAGATCAACAGGATTTTAAATAAATTATAATTTTCTAGTATTTTATTGTTAATTTTAAAGAAATAATACATGGGTTAAAACCAACTATCGGTTTAATCAGAGGTAAATATATATAATTCTAGATACTGTGAACTTTGTTAAGATCAAAATTAACTTGTTTTGTTTAATGTAAATTCAAATGCGGGTTTATATTGCGTCATATTTTTGGTTCACATTGATATAATGCAAAGATCAGTTTTCATTAATTTTCGTTTTAAAAAGGAATAATATACTAGGTTCTTAAATGTACATTAAAAACCATTCAAAATTTTTAAATCTAAATATTTTATAAACACAAGAAAATTTTTTAATCGAATAAAAATGTTTAATATGAATATTAATAGTACATACGTATGTTTTTATTGTAAATTAAGAGAAAATACAACAAAACAACAGATTTTTTCTTGTGAATCGTTATTCAGTGCAATTTATAAATAAAATAGGAACTAAATCATAAAATTAATGCGACAAAAATACATTTAAAGCTATAGTATATTGACAAAATAAACTAGTTCTCGCATTTTGTGACATATGTATCACTAATAATAAAAACTGCTTTTTAGATCAATTTTTATTATTCGCATTATTACGAAGATAACACATTTTGTTATATAAACCGAAAAACAGGTGCGTATAGCCAGAGGTTTGGATCGCTCTGTGCTTAAGGTCAAGTTTTTTTGCGGAACATAAGATATTATGTATGAAAGTAATTATCTTGCACAATTTTTTCATGGTTTTTTTTCTCTCGAACAATAAAGATCTTTATAATGAATGTTTATTTGCTTAAATAAATATAATATAATTTTTTATTTTATATAATTTTGTTCTTTTATTGAGTGGGGGTTTTCTCCGTCCTATTAACTGCTATAGAGAATTAAATATGGTTTGATTAGACCCCTATCGGCATTTTACTTAAAATAAACATCCATATAAATACAAAAATCCACAATTTTTATGATAAAATGCATCAATAAAGTTATACAGGCTTTGGGATCAAATTTTTTTTTGTCTTCTAAAATAAATAATCAAGAATTCTTTTACTAATGAAAAAAATGCTATTCTGCCGTGTGTTTTGTAAGCATCGAATCAATATAATCTAAAATTTTAATAAGAATCCAGTATGTGAATATATTATTTGATTTTTTGCAAAAATAATAATCTCTTATGTGGCCTGTATTTACTTCTAGTATAAATGGTTTAATTTAATGTAATTATTTTTTTAAAACTGAAAAAGCCATAAACTTCACCAAAAAATCTTTTCTGTTGTTTTTAATATTATGATCAACTTAAATATCTAAGTAGGAACATATATATATTCAAACATTCATGAATAAATCTTCAAAAAATTTAAAAACATTAAATATTTCCCTATCCCAGCTTTCAATAAGTACATTATAATTTTATTTTTCTTTTAAAAATTTATATAAGGCTTGAAAATAAACCATATCTATATAAACCCAGATCACTAAACCCAAATTTTTTTCGATTTTAGACTACCTTCAAGTGTTGATTATTTTTATATCTTACATCAATATAAAGATTACATTTTTTTTGTAATATAAATTGTAACACATAATAAAATTTCTAGAAAAATTATATTTGAATACCATTCAAAGAAGATGATCGATATAGTTTATTATATATCTTAAGAATATAAAAAATTTAGTTTAAAGTAAATATTTATGGATCTGTATTTTAATTTCTAATCATAAATTAAAAGTTTTTACGAATATTTTTTAAATATATTCTGAACCTGTTTATTTCCATAAATATCTAAGGGCTTATAGAAATTTTACAAAAAAAATAATCTTAAGAATACTATTAAATGATTAATTTGTGAATAGAATAAAATGGATCTAAGAATAATATCGATTATATTTTCATATTCTTTTAGTATTCACATATTCAACCTGTAAAATGCTAAATATATTTTTTATGGGGACAATTCCGAATCTGTGACTCAAGGTAATTGATACATAAGAACATATATTTAATATGGCTTATTGGACAGTTATATTAGGCCTTTTACTGCTTAACATTAAATTTTTCAAAAAATTTATTTATATATCCACATAAATTAATTTTTTCATAAAAAATTTTATATCAAAAACCTGCATATACTAAGAATAGATAAATTTTTCATACGATTTGTATAATATAAATTTAAATCGATTAAACTGAAAAAATTATATGAAATATGATAATTTCATTTTCATCATAAACATGCAGTAAATACCAAAATATCTGTTGTGCTATAAAATTAAAATACTTGATTATAAAGTTATTTGCTCATAGGAGACCTATAATTATATCTTGAACAGTTATGGATTAAGTGAAAGAAAAAAATATATCGATTTTAATTCTTTTATTTATTTTTATAAGCATCCAGATATATGCTAAAAATGATATTGAATTTTTAATTTGACCCTTATGAGTAGATCTTTACAAAAAAATTAAAACATGGTTTACAAAACAAAATAGACTCTCAGGGGTATAAAATTTTTGGGTTGTTATTTTCGGATTATATATGCCAAATTTTATATTAATTACCCGGGTGTATGATATATAACAAGCACATGTTCATTTCTATAAACCGAAAGACATTGATTGTTTATTTATGTATTATTCGATTTAAAAGGGGTCAGTTCATGATTTATTTGCTTTTAGATATTTTTACGCGTCTTTTTCGAGTGAATTTCTGCTTTTGTATATTATCTTTTTATAATGATTTTTTTGCACTCTTCGAGAATGGTATTTTTTTTCTTTAAACTATTATTTATTTTACAAAGTAATTGCATAAAATTAATGCTTTTGAATTATGAATTAATAGCTAAAAGTTTTAAAGGGTATCATTTCTATTTCTTTGTGGAATATGCAAATTTATTTATTTTTGATTTACTTGAAAGTACACAATATTTATACTTAAAATTTTTAATATATATTATAAGTTATCTCAAAAAACTTCTTAAGTGCAATATTTATAATGATTTTATTCTCAAATAAAAGGGTTTTAGCATGTTTTTACCAGTAGAAAACAAGATCGATATACAATTCGGTTCATTTTTGGTTGTAATGGCTCAACACATGTTTATCATAGTTATCGGTATTTCGAATTTAAAAATTTATGTCGGACAACGTATATCAGATTCAAAAAAATTCCTTTTTTAAATTTTTAATTGTCTTTTATCGTACACTGTAAAAATTTACCTTTATTAAAATTTTCATTTTTCCAATTTTCAACTTAAAGTTTATTCCCTTCAAATAATAAAGATTTTCATGATTCTATTTAATCAAATAGGCTCATAAAGAAAGTATGCTATTTTTGTATGTAATATTTTGTTATTTTTTATATATTTTTTTCTTCAAAAGAGATATTAACAGCGGAATAAAATATCCGATTTTTTAGTTTCAATGTATTACACGAAAATGTAAAAGATAAGATTTTCTTTTACTATTTCGTAAAATTTTGTATTATTCAAACTTATGGTTCATAATTTTGAAACTATCTGTTAAAAATAGTTTTAGGGTAATCAATTTTTTTGTAAAAAAATCTTTAGTTGTTCGAGAAAAGCTATTTGAAATTAAATTATGTTTAAAGTATTTGCATTCATTGTGTATGTATCTAATAACGCTAAAATTTTTAAAACTTGTATGATGACATGTGTGATTATCAATAAAGATACCAAAAACTACAACTTCAAGCATTTAAAATGTTATCAGAATTTTTAGAGCCAAAAAATTCTTTCTTATATTACCAAGATACAAATGTAAATCTACAATGCATAAATGAAAAAATTATATTTATGTATATTTGTGTTTTTTGGCACAATATCAAATGAAGTTTAAAAATCAGATAGAAAAGTACTCACCAAGAATAAGATATTAATGCTATCGGTATTATACACATATTGTGGCGTATTCCTTATAAAGGTTTTTTTACATTTTAAAAAAATTAACAAATAAATTCAACACATTTTTTAAATTTATATATGGATTTAGTATTATTTTCCACAAAAATTGCAAAAACCACCATAAAGGTCAAATAGGATATAAAAAAATTTCCAACATCTTTTAAATTAAAAAGCCATTTTTTTATTTGATTTTTATAAAATAAATAGATTTATAACTAGCAATATTACAAATTTTATTTATAAATGAAGTGCTTTTGTAATTGAATTGTCCAGGAATGCTAAAAATAAAGTGCATATATATAATAGATGTTATTTTTATGAAAAGAAAGAGAAATATAAATTCCGGAATTGTAAAAAGGGGCAGATCATAAGTTTCATTTCGTATTATATAACTACTTTAATTAATTTGAAATAAAAACCTCTTGCTTATTTTATTTAGATTATAGGGGCTTTGAAAATAGAGTAGATATTTAAGTAAATATGTTATATTAATATAAAAAGCTAGCTATTATTAATTATAATTAATATATGTAGCATAAATATAGTGCATGATTTATCATAATATAATATAAATTATTCAAGGTGATTCTATAATCAAAAATACATCTACCATTATGAATGAATGCATGAATACGTACGATGGATGCAATCTATAGATAATTTCTATACGACATCTTGATCTTTATATTATATTTTTAAAATAATAATCGGAAAGTGGTTGTTTTCACCTTTTTTTGGGAACATATTTTTTTGAGTAAAAAGAACTTAAAATTTACCCCCTGATAAATAATTTACAGCATGTCGCATTTTATTAAATATTAATCGGAAATTGATATTTCGAAAACATAATTTTATAGCTACAGTTAATACATAATCATTTTTATCTTAGAAGGGGCTGTAATATAATTGCTAATTTAAGGATAGTTTTTAATAAATAAATTTATAAATGAATGAATGCATGAAAATATAATATACGGGAGGTTTTATTCGACGAAATAAGTGGAGTTCTTGCCTGAAATTCTGTGAATATTAGGCTACTATAATGAATCGTCGTTGATTCATCTAAGAATCAGAGAGGAATATATCATCGAGAGCCGTAATATTTAGATAAAAATAACCTAAAATCTTTAATGAACTCATAGAAAATATCTTTCATAAATTTACAAGAATTATTCGTGTCTGACATCCAGTGAATATTTAGCTTCTATATGATTAGGCACTGATCCATTATAGAATTAGGGGGAATCTAGTCGAGGGGGTAATATTTAGATAATAATATCCAGAAATCTAATATATCTTCGTATAATATTTAAAACTAAATACCATATAAATAAAATCTATTATTGATAAAATTTGTCATTTTGATGATTTATTAATTAAAAACTTATGCCGATTTCCTCATTACATAGATAATATCAATTACAAAGATCTTCTGCTAAGTCAATAATTAAGATGCAAGAAATTAGAAAAGATTAATTTATGATGCAAAAAAAATTGATGAAAGCAGCTAAATTTTTAGTTTACATAAAATCATCACGAAGATGCCAAATTCATAAAAAATTACTCTTATTGTTATGATTTCTTTACCAACACTATTAAAAATATGTGCCAATAGGTCAATATGAATAATTAGGATACAAATTTGGTATATTCGATGATCGCAATCATTATAATATTTCAATCATAAAGTGTGCGTTTTCTTTGACCATATATACTAACATAGCTTTTTAATGATATCTCTTATACACCACTTGTGTTATTTTTTCTTTGTATTTTTTTATATCTTATGAATTTATATGTTTTTTCTATTGTTTTTTGCAATCACATTAATATTTAACATTTTTTAAGTTTAACGCAAAACAGATCGAATACTCTGCAATATATCACAGCATATAATTTTTTTTCACAAACGTTGAATTGTGTGTTGTACATCTTAATTCATGTATGAATTTTAAAATTAAAAGTACATACAACTTAAATATATTAAAAGGTTTTTTTAAAAGAAATTATTTTAAGATAAAACACATATTTTTGGTCGTAAAATTCTTTTATAGATGGCCTTAACGATTAATAAGAATATATTTTTATTTCAATTTTCTCAAAGTTTTATATCTTATTTTGCTGGAGAATCATTTCGTACACAGTAATATAATTTTTTAAATATTGATTATATTTAATTATTATTTTTTTGGACGTGATCACGCGCAATATTAGATTTTTTATTTTAAGTTTAATAGTATGTAAAATTTTAGTGATATTCTTTGACGATTGGATCGAAAAGTCTAGTAATAAACTAAATTTTGATAATTTTTTGAAATGGCTAGGAAGGGAATCTTTCTTTCTATTTCATTTATAGATTCTAAAATTATATTTTTGTCAGTATTTAACACTTATTCATTTTTACCATTTGCAAAGCTCCGAAATCGACACATACATTCAAACTTTAGGACAGATGAGAAATCTTAAATTGATTAAACTTTGAAACGTGGAAAAGTATAAAAAGATGGTTTAATATGCCAAAACTATCAATAGAAAGTACACATTGGAAACTTATCACATTAAGCTTTCAGAAAGAAAAATATAAAGCTTTAACATGAAAATTAACCCATAATTTTATTATCTTAATGTTCGGAAATACTTGTGCTTCTTACACGATTCAAACTCGTCCCATATTTCGTGTTAATTAAAATGCACATATATCTATTGAATCAAATTTCTTTAACTTTTGTATTTTATATATAAAAAATTAGAAAAAATCATCTTAAAGCTATAGGTATATGTGTGTATAGACTTAGTTTGAAATTTCAAGCCTTCTGAATAATTTCTTTGCTTTAAACCAACAATTTTTGCGATAAATATAGGACATAAATATTTCAAGGATATATCTTGAAAATTGAAACATTTTACTATACAGATCGATAAATGTCAAGAACCTCAATAAAAATATTTAATATAATATAATCATTATTTTGATATAATTTAAAGCAATAATGATATAAAACTTGAATCAGAAACAAATATTTTTTTATTTAATAAAAATAAATCTATTGATCGAATGCATTTTCTTTCCCAAATTAGATTTCATTTTTCCTTAATTGAAAATTCTAAATTTCAAAAATAGCAATGCTTATTATTAAGTTCCAATATTCTCAAAGAAACATATTACTGTAAATTATTTATGATTTCTATACATATGACTAGAATTTATAAAATTTTAGATTTAAGATAAGATATATGTTCAATTAACCTGTGTTCTACCATGCAAAATTTTTAAACATATGTCAAATCACGAAAATTATCATTCACTGTGTGAAAAAATATAAATAAATTATGATTGTATTGAAATTTATACTAAATATTAAAAATGATGTTTAAAATATTTAGAACTACACCTATCAAAAACCCAAACAATTTCAAAATAAGTGACATTTAAATTTATGGCCCCTTTAAATCGGATGTTGACACGTGAAAAAAGACAAGCAATAATTGTGCATCCAACAGTTCTCCTCGCAATAATTGACCATTTAGGCCACAACTCATCAGATAGAGTAGTCGGTGTGATTCTAGGACAAGAAATTAACAATGAGGTACATATAACCAATAGTTATGCTCTTCCATTTGAAGAAGAAACAAGGATCGATGAAAACAATAAAGAAGAAAAGACAACATGGTTTTTTGATACGACATACCAAAAAACTATGTTCAGTCTTGTTAAAAAAATAAATAGTCATGAAGAGATTGTAGGATGGTATCATACCGGAGCAGAAAGTGTAAATGATATTGAGATAATGAATTGTTTCAGAAGACTAGTTACTTTAAAGCTTGAAAAGAAACTTTACGCCGATGATGAGATTTCCATTAAAGAAGAAATCAGCCCTTTGATGCTCGTTGTGAATGTAAAGTCCAGAAATAAAGCAAATTCATATCCTATACGCGTTTATGGGATTGACGAAGAAAATATGCTTTACAATATTGAGTCTCGGATTGAAGCAGAGGAAGCAGAAGAGGTTGGTGTTGAACATCTTTTAAGAGAAATTCGGGATGCAACAGAAGGATATATGAAAGATCAGGTTAATATTATTAAGGAAAGTCTTATTTCATATAAAAAGAATTTAAGGAATATATCCAATTATTTAGGAGAAATTCTTAGTGGAAAAAAGTTATGCAATAATGAAGTTCTTTTTGAGATCCAGGAATGTTTAAATAGTATTCCAAAACTCGATCAAACAAAATCTGGTTCAATGAATGATATTTACGTTTCTTGTCTAACTAAAAATGTGGTCAAATTAAAAGATTTGATCAGGAATAGAATAGAAAATGAAGGTGTTTTGTAAATAAAGACACTAACCGGATAATTTAAACATGAATTTTTGCTATTTGTGTAAAATTACTTTATAATTTTTTAACCAATATTTTTCATAAAATTAAAGGTTTTATTTACCCACCATAAATCATATATCAAGAAGTTAGGAAAAGAAACACTCAACAATAGGATTTAGTTTAAGACTTGAATTAAAAAACTTAAAAAGACAAGATGATTCAGTAAAATACTTAAAAGGACAAAATGTATTAAGTAAAACAGTTAAATTATAAGACTTGAAAGGACAAGATGTATTGAGTAAAACGGTTGAATTAAAAGGCTTAAAAAGACCAGATGTATTGAGGAAGATTCTAAGGATGATTAGATGGAAAGGTAATTAAGTTAGTTCTGTTAATAGTATAATCTAAATTCTAACTCGAACAAATTTCAATAGCTAAAAATTGATTTAACCCATAAATAAATGTAGTAAAAATGATCAAATATGCTCTTCTAAACATGGGATGAATTGATAGCATAATGCCTAAATGGTATGTTAAAAATCTCAAAGTTTTTAACCTGAATTGGCATAAATCAAACAAAGAATAGAAAAAACCTTTGAGCTGATACATTGCGAATCAGGTTACCGATTTATAAGATGGTATCAATCCTGATTGTTGATAACATATAACAAAGAGCACCTTGCTGTTGCGGTAAAGGTGGATTTTTATGCTTAACACAAGTTAAAAATTTAAATAATCAAGAGTTTATTTTTTTTGGTGGGCTGCAAAACTAGACGAGGTAACGGAAAGATATAATAAAAGAGTATACATCTAACTGTATGGTTAAAATTTTCAATACTAAATTATCAAAAATATGCTTGAAAACAACATAAAAAATCACAGCTTCAGAAATAATTCATAAATAAAATTTATCATAAAAAATATTTTAAGGTGGTAGAAATCCTGGACGAAGTAAAAGCATACATATACGCTCTCACACCGCAAGACACTTGAACTCATCTCATTTGAGAGAAGAAGAGCAATTGATGAAGATATATCAGGGTAAGGTGTCAAAAGATTCATCAAGTAGTTGTGCGATATTCTCAATGAGCTGACCACGTCTAAATAGGTAAAATCGATAAAAAGAAACTTAACCCATCGATAAATAACTTGATAAGTAAATTATATGAAAACAAGATCATAGCTTCTAATATAAAAAAATACTATTAATTGATTTATCCTAAAAGTTTTATTAATTACACGAAACCTTTTTTATATGTAATATTTGACCAATTCACTGGAATATCATTAACCGTATATTATATCTGCCTTATGCTATTATTTGTTATAAATTACTAAACATTAAATGCAAAGTAAACTAGTTTCGTGCTTACAGCTAAATAATATACTTTGTTAGATTTTTTATTACAAAAATTTGATCCGAATGAAATGATAAATATAATCAAAATCTTGTTATAAAACAATAAATTATGGTACAAAAATCAAGCTTATCTTTCTATAAATCAGTTTTATTCTCGTAAATTATATGTTTATAGTATAAATAAATAGGCAAATTTATGATCGAAAATTTGATTATATGAAAAGGATAAATTATAGATTCATTTGTATGATCTTAAAAGGTGTATTTTATTATTTTTTATAGTTATTTTATTCTAGAAAATATTTAAATCGTATTATGAATATAAAATGCTCCATGACCTATGATGAAACAAAATTAATTAAACAAGTTTCTAATTTAAATACAAACAAATATTTGCATAAACAATATGCAAATGAATATTAGAAAGAATGTGTACCTTGAAAGATTTGAATCTCATTTAGAGGTTCAGAATAAACCATTTAGCATGGTTTCAAGAAAAAAAGTAGAAAAGTCACAAAACTTTGAGGAAATTTGCAATCTCTTTGGCGGCAGGATATGCCAAAGTAGAAAGCAAATAGAAAAATTAAATCAAATGGATGATGAAGGGTATTTCTCCGAATTAGAAGAAACTATTGAGGACAAAAGTGTTCTTTTATTTTTTAACTTAAAAACTAAAACCTATAATGATATGGGTGAGGGTCTAAAAATTAGTAAAATTTTGAAGGATAAAATCACCTTCTCATTAGAGGGAATAAAGGAATTTCTCGAAATCCCCCATTATTTGCGGGATAATAAAAACTGCAAGATTTGGGAATGGTATAAATAAAATTCATTAAATATTTTGTCTATTTCCATGTTTTTTCAAATAATATAATTTTTTAATAATCTAAAATTTTATTTTGCTTATTGACTGGAAGATTTTGTAGATTTAATAAAAATAATGATGATTATGGGAAAGGATTACAGAAAATATTTGGATCAATAAACCCTAAAAAGTGTCTAATATTATGAAATTAATTATTTAAATGTTTGTATTGTAAATAGTTTGTGTTATTTTAATTTAGACTTCCAGTAAACATTGCAAAAATAATAAATAAAAGTTTATTAGTAAGTTATAAAACAAATGAAAAAAGGATGGAAGCTACTGCTCGAAATAAAAATATATAACAATATTTAAAAAAATAGTCGATTATGTCAAAATCTAATATAAAATTTAAATTTAAATGTATAAATAAAAAGTCTTATTATTTGTTTTAGCCTAATGTATTAAAAAAATTTAAATTCTGATTTTGTGAACCTAAATTAGTTATTTTAATATTATTAAGAAATAAGATAAGTTAATATTGTTGTATCATCACAAACTATTGCATATAATATTCGATCCATAATTTTTTTTCCCTTCTAATAATTAATTAAAAAAAATTAATGAAATAATGGTTAATAGCATAAGTCGTAAATTAAGTTGTTGTGAATACTAAATTGAGCACATACACAAACAATGGGATTAAGAAAACACTTGAAATATAAAATTTTGAAAAGATAAGATATATTTTTAGGACTGAGAAGATTATACTATTACAAATAGTAAAAATATAATCAGTTTAGAGTAACAATCTTAAATTTAGACTGAACATATTTAAAAAAATAAATAAAAAAACACACATGAAAAGTTTAATATTATCGTGCATAGTCTAAATATAAAATAGTTATTGCACAAATATTATCTACGACGGACAGTTAAATTGTTAACAACTATTTTTTAATACTGTAAATATAATTTAGCTGTGGAAATGAAGAAGGTTCATTATTATACTATAATACCATAATATACACTGTATTAAAAGGTTACTACAATCGAAAGATCTGTAATTTGAGACGTAACCATAATCTTTATTTACTGTCATCATTTCCAAGTTGGTTCTCAATGACCAAAGACTATTTAAAAAATTATTTTTGATTCACACCTATAGTTACATTAAACAAAAAAGATTGTGACTGGAATTGTTGTTTAATTCAATATTATAAAGACATGCAAAATTTTAACCTACAAACTAAAAGAAAATCAAAGATTCAATTAAATGAATATGCTGATATTATTTGAATATTAAAAAATATAAAGTTTACAAATTAAATTGCTTAAAATATAATATTATTTTACGGTAACTTAAGAAGAAATAAAAAAAATAGATGAAGAAACAATTAAGTAATCACGACATTAACACATAAAAAGGTTTTCCCGATTCTCAAAAATAAACTTTATAATATCTGCGGTTAATATTATTTTGAATACGAAAAATATTCTGGGAAAAACCTTTATGGCTATAAATCACATATTGATTTTAACGCATTTAAAAATCATCATTTTTATGTTCTAAGTCAATATACTTTCACACTTCAAGACTTTTAATTCTAGTTTTCATTGACTATATGGTTTTCGTCGATTTATAGATTCAGTTGATATTACATGTATTATATATAACTTATGGTATTTTGTGAGCAGATATGGTATCATCGCATTTATGAAGTATATTACTATGTGTTTTCTGTATTTATATGTAGATATATAGTTTTAAATATGTCTATATTTTCACTGTCTAAGACATAACTTATCCTATATGTTATAACTTGGGACGGTGGGGTAACACAATATCATAAAAAGTATCTGAAAGAACTCGAAGTAACTGACCAGATTGAGACATATATACAAACTTTAGGATTGAGGAAACCCTCGAATTAATAAGTCTTGAACGGAGGAGAGGTATTGAAGAAGACCTCAGAGAGGTGAAAATAGCCAAAAGTATTAATATGCTTGGCGCACGAGAGATTAAGAAAGTTGTGCTTGGGAACAAAAACTACAATTATAAAGAATAATTTAGCCCTAAAATAAATATATTATCACATAATTTATAGAGATTTGAATTTTTTGATAATTTAATAATAATGATTGGATAATATATTTTTCTTGGTGTATAAATAAATTATAAGTGCATGGCATAATATCTAAAATAAAATAATTAATTGTTTCGGTGTTAAAATAAAAATTTATAAAAAAAATATAGAAATTATTACTCTCATCATACAGTAGTATCCATAATCTCGTTATTTACAGTTAATAAAAAAAAATGACAACTGAGCATTTAAATTTCGTATAGCAGTTGGTAATTAAAGCCGTAAACCATTGTTTGTAAGATTAATGCATCTTTTTAAATGTTGCTATTGAGCTTTAAAATATTTTCCTTATTTTAATCAACATGATCTTTTAGAACGTATAATAAAATGTAACTATATTTCAACCAAGTTATCTAGATTAGATTTGACAGCACATATGTTTTTAATAAATAAGATCTTTACAGCATTTCAATATCAGAAATCTACTCCCTTTTGATTTGAAATTGAGCTAACTATTTAAACTGAAATATTTAGAACATATTAAAAATCGGAAAAGGAAAAAAATCATTAAAATGTGCTTAGAAAGGCAAACCTTACAATTTAAAGATTTATTTATATTAGGTACACAATCATAAGAATGAATATAATAAAATAATTCAATAAATTTATTTCCATATAGGTAAAACTGTTTCAAAAAAAATTAATTTGAATATCAAAATTAATTAAAATCTATCTATGCTATTCCTTAATACGAGATTTCCAACAATACTTCTTCTTATTGAACCATTTCAACAAAGCACCGAATAATGTGTGCATGATGGAGACTGTTGTCAATATCCCGTCCAGATATTCACTCGCTTTTTTGTGTACATAACATTTGCCAAAAGTTACTACAGCCAGGCCGAAGATGTGCAACACCAACAGATTGTGCTTCTTATTTTTTTTACGGACCACTTGCTTGTTCAGCAAAATGCCGAATAGAAAATGAATGTGAGAACCAACAATCAGATACTAACACCAATTCGAAGTACTGCTGCCGATCGGTTCGAGAAGGAAAGGATTGTATCTCTTCAAGACCGAGTGTCTTAAATGGATGTGATGCTAAAGAAATTTGTTTGATGAATAAAAGTGGTGAATATAAATGTGAAAATAAAAATGGAGGTTCGTGGATTATTGGTGTTCTTCTTTCTATAAATGGAAATCTTTTGATTAATATTGGAATTAACCTTCAAAAAAAATCATATTCACAACCTAAAGTTACTTTTTTCGGGATAGAAACTTCACTTTTTTCAGTTGGTGTGCTCGTATATGTCGCAGGAAAGATATCTGGGTTTAGTTCTTATATCTTTGGAAACCAATCATTGCTCGCATTCCTTGGAGCAGTCGGTCTTATTGCCAACAGTATTTTTGCACCATTAATAAACCAAGAGATATTTACATGGAAAGATTTTGCTTCCATTGTATTTGTTCTCACGGGGTCTTCTGTCATCTTCATGAATAGTGGAAGATCGCACAAGGTTTTTTCATTATGCGAACTTCTCAAGATGTACCAGAGAAAAGAAACAGTGTCATGGTTTGCTTTTGTGCTTGCTCTGATCACGAAACTTTTCGTTACGATAAAATTTATTGAGACAAATTCGGATTGGGGCATCCCAGATGATTTATTTGGTTTTCTCAAAAGAAACGAAATCCATTATGAAGAAAATAGAGTTCTTTTGTCTTACTTCATGATTTTATTTTATGTGGGATTATCAAGTGTGATTGCATCATTAACCACTTTATTTGCCAAAAGTTTTCGAGAAATGATCGACAAGAAAATGGTGGTGATAATCAATTTTTTCATGGTGTAACATATATGTTCTTTATAATGATTGTATGCTGCACATTTTTGCAAATATATTGGTTAAACAGAGCTTTAAGGCACTACGACACCCTACTTGTGATGCCAGTATTTCATATTTTCTAGTCTTTATTTAGTGTGCTTACCGCTGGGATTTATTTTCAAGGCTTTGAGCACTATAGCATCGAGCAATTAAAAGGATTTAAAACAGGTTTGCTCATAATTTTTGCTGGAAGTGGGTTCTTAGCTTTACGTATAATGAGCAAAGGTGAAATCGTTACTAATGAAGTGGAAGTTGTGAAAAAAACAGTCTCAAAAGAGGACAGAAAATAGAATTAGATATTAAAAATAAAGTAGAACATTTGATGTTTTTACAATAATATAATTTATTTATTATGATATAACGTTTTGTATTTTTTTTATCATATAAAGACAAGATGATTTTTTAAAATGTAGCCTGGGCATATCTAAATTTTAAACACGCTAGATATGTATTTAGAACCGAGAAACTAAAGTATTTATTGATTTTCAAATATCTTTTGAATCATAAAAGTTAAATTCGTTGCTAAAATATTTTGACTACAATAAATTTTATTAGCCTTTTATTATTTTTATTTTATTGCTTTTATTGCGCAAACAACAATTTAGAAAAGAATTTTGGAAGGATCGATCATATAGTTTGCAATAAAATCTTCTTGAAAATGGAAATTGAATTCAAAAACATTCTATTATCATATAATTATTTTAATACATGTTTTATTCAAATCCCACTCTAGGTTAAGATTTAGCTTGTCTTAATATAACGGTTTTAATCTGCCAGCCTTCTAACAAAATATATTTTTGACAAATAACATGATTTTTTATGCATGTTTTAAGTTTCTTTTTGTCAATTATATCTATTGTGACGTAGTTAGCCCATTGGTAATTTTTCACAACTCCTTGATGCATATTTTGAAACCTTTCCCTGATCTATCTTTATCGACTGCTCTTTTTCTCATAATGAGATGAGTTCAAATGTCTTAATTTTGAAAATTAATATATATTCTATATGGTGATACTTATAGTGCATATATACTAAACATATTTTTTAAAAACATAAACCAAATGAAGATATATTTATATCAATAAGTCTAGAAATAATATTCATCATAACCTATGTATTTCTAGAATATGTTTTATTTATAAAATATCCTCGTACTTTGATCATTCATTTTTGAGAATGTTATAACCTTGCTATAAATTATATTGAATATAATCCTATAAAAAAAAGAAATCCAAATTAAAATTTCAATAATAAATAGGTGAGGAGTTAAAATATTTCGATTAGCATTTAGTAGGAAATTTTTCTTTTATTTGGGGAAAAACATAAGAAACAAAAGCAAATATATTAAATACTGGATTCCTATAAATTTATTTATAAATTTAGGTTTATATTGTCGAATTAAAACTTTAGGAAAAAAAATTATGGTCATGATTGTCTCTTTTTAAAGAATATAAATCTTCATTATTCTTGAATGTTGCAAGTAATATATTTATGGACTTTTTATATTAGAATATTACCGAGCAATAGTATTTTTTTATTATAAAAGAATTTAAATTGCAAGTTTTGTCAAAAAAATAAGATTACCAGTTTTCTTAGTTTGAAAACCATAATACACTTAAATAAAATTTTATATCAATCAAAGTATTTAAATCGAATTTCTAAAGAAAACGCCTTTTTTTATTTTGAAACTAGCCATATTTTGATTTGGGTATGAAATGTAATTGTGTTTCGTATTTAATGTGAAATTTTATCAATATTTAAAATATAGGGAACGATCCATTCTACCTGTATTGTTATATTCGTGACAAGCATACGAGAAAGGTTTTTTTTCTTTGTAAAAAATTAAAAAAACCTAATAGTAATACTGCAAAAACAAAGGTTTGTGTATTATATTTTTATATTGGTAAAGCATACAATTAAAAACTAAATCGATTTAATACAAAAATTGAAATAAAATTTAATTTTGATAATATTTATTGATTAATATCACAAAATTTTTTAAACCGGGCGGATCAATGATTTATTTTTTTAGTGAACAAATATGGGCGAAATAGATATTTTATAGTTGGATAATATTTATTGCATAAGTAGCACAAAAAAGCATTTTATATGATATAAAATACGGTTTTTATCGCTATGGTCAATTTTATTAACATATTCTTATCACATTTTTAGAATGGGGTCTAATAATTAGGAACCTTATAAAATACCACCTAAAAAATAGATAAATTGTTTTTAAATCATTTAAAAACCTTTTTTTAGATTAAGATAAAGGATAATTGTTACTGTGAAAGTAATTTTAAAATTTATCAACCGTCATCTCACTGTATTTCAACTTTTCGCAAAAGGGAATTCGATAAAAGACGTTAGGAATAGAGCGAATCATAATATACAGAACTAGATTCAATTTTTAAATGTATTTCTAAATCCTATATATGTTAAAATAAAACGCTTAATATTTCAATATTACAAGGAAATTTTTATATGATTTAATGTGAGTGTTAGATATCAAACACTGTAAACAATTAGAATATAGCGAAGTTAAATAAAATCATTATGATTAAGAGAGCTCAATAAATTTCAAAAGCAGAATTTTTGCAATTAATTTGCTCGCATGTGTATTTTGAAATCAAATTATATACCTTTTTAAAAACCGCTTAAGCCTGCGCATATTATCAAAGCATGTGTTTCAAGCAATAATCTAAGATAAATATTTCCTAAATATAATTATTTGTTGTTAGGTTAACTAGAAAACCGACATCTAAATATTTTATTTAATAGAAGCGTTTTTTATGATCTATAATATCATTGAATAAGAAGTAAATGCATTGTGATTTTATACAATAAAGAGCCATACCAGAAGATTTAAATTATAAAGATATAAATTCATGCAATATCATATAATAAATGGTTATATAGATTTGCAATATTTTATCAAATATCTTAAATAATCAAAATTATCTTGGAAGTAATCTTTTTTTTATTCAGATAAACTTTAATAAACTATATATTTTTCAATCATACAGCTAATTATCTTGCTATAAAAAATATAAACAGAAAATGTGTGATTAATTTGTTTTAAAGAATAATTTTCGCTTTATTTCCAAATCCATTCTAAATAAATAATTTACCCATCTGTGAAATAATACTAAGGCGCTTGGACTGAACCATATTTCATCCATTAAAACATTACGTTTTCCATATATGCCAAGAAAAAAATTCAAATGTCGAAACAAATATATACGACATTCCTACACCACAAAATATTGGGCTGTGTGTGAATCAACAGGAATAAAATCCACCATGGCTAAAAACATTATTATTTATTTTATATTTATAAATAAAAACCGTGTTATTCTGTATGTTAAAACCAGTTTTATAACCAGAGGGGTAGGGGATATACGATTTAATCAATATTCGCGCTAATGAGAGATAGGAAATAAAACGTATTAGTATGTTAAAAAAAAGAATTAATCTTCTTTTTATTGCCATTTTCTATTGCATGATGTTTTTAAATCTATATCTTATTATAAATGCGTGATTATCTATACAAAGTTAAAAATGAACAAAGCATCAAATAACATAAATAAAATGATTATAAAAAAATAAAGATTTTTAATTTTTTCTTACAAAAAAAAAATCAAACAAATATGTTCAATATTAAATTTAGAATTGCAAAGATATAATGCTTGGTAGTTCAAGAGAGTTCTTTCCGACTGATTTTCTATTTTTTTGTAGTACTTAAAAAAAAGGTTTTAACATAGTTTTTTAATTATTATTATATTTATTTTTGCGTTTTTAGTGTTTATCTCGGTATCCTATATTTAAATTTTTGAGACTGTAAATTGAGTCATTAGAAACAAGTGTAGTAGATCTTATAATATATGGTGCGACTAATATTTTTCAAAAATATATGTTCATATAGAATTAATAGACTTGGTTTAATTATCAAATTAAAAACAAGAATCATACCATATGTAATGACTTGGAATGGAGTGGTTACAAAATTCCATAAAAAAATATGCTAAGGAGTTAAAATCCCGGACGAAGTAAAAGCATACGTGATGGCTCTCATACTTCGCAAGAAACTTGAACACATCACATTTGAGGAAAGAAGAGCAGTTGATGAAAAACGTGTCAAAAGATGCATCAAGGAGTTGTGCAATATTCCTAATAGGCTGACCACGTCTATAGATAAAATTAATAAAAAAAAAATTAAGCCATAAATAATTAAAGCAAAGTATAAAATTTATAATAACAAGTTTTTTACCTATGAGCACTCTAGATCTTTACTTCAAAAAGATATAAAAGTTAAATTAAAAAAAAAACAAAGAATAAAAATTTATATTTACCTGTTTTTTTTAAATGTGCAGAACAAATTTTTGCTTTAATAAATATAAAAAAAGATGATATTGATCTATAAGCAAAAACCAAAATATTTATCCTTAGAAATCATCTATATGATATAAAATGTGAAAAGGAATAGGCTCAATTCTATAATAAGTGTCTGATAGAACATGTGTTTTAAATAAAAGCGATATACGATTACAAACACTAGGAATAAAGAAAAATAATAAACTATTAGCTCTCATAAAGAAAAAGATCAAAAATAAAATTTAAATAAGTGCAATACTTAGATAATATGTGTAATAAGGAATGAAAAAAGTTGGGCTCGACAAGGAAATATAAAATCATAAACATAATTAAAGCTATCTATCATGTAAATAATTTGATAAGTTAAAAATTATCAAGCATAAATAAGTAACAATCCAATACTTGCAATTTTTATAAGCTATTCTAATCTTTAAATTATTTCACATGTAAATAAATAAGAACCTATATATTTATTGTAAAATGTATACTCTTTAAGTTCTACATAAATGTGCTGATTTGGAAAATATTAGGTTATAAACAACAGTATCTTTCACAGTATTTAATTTTATACAACGTTATTTTACTTTATTGCAATATAATTTAACGTGTATTTCTCTAAAAGGATAGAGTTTTATTTCTAATAACTGATCGTCACAGATCAATTATAATATAAAAAATATGTCATGGGTGAAAACTATGAAAACATTGAAGATATTTGTAATATTTGAGAATTTTATCTATTTGTGGTGTCTTAATTTTTGTTTTCTTCAATTTTTTAATATAAGACAATATTGAACTAACATCTAAGTTTTACTTGATCCAATTTTTTTGCGCTTTCTAATGACCATGTACACTATATAGAGGTGCATTATAGAAGTAGTGATGATCCTGCGGTAAATTTTTTGTGCTCGAATCTCAATACTATAATAAAAATATGTTCTGCCCTGTTTATTCTTAAAATTATAAAAAATGCGAAAAAATTTGTCAACTGTTTGTGATAAAAATAGCTATACTTGACTAATGGGCTGCAAAAAAGGCATTTTGTGTTTTAATATGATTTCAGTACTAGTTACCTAATTTCTAATTTATAAAAAATAAAATTAACCATAAATCATGAAAAATAACAATATTAAAAATAATATAATCGTTCAACACTAAATTTATTTGTGTTTTTCACACCATTTGTAAGATCGAAAGACCGTATTATTGTTGCAAATAACAAATGGTCAAATATTAATACAAAATATTTGCTTTGTGTATGCCCTAAAAATACCTTTTATTCCCCAAAAGCTTGTAATTCTCGTCTTTATAATGGGCTATTTTTATCGAATCACAAAAATATTTCGCATTATCTAGTAGGAATTGGGGTTTAATTTATTTATAAATCTTAAATCTTTTGAAATTATATTTATCTGTGTAATATTGGTTCTATCGTGAAAAATTCTGAGCTGAAAGATTATTTTTAAATGGCGATCCTTGTTTTTATTACAGTTAATAATAAAAATATTGGCATAAAGCGACACTTGTTTCCCATATTATTATTTACCCATTCTAAAAATTGCTTTTTCTATAGTTTAAATGCTTTATTCGCATATATTCTAATAATATTAATTGTCGAAATTGTGTCTCTAAGCCTTTTTTCGTCTTTTTAGAGGCAAAGTAAACACGAAGCTTGCTAGTTTTTGATCTAAAAAAATACAAGCTAATATTATTTTTCTTGGTAAATTAATGCATCATGTTTCTAATTCACCAGTTAAATAATTTATAGTTACTTTTTGTGTGATTTTAAAATTGTGCATTCTGTTTAATCTTGAGCTATTGCCTAAAAAAATTCGAAAATAATTATGTGTTTTTACTTCAAAAATATGTTTTTATAAATAAATAAGTTCTCTTGTATATTTTACATAAATAAAATATGATTGAATCAAAATTTTAAAGCAAAAGGTTTTGATAATGCTGAATTGCCAGTTTAAGAAAATAATGATAAAAAAATATGAATCACTGAGATCCCTGTGTAAAAACAATTTGACGCATAAATATATGTGAGCACAGATCAAATTTAGCTTAAAAGGATACTGGTACTTTTTATTCATGATCCATAATTATAGCTCTTTATGAATAAAATAAAAAAAGTAAGCTTATTAAATGTGATTAGAAGAATAAAACACATCTCTTACTGCCTTAACCGATTTTATGCGCTAAAACTAGCCTTTATTTATTATTATGGTTGACTTTCCTTTTAAGCATGAAATCAATCTGATGTATATATTAAATATGGTGAAAGCTGCCACCATCTACCATAAATTGTCAGATATACTCAATTTTTATCTATGAAACGATTTAATTAATTCTTGTCACCTTATAAATTTATTTTACATGTAAAAAATGTATCTATTCACCCCGAGCATATAGTTTCTATTTTTTTTAGGATGTTATGAATTCGGGCATTTGCGACATCCCTGTTAAAATTAACAAACGAAAATTAAAAGGTTAAATTTGACAGCTTTACGTGAATAATAAATTTTAATAACTAATATTTAGAAATCAATTTGTAATGGATTTGCGATTCTTATGAAGATAAAAAACTAATTTTGTATTCATAACGCCCTTTTACATGCTTTTAAGTAATTATTACGTATTTTTAGGTAATTATTACATATTTTTAAGTGGTTATTACATATATTTAAGTATTTTTTAAAT
This sequence comes from Rhyacophila brunnea, assembly GCF_057557595.1. Taxonomy (NCBI): domain Eukaryota; kingdom Metazoa; phylum Arthropoda; class Insecta; order Trichoptera; family Rhyacophilidae; genus Rhyacophila; species Rhyacophila brunnea. The sequence goes on along the minus strand of NW_028233078.1, from coordinate 2,853,375 downwards.
TTGTATGCAACAGCTTCATCTAACTTTAAGTATAAAGTCTATTTTTTAGAAATACAACCAGTTAAGATGTTTAAGTAGTTATTACATATATTTAAGTAGTTATTATATAAATTTAAGTATTTTTTAAATTTGTATGCAACAGCTCCATCTAACTTTAAGTATAAAGTCTCTTTTTTTTTAACAATACAACCTGTTAAGATTAAAAATGGTTATTCAAAGAAAAACTTATCCTATTATAAATGAATAACTAGAATGCTTCTATATGTGTTAATTTAACTAGGTTTTTACCTTTCCTGAGTTTTTAGGTCGCATTTTTGTTGATGCTAATTTAAGTATCTTTTTCGTGTTTTTCTGTATTATATGAAATGATGTTATTTGATTAATTATGATTATATCCTTTTAAAAAGAGCACACAAAATATGATTTTAAATATAACAGCGGGTATCAGTAGGGGTAATACTTTTCTGATTGAGGCTTTTATGCTGTATTAATCGTCTCTTGGTAATTAGAAGCTTAAAAGTTTGATTGAAGATGTTCATAAAAGTACCTTGTAATTCTGTCGTTATAAATATGAAAGTATAAAGAATACTCCTACTTTTAAACTTACCAGATTCATTTAATTTGGTTTTTCACAAAAAAATTTTAATACTTAAAAATTAAATTTTTCTCTTTTACATTTTCCCGTTTATGTGTTCTTTTCATATTGCAAGTTTATTTTTCGGTTATTTTAGTTTTATGATTAGTCTTTTCTTTATTTATTATTATTTTAATATAATTAAGTTTATCCTCATTCGGTATAAAATTACTCTAATATTCATTCAGCGTATTTTTGCGTTTCTGTCGATACAGACGATCTCTTGTTTAAAATTAAAGATTTTCTATTCCTTCATTGATAAATAAATACGCAGAGATTTAATTTTCGATCAATTTCATTTAATAAATACAACCATAGGTAATTTATAAACATCAAGAACAAAATTCAATTTTATAATTTTATAGCAATATAAATAAAATTTATCAGAGAAGTCTAAAATCTCTATAAAAAATTTCGAACAGAAAATATTAATTTATTAATGTTCACTTTTCCATTCGTATGTTCATAAACTTCATAACTGGAAATTTTCTATAAATAATTTCGATCATTTTTGATTCATCGATTGAAAGATCATCTTTTTTATTACAGAGGTCCACAATAGACTTAGAAAATGAAACGCACAATTCAACTATATGATTTGCAATATCATATCCTTCATCGCCATTTTCAACTCTCAACGCAATACCTTGCTCCCAGCATATCTTTTTTAATCTGTACAAAACAACATTTACATCTAAAATGTCACATTGTTTATAGGGCAAAATATTCATGCATGGTGGTCTGTTTGCTTCATTGAATACACTTGGTATTTTCGAGTCTTGATAAATCAAGGAAGAGGATGCTTTGGATTTTCGGTGCTCATTTGTTATTGATTGTAAAAATTCAACATTTAAGAATTTCATTGTTTTAAGTGTGGTTGATTTTCTCAAATTGTAGATCGATCTGATTCGACAGCTATATTTAACAGACACGGATGACTCTGCCACCTCATTCTCAATATTATGTTCGAGTATTTCTTTAACATATGCATTAAAAGATCGAAATGGAATGTTAAATATTTTTAGTTCTTTGGCAAGCTCGGTCTTTGTCATTTTAGCTTTTAAATAGCGCACTAGAATATCCTTTATTTGTCTTCTTTGCTCAAGCATCGAGGGCATGTTATATCTATTTCTCAAGTTGATATGGGACACATTAAAATTATATGATTGCTAAGATTTTTATCCAAAAAAATTTTGAATTAAAATCTAGATTAAAATAAAGTGAAATTAAGACATATAAAAATAAATAAACCATATTCCAAAATTTATATCATTTGTGCTGTTTCAAGAGTAAGAGATATATCCTGGTCTAAATAAACGAAAATAAAAGCATATAAATTCGAAAATTGCAATCTTTAAAAAGTTAATGAAGGTAATTGGTATTTATTCTGATGTATGCGTTAAGTATAAGTTTTTTTTTTAAATAATAATTTGAATTTATTTTACCCCTCAAATATATTTAATTTTTAAAAAAAGATTTAAAAACCAACAAATCATTTTATTTAAATTTGATATTTTTCGTTTTTCATTTGATCGATATATTAATAGTTTTAAAAAATTTTTACCTTCATTTCTATTTTTTTTATGGTGTGTTGACTGACCTTTTCCAAATAAAAAAATTATTCGATAATAGTCAGATAAATAGTGGTTATCTCTTTTGTTTAACTATATGGATAGTTTTCTTATTCATATACTATACTAGTTATTTTTGTTTTCACGCCAATTTTTTTTTTATTGTTTTCACATCCAAATAATTTAAAGTCCTCAGTGCTTGCTATTTTCATTTCATTATAACAATATAATGATAGAGAACATAAAATTAATGGGTTTATGTTTCAAAATTATTTGAATTTAAATTATTTATGTCAACAGAAAATATTTTACACTTTCAACATAACCATAGACAAAGTTGTGATTAAACGAACACAATTGATTTGATTGAATTTTATAATATTTCAGAAGTTATTTACTTATTTAACCAGCATAAACGCAATTAAAAATACACCGGATAAAATTTATAGTGAATAGTATAAATTAAACAACTTAATACGCATTTTAAGCGTAAATAATTAGATAATCTGATAAAATATAACACAATAAGCTATGATTTTTAAATCTAAAAATCAAATTAAAAATGTCTGTGTGAATGAAATTGGCCTGAAGCTCGAATTTCTGAAAACAAAATATTATAAGACAATGTACAATTAATATCAAAAGTGGTATTAGTCACGTAAGACGATTATTTTGAAAAATAACATAACTTTTATGATATTCTGCAAAAAATTAAATATATAATGAAATTTTTCCACCGAGGCCAAATATAATTATATAAAGATGATTAAGGAAAACAAAGTATCTATAAAGAATTATTTAAAGTCACAAAAGATAATCTAAGAATTTAATCAATAAATTAAATATGTCATATTATGTGATTACTCCAAGAATAATAATAAAAAAACAATCGAAACATAAATCTTTATGGTATCAATGACATAGAAAATATATGAAATATAATTATCTATAACCTAATATTAATAAATTAATTGTTTTTATTGTAAATTAATATTATTGTTTTATTTTTATTTTTATTATTTCAGCGTTACAAGATACTTGAATTCATCTCATTTGGCGATGAAGAGCTGTGATGAGGATATATCTGGTGAAGATCAAAAAAGATGTATCAATGAGTTGTGCGATATTCCCAATAGGCTGAGTACGTCTCGATAGATGAAATTAATAAAAAGAAAGTTAATCCATAAATAAATAAAGTTTTAATATTTATACACCAAAATAATGTTTAAAATTAAAACAAAAAAACAAGACTAAACAGCAATTGTGCTAAAAATAGTATTTTTTTAATGGATCACAAAGCAGCAATAAATTAGCTAATATTTAAAAGGAGCAAGGTGAAAAAAAATTTGGAGAATTTATATTAATGATATTAAAACAAATAGAACTTAAAACACATAAAAATTTTATAAAAATGCTTCTATTATCAAAATTTTAATTTTTTACTGAATTGTAACATATTCTTATTAGCCGAAAGGGGTAAGAATTACATACATCTAATTTATATTCTATAAAAAAATTTTTTCCAGACATTTCGTTCCATGAAATTGCAATCAAAACACAATTTTTTATTAATACTTTTAGATGTTACCTGATTTAAGCAATCTTTATGCACAGAAAAAAATAAATTATATTTGCAATCTATTTTATTTTTTCGTACTAAATAATTAAGAAATCCTAAATTATTTTTTTTGATTATTTTTAGCAGATTTTACTATTTTTATAACCTTATCAGATATTCAATTCTCCCTTACGAATGCCAGTTCTGGATATTTTGTATTATCCTATTGTTTTTTTTATTTTTGTACCCGAAAAACCAACTTATTTATATATTTAATTACCTATTAGTGTATACTATTTAATCTGTAATTTATTTTAACTATAATTTATTCGATTTTAAGCATCTTTTTTATTTAAATTTGCTATAAAAAAACTTGCGCTTCTTTCTGCTCTACTATACGATAAAAATCATATTCATCAAGCTATCTTCGTATTTCTCTCAATAAATTCCGGGTAATTTTTTTTATGTGGCATCTACTTTTAAAATTGATTTTTTTTCCATACATATTATTCTGATTCTTTTTGTTCTTTTACTGCACCTACACACGAAATACCAGCCGGCACATAAATCCCCACTATTGGTTTTTTTAGAATATCAAAATACAATATAGCAACATTTTACAAATAAGTTCTAGACAAAACATATTTGTTGATTAGTTGATCTTTTAAGGGCCAGATTTCTTTTTCGTGTCATCTTTACTCTTTTATTAGATACCAAAATTAATTCACTTCGTATTTTTTGCATTTAATTATATCTTTATTCATAATATATTCGATAGCAGACTCTTCAAAATTAAAGAAATCGATACTAAATCAATTTGAATTACTCGGGAACATTTTATATACTCTTAATATAATAAAAAGAAATGAACAAAAATAATACACTTATATGGTAATCTATTTATTAGAGAAAATTCATATTATCGACAAATTATTAAGAAAATATAAGATGGTAATGATGTAAATAGCACTAGATTCATCGTTAAAGGTTAAATTACGTTTTGTACACTTAAAATTATATTCGTTTTTAAAAAAGGGTTGTTTACATGGTTCTTAGCTTTTTTCATGATCTAAAAATATTATTTTATTCTTTTAGTTAACGCTGAACCCAAATTTTTAGTGACCCTAAAATTCTAGTTTTTCTTTAATTTTAAATCAAATAATATGATGAAAATATAAAAAATAAGAATTCACTGAAAAAGGTATTAAAAGAATCGAAAATTTTTATGTCTAAATTATCAAGCTAAAAATATTTATTGCCGAAAAAAATACCAACCCCAAAATGAATATTAAATACTGTTGATCTATAATGTTAGTATAAACAATAAAGAAAATTAAACATAAATTCAAAAATAAAAACCGCCGATATATTATAGTTTATAGCAAAATAAACTGTATATAGAATGAAGCTTTACAGCTTGTGTATTTTTATTTTCAGTTGTTAAAAATTATAAAATTTTATTTTATAATGATATATTTTTTTTTCTTAATTAATTGATCTATCAAAATTTGTTCTTTCTGCTTCTAATTATTTGTGTTTTAAATAAATTAAAATTTTTATAATTTATTTACTCGCAAGGAAAAGATCAAAATAATACTGTAAGATCTTATATATACTATGTACAATTTTTTCTTGCAAAATCATGGCAAGTAATCAAATAAATATTATAAGGTCTTGTATGCACTATGTACAATTTTATATTTTTTAAAATCTGCCTAATCCAACGTGATTACAAATTATTTTTAGGTTTCTTATTATCTGATATATAAAGCTTAGTATTAGTAATCTAATAAACTTAGACAGTCAAATATTTTTTTTTTGATTTTTCAAATAAAAATATGCCTTTCTAGAATTTTAAATTGTCATTCTGCTATTGATAATTCCATACATGTATGTGATTTTTTGGGAAAATACCAACACGTTAAAAATAAAATTCATAACTAATGCAGAAAATTTATTTAAACTACATTATATCACTAAAATTTTTGATCTTGGTGGTCTTTTTTTGGATTTAACAAACAAATTACGTTTTTTTAATATAATTTTTGCTTAATTTTTTTAGGTGTTTGTTTTCTATTGCAATTTTAAGTATAGGATGCAAAATTGAATGCAAAGTAAAAAAAAAGAAATTATAAAAATAGTATTTCTGAATTGCATTTACTGGTTTAAGATTGATCTAAGATTGTGACTAGAATAGTAAGAAAAAAAGCAATTTAATACGCACAAGAAGAGATTAGGAGAAATCTTTTTGAAGCTTATGTTTCATGCAGCTTAAAAATGCGAAAAGCCCAATTAAATATGTTTATGAATTTATTCATAAAATATGGTGTCAAGCCATTTTTCCTTGATTAAATTATGGAATATCTTAACTGAAAGCGCTGAATTTAATAAAAAAAAGACTAGAATAGATAATTTAGGTATCAGTCTAAATAATAGATTTTTTCAAAACGAAACACACATAAGAAAAACAATTGCATAAAATAAAATTATTATTTTTCTGAATACATAGCAAATTTAAGACTGCTATTTTATCTTTATAGACTTTAAATTTCAGATTCCCCCAATCAAAACTGTATTCTATTGTTGCAAAGATATTATGTGAGTTTATATAATGTATAAAATAGATAAATATTATTATCTATATTATTATTTACAGTGAAAATAACTAGGTTTATATACAAAATTTAATTACACATATCTTCGAATTCGTAATTACAGAAATATTTAAAAATAACTCGATATAATAAAATTTGATTATGGTCAATAAATTTTACATTAAATGTTATTTTTGAACATATTAAGCTATAAACTTCACAGGTGATTCTTATTTAATAATTATTAAAGAATAAAGTCAGATGCGGACGCGTTTTTTTGATTAAACGATAAAGTTTATAAGTAATAATAGGAAAAAATGGTTATTTGTTATAAAATCAAAAAAAGATAGATATAATTTTTTTAAATGGTAAATTATTTATTTTAAAAGTTCATAGGCTTTCAAATTAAACATATTTACGATTTTAATCACTGTTATATATTTTTTTATTTAAACTAATTCACAATTTTACCCATTGTTATATATTTTCATCTTTAAAAAGTCATATGATTTTTTGATTAACTTAATCCGAATTTCTGTCACTGTTATATATTTTATCTTTTAAAAGATCATAGGTTTTCTAATGAAATGTATATACAATTTGTTTCTTGTTGCCATGCCTTTAATTTTAAAAGATATAAATCTTGAATTCCATCTATTTTATTTTTTTAATTGCCCCCCTTCAAAATGAAGAAGCAATTAATCAGTTTGCCTGCAGAGTTTCAACAAGCAATGATCCGCTGCCAATGCCAACTTGGAGGAAGATGCGTAACATCCATGTTCGAAGACAAAATCTACGGAAAAAGAAACGATGAAGGTATCAACATAATTGATATATACGCTACATGGGAGCAGATCATCATTGCAGCAAGAGCATTCTGTAGCATCGAGAATCCAAAAGACGTATTTGTCACAAGCTCACGAGAGTATGCAAAGAAGGCAGTCTTAAGATTTTGTGAGTATACAGGAGCTACACCTTTTATTGATAGATTCGTTCCTGGTAGTTTTACAAATCAGGAGGTCTCAAAAGCCAAAGAACCGAGGCTTATTATTGCTGCTGATCCTTATACAGATAAGCAAACTATCAAAGAAGCCTCTTATGTTAATACACCTTGTATTGCTTTCTGCAATGTTGATAATGATAAAAAATATATTGATATTGCTATTCCTATGAATAATCGATCTGTTAATGCTATTGGTGCTGGATTTTGCATTCTTGCTAAGGTTATTTGTTTTATGAAGGGAAAATCTGGTCTAACGGACAATCTTAAACTTGAAATCGAGCGTTACTTCTACAGAGATTCTGTTGAACTTTCTGTTTTAGCTCAGGAACAAGAAGGTGGAAAAGTTAAAGAAGAGGTTACTTTTACTGAAACTCAGACATGGAACGAAGAAGAAAGAGAAGAAGAGTAATAAATATTTATTTTCTAACATTAATCTCTTTCATTTTAACTAAAAAAAATAATAGCTCATAATAATATGGAAATTCTATTGACAAATATTATGCCTTATTTATATAATCAAATTTTGATGAAAATGAATTATGTCTTTTTTAAATTTTGATGAAAATGAATTATGTCTTATTTATATTATCAAATTTTGATGAAAATGATCTATGTCTTATCTAAATCATTAAATTTGACGAAAAGATTATTTCTTTTTATATTATCAAATTTTGACATAAATGAATTATGTTTTATTTATATCATCAATTCTTGACAAAAATGAAGTGTGTATAATTTATATTATCAAATTTTGACATAAATGAATATTTAAATGATAAATTGTGGATTTATTTTCATCTAATTAGTTTAAAATCAAACCACATGGATATATCTAAAAGATCCTATATATTTTAAAAGCAATAAAATTAAATTTACCATATGTTTCGCTATTACACACGATAGGAAATTCATACGTGAAAAAACCACAAATAAGTGATTCTAATCGTTAATTGTATCTCGTAAGTTATTAAAAATAAAAAAATAGAAGATTTAATTAAATAGCGCTTCATCATTGTGTGGTTCTATAAAAAGTTTGTAATTTCGCACCTGTAATTAAAATAAAACAAAAAAATTAAATTTTTTATAGAGTTTATAGAAATTCAGATTGTTTAAACCCCAACGATATGCAATGCCGTCTGAAAATTCTTTCTTACATTTTAAACTATTAATTCGGTTAATATATTATATATAAACCGAATTATCCCATATGTTATACATGGAACATTGTGGTGACACGATATCATAAAAGGTCTCTGAACGAACTAGATGTCGCGAACCAGGTTGAGGCATATATACAAACCTTGGGATTGAGAAAAATCCTTAAATTAATAGGTCTCGAAAGAAGGAGGGGTATTGAAGAAGAATTTGGAGAGAAGAAGATGGCCGAAAGTATAAATACGCTGTGCGCACAGAGAATCAAGCAAGCTGTGCCTGTGAACAAAAACTAAAATTACAACTATAAATTTAGCCCATAAATAAAAAATAGTAATACATAAACCGAAATATTTGGGCTTATAAATCTAAAGCTCCGATTTTATAGGATAAAAATGGTATCTTAATCTTAAATATTAAAAATAATTTACTTCAATTTATTTATGGGTAACTTATAAAATTCTTTTAAGGGCTAATTTACCATTTAAATTTTCATTTTCTCTTTTAGAAAACTTGTGATTGCTCTATATTACAGATTCCCTGTATACTCTTTTCAAACAGGTCATGCTTACAATCTTTCTAAATACGTCTTTTACGCACAAGACTTATACATTCAAGTGTTTTCTCAATATTATTGTTTGTGAATATGCTTCCGCTTCCGTTTGAATGCCCGATTCCATAATATACGACTTTTATTTATATATTAATTGGATTTTTAGTCATTTAATCTTATTCAAGCAAAAGTTCTGATTGCTTTTAAAACAGATTTGGCTATTACTTCTTTCCCCCTCGTCATCTTTAAATATTCCTCAATGTGCCTTCTTTTTATCAGAATTGTTGGTTTAAGTGTTTTCCTTGATCATATTTTTCATTTGTGCGTATGCTTCTTTTGTGTATTCCAAGTTATTAATGCATGGCAATGTGCATTATAAAGATATTTATCGCTGTTAATTCATGTATAAACTCGAATAAATTAGTAATACGATAAAATTCTTAGGCAATGTGTATTATAAAGATATTTATCGCTGTTAATTCATGTTAAACTCGAATAAATTAGTAATACGATAATATTGTTATTTTTTATATATATTTATATTTTTTAACAATCCAAACTCTCATATATTTTGGTGGTGTATAATCTATTTCAGAATGCTATTTTTATAAGATACGCAAATAATGTTGAAGAACAAAAACACTGTCAGAAAATATATATTTAAATGAGGCAAATAATTTTTAAACTTTGTCTTAGAGGCAAAAGTAGATTATATGCATCATCATTCTTCGTTGATTTTAGAGAGAAAAAGGTGGAATCAAGTTTTTAATCTCGCTATAAAGATCGCTGATCTTTGGAAAGCGATTTTTGATATCAAATTTTTTTATTACTTTTATATTTGTGCTTTTTTGAGAAATTATATTCAGTTAACAAGAACCACAATAAATTATATACCCAAGAAAAAAGGTTTATTTTGATGCTTGCTTTACCATTAAAAAATGGATGCCAAATGACCTTTTTGGTAATTCATACAAAATATTATTTCAGTTATAAGCTAAACTATTAATTTGTCATTCCAAGCCAAAATTAAATTTTTTAGATACTATATCTTTAGCGTAAGAAATCCAATGCTAGAAAATAGTGTAATAAATCGATTTATCGAAAGTATTTATCTTATTATTGGAGATTTTCTTGCCGTTGTCTTCGAAATCACATACTAAAAAGATATTACTGATGTACCAGACAATTAATTTTTTTATGAAGAATAGACATGTTATAAAAGCATTTTATTTGACCCAGATACACCATACTTTCCAGATTAAAATTTGGAAATCTTAAAAAAAGAAATTACAATAATATACCTTTGAATTGTAATAATTAATTGTAATTTACCACTGTTTTTGGTAGGTAAGATATAAACAAACTATATATAGGGGTAATCTAATATAATTGGGTTTAAATTATGTAATCATTCAAATACAAATTATAAAATCATTCAAATATAAATTATGGAATCATTTGAATTATTAACAGGCTATAATAAAATGCTTATTTTTGAACACAATTTTTTTAATTTCCTGTCTTCGCATTTTATCTTTATTTTTGGCTACATACTTTTTTGATACAATATGTTCAAGCTTTTTTTTATGTCCTATAGCTTGAAAATATGCTTCTGTTCAATTTGAAGCCTCGAATTCTTCCAGATATCTTTTGTTATATTGTGCTAGCTCATCATCACATGTTTTAAAGTGTGGTATAACCTTTGTCTAAAACTTGTATATTAACAAAAGTTCTGATGCTGTGCAAAATATATTTTCATAATTTCTAGTTTAAATAAATAATTACATTATATATTATTTACATTAAAACCGATCAATCATCACAATTATTCTTTTTATCATATATTTGGTCATTCACTTGGCAGTCTTTATTCATTTTCGTATCCGCTTTGATCTCAGCATACTTATTTTCTATGATTTCTTGCATCAAGTGTCTGATTATTTTCTACCTCTTCTTGAAATTATATCTTCTCACTAGCATACTGTGAAGACATCTTACTATTCCGTTACGACCCGATATAAAATCATGACCCCGTATCTTTTTCATCAATCATTAAGAATTACTTAATGTTAATATTCAAGGCAATATCCTTTAGTCTCTGCTGCAAGATAATTTGTAGAGTAAGTTTCATACAATTAATATTCTGATAAATATTTCATCTGAATCTTAAAATTACTTTACTTTAAAACAAAATTACAAAAAAAACTTCATTGTTAAAACTTTTTAAAATAATATTATAAGTTATCAATAACTTCATCGTATGCTGCTTAAACCGTAGCATGAAATGGATTAAATCTAGTTTTTTTAAGTTGATCTCATTACAAAAATATATATTTGGCTTCAATTTGCAAAGCTCAAAATTCTAGTTTCTTAATTGCATTTATATGAGAATATATTGGGCTGAAATTTACATAGATTTGCCAAGAAATATCACAAACCAGAAAAAAATGTTGTATTTAACACAACTATATTTATATTTCAACTGTCTTATATAAATTGATGGTCTAACCTTTAAAATAATGTCGTTTTAAAAATATCGTTATTTGACTCGAAGGTGTATTGTGTTAGATGAATAGATATTTTTTAATGAAAAAAAAACATATTTTTGGAATTTAAATTTTAAATAACATATAATAAATAAAAAAATTTATTGTATGGATGCTTAAACATGGTGTCATGCTTTTCTGAAGATCGTCAAAATAAATACTATTTCAATTTAATTGTATGGCCAACATTTTAATAAGATACACATATACTTTTTATCTAGAAATGAAAGTATACTTTCTATTGGCTACGAATATGAACACAAGTTTTAGAACTTGTATCAATCAATTCTTTAAAAAAAATATTTTAAAACAAAAAAAAGATCAATAAAGTTTAAAACACCTGTATATAACAACCAAGTAAACTCACAAGAATCAAAAAATGTATTTTATCACAATAACATACCTTATCTATACAATTTACACGAGTGCTGGCGAAGATATGTTATACAAAGCCATCAATAATTATCGACGAGCCGAAAATCTTCCCGCGTTCAGAAGAAGCATACAGTTAGATCGAGCGGCAAAATCCAAAGTAGAAATTGCCAGAAGTAACAACAGTGACCCATATACTGATCAACAACAAGAAACCGATTTCAAGATGAGAGTTGAGAAAGCTGGTTATTCAAAGGCACAAACATTGGCTGAAGATTTTTCGATCATCAAAGAGGATGAAAATGGTGGTTATTTAAATATAATGACAAAGTTGAGAAATCAAAGTCCTGGTGTAAATCCACTCTTACATAAATTTATAGATATCGGCATTGCCTCAATCCCAACGACAAATAGCAGAAATCGTTACTGGGATGTCATTTTTTCAAGAAAAATGGGTGAAAATCCTGCTCCCTCTAACCTTACTGTAGAAGGCACACTGTAAAATAAATTTTTTTAAAACTGTCACTTTACTGATTACTTTAAAGAATTCTATTACAGGGGGTACTATAACAAAAATTTATTCCTATGGTTGAATTATATATCAATAATCTATGAATTATAATATTGATCGTGTTTATATTTTATTATATTTAAATCTTCTAACATCTCTGGCGACAATTAAAATCTCTTTCAACTAAAAATGAATTCAATATATAGCTTTTAAAATAAATGGAAATAATAATGTATAAATTTTAAAATGTTTAAAAATGGAACTCGAGAGAATATTTCAATTTTAAATCTTTTCCAATGATGAATTCCGCAAAAACGTGGTGCATACTATTTAAAATCTTTTTTAAATTTCAAGAAATTAATAAGCATAGATTAAATGTATTATTCAACCAAGAAGCTCAATAATATAAAATGAGCTATAATGCTTCCATTCAAAATAAAATGTATCCATATTAGATGCGAAATTGCTGTTCAGATGAAAGGGTATTATCCAAGAAGATTTGAATTTCATATTTAATATTGAGAAAACAGGAAATTTTGAATTATGATAGGCAATATAAATATGAAGTCTAAATAAGAATTACACGATGCGTTTTTAATGCGATTAAAAATCTATAAAACAGTGTTTTAGATTATAAATATCCAATGTTATATATTTAGAATCATAAAGTCTATTGGCATAAATTATTATAATGTACTCATATATTCTTTTTATAATTTATTCTGACGCTTGTACTAAACGATATTTTCTTGCTGAAGATACCATGTATCTTATGACCTTATTAAAAGCAGAAGTGGTATATTTATATTAAATGAGCAATCATTCAGCTATATATATTTGGCGACGAAACTGATCCTCTCTAAAATTTAGATTTTGCTTTTAAAAATTGTAAGAGGGCTATTTTTACATTTTATTTCATAAACAATAAAATTTTTATACAATATTTTCCCAAAAAAATAACCCCAAATATATTATATCTTATGCTCAATTTTTTATTTATAGACGAGAATATAACATGCCTTTTATTATAAAATTAGGATTCTATTTAATTGATCGTAATTACTAAAACACAAATTTAATATGTTTTTTATTCTTCATAAATTTCGATATCCTAAGAAATAAAAATATATTTTTTCTTTTTATAAATATGATAAATCTGTTGTATTTTAATATTATTTTCGAAATGTTTATTTTATATATTCTTACTCGATTTCTATGAGAAGTGAAATAAAATAATTTTGTAAGTTCAAATAGAATCACGATACTTGATATTCATACATACTGCTATGCAAATAGATATTATTTATTAAATACAGTACATTTGTAAGATCTATGAAAGAATTTATCAATTGACATGAGGTTCTTGTGTTTATTGTTTTAGATATGTGATTAGAAGATTAACTTTAAATTTACTTTATTTTTTAAACAACTATATTTTAGTATTTGTGATCAGTGAATAAAAACTATATTTTAATGATGTAAAATAACATTAAACATAATTTATTGTTTTCATTCAATGTCTGAAGACAAGATGAAGTCTAAATAAAAGTTAAAGGGAAATATTACCACAATATAACAATGTATATTGATTTGTGTAAATTCTACAATAACTAAATCCTTATTTTGACAAGATTTTATTGGTTAAAAAACCTTTAAGACCAGCATAATGCAAAAATTTCTATATATTTACCAAAAAAATATAATGCATTTGAGAAGTACTAATTAAAATATGATCTAAGATTATTCATATTTTTTTTAGTCAATGGTTGTTCAAGCAACTATTTTCGTGCCATAATTTCATAGAAAAATAGACTTTGGGGGACCTAAAACCCAGCGATTTCAATTGTATAATGCTTATGGTTACCATTAAAAATATTTTATCTTCTTTAGTAGCTATATAAAACGAGACTATGTATATTTATAATTTTGTGGACTTTAATCGGAATATCGGATTAAATCAGCATTATTTCATAACTTTATTATTTTAAAAAATTTAGAAAAGAAAAAAGTATGTGAATAGTACAGATAATAAAATAATACGTTTCTCTCCAATAAAAAAATCTAATATTAAAAAAGGTGAATATATACTATTTTTAACAAAACGGTTATTATTTGATCGTTTATTTACTATTATTTTCAAAAATATATACTATTTTGCATATTGTTGAGTGAAGCTATTGAAAGTCTTTATTCTTAAATAAAATGTTTATTAGAATATTTGATACTTTTTATGCCTTATTGCTAAATTCAAACAATAATTTTTTAGAAAATTCCCTTAATTTTATAGTTAACAATTGACTTATTGCATGAAATATTATATAAAATTAATTTTGATAAATACTATGGCAAACATTTTAAAATTAAAACCGCTTGACATCTTTGTTATTTATGTAAATTTTTGACTATATTATATATTATTTATGATGATTAAATTCGATAAAAACATGTTCTTCATAATTATAATTGCTTTAAGACATCATGTGTACAATTGAAAAATATAAAAGAACAGAAGCATTGGTAAAACAATAAAATTAACATCACTAAAATACATTAATTTTATATAAGCATATACATTCAAATTGAAATGTGCATGGCAAAACAAAACATTATAAAATTTTATGGTGTTTAAAAAAATATATTATTTGTAAAACATTATAAAATGGTGTTGAATTATTTTATATAGCTTAAAAATAAATTTTCAATCTAATTAATGACTTAAATAAATTTTTAATTCGATAAATGTACTACTTAAATAAAATGTAAATCACAGAAAACTCAAAAAGAATTTGTAACAGCTGATGGATATTATTTTGTCCATAAAAGTGTGTAAACTTCATTATAAAAGAATATATATTGAAAATTTGCGAAAATTTTAGCCTTAAATTGCTGCGTAGAAGATATTAGTGCGTTGTTCAATGATTTAATATAATTTAAAATCAATTAAAATGGTTTTATTTCGATTAATAAGGGTTTTTGACATTCAAAGATAATTGTAAATCGCATATATATCACTAAATCTTCGCGGAATAGTTATTATAGATGTTAAAACTCATGTTCATGATTTTTTGATCTAAGAGACTAAAATATGAACTATGATCTCTATTAATTTGAGAAACCCCGTTTTTTATCACAATTTAACATGTTTAATATCAAACATTTTGAGACGAAGTAATTAATGCACGTCTCATAACCCTATTTTATAATTTTTAAATTTTATTAAATATAATATAAATAAAATCAGTTAAGTATTTCGTTTACATCATATTTTAACGCTTCTTTATTCTTGTTCTTTTTTAATTTTATTTCGTTAATTTGATCCAATTTACATCAAAAATCAAACCCCCATGGGTAAATGTAAATTTACTTTAATCCAAATATTTTGAGGTTGCTGAATATAAAAAAAATATATAAAAATTTATTGACATATACAATAAATGTTAACACTCAGAATTTAATATATTTAATTACAAGTTTTCCTACGCAGTGGTTTTTAAGAAAAATCTTAGACTTTAAGAAAAGCTATATTGCAAAAATATCATTGAAAATTATATGGGTAGATTCAATTTAATATATTTTTTTAAGCATGATTAGCAATATCAAAATAAAATCATATAATATAGCGCATAAAATTTGTATTTATTTATGCATTATTATCAATATGGCTCTGGCTTGATTCAAAAACATTAGTATGGGTATTAATTAAACATACAATATAAAAATCTTCCTAATTATTATTTTCACAATTTTAATCTTTATGGGTAAAAATGTGACAATTTAGTAAAAATAATGGTTTTTAATTCAATATATACACAAAAAACTGCGTATATTTTTTTAATGGGCATTTATATAGTTTTTTACAGCAAAAAAAACCATCTTATATAAAGAAATGTGTCATAATAATTGTTCGTACATTTAAAAAAAATAAACAATAGAGAATTAGAGAATTAAAGTAATTAAACCACTAAATATTATAAAATATTTGCTTTATCTCAATATGGCATTTGTATTCATGTTTTAACATATTTAGATTTATTTTATGCTTCTATTCATAAAATATAACAAAAAAATTGGCTACGCGATAATAAACATAGTACTCAGTCGAAACCACTGCAAATGAGAGCGTGAGGCGAATTTTCACTTAAATAATTTCACCAATATATTCATACGTTTGTTTAAATAGTAAAAAATATCATGTGGTCTTTTTATGGCTAAAAAAAACAAAATTTCGACATCATGGATTATTGGGTCGTATTTTGACCATAAGAAAGAAAAATAAAATATAAAATACAAAAATGCAAGCTATTTAAAAAAATTAAACGGTTGCATTTGTTGATAGTTTATACATAAATAAAAAAATCGCTTATATATCCGAGCGCAAAAAAAATATTTTTTTTCAGATAAGATAAAAAAAGTTTAAAGCCAATTTAGTTAGAAATGTAAAAGACTGTTTGTGCATTTTTTTGGTATTTATAGTTATATAAATTAGAAAATTATTATGTAATACTAGCTTATTTTAGGATAGGAAGAAAAATAAAATATTTAGAGATTTGACAATAGAGATAAAAAAATTGCTCAATAGTAATACAACTTTACACCCGATTTTAATTGAAGGCCTATAGATTATCAATAATCGATTTATGTGTTTGTTAGAGATAATTAATTCGGCACTGTGCATATAATAGAAGAAATCAGCTTTAAAAACATCTATATACACATAAAATATGCCACTTTTATCAAAAACTATTTTTTACGCATTTTTAATAATCTAATTTATAATCAATATTACAAATTATTGCAATTTTTTAATTTTATTACTGCTTTCCCATATTTTTATTTATTTTAAAATATATTCAAAGTATTTTTTTAATCCCACGAAACTCTAATTATACGTTTTTTTATGATATACCATTGTTATAGAACATGTTTATATTATTCTTTTTCTTTTGATTTCCTTGATGAGCTCTTATTCTATTTATTATTTTAATAATGGTTATAAAAACCAATTAAAAGAGTTTGTAGTGGGTTTGAAATTAGACAACCAGTTTTTTTATTTTACCATTCATCTAAAAATATTTTTTTAGATCTAGCTACAAGCTTAAGATAAATCATATGCCAATTTGATGAACTCTAAGAACATATTGTCGAGAAAAAGCTGAATTATTAAAGAACCATTTACTTTTCGTCTATATTGGATTGAATCTAATTCTAAAGGTTCTTAGAAAAATATATGGCGAATTAATTTAATTAGGAAGCTTATGTATTTTTACCATTAATTATTGGAAAAATTGATGATTAGAGTGACCAATAAAACAAAAAAATCCTGGATGATTGATGTTATTTATTAACTATGTTTATTCTGTTTTACAATATATATGTTATATGGATTTAAATTTTATCTTTATATGAAGGTCTTTTTTATATGCAATTTGGTCCTAGTTACATGTGTCTCACCTAATAATAAACTGTTTCAAAAAATTAACAGAACTAGAGAGTATATGGGTATGTTGCCATTTAAAAGAAGCAATAAATTAGATAAGGCAGCTAATATTCAAGCCTTTTATATGCGTGATAATGGTGTTATTACCCATTTTAATGAAGATGAATTATATTCACCTAATGATAGACTAAAAAGCATTGATTATCACAACAGTAAAAGCGTGAGAGAGGTTATAGGCACCACAGATGATGAAAAAATCAAACCTATAATGGAATTAATTAGGGATCCATCTGATCAAAAAGCCGCTATTATGGACAATAAAGATGAAATAGGTATTGGATCCGCAAAAGACAAAAATGGAAAGCGATATTGGGACGTAATTCTAGCATGATTCTATATGTTTAGACTTGATTTATTTAAATGCTGAAAATAAAGACTTTAAAGATTAAATAAGCATTTCTTCATCAATAAAATAATGAGATTTTGAGATATACAATATTAAAACCATCTTTAATGTAATTTTTATAGATCCCATATCCATATCCGAGGATATAATTTTTGAAAGTATTACACTACATTACTTATTCAGAAAAGAAGAATATAATCAAATTTAAACAAGTTGAATTTTATTCTTTTTATAATGACAAGATTTTTCACAATAAAAGATCATTTAATTCAAATTTTTTCTATGATGTAGCTCATCACATATTTTAAAATCAAATCGGAGGTAAAAATTATTCTAGTATAAAATTAAAGGGAATATAATAGATCTACCCATTTATCGTATTAAATCATATTTTTATTTTATGCGGCAATTATTGATGGTCATAAATCATATATACCTATAGAATGTGAGTATTAAAAATACACATTATCTTTAGAACACTAAATTCATTGAATTTTTATACAATCTTAATTATAAAAAAAGTTGAACATAACAATATAAAGGTTTCTTGTTCGAACAAATACATTTTCGGTTTTTGTACTTCGATCTTGAATTGAAGATATTATAAATTATTTTATTAAAAAGGATATTTTTTTAAATTTTCACAACATTTTTATAGCAAAAAACCAATTATATACAGATAAAATTGTATTTCGTTTAGTAATAGAAAAGAAAGCATGTAAAATTTTAAAATTTCCAATTTATAATTTTTTATAGATAAAGTATACGGCATGAGTATAATTTAATTATGAAATTATTTTATATTTATCAATTTAACAAAGATAAAGTATACGACATGAGTATAATTTAATTATGAAATTATTTTATATTTATCCATTTTTAAAAAATCTAGGAGATACCAAAGAATCATGATTTTGCAAAATATAGATCTGAAATCAATTTTTAACCCTTGAATAAGTGATTCTTTCGACACAATCAGACTTTTAGAAGAGATTTTTTTTCTAGCTCTAAACTCACTGTTTATTTCTTTCAGAGTCTTATTTATCTTTGAATTTGATAAATTAATTAATCAAAATAATAAAATTTACAAGAAAACAGATTAATCTCAGATTAGTAGATTTTTTAATTTTATATATCAGACAATAAGAAAAAATTTGTATATTGATTTTTTTTTAATTTTAGAAATTTACAGAATAAGAAATAACATTATTTTTGCCTCTATTAAATAATCTTCGTTTTCTTATGCGCCTATAAGAATAAAATTATAGACATAAAGTATACTCTATATATAAACGAATTTTAATACAATTTCAGTGATATATTCAGAATAGTAAAGAAATGGTACCTTTTGTTTTATTATTTTTCTCAACATCTTTAAGCCATATTTTATAATTTTCATTATGGCTAAATGCACAACACTATGGGCTGCAAATCCAGATTAACAGCAATTTTTTTTGAGGTATTATTTAGAATATATAACAATTAAAACATCTTAAATATTCGATGTTTTTTACAAAAAAACTAGACTTACTCGTTTGAAAATGTGTGTAAGGTTTGTTGAAGGTTTTTAAACAGTTTTTTTATATCTAAAAATAAAGTTATGATAAAAATACCTACTAGAAACAATATATAACTTACAATAATCATAATTTAGCTGAATTTTTATCTACATAATGACCGGATAATTACATAAGAATAACATTATTGTGTAAAAATGAAGAATAATGGCTGTTTTTATTATAGAATTGTAAATAAGTTATAAAAAAATCAATCTTGGATATAAGAACAGATGAATCAAACCAGATTCCTCACTATATTTATTAAAAATTATTTTTAAACGAAATTTACACGTTAAAATGTTTTTTTTACATTTAATGTTGCAATATAATATTCATGGGTAGATTAAAATGTCTAAAATTTATGTTTAATTTAGATTTCGAAGTGCGAAAATAATTTTTTCCCAAAAAATGTATTTTTAAAAGTTCAATACATGCAGGCGTTTTTAAAATACGATCATTTCAACCAAATTTCATATAAACTTCTTTTTTCATTTTACAGTTGTTTAAATATTTAAGATATCGATTCTAAAGACATTGCAATATAAAATATACTATAAAACTACCATATACTGTACTTCCTATAATTTTCAGATAGAAGTCACAATTCAATTTAATTTATGATTTATTGAAATATAGAATTTTTAGAAAATTGAACATAGGTTTTTTAGGAAATTAAAGAATAAAAGATATTATCATGTCGAATAAGGAGAAAAATATCAAATTAGGCAAAAATTTTATGAAAAAAATATAGTAAGGCTCAAAAAAACCTCCATCATTGTACGCAAAGGTTCTCTTTTTATAGCCTCGGTGTTCGTATAAATACAAAAATAAATTAAAAATTTTATTGTTAATTCTTATTGTGACGATTATATAATCCACATGTGTAAATATCACAAATCAACTTTTTGATAATATTTAAAAGACATTATCATGCTAACCAAAGATAGTTTGACTTTTTTACACAATATGAAATCAATATATTGATTTTCGCTTCTATCTAATTAATGCTATACTTTGAAATAACATTTTAAAATGGATTATGATATTCAAATACAAATACCTTTATTAAATTTTGAAAACAATTTGTATTTGGAATTCGGCAGACAGTATCCAAAATATTACTAAATGGGATTATATAATTTTAAAATAAACCTTTTACACAATAATTAATGTGGAAAATCTTGATATTCTTTTCTATCGATTTTTTTTGTCAGTATATCCTTAAAATGTTTTAAAAAGAGTTTTACATTGTGGAATATTTAATACCTTTGCCAGACTTAAATTTTAGTGTGTTGCATTTCATCTTATAGCGACTAAAATGAAAAAAGAAATATATTAAAGTTTGACGAAATTAGTCTATGAGGTGATTATAAAGTTATAATTATTAAACTTATTGTATATCGTATTCGATTTATTTATTTTAAGGCTAAATTATTCGTTAAAATTTTAGTTTTTGTTCTCAAGCACAACTTACTTGATCTCTTGTACGCACAAGGTATTAATACTTTCGGATATTTTCACCTCTTTAAAGTCTTCTTCGATACCTCTCCTCCATTCAAGACTTATTGATTCAAGGGTTTTTCTCAACACCAATATTTGTATATATGACCCAATCTGGTTAGTTATTTCATTTCTTTCAGATACAAATTATGATATTGTGCTACCAAACCATCCCAAGTTATAACATATGGGATTAAATGCATTAGAAATAAATATTTATTTAAATTTTCTAAAGGATGATTAAACTAGTTTTTAAAATTATATATCTTACAAGGTACAAATTAATTTTATCTTTTACCATCTCATGCAATGGAAAATAATGCTTAATTACTGACCAAATCTTTTTGATTAAATTGGTATGTACTTAGATTTCTGGATATTATACTTCTTTTGTGTAATTAATTGTTTTAGATCCTGCAAACTCTATTTTTGTTGATCGCAAAATTTTTCAAGCAATCAGAATATTTAATGCAGATCTGATTCACATTTTCCTTTAATTTATCCTTCAATGTAATTTTAGTCGGGTTATAAACAATTCTAACCACACCCATACACTCCAAAACATTCACTCATATCAAAGTACCATAGTCAATCAACGGAATATTCTTTAGTATATTTTATATTTCTTAGATATCACACATTTATTTTTGTTATTTCTGACGCCAAGCCGACCCCTTTTTGGTTTCTCATGAAATCTTGGTATATAAATTAGTGATACTTTCAACATGATTCTTCATAAAGTCTTTCTATACACTTTGCAAACATATGATATAAAATTAAACTACGCTTATTGCATGGGTAGTTACAGTGTCAAAAGAATATTTACTTTATTCAGCCTGGACTCAGAAAATATTATATTTGACCATAGTTAATATTTAACACCACACTATGATTCAAAACAGCAGATTTTTACTTCTTTGGAATTTATTACGCTTTTTAATCACATTTTTTTTTACACTAACTTTGTATAAATAATCAATAATATATTTAAGTTCCCCTGTCTTCTGGTTTTTATAGTTCTTTTTTGAGGGCAAAAAAAAATAATTTTTGCCATAGTAATAGTTGCAGAAATGCCCTATGACGCGACAAAATTTAATTAAAAAACATCCATTGATATAAATATTTTATTAAAATTTGTTATTTTTGATCTAGAAACATCCGCTATAATCCATTCCTAATTTAAAATTTTCAGTGCATCTAAATTGTTTTTTTTGTTGTTATTTACGGTAATAGAAGAAAATATAACATCAGTATATTATGGATTTACAATTGTACAATTTTTATTTGATGGTTATTTTGAAATGTTTGAACTACAGTATATATTACATTTTAAAAGGTGATACTTTTTCATGGCGAATAATAAAAATACCAGAAAACAGCTGTAAACATTTATTAAAAACTGTAAACTTTTCAAAGTAAAATTAATTAGTTAGTTATTATTTTGTATTAAAGCTAGAAAATGAAATGAAATCACATAAAATTTAATATAAAGTATTCTTCTTCTAATTTTTGCAAGTTTTGTAGCTTTTTTTAACTCTTGATTTTTAGATGTAGAAGCTTTTAAAATGATTAAAATTTTAAATATGACATATAATCCCACTAATATATATTAAAAAAAATATTTTAGCTGAAATAAAATGAATGCGGTGGCGCAGTCGGTTTATAAATGTTTTTTTTGGTTGTCTGAGTTCAACCGAAACGCACCCTGGATTCATGCGAATTTAAAATAAAAAATATCCACATTTGTGCAGTCTTAGAAAACTAGAAAGTAAAACAAACCATAACATGACTGATAATCCGCGAATAAATTATGTGGTTGCTGTGTAATATGCCATTAACGAGCCCGAACATTATAGCTGTTCCGTTCGGCAAGGATATGAATAAGTCTAGAGTGGTCGTAGTTGCATAATTAAACAGCGACGGAAAGTAGATAGGATCATATCTCTTTCCATATCGACTAAAGCCTGCTAAAATAGGCCCAATCCACGGAGATCAAACTGGTAACAGGAAATATCAAGGATCACATGCGGAGAGCATCAGAATAGCATATGTTCCTGATAGTAATAAGCGAACTTTTAAAAAGAAAATATATACGAATAAATAAATAAAATTAAGCAAAATTGTCTCGAATTATAGCTAAAATTAAAAAAGAGCGAAAATACTATAAATATGAGTTATAGCAGATAAAAATTTATTTCTAACTAGATCATAAACTATAAAACAGACAAAAAAGGAAGATCTCCATACTTAATTCCGAGTCTTCGATACAATATGGGATAGTTGTTATGAATAACCATTATTAAGTTTTTTTATATTGCAATTTTTTTCAATTTATTATACAATGTCTATTTTATATATAATTTTTCAAGTATAGCTTACAGTTATATATTCTACTGCGTAACCAGTACCTTTCCGAACGCCGGGATGCCGGATGTATAATTTGAAATAAATAAAAAAATACTAAATCGTGGAAAAGGAATGCTTGAATTTCCTACTTAAAACCAAAAAAGATGTTTTTCAAAGAAATTTTAATTTTAGATATAATAGTGTTAACATTTTGTGAAAATACAAAAGTATCTGTAAAAATATCTGATGATTATATATAATTCATAAAATTTAATGTATATATTTTAAAGTAGGTGAGAAAAGGAAATTCAATAATATTGTTTATAAGTCGACAAAATGGGGGGTATTCATCTCATTATTGACCAACTATATGTATTCTTTTTTGCAAAATTTAATCGTGATACTCAAACTTATAATTTTTTACATATAAAATGGTAATTTTTAAATGCGTAAAATATGCTTTTTAATTCTAATATTTCATCTTCAAGGCGTGGGGGAATTTATACGATGTATTTCGCTGTTATTATGCATAAATTCGTGAATTTATGTTATCAGATCATTTAAACAAATTTACTGTGTTAAATAAAAAATCATGCCTGATTTAACACATTCGAAATTGTCAAGCTAAAAAATAATAGAATATAAATATTATATAATTATTTTTTTAATATTCACATGCAAGAGTTGATCCTTCTTTAAGTACGAGCTAAAAACATATAAATAAAATTTCATATTTATTAATAATTAAAAACAATATAAAAGGTATATACGTGTACATACTGCGTTAACTATGTGTAAAATACAAGCATTAAAAAGCCTATTTAAATCCCAAAATTATATTTACTACCCCAGTAAACCATATTATTATAATAATAGTGAATATTAATGGTTTTGTTTCGCAACTTAACATTTAAATGCCGTTTAACATATATTAGCAGCGAAAAAACATTTTATAAGGGTTTTTTTATATTTTATAAATATTTATGATGCATGTTCGACACAATAACACTTTTATGGCGCTTAAATATTTCATATATATAAATTACGATATAGAGAAGGTAATAAATGTGAATATAATCATAATACCAATTTATGGATGATTTTTGTTCCTATAAAGCTCTAATTTGCATAATTAATGCATTTGGGAGGATAAAAAAACCAAAAATAATAATAAATGTTTGTGAATTTCAAGTTTTAATGCAATTTTTTCGGATTAGAAGATTGTAAAAGGTGAATTATAGAAGTAATTTATAATTTAGTGTCATAAGAGCTTTTTCTAAGTTTTAAGCATTCTAAAATATTTTATAAGTGTTTCTCGGTCTATGATATAACAGAATACATCTACTCTTTTGTACAAAATATGTCTGTAAGATATGCTATGACCTAGAATGATTAATTTAATAAATTCGGTGATTTTTAAAAGCCCTTCAAACGATATAAATATGTACTAAAGAATGCAAAAACACCAGTTAATAGTATGAAATTGCTCGAAGTTTCTTTAAATAACAGATGTTGATTTCATTTAAAAGGATCCAATCATAAAGGTATATAATTTAATATGTGCAACAAACCACAAATGAATACAAGACTTTTAAAACTTCCAAAATTTAGTTTTAAAAAAAACTTTATTTTTTGGTACCTGAATTTTAGCATTGCTGGGCGAAAATAAAGGGTTTCTAATCATATTTATTGGAATAGCCCAAATATTTTTATCTTTTAAAAATTCATATAATCCAAAAATAGATAAAATAAATAAAAATAGATCTAAAAATCATTATAAACTAATTATATTATTTACAGTGTATGTTTTTGAATTTTTTAAAAATATTTTGAGTTCAATTCTTTACGTTAAAATCTTAGCATGCATCAATACATATAATATTTTATGGCTAGCTTTCTTTATTGATAAATGTTTCGTTTGTATCGAAAAATCAATTTAGTTAAAAACATAGAGATTCTTTTATTCTTTTGAAACAAATCACCCTAAACTATTTTTTCTATTTTTATCTATTAAATATACTTTGCTTTTACCTTGTATATTGTTGTAATTATTTTGTTTATTATACATTAAATATATATATTTTAAATAAATTTGGGTATTTTCTTACTTCATAAGGATAACACTGAAAGATAAGTATGTAATTCATAAGGTTATTTTTTATTTTAAAAAATTTAAAAAATTTTACCCGTAGTATCTATCAATACTAATTCTTCTTTACTTTTTATTTGTTATTTAAAAATTTGAATTAAACATAATATTAATAATATTTTTATCAATAACATACTTTCTAAGTATTGAACAAAATATTATTTCATCTTAAGATTTTTAATTTATAAATAAAAATGAAAGCCACAAATGTTTTATTTAGAAAGAACTTCTCATCTTGTTTACTTTTTATGAAATCATTCGAACCAACAATTTTTAAAAAAAACGAACCACTAAGTTTTCATTATAAATAGCACAATTTACGTTAAAATGTATAATAATATGCGCCAAAAACTTCGAAATTCCCCCTTTAAATCGCAAAATTTTTTATATTGCAATTTGAAATTATTTTTTATATAAATGATTTTTACCGTTTCGATTACCTTCAAGCGTTAGTATGCATTTATGTTCCACGCTTTTTAACTAATTGGTATTATTATCAGTTTCATGGATTAAACCTGATGCACCGGTTCTTTAAATTCTGTCTGGACATCTTTTTATTTCTTAAAAAATATAAACTATTTTTTATTTGAGGTTCTTGCAGCAAAAAATGGAATTTTAACTAAAATTCGTTCAATTAACCCTATGCTTGAACATCATAAAATTTGTGGATATATTGTATTTTAACACATAAAGCCACTTCGATCAGGCTCAAAGATAATTATCTATCACTTCTATATTTTAACTTTATAAAAAAGTTATTTATTTCACTTCTAATAATTTATTTTATTCTAAGAACTATCTTTTCGCATCATATCAAGTTATATCAATATTTTCATATACATAATATTATCATAAATAAATTATGTGTTTTTTTAATATTTTAATCCGATTCATTAAATGCTTGGGTTCGCAATTTAGATTGGTTTTAAAATATTTCATCCCACATCAAAAATTTTCTATGAATAATTGATACAAGTTTTTTATAAAAATTTAAGAAAAGCTCTAAAAAATATATTTTCGAGGTGTTTATTTGAAGGCCTATGTTTTTGTGCCTTGATTATTCGCGCATTTTCATATATTTTTTAAATGTAGCCATCTCAAAAGGCGGTAAAAAGAGGAACACTCGAATCCCGTTAGTTACGCTTTTATAATGATTTTTGAGAAAATAAATATGACTTTTGTGGCAGAATTTTAATATCTTTGCATGAATTGCTGTATTTTTAATCAACCATCAGGTTATACTCCCTTAGTACTGAATATTATAGAGAAAAGCTTCTTTTAATTGATCTATTTTTTTTTTGGCAAAATTATTTTAATAGACACATGTTTTAAAATTTATTAATGTGATTATAGTTAAAATAAAACTTTCAAGTTGTTAGAAATGTTATATATAATTATAAAATCTTATGTTTTTGCTTAAGCGCCACCATGTTCATACTTTTCTAAGCTAAAATCATTTAATAATATAAGGTGAAAGTATGCTGTTCAGTCAAACCCTAGAAATAAAGTGGGATAAATTCTTTGTATTGTGTTAAATACGAATAAATATATTTTTACGGCAAGATTTAAAATTATTTTCGAGGTGATCAAATTATTCAATATCAATTCTAATACTTTATCTTTTTGATTCAATAGGTAAAGTATATATTGATTTAATTCAGTTTTTTGAAATTTCCTCTAAATTCCAATCAAAATTAACTGAATAAAATTGCGATATTTACTGGGGAAAAAATTATAGCTTGTTTGCTTTATTGTTATATTTCGTCAATATATGTTTTTTGATATTGGATTTTTAGTCGAAGTAGATTAATATTAACAGGAAAAATTATATTGCACATATAATATGAAAATTAAGAGCAATTTAAAAAAAATCCTTATAAATAGAGCTTTAGTTTTGAAATATATAAAGAATTATCTATTTTAATATGGCTTTTTTAAGTTTAAATATAAATAAAGCATATTTCTGAGTAAATTAGCTTTTAGCCTTTACATCTATGTAATTGTGTTAAAGGCTAATTTTTGTAATTCACATCCATTGATATAAATTGATATTGATTAATTCATTGTGTATTTTTATATCGCAACTTTAGTTTTAAAATTCGATCGTTAAGTATGAAAATAATGTTCCGATGCTTACGTTGCTTATTTTGACATAAAAAGCAAACTAATAACATTTTTATTTATATTCTCTGTAAAATTTTTAACATCACACTTTATCATATAATTGCATTGTTAAAATACACCTTCTTCATTCTATTATTTTATTTTTAAATGAACTGACTTATACTAAGCTTGAAGTGTATTTCAATTATTAAATCTATATTAGAATAAATTTTATTTTAAATTCTCAAATTATTATAATAAACCACAACATATTTTAATTAAAATAACGAGTTTATTTGAAAATCTTTAAAATATTTTAATTAGAAATCCCCTTTAACAAGTAGCATGAAATGTTTCAATTCTAATATATCACCGCATTCACCGGTTGTACTGAAATGTTTGTTCAAAGATTGTAGGATGTATTATTTTTCAATTGAACAATTAAAATCACATATATCTTCATACAATCATCATTTTTTCTTCTTGCATAATCATCAAATTGACAGCATTGAAATCCCGATTGAATATATATTTAAGTGCCCGAGTAAAATCTGTGAATATTTTACAAAAGATGTTAAACATATTCAAGATCATGCATTCGAATGCTTCTCATCATTTCCAGAACATTTAGAACTAGCGAATGAAATGACCAATGCTATAATTGGGCTACATGAATATTGTAAGAAGATAGATCAAAGTAAACTATTTGAATATATTCCTGTAAAAAATTGCAATTTTTCTAATGTAAACACTTTTAATGATTCCGTTGAGTGCACGGAAGTTAACGAAAATAATATAAAAAATAACAGGAGTCTTTATCATGATAGATCATTAGAATTTATGGAAAATGTGTCTAAAGAAAATTACAATGGTGGTTTACTCACAAATAATCTATTCAATCAAAAAAATAGATCATTACAAAAAAAAATTATAAATAACAATATAAAAATAAGTTTGTTTGCTTTTTTCACCCACAAAGAATTTTCAAAAATATTTAGATCGGCTGTTCCTTTTGGATTTATCGAATCAGAGAGAACTAAAAATTTATTTTACCCCTTTACATGTATTTTCCCCTTATGTAAAGTAAAATTAACGACATATTCGGATTTTATTGTGCATTTACGCGAAACCCCACATTCAATTTATGAATTCTTAAACACCAAAAAGTTTAGATCGGAATATTCTAAGGACGTCAATGTGAAGAAACGCATATTAACTCCTAGAAAAAGGCGTAGTGGTCCTGATTTATGTAAAGAAGAGCCATATAAGGATTATTGTACAGTTTTTGAAATTAAAAAAAGCGGTCGCATGGAAATCAATGACAGTCATTCCGAATCAGAAGAAAAGAATATTTCGAAACATAGAAATATGGATTTTAATGAAGAGAAACCTTTATTTACCCCCAAAAGGAAGGATAAACACCAACATATCAATAAAAAAGAGATAGAAATGCTTAACCCTGACTATAAATCAGAGGAAAATCAAAATGAAGAAACGCAAGAAATAAAATATTATAATACCAAAAAAGTTATAGATAAAATAGTAAGAAAATTGAGAAAAAAACACAATATTGGCAATTTGTTCCTTTTAACAGATGTATACGTGTTTTTTACTAATTCACAGGATGCGGTTGTGGATATATTACTGAATTTACAAGATAGGAGAGATTTAAAAACTGCAAATTACCATTCTAAAAACACGAATAACACTAAAAAAGACTCAATAGATATAATAAAACAATTTTTTTTGTGTGGGGATATTCCCATATTTGATAAAACGAATAACAAAGAAAATTCGATTGAAGAACATCCCACTTCTGAGCCTAAAAATTATATTTTTGGTGAGGAATCAAGTACCCGGCAAAAAATTACAAATAAATATATTGAATTACCAGAAAAAATGTCCAACACTGTCTCTTCAAATAATCCCATGCATAGAAATAGTTACAGAACCTTTCCTTTGAACCTACACAATAGAAATACAGAGTTGGTAAATAATAGGAATGATTATATCTCAACATACAATTCAAATCAAAAAAGCCTTAATGAACCCAATAAATATGAAAGTTCTATAGAAATAAAAGAAGATTTTGGAAGGGGAAGTTTATTACAAAACAATAATTTACAGAACCAAATTACATCGATTACAAAAGGAAGCAATAAAAATAGTTTATTTGGGGATTTATACCATCATGGAAAAAAACAAACAAATCTTGTATATATGAATAAGATAATTCCTTTGGGTGAGGAATCAATATATTTCGATGATCTACATGCAAGGTACTTCGAATCCGGGATACTGGACACATTAGAAATTGATAAAAGTTTTTTATGTATAAGTCTAAATAAAAATAACATGAAACATAAGATTTTTGATTTTAAAAACCAAGCAAATGGCATTCTCGTTGTCTTGGATGAAAGGCTGCAAAATTTACACTATATTGAACTAGATGAAGGGTTGGTTCTAAAACTAAATTTTCGTAAAAATATCAGCAGTTTTGATTTCATTTGTCTTCACAAAGATGGTAAAATTAGAACTTATTCATATGATAAAAAAATTGTTCTAACAAAAGTTATTTCAGCCGAAAAAATTATAGATTTAATGTTCTGGAGTTTTGATATTTTTTACGCTACTGACGGGTTTAAAATTTTTAAAATAGTTAATAATGAAATAGAATCTATTTATGAAGGAAATTCACTTTTGCTAAAATTCGTATGCTCACAAAGAAACGTTTTTGCGTCTGATTATAACGGAAATATCGTCATCCTGGATTTAAATTTAAAAAGCATTAAAAAACAGATATTGATGAAGGGAATGGACGGTTTAATCCCCACACGCGATAATAATAGCCTCATCATCTCCAATTCAATAGAAAAACTTACCCGAATTTTTATGTTTGATACTGATTCAGAAAAAAAGGAAAATCCGGATTTTATCGAAAAAGCCTCATCGATACCAAAAAAGAACGATAAAAATATAAATTCCGGAAAGAATAATAAAACCAAACAATCTAAAAAAAAGTTGGTTGACCCTGAACCCCTTCAAGATTCACAAGAAGAAGAAATTTCGGCAAGCAATATTTGCCAAGAAAAAAGAATCGATGACATCAATTCATATAATGCTGGAGATATTATTTCAAAAAACTGTACAGACGATTCAGTTTCGAATCAGAACTTGTATAGAAAAGATAAAATAAAAGTAACAAAGGAGCTTCTGAAATTCGAAGTTACTAAAATAGATTATATTGATAACACGATGATTTTGGGTGACGAGTTTGGAGAAATTACAGCATATTTGGATATAAGAACTGCCAGGTATAATCAAATACGCACAATCATGGGCGTAAAAAAAAGAGATAACTACTATTTCGTGTATAAATCAATGGAAGAGATTGAATTCATGAAAAATTTCAATACTTACTCATGTGATATTAGAATAATCGGATTGTATATAATAAATAATGATATAATCGTGGTTTATAGAAGTGGATTGATCATAAGATTGGATAAAATGCTTTGATAAATTAATTTAAAGTGATCTTTTGTTGAATTTTACATTTACACCACATTACATTAATTTTATTTTTCTCCATTTTTTTAAAATCCAAATTTATTAATAGCATATTATATTTTTTTCGGTCAAATTTATTAAGAATCTCTAGCCATTTATTTAAAAATTTGTTGTGTTTTATCATGGATTTGACTTGTATGTCTAAATACCGTATAAACATTTTGTGTGTGCAAACTATTGTTATTTTTTATTTATGAGGTAAGTCTCTTTTCATAAATTCTATCTATTGTGATGTAGTCGGCCCATTGGGAATATTGGACAACACCTTGATACATCTTTTGACACCATCCCCTGATCTATTTTCATAAACTGCACTTCTTCTCTCGAATGAGATGGGTTCAAGTGTCTTGTTTTGTATGCAAAAACATAGTTTTAAAAATAACGTATGTGCCAAACATTTAAAATAACATGTATTTATTTTTCAGTATATTTTTCTTTCGGCTTTTTATCTGTGTCTATACTATAATTTTAGACACGTCTAGAAAACATATTTTATTTATACTTCTCATTTCCTCATCCTTACAAGCTTCCTAGTTGCATCTTCTAACCTCAAGGCTTTTAAATTCAAGTGTATTTCTCAATATTATTGTTTGTGCGCATGGTTCGGTTTCTTTTTGCATCCTTGTGTCCATTTTATACGACTTGTGTCCAAATTAACGCATGAAAATATTTATTGGTCGCTATATTTTCGCCTTATAATTTTGAATTACACCAATGTATATTTTTAAAAAAAAATTTAAGACCCCGCAGAGTAGACCATTATTTTAAAATCGAAGCTGTAATCACCTTTTAAGTCATCTTAGTTCAATTATACCTTGGTGGAAAACTATTAGATAAATACCCGTATAAATTAAGCACACTTATCAATATTAGGAATATAGAGAGTATCATTACGCAAATCTGTTGGCTCTTGACCTAAAATTGCGGATAACTTGTCAAATATTCTCTTATACTCTATAAAAATTACATTTCGCTAGTTATGTGGCAGATAAACACTTTTTCTCTTCCGTGGTACGAAGTTAATTTTTTTTAAAAAGTAGGTGACAAAATGTGTTGCCACTAAATTTTTGCACTAAAATAACAAGAAGAGTAACAGTGATAATTTTACGAGATCAATCTAATCTCCACATTAGAAAACCCCCCCCCCCATACCAAAAATTGCTTTGATTACTTGCATTTTGTTCGTATATCGAGTCAAGCTGCATACGCAATAAAAAGTTATGTTTAAAGTTGAAAGCTTTATTTTAATATGAGAATACTTTCCATTTTTAGTATATATTTAGTTAATAGGCACAATTACTTTTTACCAATTATACTTTGTTCTTGTGTGAAAAGGATTGACACATCAATAATTTTTTGAAGATTCCAGATCGGATATATGATAAATCAACCATTGCTGTTATATCTAAATGGATTTTATCGAAACCTA
Organism: Rhyacophila brunnea; assembly: GCF_057557595.1. Taxonomy (NCBI): domain Eukaryota; kingdom Metazoa; phylum Arthropoda; class Insecta; order Trichoptera; family Rhyacophilidae; genus Rhyacophila; species Rhyacophila brunnea. Next base: position 2,820,382 of record NW_028233078.1, on the reverse strand, counting down.
TCCAATTCTAAGAATAATAAAAACTAAAATTTATAAACTATTTCTAGGTATGATTTATTAGATGATAAAGCCTTGCTTTCACAATAAAGTGTTTTTAAAAATGATATTCAGAAATCACTTCTAATATAAACAATAGACATTTATGGGGTTCTTTTCGTTAAACTTACTTTAAAATTACTTCAAATTTTCAAAAACAATAATTTGGTTGGGTAGCTAAAATTCCCAACGCAAAAAAATCTATGCAGGTCATTATACACAGTATTTTGAATTTTCTGGTAGAATATCATAAAATTTTATCTGGTATGAATCAAAATCACAATCAAACATATAAAAGTTTCTATTTTAAGACGTTACAAAAAATTTAATACGTTTTTTGTCCTTGATCTGCTAATTAAATTTATAATTTCACACCACGTGTTTTAATATAGCTAATTCTACGTGTTATAATGTGTTTCTATCATCAAATATTTAATTGCAATAAATTTGTGTCCCACGAAAGCAATATATTCAGTTTTTATAATTCATAAAATCACTATAAAAAACATATATTTTGGGATTTGTAAACATTAATATTAAGATAAAATCTTATACAATTTTTAACCTATTTTATGACACTTGAAGAGAATAGACAAACCATTACTTTCATCTTTTTAATTATAATCCATCCTTTTTTACTTATTTTCGAAAAAGTCATGATTCATAATTAAATGTTGATTTTTTGACAATATTTACTATCTTGAAAATAATTTGTCGTCTTAAAATACTTTAAAAGATAAAAATTAACAATATGATTTTATGAAATCATATCTATGTCTCTAGAAAGCCTGACCAGTTAATGATTGTTGTTTCAAAAGCACAAGCGTGATATTTTTTACAAAATACTTGAATTTTTTTGCGAACAAATTAGGTTTATCTAAAATAGGATTCCAATATTAATAAAAAAAATAGTTTGAGCAAATTACATGTATATATTTCTAAAATAGAGACTGCTTCTATTTCTCAATCTAAAAAAGTGACTAATAAAGTAATCATTATGCTTTCATTGAGTAATTTATCATATAAAGAACTATTCTATCTATAGAAATTTTTATACGCTTTAAGTATTGTAAAATTAAAAAAAAATACGTGTTAATTATTTCTGGTTTTAGAAAAACAAGTTATTGGTCAACACGAATAATGGCTGTAAATGGAATAATGAAAAACGATGAATTTTAATTAATTTGAAAATTTTTAAGTTAATTTAAAAATATTGAAGAAAGAAATTTGAAGATAAGAGCATATGCTACACTTTATTAAGATAAATTGGATCCTAATTTTAGCAAATTGCACCAAAAAAAAGTTATTAGAAGAAAACCAAGGTATTCACTTAGATATTAATGCTAATCAGATACAAAATCCTCCTGAATACGTAGCTTTTGAAACTAATCAGTTCCATTCACAGGCTTCAAAGACTTCTTTAAGCAATACACTAGAAATGTATCTACCAGAAATATTTAATGGCAATTATTCACAGAGTGAATACAACTTTTGCGGATTAAATGATCCAATAATAGAACCAAATAATTCGGTCTTTCAAACATATAAGTCGTTAGATTCTCCAGGAATACAAGTTCTACCCATAAGGTATAATGATTTAAACAATGTTTACAGTTTGCAAAATGAGAGAACCATGTCGAATTTATCCAGTCCAATATATTTTAATCCATCAGATGGATCAAATTCATATTTATATTCCACAAATGTCGTACCACTTGTTAGTTCATACCAAAATAATCGAATAGAAGAATTTCACGCACCTATTTTTAGTACATCAGATGCATCAAATTCGTATTTATTATCAACGAACACTGTACCACCTATTTTTAGTACATCAGATGCATCAAATTCGTATTTATATTCCACAAATGCCGTACCATTTGTTATTTCATACCAAAATAATCGAATAGATGAATTTCACGCACCTATAATGGAATCAAAGGTGAGCTTTCCCCATAACACATATAACTACTCATCAAATTTCTATATTAATAGCCAAGAAAATCCAAGTAAATGTGAAAAAAGTATGCACCTTCAAATAGAACCCATAGATAAGCTTAAAAATACTCCAGTACGTGAACAAAATTGTGATCCTAAACTTAGTCCAGAATACATGAACTATTTTACATCCTTAAAAATTGCAGAAGTCTCAAAAACATCTGAAAATTTGATATTGGATGAAAGTAAAGCAAATAATTCAACCAAAAAATATAACTTCACAGAAAATGGTATAGAAAGAAAATCAGTCATTATACAGAAAAGAGAATTCGAAAACACAAAACCAAGAGCTTTAGATGGGTATAAGATGGGGTCAGAAATATTTCTAACGAATAAAAGCGATGAAAAGTTTCTTATGGTAAAGATAAGAGAAGATTTTTCGGACCTTGAAAATATAAAATCAATTAAAAAACAATATTATGAACAATGTCATCGAACAAATAGAAAAAGAAGTCGAGAAGATGAAGCACTACATTCTGAAATTCCTATAAATATTGATAAATTTGATGATAAAAATAAAGGATCCAACAATAAAAATTTGAAAATGCTTTTTGAAGAAAATAAGAATAATCCGGAAAAAAATATGGAAACTAATAAAGAAAAAATGTTGAAAAAATTTATTTTGGGCGATGATCTACCGTCTATAGATAAAAAACATTTATCAGAAAATTTACCGAGAAAAATGCGTTTTATTATCTTATATATAGAATCACTTTGTAAAAAATACAAAAAAAGAGAAGTTCAAAGAGAAATTTTGAGATTCGTAATACAATTTTTTAGAAAGACAGAAGTTTACACAAAGTTTCCAAATGAAATTATAAAAAACAATATAAATATATTTGATTATATTAAACTTTTTGAGCAAAAGATAGAAATGATTGAACTTAATAATTATAAAAATATCAATAATTTAATAACAATAATAACGAAAAGAATAACTACAAAACATCAAAAAGGCTTTGATTTCGACCCAGAAAAATTTTGCTATCGATATTTTATCACAGAAAAAACCGAATTTCTACGGAATAAAGAAGTTAAATATATGAGAAAAATTTTTCCGGAAACAAATTACATAATACATATATTTCAATTAAAAAAATCAGATAGCTGCCACAATTATTGTCTTAGATTTTTTATTTGGAATGTTCTATTGAAGTTTTCAAGAAAGTTAGCGGAAAAATACCTTGATGATGATAATAAACAAATTTCGGATATTGATATCCCGCTAAATATTCATAAGCTAATTTTACTCATGCGACAGCTAATCCTAAATGTGATGTTGAATCGAATAGTTATAAAAAAGAAAACACTTTTTTATCAGAAGATAATTATTGCCGATGCTTTAATTATTGAATTTAGAAAAGAAATGGCTCCTAAATATGTTCAAACATACATAAAACATGTATCCATGAATTTTTATCTAAAAGGGTACCGAACAAATGTTTCAAATTTAAATAAATACTTGGAATGCTCAGGTGAAGCTCTGGATTTTATCATTAAAAAACGAGAAGATATGTCGATAGATGACATAATTGAGTTCGGCGAGTACCTAAAATTTAAAGATCTTCAATAAAAGCTAATTATTATTTGGTACATATAATTAAGATTATTTTTTGTTTATTTTGAGCGATATTTATTGATACTTTTGAAAAATCAAAAATGATGAACGGCATCCTATTTATTCTTTATCATTATAAAATCAACCCAAGAATGAATAATATCTAAATATATGTTTCCTTTAACAATTTTTCTTGAAAAACAGTAATTTTAAAGAATGATGATATACCGGGGGAAATTTTTGCAAAAATTTATACTTAATAACAGTAAATCCATCCTACAACGTTCGTTTTCTCAAATAAAATAATTAAAAAACCATGATATTAGAATCTGCAACAGCGATGTTAGCATTAATTTATTTACTCGAATAGATTGTAAATGAAACTTGAATCATCAACCTTACCTACAATGGAGGGTTTAAGAGGTATAATATAAAATATTGTGATTTTATGTGTCAATGATGGAATCAAGAATTTTCCAAAGAAATATTAGTTAAACAATAATTTATTTATAAATTATGATTATTCGGGCTTACGATTAATCTTATATATTTTGTATTTATAGGTTATTATATCGATATTGTTAAAATCGAAATAGGAAAGAATATACCTTAAAAATATGAAACCTTTTTATCTGATATTTAATAAATTATTGCGGCCGTTATTCATAATAAATTAATTAAAATAATAAATATTGATCTTTCCAAGATGAGATAAAAGTGAATACGAGAATTATAATGGACATTAATTCTCTAGGGACAACCAGATATGTTCGTATACGACAGAAATAAAAATATATCGCCTTGATAGAAAGCGGTGTAGCTAGTATAGATAATATAAACTTGGTCAAGAACGTTAAATAAGGAAATATGACTTACTACATTCGAATTGTCAATAATCTAAAAATTTAAGACAAAGATGATGCCGTTTGTCGTAATATGGAATGGTTTTGTAACAAAATAAGATAAAAAGTAGCAGAACGAACTCGAAGTCGCCAATCAAATCGAGACATAAATTTAAAATATAGGATTGAGGAAAATCTAATGACTACAAAAGTTGATAAGAGTTCTATCGAAGAGTATGTAAGAAAAAAGTTTATACCTGAGAGTATAAATATGATGTGTTCACGGGAAACGAATCGTTTTAAGATTGAAGAAAAAAATAAAATTATGATGCCAAAATTAACCTGCAAATAAAAAGAATAATACATATAATTATCATTTTTAGGACCTGAATATACTAAATACAAAGCATATGACAAATATAAGCAAAAAGTATACATCTTATGATTTCAAGCTATTTAAACCTTTTTTGTATGAGAAATTGATGCAAAAAGGACAAATTTATAATTAAAATAGAGTTTATAAAAACTTAAAACACAATTCATGCATTAACAATGTTTAAAAATGCAGCAGTACAAATTGAATTTTGAAGGGCACAGATAGTTACCATATAACATATTTTATATATTCCAAATCTAGTTTCTAATATAAAGTGGGTAGTTGAATTTAAGACCATATATTATTTCTAAATTTGGTTTAATGTTCACAATGTTGTGGATACCGTATGAAATTATCGGCAACTGCATTTTCTTACTTAGGCTTGGGAAGAAAACCCAAAAATAAATTGTTTTTCAGAAAAAATAACAAAAAAAAACTTATATTAAAAGTATTTAATAAATAAATTTTTTAAAAAGAAGACAATTTATGTACTTCTAGAATACAACATGCCAATGAATCTAAAACGGCGACTAGCGAAAAAAAATTCATGGTCTAATAAAAAACTTTCCTGCTATGAATATTTGAAATTATTTATTTTTGTCATTTGCATTATGGATTCGTCATTAATAATTGATTTTTTATGTATTTTTAAGCTTGAATTTAATAATTATAAGTAAATTAGATTTATTAAAATGATTCTGAGCAGATATTTTACACAATAGATTATAAATTTACATTGACAGAAAACTGAAATACCATAACCCGGCCACGAAGATTAATTAAAATTCATATAGGGTAGATATTAGGTTCGGTTTATTGCTCTATCAAATGATTTAGTAAAGTAATTTTAGGGTGAATTTTTGATATAATGGATTCTTTTTCATATTAAATACATAATTGTATGTTAAAATAGTAATGTTTTAGTTGGTGTATCTCGCAGCACAATATCTCTGAATGTTCAAGTTACGATACACAAGATATAAATAAATTGGCTCGACATAACATAAGAAAAACATTTTTAATGAATCTTCAGAACGCAGTAAATATTGTAATTTCTAAACGTATTACATTTATCTAATTCCTTTGATTAATAATTTTAGCCTTTTTTTTGAACATCTATTTTACAATAGAAAAAATTAACAAAAATATTGTATTTTTTCACTTTTTATTTCATTAAATATATAGAATTTCAAGCATCTACATTTCTATAAAATTGTCTTATAAATATCAAATTTGGATTGATAAATATTTTTATTGAGCAACGCGATCTCGTCTACATTTATCAAAATTTAAAATACAACTTTTGTTTTGGATAGGCTTACAATTATTTATCATATGTTGGTTATTATGAAATCGATGAAGAAACTATAATTTTATGGTATTATATTTAATTTTAATCTTAGGGGATGTAAAAATTTATAACAAATTATAAGACATATAACTAGGCGTAAAGACTGGTTATAAAAGAGAAATAAGAACTCATATATATAAATAAAGATATTAAAGTATTTTTTGAAAGCAACTGATTATGTTGATTAATTCTGTAATATGAACGATTTATATTAAGATGTCAAAATATTAGTAGCGCTTTGATAAAATATTGTAATAATAGTTTGATAATTATCATGTTTTTTTAAAAAGAAAAAAAATAGAGAAAAAATTTATTGCATTTATCCATCGTTAAACCGATTGCAACATTACACACTTAATGAGCAAATAAAGGTTCGCAATCAGATATTCTTTTCTTTCTGATAAAATAAATATAGATGAATGAGGCTTTCATCAAGAATTGAATTTATAATATTCATATCGGTGACTTCACCTGTGTTTAAGGCCCACCAAAAATCATTTTCTATGGAATACGAAACCCTTATTTCCACGTTTTAAAACATAATATAAACATTGAAATTATTTAATGTATACCTTTCGTATATATAAAAAAATATCGTCGGTTTTTTCTCAATTTTCTGCCGGTTTTAATTTTTAGTTTATCGTCAATCTTTAGAATAATTAAAAATATAGAATACATAGGCAGTTTCGTTTCAAGTATTTCGGCAGAATTATTCCGAGATTCTATTGTGTGATACAATAAATTCGAATCATCGCCACCATCTTGAATGGCGCAATGTTTTTGATTTCTATAATTATGACATGACTGATCATAGAAATTAAAACGGAAAACCCCGAATCATTCTTTATATAAACATTTTTAGCAACTTAATTTTATTGAGCTCGAAATTATCCAGAATGTCTTGTCTTAGCAGAAAGATACCGTTATCAAAGACATTTTGATTGATGAATCTTTTCATGCACATGTTTGGCAAATTCAAGGAATATAATAAATCTCGTATGCTAAATTTACAGTGTCATTGTTCTCTGCGGACATATCAGATCCAAAAAATTTATATATTTCAGCTGTGTCTAAGTCAATTCCCAATCCGTGGGATTCTATAGTTTCATATAAGAACTTTAATCACTTCCCATATTTTTATTACACATCAAGATTAAGCTCAAAACTTCTAAAGTCTTTTAACAAAAAAAAAGTTCTTAAATAAGTGATTATATTTTTTTTTTCACGATGTAACTTTGATTTGTGTACTAATCAGTAATGAATATTAATGAATCCACCGTTTTTAGCTCCCTTGCATTGGAATCAATACATGTGCTCTTATTGCTTCCTGTGGCAGATGTTGATACTTTCTTTGATTTATTTTTAATCCAAATACATATCCTAAAAAATACAATCATGATTGTAACAATATAAAAGCTTCACTTTAATTAAGAGTCTTTTTGGCTCATTTACAAGCATCGATAAATGGGTTAAAATTAATTTTGGTCACAACCTGTTTCTTTGAAAAAAGGAGTTTTATTGATAACACATAGATTAGATAGATGGGGAAAAGAAAAAAATTGTATGAGCTGAGGAATTTTTAATTTAAATAGAATGAGTCCAATGTAAGGAACTTTATATTGAAACACCCTTAAGCGGAAATAAACTATTTTATATAGAGCGCAAAAAGATACTGCAATATTTTTATCAGCTATATTTGAATAAAAATTACTCAAACCATGTTTATTTTAAATACATATTTTCTAAATTACTAGATGTTAAAAAAACTTTATTAACTACAAGTTTATATCCGCATTTGTCCTTAATAAATTCAAATCAAATATCTTATAAGAAACACAATCTTTTTAAATATGAATTTTTAGTTTAATAAAATATTTTTTTTGATAACATGAGTGCGTTAGCGTAGTTAGCATAGAGAGTTTAGATAAGTGACACACATTCCAAACGCAACTCACTCTCCAGAATCCTATAAATTTACTCAACGAGAAATATTGTATTCAGGTGGACTATCAAAATTATAAATTAAAACCATAATAAGACTGATAAGCCGAGGATAAATTAAGAGATGCTCTTTAGGACGTCGAAAATGACATAAAAATTGAATGAAGCCTACTTTATATACCAAATTTATAAGTAAGTATATGGAGATGTTAGTATAATAATCAACCAAAGATGATAAGTATATAAAAGATCATACCCCTCCATATCGACTCCCGCATCTTAAAAAGGTCTAATCCACGAGGATCGAAAAGGTTACCGGTAATATAAAAGCCCACACGCGAAGGTGATTAGACAAGCAAAAGTTGTTAATATTTATAAGCGAACTTCCTGAATTGAAAAATATATGGGTAAATAAATATAAAAATTTGTAATTTGTCTTGCATTTATTTTTAGTCATAAATTGCTGCATGCTTTATTTTTTATCTGATATTTTAACTTAAATACTCAACGAAGTTATTAAATTTTATCCGATGATTTTTATTAAAAATTACTATCCATATCAATGAAAATTTAAGTAAATTTTAAATAGTTCTTATTAAGTTAAAGTACTAAATCAAACAATTATTACTATTTTTGGTGATACAAATGTATTGTTCGCATCCAACTATAACAATTTTTCTGATCAATCCTTTGAACTTTTCAATTCTTCGGCGTATTTAATCAAACAATCTTCTATGGATAGCATATATACTACAATGAACTCCTTCTGTAGGTGAAACATTTTTTATTCACATTATATTATATATCACACAATTATAATACTATATGTGCGCATTTCAGTTTATAGATTCCTTATATTTTATATTCTCGAAGTCGTTCAGTTTTTGCATATTTATTTTGAGCAAACACATAAATCTTGTTCTTTAGAACATAAATACTGTTTGTTATGTAAAAATAGACGCTTCATTATAAATAAAATTTTTGTAAAGATGGCTCTTTAGCACATGAAAGGTCATTCAAACACACATATAATCATATAAATCACTTTTCGAAATCAAAAGAAGCTGTGCTTATAAACTTGGGTGTTTAAATATCATTGCAGTGTAATTTCTTCACTTTATTGGCCGTAAATACCTGTCTAATTCTTAAATATTTATATAGTGATTTATTAGATAATCGGGTACTCTTTAATTGGGCGTTTTGGGGGGTCGATTACCTTATCACCATTGCAATAGCCCATAAATTATGAATTATTTTGTAAGTTATTTGGATGGTTATTTTATTAAAGTAAACTTTAGTTGAAAATAATTTTCGGGCTTTACATCTTTGATCAGAAAAGAGTTCGCACTATATTATGTTGAATTATAGCCATCTATGCATATATATTGCAATCCTTGATTATATTTGCAACTTGATTCTTGTTAGTTAGGATATTTTTACATGGTAATGTTTTATAATCAGTATATTTATACAATTGACCTACACAGCAATAATATTTTCATTTATTATGTAATTTTCTGGTATATATTATCATCGAATTACTATATTGAAGGCTTCTAAAGATATTAAGTCACCTATTGAATGAACGATTATTATAAATCTCAAGTTTTCATTAGTGTTATTTTCCATAAATATTTCCATATGCGTGAACTCTATCTTTATCTTCGATGATATAGCTTTATTGTCTCCTGAATAATATTATATGTCTGCTTAAAATAACCTGCTGTTCTATTATTTATCCACCAAATTTGTCATTGTTATTCATCTTTCCTTTTCATTCTTATCAACTAGATTTAGAGTATGCTTGCTCTACATCAAGGTTTCATCTATTAATATAAATCCTATGTTTTTATCATAAGCTTATTTAAAGAATATAGATGTATTTCAGATACGATGCGTTAATTTTCATTAAAGAAAATTAAAAAGTAACTCTTTTCAGTTCTTCGAAAATAAATTATCAGCGGTTATACCTTTTTTGAATTATAGGGGGTTATTTATATTTTTTTATAGTAATAAATGTATCTTTCACACAAAAATGTTTTTCCTTACTCAGCAAAACTATCAATAAAAAAATAAATGACTAATTTATCTTTGCAAGCTAGCATATAATATGATAAATAAAAAATAATTCTTACTCTTTGCACTTAGAAGACTGGCTTATACTTTATTATTATTTTTTTTCTCATCAATTATCTTTTAACCCTTTCCCATTTGAATTCTAAATGATTCAGCCTATTTCGGTGAATATATTCTATGAATTACCAAACTACTTCTGTACAATTCTCGTGTGATATATTATATCTTATTACCTTCTAGCATCCCAGTACAAAATAATTATATATAGCATTATTTGGTAATAGAAGTCGCAAATATATCAAAAAAAATCATGTAAACTCTTGATTTGATGCGAAAATAGAGATTCAAATCGGGATTTTCTTCCGTTAATCATTATATTAATGAATATTAAAATTTTAAACAGTCTCTTCAAAAGTTTATGACTAAATAGTGTTTACATTTTTATATTTTATATAAAAATTAGAGCCTTTGATGTGCATTAGAAACATCATAAAAATTATACCACTTTAATCGTCACACATAAATATGAAATTTGGTAATTATTTTGATTTTTATAAAATTAATATAGAGGGATCTCATTTAAAAAGTTTATTATTTTTTAAAATTTTCCAAAAATTGAAACTAGTTAACGATCATAGAATAAAGCTTTTCAATTCTATTTCATTTCTTACTTTCCTTCTTCGTCAGTTTTCGTCTGATTATTACAAATATGTATGAATAATCTAATAATATATAATAATTTTCCTGTCTCTAAGGTTCTAAAAGTCTTCAGAAAGCTTCTAGTGTGCCTCCTTATATTTTAATAATATGATGCTTGTACTGATTTTTGTTTTATTATCAACACAAATCTAGATTTTATACATATATTTAAAGAAATTCATGTTAATTCAAACTTTTTATACATGTTAGAATTCTAATATAACTGTTGATTTTCTAATGCATAACTATAAGTTTTTTCATGAAAAATACTAATACGGCACAATATATGATCTTTTTACTTCTTCCATGTTTAGGATTACATGAATCGATGTTTACGTGTCTATACTGTACTTTACGCATGATACATTATACAAAAACCTTTTTTCTAGCATTTTGAGTTCATATAATTGCACCAAAAGACCTACGTATTTTGTGCTTAGCTATTTTTTTTAATATATTCACGATATTTAAACTTGGCTAGTATTATGATTGGCATAATGTCAACTTTTTTCTTTTCATTTTATGTATCTTATTATTATAAAAAATCAAAAATAAGTAGTTTCGGTTTTTAAAACTCAATTAAACAAGAAAGCTTTTAGTTTAAGTATATCTTCTAAAAAGACGTTATTTTTTAGCAGAGAATTATGGTTTCACGATAACACACATAAGACAGCATGTGATCGTATAAGTCTGCTTCTTTCGTTCTCACTAGAATCACTATTCATTTTAAAGATTAATATAGTTTTCAAAACTTATCAACGATTTAAATAAAAAGTATGAACACCTTACTGTATTTTATCGGAGATCATCTGTATTCTTATGATCGTCAAAATTTTCATCGTTTTTTCTAAGAATTCTTTCTTAAATTAAATTTATTAGCCTTAACTTGCCTATAATACATTCAGAAAAGACTCGCAAAAGCAATAAAAAAGCGGATTAGAATGTTTTTTTATACATGGTTTTCTATCTTAAATTACGAATTTAAGCTTTATTATTAATATCTCGTGTATAGCTTTATTTATATACATTCGGTTATTCTAGCATGTTTTTCTATTTGAATAGAATAATGAATGACCATATGCTATATGTCAGGCATTATTTTTTTAATTGATTGCATAAATTTGTTGTATTTTTAAGTAATTTATTTGTATGTCAGATTAAAACGGGATGTTCTGATATATTTGGCATAAAAAAATGTTATCATAGTCATTTGAAAAACACTATAGTGGCTATTCTAACTTGTACAACGTTTAATAATTTTTTGTAAGTCTCTATTCTTTCCATATATATGTTCTTATTTGTTAAAATTTTAACAAAGATTTTTTGCATATGATTTTCTCAGAATGTATATATCTTTTAATGAAATCCAAATTTGTTGTAATAACTACTTCAGATCATAAATTTACAGCTATGGATATTCGAATTTTTGTTGCTTTATCAGAATCTACCACAAAAATTACGATATTATATTCATTATCATGTACGAGTTTTTCAGAGGATTTAGATGATGAAAGTTTATGTCTTAAATATTAAAACGATAGAAATATTTAGTATATTGTTGTCTGGGATATAAATGAATCAAAATATAGACACTTTTTTATGTCTTATATTTGAGATAAATTTTTATTATGTGTAACTTTAAAATTATTATAACAAGTTTTTAGATTTAATTTGGACCCTTAAATGTTTGAATATACAATAAAACACATAATTGCATAATTATCTAATGAACTACATCTGTGCTAGTAAAAAGCAAATTGATTTTGATTATATATATTTTAAATAATTACATAGCTCTATTTCGTATTTTCTTACGAATTTAGTAGTCAGTTATAGGGAGTCATAATTTTTGGCTTAAAATATGCCCGTTTAAACAATATATGAGAAATACACGTTTTTTTTTGCGTTTTAAACATTATTTAGCTCTATTTTGACTTGAGAAGAATAAGAAATCACGATTATGTACAATGATTTTTTTCAAAAATATAATTTGTTTACTTTATAATCTTAAATTCATAAAGAACCTACGACAAATTGATTTTAAACATAAATAGCATAGGGATGTATTATAAAAAATTTATAACTTTAAAAATAGAATTTACAACTATATTAAATACAATATAATTTGGTTACCGTGGCTGTAATATTATGAATTTCACTAAATCCTCTGATAGAAAACTTTACTTTCTTGTATTATACAACTAATATAAATTAAATTTCTTTTCTATAGTTCTAATTTAACAATATATTTTATTCCAAGGAATCCAAGTTTGCAGCACTTATATTAAAGCATATTTCTAGCGTATTAGATGAAGATATGAAAATAAAATATCACAAAAATTTTACAATATATAATTATAAGCATATTCGCAGACCCCATCGTGTCTATTATGTTTGCTTGTAATTTATTTATGCCAAACATAAAAAAAAATTGATTATTTAAAAACGCATATTCAATTTCATTTTATAATGTATGTTTTAATATATATCTTAACCACAGTTTTTCTGTTTATACATTTTCTTCACTTAAATTTTTAACAAATTTTGAATTAAGTGAAATCGAACTTTCAAAATAATGAAATTATATATTAAACATAAGTATATATTATAAGAAGAAGAAAAAACCCATAATAAGATTATTCGGTTATAAAAATGATAGATACAAACACAATTTACAAATATATTACGAACGCAATAGACATATTTGAAGATCCGGAAGAATTTAAATAAGCAGACTTATTATTTACTGGATAGATATATAACATGAACACAATAAAAGAAAATTTTACCTAATAGTATCCATAAAATCCATCATTATTTATCCATATGATACCATGCAAAAGGTTTTAAATTCAAATTTATTTTACTATTTTAGATCAATGGATGCTTCGTCATAGGGTATTTAGCATCCAATTAAAAACAGTTTTAAATATGAAGTCTAAAAAACTAATATATGTTGTGTAAAAACGTGTTCTTTACACTTTATAAGCAAAATTTAAGGGTTTTATCTAAAAAACTTGCAGCAGTCAGCTATAATTTGCCCGAAAAAATACAGTTTTGTAGATTAAAAAAAATTGAATTTATAAAAGTTATATTTTTTGATTAATCCACTTGAGTTTATGTTATAATGAATGGGTGATCTGGTGTTTTCCCGAAAATACACAGTTGTAATCTTATAAAATTCTATTTTAATTACAGAATCAAGATTCAATATTACACGACTACAAAATATTTTATGAATTCCTTATTCAGCTTAAATTCAAATAAATAAAGTATTAAGTCGTTGAATACAATACTAGTATGTTTCACTGAGCCAATTTAGAAATATTAAAGTTGGTTTACCTATTATACTATAAATAGTACGTATTTAACAGAAATTCATCTAAATTTTGAAGACTGTCTTTTTGTAAGATTAATTAGAGCTATTAATATAAGGATTTATAACTTAAAAATAATATTATGTTTGATATAAATTTTCTATATTTTTTTTTGAAATAATACCAAGCAAAAACCCATAAACTATGGTTGATTATCACTAGAATATGAAATTTTAAGATACAAAATCCAGTAAAAACTATTTTTCAATCTAATTCAGTTTATAATATATAACAGAAAATAAAAGTTGAACCAAGAAAAATAAAGATATATTTTTCAAGATAAAAAGTTATAAAGATATATGATTTAGTGGTAAAGGAATAAATCATAAATACCTTACAAGTAAAATAAAAATAAAAAAAATTAGTGTTAAATATCAGGTATAATATACAATAAGTGCAAAAGACTTCTATCAAGGATAAATTTATATATTAGCTATTAATGATTGTTGCATAACAGCTTAAATTTTATATAAGATTGTGTTGATTTAAGAATACTAATACATCATTGAATCATCATATAAGAGAAAATCAATTTCGTTATGTATATAATATTTATTTGTTCATATCAAAACGCAGATGTTCTTTTACTAACAAGAAAACATAATATGGGGTTTTTTAATTGAATTCAGAGATCTAAAACATTTTATATTCACATTATCACATTCTAAAAGTATAACTAAAATTTATGACAAAGAAGAAAGGTATTTTTCTTGTTAACAGAATAAAAAGATTTTTTAGCTGATCTACATTGTATATTAGTTGTTTGATTCCCTTAACCTACAGATATAATTCTTTTTATTTTTGTTTCTACAAGAGATTTATTGTTTATGTACTGTATTAATTTGTATATTATAAATCAAGTTAGAGAATTTTTGTTAACTTTGGTATTCAAGATACTAAAAAATACTGATATCTTGTTGCTTATTTTTTATTAAAATTTATGCAAAATCCGTTAAATAAATAAAATAAAATATATTTGTGAATTATAACATAAAAAGGGGGAGAATATGCAAGTTTACATACAATATACACCTGAAACCAGTTTATCTTCTATAATATAAACTAGGTGTGTTGAATTTAAGAAATTATTCGTATAATTATATGTTTTTAGGCTTTAACATAAATTTAATACTTTTTTGAAAGTCAAATTATAACACTATATTATATCCAACAAGGAGATATTACACAGTTTATACTTTCTAAAAATGATATTAATATGATTTGTGAATTTATGCTTTCTAAAAATGATATTTACACAATTTATACTTTCTAAAAATGATATTAATATGATTTGTGAATTTATGCTTTCTAAATATGATATTTACACAATTTATACTTTCTAAAAATGATATTAATATGATTTGTGAATTTATGCTTTCTAAAAATGATATTTACACAATTTATACTTTCTAAAAATGATATTAATATGATTTGTGAATTTATGCTTTCTAAAAATGATATTTACACAATTTATACTTTCTAAAAATGATATTAATATGATTTGTGAATTTATGCTTTCTAAATATGATATTTACACAATTTATACTTTCTAAAAATGATATTAATATGATTTGTGAATTTATGCTTTCTAAAAATGATATTTACACAATTTATGCTTTCTAAAAATGATATTTACACAATTTATACTTTCTAAAAATGATATTAATATGATTTATGAATTTATGCTTTCTAAATATGATATTTACACAATTTATACTTTCTAAAAATGATATTTACACAGTTTATAAAAAAAATACTTGCTAAATATGATATTTACACAATTTATAACTTTATACTTTCTAAATATGATATTAATAGTTTATGTGAATTTATACTTTCTAAATATTATATTGATAGTATTCGTGAATTTATAACCGAATAAAACATCATTTTCTAAGTTATATTAACTAAATATTGTATTAAACCGCTTTTTATTTTATCCTATTGATATTTATTTACTTATTTGGTTTTTTATATGATAACACATATGTAGTCATCAGTATTTGAGCCCCTTTATTACATTTTAATAGTCTATATCAATCAACACATGATATTATCTTATTAGCGTTGTTTTTTTGGCATTATTTTTTTAATTGAATATTTATTTTTAAGCTAGGTTTAAACTTCATCGTGGGTTTTGTATTACTTATTGCCTTCTTCAAGGGTACTTTTATTGTCATCCCCTCCGCTCTTGTTGTTTTTTCTTTTTTTATACCGAATCCCGCCTCTTTTATATCCTCTTTCGTGTTGTTTTACCGAGTCTTTAATAACAGGATTTATTTTGTATTCGAAGTCGAACAAATCTTTTGAATAAACAACAGACACATAGTCGTATGGGTTATTTACTAGAGCACATGCGTGAACACATGGAATCAGCATAGTTTGGAATCTTCCACATGTGCATTTCATGTTTCTGAGATCGACAGTGAATTCAGAGTGGTCGTCTTCACTTACTACAGTAAAAATAGATTCGCTATTTTCGTCAGATATTTTGTGGCCGAGAATGGCGTCACTTTTGATTTTAATGTTAATTTTGTTATTTTTGCATTCGATGATTTCTTGTGGTCTTATAGTGTTTCTTGAGCCCTTTTCTGTGTCTTTTTTTATGGCGAATCCTTCCCCAATTTTTTTATTTTTTTCGATAATTGATCTTACCTTATAAGAGAAATCGTATCTTTGTATTGTATTTTCGTTTTTTGGGGGTATACTGGTTTTTAGTAAGGATGATATTGAGTTGAATGCTTCTAGAAATGGAAATGCATAACAGGCTACGTTTATATACTCGATATCGCATTCAAAAGCGTTTTGGAGGTTGAAGAGATTATAAGGGTTTATGAATCTTTCTTCCTTCAAGGGGTATATATTTTTTATAATATCCAATATTCTGTCGTATGTTTCGATGTCAAGTATGCTTGCTTCGTTTATTGGTTTAGAGATATTATTGTTCTTTTCTGTTGAAACCATATAGTTAGTTTTTATGTTGTAATTATGATGCATGTTTTCGATGGTGTTATTTAAATGTGAGCTAATTAATGTTTCATGGATAGATTCACTGTTTCCAGAAAAGTTGCATAGTCTGCTTTTTATTTCTTCTATTGATAACTCTACGTTATTTCTATCAAAGTCGATTTCGTTAAGTTTTAGGTCTTGAGGGTGAGAAAAACATTCCTTTTCGACCTCTTCCCTATTATTATTTGCATTAAACATAATGTTATCTTGGTGATCTTTTACAATTTCATCATTATTAGTGTTGTATGATGAAAAGGTGTTTCCATCAACGTGGTCATATTTAATCAATTTTTGATCGTTGGATGAATTGTATATAGAAAGTTCGGATTCTGTTGCCGGAATTAAGTCCACTTTTTTTTTAAAATTTTCCACTTCTCTTTTAATCAAACCATTGCAGATTCCATATAATTTCTCGACTAAAAATCGTGATTTTTCTGCCCTATAAAATTCTCTTAATATATCACGTGTTTTTACGACATAGGCCATTTTATAGACTTCATTTTCAATCATTTTTTCGAGAACATCAAATAAATCTTTATTGAATTCAGTAATAATATAGAAATATTTTAGGTCTATGAAAGATAGAAACAAGTTCATGCAATCATATAAATTATAAATTCCAGGTTTTTCTTTCTTTGTGCTTTCTTGATTTCCATCTTGGTTTTTCGAATTTGAGTCATCTTTTGGCAGATCAATGTTTGTATCTTCTAATTTCCTTTTCTGTTTGTGGTCCGAATCTTCTTTACACATATCTTGTGTTTCTTTTAGTTGATCAATAGTGGCATCTTTAGATCCGAGTTGCTGTTTATGATTCAAATCTTCTTTACAGATATCTCGTGTTTCTTTTAGTTGATCAATATCCGCATCATCAAATTTAATTTTCAATTTATTGTCTAATTCCTCTTTATTGATGTCTTTTAGTTCATGTGATTGATCAGTTAAATTACCATTTGTGTTATTATTCGAGTTTTCTTTGCTAATATCTTGTTTTTCTTTTTGTTGTTTTTTCTTTGTAGAATTTTCAGTTGTTTTATTATTTTTAATTTCTTCTTCAGGTAAATTTAGAACAACTTCTTTCTTTTTTCTTCCAGGTTTCTTCTTAACGACAGTTACAGGTGTAGCAGGTATGGCATCTTGCACAACCTTTTCTCTTTTTTTATACGTTCCCCGTGGATTTTTAGCTTTGGGTTTTTCGATATCTTTTATTTCCGCATCTTTACTTTTCTTACCAACTTTATAAGTTCTCTTTTCATTCTTTTTGGGCATCTCTTTTTGTGGTATGACTTCTTCAGCCTCATCCACTTTACAAGACAGGAAGCTATAAACAATAGGATAATCGTTGGGATCATATACGATTCCGTAAATAACAAATCCTTCATACGTATCTACTACCTTTATTTCCAATATATTTCGCACTATATCTTTAAGATCGTTAAATTGTATATAAACATGGTTTTTGCTGTGATCCAAAGTTAAATTGTCTGTGTTATTTAACCTTTTGAATTCCGTTGTAAAATTTTCAGTGACATCTTTTGAGAGAGTTGTTAAATCTATTACATCGTTTTCTTCTGGTATTTTGTTGAAGTATATGTTTTCGTTTTTTAGAGATGTTTTTAAAGATAAACTTTCTTCGTTGATATCGTTTGATGGATTTTCTGGGTCGTTTATATACTTTTCGACAGAGTCTAGAATATTCGAATTGTTTGCATTTATAGTTTCTTTATATCCGTTTAGAATATTCGATTTATGCGCATTTATAGTTTCTTTGTCAATAACATTTGAATTTATAGTTTTATGCGCATCTATATTTTCTTTGTCTAGAACGTTTCCGTCTTTATAAGAATTATTATCATTTTCTTCACCATCCATATAAGATCTATGATTACTTTCTAAACCATCTAAAGAAAGTTTATTCTGTTTTTCAGCATCAACAATACAAGTTTTATTTTTTTCTGGAATATTCTCATCCACATCTTCCGAATCTAATTGAAACCTAACGCCACGCTTAATCTTTTTAGTAATATGTAAATTTACAGCATTTCCATCTATCATATTATTATTTTCATGTATACTTTTAGTATCTCTTTCATTAACCTTCAAAACACTGTCCTGATGTACACCAGTATTATTACCGTTATTAACACCATCCTTTAAAATAACATTATTCTCTTGTACATTATTACTATGAAAGGAAACGCAATTATTATCATTATAATTCATATCCGTCAAATAGTTATTGTTTAATGGAGAAAGAGAAGTATAAGTATAAAAAACACTTTCATAACATACTTTAACACCCCTCTCCTCCAAAATTTTTACCATCCACCCAACCCTAGGAACAACGCACCGATCAAAAAGAATCCCAGATGAATCCCAATTTTTTTTGATGCCCTTCAAAACATCAACAATAGCACCTTTCAAATAAAAATCAACCCCCACTTCATGAACCGTCATTGGACACTTATGCTGAACTTTAATTTTTTTTAATACCCATACAGAATCTTTTTTCCGTAATATAGCATGATATTGGGCATCACACAAAAATGCACTACGGCCTATACAATAATAGGTCAACATTTTTGTTTTGATGTGGGGCCCTGAAAATTTGTGGGGATAGGTTGCCATGTGCGTTTCAATAGCATGTTTTAATGATGTAATATCGGGAAATGTATCGTTTACGGATAGTATTGTCATCCTCCTTAATGGTATGCCGAGGGGTCTTTTAAATCTCCCTTCCCCTTTGCAAATACGGAACAAAGGAGAACCAAAAATAATTATACCATAGCATTAATTCTAGTAATAGAAAATACATTAAAATACTAAACAAAGGAGAAATACGGATATTATATCATTAAAAATTTTTTAAATAGAAAAAAAGGAGAAATAAAAATTATTATACCATAGCATTAATTATTGTAATTAATTATTATAATAAGAATTCAAAAGTATAATTATAGTAATAAAAATAATTTAATATACTAAACAAAGGCGAACTTTAAATTAATATCATCAAAAATATTTTATATATAGAAAAAAAAGAAGAAATAAAAATTATTTTATATAGCATTAGTCATTATAATAAGAATATTAAGGTATAAATTATAGTAATAAAAATATAAAACGTATAAAATATAATTATAGTAAGAAAAGAATTTTTAAGCTCAAACAAGGTTGTTGTTTCGATCATTTAATCCAATTTGTACGATCTTTGTGAACATAAGGGAAATATATGTGACTATTCCAAATATGGCTTCATAATTTTATATAAAAAAAATATTTGGGGTGTATCTTTTAACATCAAGGAACATTACAATTAAAAAATTAATGCTTCTGATATTTTAATTTTTTAATTTGCATTTAAATATTTATGTATGTCTTTTGATAGATCTATTATATACCATTCTTATTATATTTATATAAAATAGAAATAAAGTATCTTCTATTTAAAATTTTAAATCTCGTGTCAGATAACCCAAAATATTATATAAAATATGATTATCAGAAGAAAATAAAGATTTCTGCCTAAAAATCATAGGCCCCTAAGTCCATTTCGTTTTTGCCTTTTTTTCCTAATCAATTCAGTTTTAAAAAAAATAATTTCATAAATAATAATTAAAAAAACATACATTAAACAAATAATTCTTATAAAAGAATTAAAAATACCCGTGAGCACCGTGTTTATTGGTAAAATAATAAAATATCACGATTAATTTTTTTCCAATATTATCTACCATAACAAATGCTTCAATCGTTTTCAAGACATAACCTTATTTCCTTTTATTTAATATAAATCGAGTTGAAAAAATAGAATAAGTTTGAATGCAAAAGTTACCTAAAGTATATTAAATATAATAATGAATTCGAATTTTAAAAATTAACAGATCGAACCAAAAAATTTAGAATAAAAATTATAAATCCATGACAAACGACCCCTATATTTATTACTGATTAAAAAATATCGATTATTGATTGAAAATAACTTGTACTGTTGTGTTGTTATAAAATTACACAATTTTAATCTAAAAACGAATTTATATCTTGCATCCATACTAGACACGTTTTATTATATCTTAATCTATTTATTTAAAAATTATGATGTTTGGATCTTTACATTGCATTCATATCAGACCATTTTATTACATCTTAATCTATTTATTTAAAAATTATGATGTTTGGATCTTTACATTGCATTCATATCAGACCATTTTATTATATCTTAATCTATTTATTTAAAAATTATGATGTTTGGATCTTTAAATTAAATCGATCATTCTTATATTAGAAGTCATATTTTAATATAATATCTTTTGATGAGCATTAAGATATTTAAATATAAAAAAGCGAGATATCTATATACATTGTCCTTTACTATAATAGTTTTTTTCTACATTTTGGAATTTTAATATCAATATTCTACAAAATTAAGGAATATATTATGTTTTTATAAAAAAAACCCCTTTTCCAAATTTTAGTAATAAAACACCATATTATAGATTTATTTTTTTAAAAATAAGCTGTTAAATAAAATATTATACCAGTATCGGCAATCTAAACAAGCCCAACACAAAAAAAAGGATAAAAGTCCGTTAAAAACACCTTTATATAAAGTGCCAAATACAATTTCAGAGTTTCTAAAATAATAATATTCAAGAAAGACAACTAATGCTGAATTTTAGTTCAAAAAATTATCAGATTGAAGATTAAACTACAACGTATATCAAAATAAATGTTATTTAATTTGTTTAGATTTCATAAAATTGAGTTCGGAATATTTAACAATTACATATCATATAGTTGGTAAGTTACCTTAAAAAAATACATAGTTTTTTTGTTTTTAAAGGCAATTAATCTATATTATAGTATAAAATTCATATTCACAAAATATTACAATTAAATATGCGACGAAGATTAATGTTTTATGCAAAAAAGTGATTTTTTTTAGATACCTGATCACTCAAAATTTATGTTTATTTTATAAAAAGAATATTTGGTCACAAAAAAAGCGAATAAAAACATAGAAATACATAATTAAGACATATAAACTACAATATATTCACATTTTAATAAAAAAACTGGAAATATATTAAATCAACTACATATCATCTGCAATAAAGTAAAAAGGTTTTAATTTTACATAAAAGAACTATTTCCTTCAAGATTTATACTAATTTTGCAAAATAAATAGATGTAATCACAAAAAAACTAATAAAAACATGTGATATCTGAATTATAAACATCAAAATTATTGTATAATTCCAAAAAAAATAAGATTAAATCATGATTAAAGCAGATGAAAACAGGTAATATAATGAATTAAAGTAGAATTTTGCTTATAACTTATATCTTTTTTTATAATAATCAAATTTTATCACAAATAAAGTAAAAAAAAATGTGTCAAAATATTAGAATAAACAACTATTCACTTTAAGTATCATATTCATTTGGTTATAAGATCATTATAACATGATAAATTAACAAAAATAAATCAAAAAAATCTTTTTTATATAAATATAAATTTGACAGCAATATATAGCAGATATATTTCCTAAAATTAAATATAGAAACACACAAAAATAGCAAGTTTTTGATTTTTTATTTACTTTTTTTACGTATAAAAACAATTTAAGTGCTTTTTATATAATATTGGTTTATTTGGACGTAAAATACCAATAAAATAATAAAACATCATCTGTATTCTCGTTCTACAAAAATATTTACTAATGTATATTCTAATTTTAATCATATATAAAAAATAAATAAACTAATAACGGTAAATTTCTCAACGAATCTTCTGCTAATATAAATACATAAAATCATTTGTAAATTATTTAGAGCCATTTATCAAATTTAGTGCGCAGGAAAAATGTTCAGGGAACATAATTTCGCATCCCAATCACACATTAAATACACAAAAAAGTATTATATCATGAAATTAAAAAATATAGTGAAGAATCTGTATCACGAAATCTTTATTATGAGTTTTAAATTTATATATAAGGCTATTTGTTTTTTTTTTGTATAAAAATTTATAAAAGCATAGAAAGATAAAAATTGCCTTTTCGATCGTAGATTTACCATTTATATGTGGAACTTCCAAAAAAATAATTTTGAATTTTTCAGCACTACCCATACAAAATGTCTATATTAGAAAACATGAAGGAAGCTAGTAATTTGAAAAATGCACACCACTTATTCCACAAAGAAATAATTTCAAATCTAGAATCAAGAATAGATATCAAAGAATCAATAGATGCATATCTTTTAATATACAAATTCACTTCTAAGAAATCTAATTTGCTATTTATTGATAAACTAAAGCATTTGTCAATAATTAAAGAAAATTACCGCAGTGTTATAGTAAAAGCCTGGAGTGAAATTATATGCAATTTCAAGGATGAAGAAATGATAGACGCTTTCGTAGATTTCTTCTATTTTTTGAACTGTGATCATTTTTTTATGGAAGAGATAATTAGACTGCATGAAACGTTCGGTGTTTATTATTTCAAATATTTAAAGGAATTTATGAAAATTGATGGCTTGTGTGGGGTTAATCGTAAATTGATGAAAGTTTTTGAAGACGAAACTTCGAATTTACAATGAAACTCGTTACTAATACACTGCAAATTATTATATTATACATTTGAATCGTATTTTAAACTATGTAATAATACAAGATCAAACAAATTTATAAATTGAAAATTAAAAAAGATATTTTCCAAATTGTATACTTTTGTGCCCCTTTTTATATTAAGGAGTATGAAGTGCCAACTGACGTATAAGCATACACACAAACAATAGGATTGAGGAATGCACTTGAACTAAAGTCTTGAGAGAAGAAGATTGTAAAGATGATGTGATGGAAAGAAGGATCAGACAAATCTGTTCTATAAGCGATCTAAAATATAGCTTGCACAACTATAAAAAGCTAAAAATCAAATTAACCCATGAATAAAAATCTCTTGTTACAAAGCCCCTTTTTGAATTTTTAGTTAGCTGCTTATGCTTAAAAATTAAAGGTTTTCCAAATAAACGCAGTATAATTAAATCAGTGAAAGAAACACACACTTATATTTAAAAGGTTTTCAACTTTTTTTTTGTATTCTAAAACATTGTACAAAAAATTAAAAATAATACATAAATGTACTATACCTTACCATAAGAGCAGCTGCAAAACAAAAATAACAAATTTTGTTCTCTTATTATTATTCCGATAATCTTTGATCCCATATCATCACTCTGATTATTTTCGCAAATTATTTATCAAATTCATAGAACAAAATTAATTAAGTAAAAAGCCAAATTAAAAAAATTTGTTAATAAATTTTAGGTAAGATAAAAAAAATATTTTCAAGATTATTATTAAAATATAAAAATGATTGTCGTGTTTTATATTAGTAGTTATATTTTTAATTTCTTTTTAAAAGGTATTATTAAAATATAAAAATGATTATCGTGTTTTATATTAGTAGTTTTAATTTGTATTTCCTTTTCCGAGGTATTAATAAAACCGATTTTTCATGATTTTTAAACCAAAACCCGTTATTATAGCCTTATTCAATTCATTAATTGACATAAATAAACAAAGAAAAAGATTCAAACAACCTACTTTATTGCTGAAGAATTAAAATAGAAGAAGGCCCCGTTCATCATCAAAAAAAGCTCTAATTAATAGGAAAGCGACATATGTTCATATATAAGGCCATAAATACCTTTATTTTTTTCGTCTGAGCTACAAAATAATTTTTACACTGATAAATATATAGTTTATATCACGCAGATTTGAATTTTTTGTACTATAGCAATTGCATTGGAATTATTATTTTTATCGAATTACAAAAATAAACCTTTTAGAATTAAAATAGTCAAAACCATATATTTTTTGCCATTTAATTTCGATTCTCTGATATTTGTAGTTATATTCATTCAAAGCCAAAAAAATATTGGCATAAATTTATAATGAAACAAAAATAAATTTTTTTAACACGAATTATCTCTTTAAACATATGTCTATAAGTTATAAAATAGAAAAATTTTATATATTGATTGAAAGGTGGTATGGTTGAGTGGTTTACAAGTCGGACCCCCGTGAGGGGTTCCACTTCCACCCACAGCACTAATTTTCAAACGAATTTACTCTAAAGAAAAATACCCAAGGGGGCGGCCAGTGAACAATAAAAGATAAACAATAAAGCATTGAAAAGCCATGAGAAATAAGAGGTGGCTGTATAAGCCGTTGAACTGTGCCTCTAGTATGGAAAAAGATCCCACACTGTTCAGCAAGGCTATGAGTAAGTGTAGAGTATGGTTGCAACTTGTATACCTTTACGATTAACACTAGACAGAATCTAATTCCCTCCCCATAATGACTGCCGCCTATGAGAAAAGGTTTAATCCACGGTGATTACCGGTGACAAGAAGTTCTGGGTGAGTTCTACAGAGAGATGCAGCAGTTAAGCAATGGTTCCTATTAATATAAAACGAATTTCAGAAAAGTAATAGAAGTAAAACTTAAATAAAGTAAATTGGATTATAATTTTTTGAATTGATAGATACACAA
The DNA here is from genome assembly GCF_057557595.1 of Rhyacophila brunnea. Taxonomy (NCBI): domain Eukaryota; kingdom Metazoa; phylum Arthropoda; class Insecta; order Trichoptera; family Rhyacophilidae; genus Rhyacophila; species Rhyacophila brunnea. The sequence continues at coordinate 2,794,562 of NW_028233078.1, read as the reverse complement.
AACAGGAACTCTATTAGTTCACTCTATTTATTGATTTATATGCGCCTTTGCTTTTCTCGTACAGGGTTCATATACGTTATGTTAAAAGCAAAATTTTGATATCTTAAATACTTTAGAAAAGCGATAAGTTTTAAAATTATTCATCTTTTCTGATTCTTTAATTCATTCTCATCAATAATATAACCCTGATTCCCACAAACGAATTTTTTTAGGTATAAATTTATGTGCAGTAAAATCATTTTAAAACACTTACACTGACCCTAGATAAAAATGAAATTGATTTTTTTGGGGAAAAAACATTTAATTTAATCCACAAAAAGAATCATTTGGTATAAATATAACTATTTCCTAGATTTTAGTAATTTTTATCCCCACTATCTAAATTTTAACTAAATTTAAAACTTTCATTGACATGAAAGTGTGTGGAGGTTACATAGATAATCATATTATAGTGCCTAATGATTCTTTTATATGATAATTAACTTGTTATTTCTAGATTTTTTTGTCAAATGCACAAATATACCCAATCAGAAATACATTGTCTCGGTATATTCTAGGCGTTAATTCGGGATGCATCTTATAAAATATAGGATAAACGGTGTAACTGGAACTATTTATTGATGATTTTATTGCTATTTTACATAAATAATTCTGTATATTATATGTGTTTTGAGATTCTATAAATTAAAAATACATTCATAGAATCGATTTTCCTTCTTGTATTCGCCACCAGCATTGTTTTTTTATTCATAAAGCTAAATTCATGGTGATAAAATAATATTCAATAATTTCTCTAGACATAATAATTTTATGTTTATATATACTATTAAAACCATAGAAATAGAATATCATTTTTATTTCTGACCATCATCATAGGTTTATCGAGTATATATCTGATGCGAAACCTCTCTAAGTGTGGCTTGATTTAACATTCCGCAAAAAATTATTGTTCTATTAGCTATGATAAACGAATATTTCATTTATTCGCCGTTTAATTTTAATCTGTGCGTTTTTTTTGTTATATTTTAAAACTATTGTTTTGTCTAATTTTTGTTGATTTTACTTCTATTTTCTAAAAAAACGCATTGTTTGAATTGTAATCAAAGAAAATTTAAAATCTTTGGTGATTTGTGTCTCAAAATGCAAAATAATTCAAGTCACTAAATTCAAATTAAAAAAAAAAACAAAAAATTTAATTCTATAAAATAAGAAAGGAGCATATATTCGGTGATATTTTTGCAATACTTTCGGAAATAAAATTCTAAGCATTTTAAATAATATCCATTTTTTTACGCTTAAATTGTACTATTTGTATTTTTTAGCATTTAATAAACGTTTCGGTGAATTGTTTTTGTGACATAAGATATTAAAATAAATATTACAATATTATCAATGAAATTTAAAAGTGAATGGAATAAACAAATGGATTCATAATAGTAATTCAAGCAGTAAATATGTTTTTATTATAACGTGAAAAATAATTTTATTTTCGTGATATAATAGATATTGAATGATATTTTGCATAATATTGGTTAAAAAGCCAGGTGTTTTGCTTTTTTAAAATTTATAATATATAAATTTGTTTGAAAAAAGATAGATAATTAACTATCCGCCACTTTTAAATGTATTATATAATCATAATACATTTTTTCTATGAGTTTTGCGTTAGTTTCATTTTCATTATAACAAATAGCACATCGAGTTTCGAAAAATATATCAATAATCTTGTTATGTTCTTTTTCAATTTCATTTAAAAGAAGAAAACAGATATTCTCATACATGCTTTTTATAGAAAAAAGCTCATTCTTTACATCCAATTGTTCTTTTGAATTAATTTTTTGGTTTTTCGATAATTTTTTAATGGTTTCCCATGGGGTAAACTGTGTCCACCAATACAGGACTAGTAGCATTCTGTAGGCTTTTCTTTCACCTATAATATTGAAATTCAAAACTTCTAGAATATATGTGTCTATATTAACCTTTATGTTTTTGCCCAGTCCCAAATCTTGCTTTTTAGGATTAAAAATACACATTAAATCATTTTCATTACCATGAAAAACGATTCTCGTGATGAATTTAAATAATCGCATGCTAAATGATTTTTCGCAAAAGCTTTCGCTATTAATATAAATATCCAAACAGATTCGTATTATTTTTAGATATAAAGCGCTGGTGCTTTTGCAGAAAACTGATGAATATATTACCAATTTATAAAATGTAAAATGTGCGGCAAAAGTATAAATCTGTAATATATGCCAATTTTCCTTCTCACCAGATTTAAATAATATTATATAACTATCCTTTATATAGTTGAATATTGCTAGATAAATATAAAAGGATATGAAAACCTTTAAATTTTTAAAATTATAACAATCCACTGTAAACATTGATCTAAAAAAATGAATAAATGGAAAGGCTTCATCTATATAACGATAGTGGTCAAAAATATTTATAATTGAATCCAATAATTGCTTCTCTGGAATTATAAGGGGTTTGTATGAAGAAATTCTGCTAATAATATCATCTGTTTTCGTTTGTATAATATTCAAGATGTCGCACGGTTTGATTCTTATATCATTCAGCATTGAGTCCAGAATATCTTTAAGATCTATAGTTACGTTACAATCGCTTAAAATTCCTTCTTCTATCTCAACATTGCATTCATTGTATTCAAGCTTGAATTCCTTGAATCCCACTGTAGCCAAACTTAGATCTGAATCATTTTCGTAAATTGAACAATTCATTTTATTTGATATTTCCCATCTTCTTTCACCAAACTCAATATTCAGAAGCAAATTGTTTGATTCCTTTTGAATTTTAAGTTTTACATAAGATATCTGCCTTTCTTCATTAGATTCATTCGTGTTACTAACCTTTCCATCCACATAAAAAGTTACCTTTTGACTTTTATTTTTTGTGGGATTCGAAATCCTTAAAGTTGCGGGTGTACTGTTAGACTCAATAACATATAAATCTTTTTTTTCAGTGCATACTTCTGAATTTAAACAATTATATGATCTTTTTCCCAAATGCTTTTCTACCTTTCCCACATTATTTATATCAAGACTAGAATTTATTATGCCTCCTGTTTTTTTTCTATTCGTTGTGTTTCTTATAGCACATTCTTCTCCAGTATCACGGATTGTGCAATTATTTGTAGTAGATTTTAAAGAATCTAAGCTTTCTATACTTTTTGATCTTGTTATTATAGAGAGGGATTTATGCACATATTCTTTTTTATCATCCCCAGTGCAATTATTATTTGATTTTGTCACTTCTTTTTTACAGGATGTCGTCCGTTCTTCATGTGAAATCACAACAAACAATTCTGTTTCGTTTTCTATCACCGCATTTTCATTATCTAAGTGGATCAAAGTATTTTTTTTGCATAATTTGTTGGTCAATAGAACACTGGTTTCCACTGCCATGATGAATATAGTAAGCAGCATTAATGTTTTTCTATATTTACCTTTGGTTTACTTGCAGAATTCTACGTTAGATGAGGGTATAATTTAATCATTTAACATATTTTTTTCAATAAATACAAATCTATTTACCGAAAGGAAAATAATATCGTAAGAAAATAAAAAGGAGATATAATAGATTTTTCTACGACAATAGGATTTCTAATATAAAATATAATATGAATTACTTTCTAATATTATCACAATCATAAACATTAATTAAAAATATTTCCGGGAATCGTTATTTATACTTTTTATAAATAAACGGATTTTTAAGAGAAGTCTTAAATAGAGTAGATTTCCTATAAAGATTTATTAGAGCGACAAGATAATAATAGTTTAAAATTGCACAAAGACATATAAATAAATTCAAAGTGCAGTTTTTTGTTGGAAATTTTAATTGTATTCTCGAATGGGTATTACATCATGCCGCATCACGCAAAGAAACCGTTAAACTACAAACAATACCATGCAAAGTGTAAAAATTAGTATGAAATTGTATCATAAAAACCAAGTAAAATCAAGATATACAATTCTCGTTATATTAAGAAATAAATAAAATAGATTTAGCCATGGAATGTGAGTTTGAACAAAGTAGATCATTAATGGCGAGCTTATGTGTTCTAATTTATGTTTTTCTAATTAACAACATCTTTTATGATATACTATCTAAAATCAAACAAAATATACTTCAAAAAAATCACTGAAAGAATTTTTATGTCGATCAATAATTATCATATGAAATTGTCAATTTAAAAACTTATCTAGCAAAAATACAAAAAGTAAAATTCAAACCACAACCACCAAAAAATCTTATCTTTCCGAAATTATTCAAGATGCAATGGTCATTAAAAAGAGCCAATTAAATCTATAGATATAGAAGTTCGCATATTTTTAAAGATAGCTTGTCGGTTAATGCGTTATAAATTATACTCGCTGATATCAAGTGATAGAGCTTGAGAGTTTCAATACATAATTGGCAAAACTCATATATTAATGTGGCAATATAAATTTATAAATAAATTATATTTAAATAGTATTTCTAAATTATTAGAGAAAAATTAGAAGTATGTAACTATTTAAAAAAGCTAATTAATAATTTTGATAACATCATGTCAAATTTTTAAAGTAATAATAAATATAAGGAACATCAAGATTATGTTAAAAGTACCCCGAATCGTCATTACGAAACTTTCATGTCTATTCTGTAATAAATTATAAAAATGAAACAAAAAAATTATTAAATATTTTAAAAATTGCACAATAGTACACAATTAAAATCTTTGTTGGGTAAAATCAACAGAAAAGCCCACCTGTGAATCATGATAAATTTCAACAAATAATTTTTAGTGAATTGAGCATTCTTAAAATAAATAGTATATCTTGATGCAGAATTTATGAAAAATTATGCGAATAGCATCATTACTAACTTTAGCTATAATTCTTATATAAATTTAGGCATTCACACAATCCACTGGTTTGAAAGAGTTTTTATAACATGTTTTAGCTCTTAAATGTATTTTTAATTTCAATAAATTCATCAAAAAAATAATGACTATATAAACAAAATTAAATATTAAAGATAACCATATTTGGTTCTTCATTAGCCTTTCAAAATCAAATTATGATCTAAATTGATTTTAAACTACAAACCATCGTACAGACATATGATAATATGAAAGAAAGATTATAATTTACAGATATAAACCGAGAAATTCGTGAAGCAAAATGTGTAATAAAATTGGACTCTGTAACCTATAAATAGTTTTTTATAATTTATGGATAGCGAAACGCGCCACCTTCTATTTACAGGGTCAATTACATATTTGGGCATATTTTAAAATATTCCAACTGCTAAGTACGAACCATTAGTTAAAATGATTGGAAAAATTTCTTTTATCTGAGCACAGATGCCATATGTTGTCGTATAAAAACATTTTAATACATTGAAAGAGGTTTAATATTTAATTTATTAAAACGGGATGGTAACACAACATCATACAAGGTACCAGAAAAACACGAAAGCACTTGCCAGATCAAGGCATATTTCAAACATCTGGATTGTGTAAAAAAATTTATTAATAAGTCTCGAAGTGAGAAGAGGTATTGAAGAAGAAATCGGAGGGGAGAAGATAGCCGAAAGTATAAATACTGAGTGAACACAAAAAATCAGACAAAGTTGTGCTCAAGAACAAAAAATAAAATTTTAATCAATAATTTAGCCCTATAAATAAATTAAATTATATTTATTAAAAGTTTGGATTAAATATCACACAATATGGCTTCTGTTGTATAGCATGTGTCAGAATAGACTAATTAAATTCTTGTATTGTCTAATCGCGAAAAACATAATAATCATGAAAAATCCGCGTAGAAAAGACTTAAAAGGAAGCAACGTCGTTCATATTAATAGATTATCTTATATGTTTAAAAGAAAACGAAGGTTTTCATAAAAGAGTCTTTCACAATCAACAGAATAACCTGATGTTGCCAGAATAATCAAAATTTTATAGAAACAATTATTGCGGCATGAATTGATTTAAAAATTACTACAAACAATTTTTTAAAAAATACCCAAGATATAATTAAAGAATTTGTTCCTGATTGCATTTTTTGTCATGATTTCAGTCAATAGAGAAAAAAAAAGCAATTTGTGTTTAAACTATACTACTTTTAGTGTGATTCTTGATCAATTTAACTATTAAGAAAGCATATAAAAGCTGCAAAAATATATATGTTTGGATACTTAAAATGATAGATGTTTATTCAAAATTTGCTTAGGTCTTTCCACCAATCACTAAAACAGGCTTCAAGGTGGCAAACAAATTGTGCACCACTTTTAAACAGGTCTACCTATAATTCATTAAAGTGACAATAAAGATGAAATAAATGATTCGATTGAAAATACATGATAGTTTTTAGACATTCAAGAATTTTTACTTCCCAAACAAATGGACGATTAAAAGATTCAACTAAACACTCACTTATCTTCTTCGGAAATACATATTCAAGGAGAATAATGAAGATAACTATTACTAAAATCGGGCGAACCAGTGCTACAAAGTGGTCTAAAAGCACAATATAGTCAAGCATTCAGCAGCAAAAAAATTTAAATTTTAACTATTGTACCCAATTTCAGGTTCGATACAGCCTGTAGTACTGAAAAAGTTGATATCGAAAAAAAGAGACTATACAACCAAATACAATATATCATCAATCACCAGTAAATTATAATTGTTTTCGCAGAAATTTAATAAGAAGAGACAACCAATTACACGGATTTATCTTGAAGATATTGTCAGATGTTCATTAATAAATTTATCTAAATATGAATAAATTTCGGCGATAAAGCCATCCTAGCTAAGAATCCGACAATAATAAAAAATCAATAAAACAGAAAAATTTCCGATTTTATTCAAATAAGGACATTCTAACAGCCGTATTCTCCTGCAATCGTTCGAAATTGGGAATAATGTAAGGGTTAAAATTGTTAATATGTAAGATTAAGAAAATATACTCTTTTATAAAGCTTTATTATATTACATAAATTTTATCTTTAATTTTTTAAAAACATAAATTGAGAAAAAATTTTATAGTTAAAGTTGAAAATATTACGATTATTCAAATCTTGTTCTAGAAAAGACAATAATTGACTTTATTTTGCATTCAAAAAAAGTAAGATATAAAATTTAAGATATTAATTTGACTTATCATATTTTTTTAAATAAATTATTATTGTTTTATATATAATATATTATAAATATTAAGTATAATTAATAATCAGACGTTATTATTGATCTTTTATAGTTTTTTAATTATATTCTGCTATAATTTTGAACTTATATATCTTATTAATTGTTTTTACTTACTATATATTGCATCCAAGAAGAATAATTACGTCGTGTCTTATAGATCTTTATCATATTTATTAGTTTTATTGACATATTTTATTAAAAAATTATGGTGGTTAAATGAACATATAACAACATAAATATGTCGGAGGATTTTTATTTATTGGGTGTCTACTTTTTTATATTCTCACAACAGGCCACCCTGCGCGTTATTATAGCGTATTTTATTATTATTATTTTAAAGAACAATAATTTAATTTTTATGTACATCTTTTAATATTTAATTTGTAAATTTTAATGGTTATCTAATTTTTTACTCATACATGAAATAGCTTATAAAATACCTAGAATGGAAATCAAATTTTTATATGTTGTGTTACGGTCAAAAAATAATTTTTTCACATTATAAGCGGGTCAGTTTATATCCTATTGTTGCATTTTTATAGTTTTCGCCCTTTTTGGGCCATATAAATATATAGGACACGATGTGTAATTTATATATAAAATCAAGTTGATAAATTATATTATCATAGGGTCCTATATATTTTAAATTCAGATTTACACACTTCTTCTAGAGAACACCAAAAGCTGCTATGAATGCAAGTTAAATATCAAAGTTGTATGAATGCGCAAAACTTACATTCTACAGCCGCTAAAATATTACATAAGTTAAAATAAACATTGGTTCCATATTCATAGATATATTTGTGCATTAAATCCGATTTATCTTTTACAAATTCAATATCTGCATTTAAATTTCACCAAAATTAAATGGCATTGTTTTCGTTTTTAAAAAGATAATCCGATAGTTTGTTTAAATATTGGTAATAACATAACCTAATACGTTTAAAAACAGACAGAAAATATTTTTCTGCTCTTCTGGGATAAATATATCGGTTTAACCAAATATATTTTTAAAATTAAGAATATAACAGAGCAGAATTGTTCGTATGAAAGATTTTAATCACAAAAAATATCCACAAATATTATGTGCAACCCCATGACAAATCTCATAGATGGCATACATTATTGTAATAAATATTTTGTTTCGGTTTTTAAATTGTATTTCAAGAATAGTATTGGAGTTTATATGTAAAACATAAAAATAATAGATTATATATAAAATATGCTTTCCTTGAACAATTATTTATTAGTTATTATATAATTTGGTCATCAGTTCTCGTCCCTAGTTCAATAATTCAACTTCGTGCGGATTCAACAGTAAAGATAAAATATATAATATCTTCAATAATCCCGAGGATAGGCAGTAATATCACCCGAATTATTGATATTTTGTTTATTTACGTTATATATCACAAAAATTATACCTTTATACTAAATAATATTCAAAAAATATTGCTACTAAGATTAAATACAGGGGGTGAAAATTAAGTATACAATAAAATTCAATTCGTTTCATAGATAAATGAACAAAAGTTGCTTTGAAAATTCCAAACTAGTTGACATGAAATTCGCTTATTATAAAAACGATTACAACAGATACTATCAATTGAGTTCATAAAAAAATATAAAATAATAGAAATATACAAGAGAAGAATTTTATAAAAAAAGGTATATGATTCAATTAAAACGGATTTCCCCGGAAATAAATTGAGTCCATTCTAGGCAAATCAGCCTCATTAACAACCGAAACAAATTTAAAACACATCTTTGTGATTTTAAACTTATTTTAAAGTATTATTCATAATTATTATGCAAGTTGACCATAAATTTTCCTTTTAAAATATAATTTCAAAGAAATCTGCTCCGTTTAAAAATAAAGAAAATCAAGGCTATTATTTTTTTCCAGCATTATTTTATATATAAATATATAGTCACATATATCATGGCATAGAATTTCCTTTAGATTATAGATCATTTATAACTAAAATTAAATATTTTTAGGGATGATTAACATTATTTTAGACGTAATATATTTTGCAACCGTAACTTTTTTTATGATTTTACATCAATCATCTACCCTTTTATTCATTTAAAATTAAGTGTAACATCATTTACACCATCTTTGCATAATTTTACGGTTTTTTCGCTGTATAAATAAAAAAATCCCCACATTTTGTATTATTTATCTTTCAAATTAAATTAATATGGTGTTTATAGTACAATCAAACCAATTCCAAGATTATTCCAATTATACCAGTAACAATTGAGATTTCAACGATCTTAAACATATGCACTTTTATTTTTCCAATACATTATGTGCTTTGCAAGCTTGATTTTATTTTTTATTTACTTAAAAAAAACGAAAAAATTGGCCGCAAACATATGCTCTTCGTATATCATAATAAAAAATCAAATACGCACTAGTTTCTAAGAATAAAATTTACATAAAATTTGTATATAATTTTTATAGTATGTTGAAACGCTACCAATAATTAAGATTGAATGAAGATATCAGAAAAGACGAAATTCCGATACGATGATGAACAATTGATGAAGTGCACAGAAAGACATTTTCAACATATTCTTAAAAACATTTATAATTTATACGAGCGGTTTTTTTTAGATATAACAAATGGATGATTGCCTAAATCACCCAATTTTTTAATTTATATGTATTTCATGTTAAATTCGACGATTTTGACTTCATTTTGAAATAATATTCGATTCGGTTATAATTTATGGAATGTCTAGAGTTTTATAAATATCAGTAGCATAGTTAATGCATAACTCCTCTAAAAGAGCATTTCGTTCGAAAGTTTTTGGTTTATTTCAATGGACAACTTTATAAATTTACGAACTACTTTTATTTTTATAATATTTTTTTTATATATTGTTCATAAATCAGATAATTCCTTGCATTTTTTATAATTACCGGAAATTTTTCATGCTACATACACACAATGAAATGTTAATTTCGGATATGTTTGCTCGCAAAGACTAACCACTTAAACTATATTACTTTCGGTGAATAATAATCGAAAATTCGCATCAAATAATTCAAAGTTGGTTTTCAACCATATTATTGAGCACATCGCTTAATAATATATCAATTCTATTTTGATTTTATGAAAATTGGCAGTTATTTTAGTTTATATTTTTATATATGCATCAAGTTAATTTTTAAAGGATATTCTTATTGTGTGACTATATTACAATAACCCCTTTGGACTAACTAAAGAAATAAAATGTACATTTTAAATGAGTTATATAGCTTAAAGAGATTATACAATAAAAATGTGTCCATAATTGAAAACATATCACATAACGCAGATTTCATGATAATAGAAATACTAAAAAATCTTAAAAATATTGAAATATTATCGTTCTATCAACCAGCTGAACATTATACGTCTATAGCACATCAATTCGGATTGATTGCCGAAAACATAAATATAACAAGCTGCTTTGATGATGAATTCAATATTTCGACATGCTTAAAGGAAAAGGTTATAATTATCGATGACTATCATACAGGATGCTTATATTTTGATCTTCTAAAAAGACTAGAGGACATGGATGAAAATTACACCTTGTTTTTTATACATAGGTCCGGTTCTTTCAGGGAAAAAGATTTATATTTAGCTATGATTCAAATTGAAATTTTGCCGATTGAAAGTGGTGTGTCTGATAGAATTGATGGTAAGATTAAAATATATGATCGTGAACAAATATTGGTAGAAGCCAAATATAAGGCTAAACAACACGAAATCGTATATACTTTATGATGTAATATTTAGTATAGGTTCTTTAATACAATAGTACAAACAAAATCTATGAATTAATCAAAAATAACCTATTGCAGTAAATAAGCTATATTAATAGATTAAAAAATTTTATCGTTTTTTGAAGCTAAATACATTTTAAGCATAAAAGCAAATAAAAAATATTTCTAATACTTATAGACCAATTAATAGCTATATCCTATTATATTTCAAATCCAAGCAATTTATTTCTGTGCATAATTCACATTTAAATATGAAAATATCAAATAAATTACAGAAAACAACATATTATGCTGTTAAGATTATTGTCTAGGTCAGTGAAATCCTATAAATATTTCTTATACAGTCACCGAATTTCAATAACATATGTATTTTTATTTCATTTCAACGCGTATAATGAATCATGTATTTATTTATGATTGTAAAAAAAATTTATAAAAATTAGAGTGTTAATTTATGAGCTTATTTTATCTATTAGCCTTTTCAAGCAAGCAAAATATTATAATGCATCTTTAGAGCAAGTCTATCAAATGCCTTTGCATTAAATAATTGATTTAAATTAATATTTGGGTTGATTTATTAACCAAAACTACACATGGAGGTATAACAAAGTGGTAGGATATGCACAAATTATGACCACGAATTGATTTAATATAAAAGATCAATAAAGATATGAAGACATTTAATTCAAGAAATAAAGAAAAAGAACTACTAGAGATAAAAATATATACTAAAATATAAAGAGGCATTAAATTATTGCATGAAAGCCAATAAATTTGTGTAGGTAAAAGTAATTACACGATCACAATATGGAAATTCAAATAACAGGTATTGTCTAACAGACTAATCGTGAAAATGGGAAGCTATGAAAATTATAGTGCCACACGTATGAACTCATCCTAATTTAAAAATACAGAAGACAAACAGAAACACATATCATATCATGGGATGTTGTCGCCACGATATATCTTAAGTAGTTTTGAATTTAAATTGAAGTATACGTATAAATAATGCGATTAAGGAAAAAAATTTAATGAATGAGTCCTCAAATATAAGATAGAGTGAGAAAAATTATAAGGCGATGAGCAGAAATAATAAAAAGCGAAGACGTTTATCAGAGTTATCTAAATTTTAGCTTGAACAAAAGTAAGTAACTAAAAATCCAAATAGCCCATAAACAAATTTTAATAAAATTAATACTATCTTTATACTAAGTTTACAAAAAGTTATAATCTAAGAGGCTTCTATATTGCAAATAGTCATAAGAATCTGAATATATTTATTAAAGTGTTTTTTTGCCTTATTGATGCCTTTTAAATAAACTTAGTCTTAGAATGGTTCCATAAAGGAACGCTATATTAATACTTGCATTTTTTTGATCGAAAAGAATATAAATATTTATGGTTTGTAATTGTAATACTAGATTTATCTTAAACATGTCGCTTTTTTATTTTACTTGGGTCAATTATACGTATAGCCTCGGCCATATTCTTTCTCTTATATCTTCTTCATACCTCTCTTCTTTCAAGACCTAAAAAGTTCAACGGTTTTCTTCAATCATATAGGTTTAATATATGCGACACTTTGGTTTGTGACTTCGAGTTCTTTCAGGTAACTTTTATGATATTGTGTTACTAAACATTCAATATTACAAAATTTCATTATATTACATTTAAAAATCAACCTAGTATGAAATTTTATTTTAAATTAGTTGAAAAAAAGGTTTTAAGTAATAAAATGTCACACGTTTATATACAAAATGGTTTGCATTAGTGTAACACATGTGGATATAACCTTTCGGTGTTTTTTGATAAAGTGATAGAGTAAAATTATTGCTAAAAAAAGATAAATACCACATAAATTAGTTAAAATATGCTTATTCTACAAATATTAATTTAAAAATGCAGTACGAAATCAGTACCATACATCATAAAGTGTGATTGTATGGTCACAAAATACCATACTATCTATTAAGGAGTTTAAAATTCAGACTATAGCATAAGTGTAAGCACAAACTATAGGATTCTGGAAAAAAAACTGTAAATAATATTTTTTTATAGAGTTTAGATGCAATGAGGATGATCTGAAGGATGAAAGAAGCATTATTTACTTTTGTTTCATAGGGGATTAAAAATCTTGCTTGAACAAATTGATTTGCATAAAATAAAATTAATACAATTAATTTATAGTTTTAAGAATATTATTTTCACGCTTTTATTTTATAAAAATTTTATTATTTTTATTATAAATGTAATAAGAATAATGTGGCAAAAATAACATAATATATTTTTTAAATACATAAACAAAGAAGGTTTGGAGACATTCTGATTTTCAGCAATAATTAGACGGTGATTCTAATTTTATAAATTGCTAGATAATAATTTAAAGCTAAGTGCAACTTAAAACCATAAATATGAAATGTCAAACATTGTAGATGCCTTCAATGGGCAGGATAAATGAATAGATATCTAAAGGTTTTTATAATCAATATCACCCAATACTGGCCTCTATTTATTACTTTTATTGGAAATTAATAATACGCAAAATAAACAATTCTAGAATATAAAAAAAGAATAATCACTTAAATTAAAATCAAATATGTGAACACAAACTCAAATATTTTCTGGAATAACAGGTAAATATTTGTTCAATTCAGTACTTAAAGAACACGGCATAGTGATAATTTAAAAAGACGGAAATCTATTTGGTTTATTGGTGTGATAATATACATTTTCTAAATTTCTTTGTATTTTTTCATCAATAAATTAGTTCTTCTTATTATAAAAAATATTTTCCCACAAGTCGCTTATATTAGTGTTCATACGCCCAGTGTCAATTCCATTTTTATAAAATTTAGTTTGATTTTTTTATGGATTAATTTCGGTTGTTATATTTTAGATTTTCTCGTCCCGCGTAACGTATTTGATTTACCATCAAAACATCACATATACTCTTGTATATATCCACTTCTATTCATCTTTTTCAATACCTCTTCTATTTTCAAAATTTATTATTCAAGTGTTTTCCTCAATCCAATAGTTTTAATATGTTACTCGATTTGGTTTTTGACTTCGACTTCTTCATTTATCAATTATGATATTATTGTGCCACCCCTATCACGTGTTACGGCATATGGTATAATCTTTGCCTTACAATTGTAAAGTAACGACAATTCCGATATTTGAAAATCTTTATAGTAAATAATTAATCAGATATTTATTTATGGGTTAATTTTTTATATCGATTTTATCTATTTAGACGTGGTCAGCCCATTGGGAATATTGCACAACTCTTTTGATGCATCTTTTGACACCTTCCCCCGATCTATCTTCATCAACTGCTCTTCTTCTCTCAAATGAAATGAGTTCAAGTCTTGTAGAGTGTGGTAAATCATTAATTATAATTTATTTATGTGGAATTTTGTCCTTTTAATTTTAAATGTTTTGAATAAGCAGAAAATAAAATGGCTTCGTACTGCCAGGCAAAATTTATGCCTCTTTTAATCGGATTCTATTAAGTAAATTCTTGTTTTTTATATTTATTAATTTAGTAACTTACTCAATCCTATTTAATATGCGTAAGCCCTCGCTTTATTTGGAATTTCAAACTCTTTAATACAGACATACAATTTATGCGGCAGTACCTTATGATTAATAAAATAAAAAATCATTAAATTATGCAGATCCGATCGAAATAAAATACTTAAATAACCCAGAAAAATACGCAAAATGATTTACTAAACACACCATAATAATCATTATTTAAAGAAAAGAGCTTTTGGCTAGTTTATAATATATTATTCCAATGAATATTATGGTATGTTTATTATACTGAAATTCGTCATGTGTAGATTTAAAATGTATAATTTTGATAAGGCTAATAGAAAAAAATTTAATTGTGCTCAGTTCAGAAAATAAGATGCTTTTACAAATTTCAATTGATAAACATCATAAAAATATTTAAATAACCCACTTAATTTTCATTATATTTCAACATAAGTATAAGTGAGTATATTTTATTTTAAGTGATTGTTTATGGCACAAAACAAGCTTTATTTTATCTTTAAACATAATATTACAAAGAAATACTATTGTTAGTTTGCTATTATTCAAAAATAAAAGACTATATATTTCCGGAAGGGGTGGTATAGTTGAGTGGTTTACAAGTCGGACCCCTGTGAGGGGTTCCACTTACACCAACCCAATAATTTTCGAACGAATTTACTCTAAAGAAAAATACCCAATGGGGCGGCTAGTGAACAATAAAGATAAAACATTAGCAAGCTATGAGTAATAGGAGGGTGCTGTCTAAGCCGTTGAACTGTGCCTCCAGTATGGAAAAAGATCCCACACCATTCAGCAAGAATATAGGTAAGTGTAGAGTGTGGTTATAGCTTGTAGACCTTAGCGATGAACAGCAGAAAAAATCTAATTCCCTCTACATAATGATTGCCGCCTATGAGAAAGGGCCCAATCCACGGTGATTACGAGTGACTAGAAGTGCTGGAGGAGGTCCACAGAGAGACGCAGCAGTTAAGCATAGTTCCTATTAATATAAAGCGAACTTCATCAAAAGTAATAGAAGTAAAACATAAATAAATAAATTAAATTCGATTAGAATTTTTATATCCATATATGGTATTTTAAGAACGTATTATGGGGTTCAAATATTATAAAAAAACTTTTACCATGCGTTATGTTTTAATGAAAGAAAGAATAATGGTTTATTTGCAAAATAAGATATTAAAAAACTCAAAATAGCAGATAATGGCTTTTAATCATACTTCTTAAATAAATGTAAACATGTATAATAAATCTTAATAATAATATCACAAATTTTTATGTGAAATATTATATTAGTTCGAAATTAAATGTGAGTTCGGATTTAAAAATAGTCTCACGATTTTTCATATGAAAATCCGAGGCACAATTTATAATACGATTATTATATGACAGCATCACTAAAAGTATCTTTAGCATAGGATTTATATAATCTTATCTTGAAAACATATAAATCAGAATGTTAGTGTCTTTATTTCGCGAGTAAACAATATAATATTCTAATTAACCTATCAGAAGAAAAATGAACACCTTCACGAAAATATCACCTATACCTGATATTTATTTTTAAGAATAATCGATTTATCCATACCAAAAAAAAAATTTATTGCTGTCATTTTTTAGCTGTTATTTTGTGGGGGTAATAATCATAAAAAAATAGACATTAAAATATGACTAAATGCAAAGTTGTGAACTTAAAATAGTAAACTAGCATTGTTCATTATGTTTTATTGATGATAATTCAATTTACATAAGATTTATTATATGTAGAATGGTAAAAAAAAAATTCTAATCGAATTTACTTTATTTATTTATGTTTTACTTCTATTAATTTTTATGAAGTTCGCTTTATATACATTGGAACTATTTCTTAACTACTGTGTCTCTCTGTGGGACTCCACCAGCACTTCTTGTCACCCGTAATCACCGTGAATTGGGCCTTTTCTCATAGGCGGCAGTCATTGTGTGGAGGGAATGAGATTCTGTCTACTGTTCATCGCTACAAGTTACAAGCTACAACCACACTCTACACTTACCTATATCCTTGCTGAACGGTGTGGGATATTTTTCTATACTGAAGGCACAGTTCAACGCCTTACACAGCCACCTCCTTTTTCTCATGGCTTGTCAGTGCTTTATGGTTTATCTTTTATGATTCACTGGCCACCCTCTTGGGTATTTTTCTTTAGAGTAAATTCGTTTCGGACATTAGTAGGGTGGGTGGAAATGGAACCCGCGACCCCTGACCTAGGTGTCAGACTTGTAAACCACTCAACCATACCACCCCTGTAGAATGGTAAAATTATATTTTATTTTATACTCTATATATTATTTATATTTAAGTAAATCATGTTATTTTCACCAATTTTATTTTATCAGAACGAATAAAAAATATATTTAGTATAAATCTATGCTAATATTCAAAAAAATGAATAACATTTTAAATCATCTTTAAATATTTTTTTATAGAAACCAGCTATTCTTGACAAGTAAAAATATAAAATTTTTACGAATACGCTTCATTGCAATTGATATTTCCACCCCATAATATAGATAAACTCCCTAGAAATGTATTTTCAACTATTATAAATTGAAACCGATTAAATTACCTTATTTACTTTAAATATCTATAATTAAAAAAAGCAACGAGATGAAAGAAAATTTTAGGGCATGATTACACGCGTAGACATAATTAAATTATAAGATTTCTTCATATACACCCATCAAGACGATAAAACTTTAAGAAAACCAAAAAAATCAGAACTCACTCAGTATAAAAGATCAGCGAAAACGGAAAATGCCGAAATAAAGGTTGATACAAGAATAAAAACATATATATTAGGCAAGAAAATAGATCAGATATTTTTCTATATGATAAAAACAAAATATTATTACGTTGATTGAAATGGGTATAACTAGCCTTGATAACTTAAGTGAAGTTTAGAATGAAAAATTTAGGAAGTATGACATCTTGGCAAATGTACTTGGTTAAATTTACAAATAAAAAACAAAAATAATACCATATGTAATGATTGGGATGGAGTGGTTACACATCTTTATAAAAAATGTGTTAAGGAGTTAAAAATCCCGGACGAAGTAGAAGCATACATGCAAGCTCTTACACTTCGCAAATAACTATAACTCAACCTATTTGAGATAAGAAGAGCAATTGATGAAGATCGATCAGGGGAAGGGGTCAAAAGATGCATAAAGGAGTTGAAAAATAATCCAAATGGGCTGAATACGTCACAATAGATCAAATCGATAAGAAGAAAATTAGCCCATACATAAAAAAATAATTTGAAAATGCATTATTATACTGGCTTTCTAATATGATTGGCTCAAAAATATAAGTTAAGAAAGTATTTAAGAAAAATTTTTACAAATGTGGCAATGAAAATTTGGTGGGTGATTAAAATATTCAATAATAATATTATTTCTATAAATTGTTATTTTTTAATGAAAAAATCAGTTCGCTATCAAATTTGTTTCCGAATACTATTACCCAATAATTTTTACCACTTTTCGATTTCGCAAAAGAAAGACCTATGTCTTCGAAATCATGATCCAAGTATTTATTGTCTTCATTTTGTCTTTTCGCATCCTTTACAACCGAAAATGTCGAATCGTCGTTGGTTATAATAATATACTCCCCTAGTTCTTTTAAACGCTCATAGTTCGCATTTTGTATTCTTTGTAGTAATGTATGATTCTTTCCTTCACGACCAAAATGTGTCATCGTATTTATATCTCGTATGTATTGTGCATGTGTGGCAGCAGATTTGGTCAAGGCTTCATTAGTCTGTAAAGGAAGAAGTTTTTTTTGTTGTCTGTATTTATTTATCGAATTAAGAACTTCTTCTTCTGGTGTGTTTGTAACTATTGAAAGAAATAAAAATAGGTTCATGCCTGCATATATGATAATGATACTTGAAATATGGTTAAATCTTAAACAGAAAACCACCAGTAAATTTCTTAAATAGTATGTTCCAATAGAAACAAGATATTTTGAGACCGTAAGTACTATTAACAAATAAAAAATCTGCCACTAAAAATAATAAAATTCATTAAATCGATGATATTTGTGATAAACCCCGAAAAATTTTATGGTATATTCCTTAATGAGTTTTTTATTGAATGATAAAATGCAATATATAATTGTGTTATTTGCTTTTTACTATATATTATATTATCATCGCGATTTTGATATAATTTCCCCATATTTTTCTTATAATGCGAGCCTATCAAACTCAAATAATTGTGTTTTTATATGTATTTCAAGGATAGAAGTTTTTTTAAAATATTTAAATCTTTAAACTAAAATAAGAAAATGATCTTATTTCTGTTATTCACTACAACTAAAAATTAATTTAATTGGAATTGATTATGATTCATTTATTTTAGTTCCTGAGTTGATATCTCCAGGTTTGGATTTGTTTTTTGTATCTTTAGGATCAAGTTCAAATGATTTTGAACCCTCTTTATTTTCTGGTTTTTTAAATAGTGGGCTTTTTTCATCATCTTTCTCTTTTTTATTTTTATTCATCTCACCCTCATCATCTTTTACCGATTTATCATCTTGGGCGTCAGATGTATTGAATTCCTTAATTTTTGTTGGCTTGTCTTTTGCAATATAGGTATTTTTCGATTTTAATTTATTTTTGGAATCACCTAACTTATCAATATCGTCACCCTTTTCTTCCTCATTAGGCATCAAATCAGACTCACCCTTTTTGCTCTTTTTATTCCCTTTGGATAATGATTTTTCTTCCTCGTCTTTCTCTTTTTTATTTTTATTCATCTCTGCCCCATCATCTTTTTCAGATGAATCATCATGGGGCTCAGTGCTATTGAATTCCTTAATTTTTATTGGCTTCTCTTCTGAAATATAAGTATTTTTCGATTTTAATTTATTTTTGGAATCACCTAACTTATCAATATTGTCACCCTTTTCTTCCTCATTAGAAATCAAATCAGAATCACCCTTGATGCTCTTTTTATCCCCTTTGGCTATTGGCTTTTTAGATTTAGAGGCACAAATAAAATTCCAATACATCTTTCCCGTTCGTGATTCATACGATCCAATTCCAACATCCTCATATGCCGACTGCAACAAAATTTTAGGTTTAATATTAAGCAAAACAATTTTTTCAAGTGCTGCTAAGTCCTTGTTTCCTTTTTCTATCACAAAAATATACTCATCAAACTTATCTGCGGATCTAAAATTTGCATTTTCTAGTCTCTTCTTTAGATTAAAAAGATGCAAGCTTGGCTCAAAATAGCTTAATTTTTCCTTTTGCGCCATGAACTCTGCATGCCTTCTGGCGGCATAATTCAAATCAGTGTTTAACTTCAAAGGACTCAATTTGACTTCTTTTCGTACATTATTTATTAATTCTAAAAATGCTTCACCTTCGTATGATAAAGCACACATAATAGAATTAAAGAGTAATATCATTAAATCTTAAAGTAGTATTTTATGTTAATAAGAACATGAAACAAAATAGATAAATAACAGAAAAATATATTGACAAATCAGTAAGTCGAAAATACATCCGCTATTTTGTAATAAGGGTGTTTATTTTCAATGTTAGAACACAATAAAACACATTTATTGTTTTATATCCCACAAATATATAAACCTAATCATAGAATTTTCCCTGGAAAAAGTAATAATATTTTATATATATTTTATTTGTCGCTTATTCATCTTTATATATAAAATTATGAAAAGATTGAATAGTTATATACTAGAAAAAGGTTTTTTTATATTTTTATCGACACGTTAGATCTAGATAATGATGAGCCAATAAAATAGAAATCCACAATATATTAATTTATTACATTATAGTATTTCCATTAATTATATAATTAAATTATAACACAAATAATCCCGTCGAAGAAAATTTCACGTCTTTTTAAGGATCCAATATCACAACATTGTACACCAAGAATAAAATAAAAAGCCAAAAGTACTGATAAAACTTTGTTTTATCATTAAATTATATAAATTTTAAACTTGTTTGCAATAAAGATATATAACTAACCAAATTATCGATATTTAATTTTCTTAAAAATAATATATAAAAATTCAACAAAATAACATCAAAACATCATAAATCATAAACCTTTTCGCATAAGACGGTGATAGCATATCTTTACATATTTCTAATATATTAATATTTTTAGTTCAAACTGATTTTTTAAGGAATCGGTATATCGGTTTTGAAAGCTTTTTGTGATCTTAGAATTATTAGAATTTAAGATCATCAGAAAAATTACGATATCTTACTCGTGGATACGTGTAGATGATGGGTTTTTTGCAAATTTATCGAATAAATGATTTCTATGATAGAAACGCCACTTTTAACAGCGTCACATATAATTCTTTTGTTAGATAATTTGTCTTTCCTCGGTGATCTTTTTTTTTCGATCGGGTGCCCCCACTATGATTTCCTTTCCAAATTTTACTTTTCAACCCAAACTATTAAACTCCATCTCTTATATCTTCGCCATAATTTAATATATCCAAGAACATCTACAGAATTAAAACATCAGATACTGGCCGTTATCTTTGAAAATCAACCATTTAAATCATTATTTTATGTATGCACTTAGAATAAAAAACCTTCCTTATTTCTTTATACAATTTTATGAACCACACCAACTTATACGAGTTAATTATGATTTCCGCTCAATTTTATATACTTTGCGCGATATAAATTCGTCAAAATTTAACTTAGAACCATTTTTTATCTTTCTTATTTTTTGCTCTATATTAGTTAAATATTTAATTCCACTGTTTTATCAACAAAAAAACCATCTATTTCATCTAGCACATTAATCGGAATTTTAAAGCTGCCTCGAAAAATCGATAATTGACAACAACTTTAAAAAAGAAAGCATAAATAAATTGATTTATACTTAAGCAAGTGTTTTTTAGTAAAAATTCGTAGTTAATTTTAATTAATTAGCTTTTTTTTATCATGCTATACCAAGAAAAATTAGGCACCTAAAACAATCTTTTCTTCATAATTTATGATAAATTATATTTTTTATCACCATAAATATTGAAATTACGAGAAAAAAGCAAATTAATAATTTTATTAAGAATAGTTGCGCATATTTTTATCAATATTCTACAAATTTGGTGAATATAAATTTAAATAGCAGTGATTTTATAACGTATTATCATAGAATCTACACACACGTACTTTTCTTTAATCAAAATTATCACATAAACAATATTTGTTTCTTAAATCACTCGAGGTAATTTGTTTTTGATCTTTATCTGCCAAAAAATGATTCTATTCTTTGCTGTTTTAAAGACAGCAAAATAACTTGATAATCTGTCTCTGTAGAATTGAGACATATTATTTGCACATAAATAAACATACATCGATTGAAAAAGCCAATCGAACTGTATGATGTTATATGTTGTAAAATATATAAGGTTAACAACTTAAAAATAAATAACCTCTAAACAATAGAATTTATTTTAAAATATACGCGAAAGCTCTTAAAATTAATTTTTATCATAATATTTTATTTATTTCATAACTGACGCATAATCTATATTTTTTTTGTTCTTCATTATCTATTTTTCTATGCAAAAAGGCTTTTAATCGCGCAAATATATAAGTAGATCTGCAAAAAACGATGATTCCGATTGCTTGGAACAATCGGCTTTCATTTTATAAAATTACATATAAAATAGCCTTCATGAGATGAGCTTAAGATCTCAAACAATTGCATTTAAAATAAATATTAAAACCAAATTGTGGCATATTTATAAAAAATATTGACTAAACCGAAAACCAAGATTTAAATTAGAAAATCTAAACACATATGAACAATGATTTATAACGATAAAGCATTTTTTTAATATGTGTAATATTCTTGCCTCTATATTAATTTTTGATTCGAAATTAAATTCAACTTTTTAAGCTATAATTTATCATTAACGATACCTAACGCATCGAGATAAATTTATATTAAATCGAAAAAGTCGAAATAAATGAGTCACAGCGGATAAATCTATTAATAGAATTTGTTATCAGAATAATAGAAGATTGGTTATATTCTTTAATCGAATTGTAAGTTATGAATTAAGCTATATAATAAAATTTAAAAGTTAATAAAATTACAAAATTAAATAATTAAAAATAAATTTCGTAGACAATAGTTTTTAAAGCCAAATTTTATCTTTTAGGATGCGAAAAAATTGGGCTAATTATTTTTTTACAGATAAAACTAAATAAACATTAGTTATTACACAGAAGAGGTTTAAAGTTAATATAAATATTATTTTATACAATCTTTATTACTTTCAATACCTACTGTTTATATAATAAAATGAAATATTTATTGCTGTATAATTTGTAAAGTATTTAAATTTAATTTTATCAGCAAGAATTACGATAGATTTAAAATATTGAAGAATATATTAACATGTAAACTATGTTAAAGAAAAATTTAAAGTCGATTTCGGTTTTATTTTGAAGAAAATGCACATAAATAAAAAAATAATAACGCAAAAATTTTTATGCACCATTAAATCTTCCTTTAGATCATATTATTGAATTTAATATAAATATTAATGTATATTTTCCAAATTTAGGTATATCATGCCAGATAAAAAAAACCCAGATACCGATGGCAGATTCATATGTCAAAAATCAGTGGAATTTTTTTTCTACCTAGACCCAGAATTTTTCAATAGACAAAAAAACTGTGTAATTACATCTTTTGATATGTATGCAAACATATACGCGAATTAAATAAATACATTTAGAATATATAGTATTTTTGCCTATAAAACCGGATGGTGCATATTTTAAAATATTTGACTTAAAAAGTATATTTTACCATCTCAATAGCCTAAAATTATAGAAAAAAAATGCATTTCGTGTTTAATTCTTGTCATACACATGTATTTTATATGAAAATAATTTTAGATTTATATATCTATCAATTATAAATCAAAATATATATATCGAATAAGTTATGTGATTTTTTATTTTTAAAAGGCCTCAAAGAAAACCATTATATAAATATTCTATTTTTGGAAAATCAATAGTATAGAATTAAAATATAAAATATGTTGATCACAATGAAGCACCCAGAAAACAAAGATTTATCATATTTAACTTTTATTTAAGTTTAAAGAATTTAGTATCTCTATGCACCAGATAAAAATATAAAGTCATTTTAAAGCTTAAAATGTCAAAAAACGGTAAAAATAGAAACAATAAAAATATCGAGACACCACAAAGGGTTTTTATTTGAATATTGCAAAAGCGTTTTATAATCTCATATATTATAATTGGAGACAAATTTTCATTTTAAACGAGAAGGAACACAAAATTATTGTGAAATATTACACGCGTTTTCTGCTTAAAGAGCATAAAGAAAATTTTTCGAATGAAGGATTTTTATAATCGTTAAGAAGTCATGGATTTAGAATATATCTTTTTTTCAACAAAAAAACAACAGGAACATGAATACACTGTAATAAGATTAGCCCAAACATCTATATAAGTATTATAGGTTATTTCAATTTTATAGTTTGAAAATTTATATTTTATAGAGGACATTAAAAGTCGTAAATATGCATTTAAGAAGTTATTTTTTTGATTTTTTTTATTGAACACAATGGCCCAATTATTTTCCATAAAATGTTTTAAGAGGCTTGTATGAAATATTATTATGATATTTACGAGTCATTCTTTGAAAAGGTTTTATTCATGCACAATTTTTCGAAAATAAATTTATTTTCAAGCTAAAATTTTAGGTGGAATATATGTACTTTTTTCTAGATTTATTAGTTTTTTTATGATAAAGGATAGTTAGAGTTACGAAATATGACAATACACAAATAACTAAAATATTAGCGTGAAATTTTAAGATTTAAAATCCACAAAATCGCGATTAGAATATTTTTGGGAAAATTATTGTTTTTATTCTTACGATTTTGATATTCTTATTAGATGTTACATGCAAAAAAGATATATAAATCAAGACTTTTTTGTATATTATTGCTGAAAATCTACCATTTTTTTAATATAACTTCGGGTAAGAGAGCTAGATTGATATTATATTCCTATGATCCAAAAATATACTTTAAAATACGTATAAAAATTTATTCTGATATTTGTTGATGCGCCAGAATACTAAAGAATGATTTTAAAAATCACATCCTAGGATTAAGAAGCCATATTTATAAAAAAACATATGTACACTTTTTATTTATATATTAATGTAATTTTTTTTCCGAAAGTAGGCAATATAAACCTTTTTCCATACTATCATATTGGTCTTTGCAATATAATTCTTGGAAACCATTTGATATCATATTAAAGAAGAAATATTTGGAAGAAAAGATGTTTAAGCCTAAGAAGTGGTGCCAGTAAGTAATTTAAATTGCACTTTAAACTACAAATAATATTAACAGAGTATAAATAACAAACGTGAAAGCAAGTTTGGTTATTAAAACGTATGGTTAAATGCTAATTATTTCATTCATTTCATGATTCTTTTTTAAAACTAGTAAGGTTTAGATTTAAGCCAAGAGAATGGCCATTGAAAATACGTAATATTGTGAATCTAAAAAGCATCAATCAAAATCATGGCACCTAAATTTTGCATATGTTACTTTAGAATTCAAGATGCACAGTAAATCTGATGTAAACTAATATGTAATATAAATTTAATGGCATATATTAGATTTTGATTTATAAGTTATAAGCTAGGTTTGGCGTAAACATTAATTTGATAATTGACATAATTTCATTTAGTTATGTTTTTATGTCGGAATATAAGTGAAGATTCGTGAAAATTGCAGGTATGAACACTCAGAATAAAGACACGTATATATAAATATTCCCAATTTCGGATTAATTTTTTTAATTCACATTATTGATTTCCAATAAAAAACATTTATAAAATGTAATTTTTTTTTAAATTTATGTCTCATAAATAATTCTAAATACATCTAATAATTACTTGGTTTTTTTAAAAAAGTAACTTATAATCATGCCAATAGTTTTTTAGCATTAAATGTGGTTTATTCATAATTTATTATAATTTTGGCAGTTTTTAGAAATAAAAAATGTTTTTTTTATATTTTTAAAAATTGATCATTTTACGTACCTTAATTAAAAGTGAAATATTAAATTACCAAATAATCACTATATATTGTTTCGCCGCATCAGATTCTGATGGAATCATAAATCGGTTATATTGTCTTGTATTATTATATAATTTACTCATCTATTTATGCATTGAGAAATTTAATAGAGTACCCCTTTAAGATTAAGGTTTAGATATCTACTATTTTTTTAGTAAATAATTAAAGACAATAATGAATCTTCTTTTGATTTACAATATGATAAAGACCTCTTCTCCATAAATGTAATTATTACATTAAAGATTTAATTAATTGATAAAATAATGCAGGAAGATGAGAAATCAACATACAATAAGAGGGTAAAAAAAGAAAATGCTTTTCAATTTAATATACTATATCATACACAAGTTAATGAATGATTCAAATGGACTATTAATATGTGATGACAAAGATTTTACAAACATCGAGCTTGAATCACTTTTTTCCCGACGAAAGGATTTAGATGTGCGAACCCGAATTGTATACCCATACCTTGATAGATTTAAAACTAATGCTTTAACCATTTTAAATCCGGGTGATAGTGTCACTCTGATGATTGAAACAATCCCACCTATATACATACGTGAACATTTGACGAAGTATTCAGAAATATATAAAATTGAAAATGTTGTTATACTAACAGATAGCTTTGCACCCAACCTCTATTCCTATAAATATAAGTTAGAAAAGGAATTTAATTGTTTGAGTCTCTATATACTGTCGCCGAAAACATCTAAAATATTTAGGAATGTGTACAACCCTGATGTATCATATACTTGTAAAATAATAAGAATTTATAAATTCGAATTAATACTATTTATTATTTTCTACATAATCATAACATCAATATTCTTAATATTATATAGGTTTTTGAGATTGTGGATAATACATCAATCAAATAGAGATCCACGCATATCGGCAAATCTCCTCGATCTGATTTCCACCAAAAAATTTGAAGATATTGAAGGGGATCTCAAAACACAGGATACTTGCTTGATTTGTATGGAATATTACTCTAATCAAGACGGTGTCAGAATACTTGGATGTAAACATTTTTTTCATTCAAAATGTCTAGATCCCTGGCTGACAAGAAGAAGTGCCAAGTGCCCTTTATGTAGAAGATTGGTTTTAATAGAAGTTTAATATGAAGTTCAATATATAGATGCAAAGCAATATTCTTATTAAATTCCAAAATTAATGTTATATATTCGTAATTAAAAATTAAATGTTTTAAAAAACCATAGATAAAAATGTGGATTAGCATTCAAAATAAAAAACGACATATTTTTGCTATAATAAGTTTCTATAGGTATACTATGAGATTAAATATATATTAGGACAGAATAGAGATGGGTTAGAGTCTTATATTTTTGTGAAAAATGTGCTTGTAATTTTTAAAGCTGAGGATTTGCATGAGAAGAATAATTTTAAAAGGGTAATTTATAAGGATCACCTAAGAAATTATTATCAATAAAAACTGAAACAAGATGTTTGTGTGTCACATTGAAAAAGAACTGAAATGGAAATTTTACAGCTGCGGGTTCACATGGCACTAAATTATCACAAAAATAGCTAAAAAAGAAATAAAACCGACTGTGAGGTGCATAAAAAAGTCATATATTATGTAAATGATAGTACTTTTCCCACATATAGATATCTTAATTAAAAAAAGCATAATTCACAAACGCAAGTGCAAAGAAAATGTTGACTAATATTGAAATACCATTTTTTATTTGTATTATCACCCAAATCCTGATCTTAAAATATGATTTATCTTTATAATTAATGACAATTGCACTTATTTTGGTGAAGCTTAGTGGCTGAAAAAGAAATCAAATGAAATATAAAATTGGAGTTATGAAACCGAAAATTGTTAAAAAAAACACAGGCTACACAGTAAACATCATAGATAATGATAAAAAATATGCTTCGAAACATAAATTGCACACAGATAAGCTTATTTTATAATCCATTTAAATAAAAGTATTGTTACTTTATGGTGGGATATGTCTTTATAAATTAGAAAAATTAAGAAATCAAAAGAATTCCGTTGTTTCGATGAAATAAAATAAACTTTAAGGGAATTTGGGATTGAATAGTAAATAAAATGCATTATTATACCCATAAATTCAAACCAGTTGTTGATGCAGTTTTTAAAAGAAAAATATTATAAATAATGTCTTAATATTTCTTGATAAAATATATTATTTCGTAAACATTAAGAAAAATAATTTATTTTAAGAAGAACGGAGATGCTGGAAAGCTAAAAAAACAGAAGTGATATTACGCAAACTTTTAAATATAGATGATAAAAGTTATCAGAAAAAGACACTATAAAACATCTTCAAGGTAATTATAATAAATTTACCATGAATATATGAAAAAAACTTAAAATCATAATACAGTTTTTTTATGGCATCCATTGCTAAAATGTAAAAAGAGAAATAAAACTAATATAATTTTATATTTCATATTATCAAATCAATATTTTATTTTTTCCTGTTTATTTCAATTTTATTTACAAAGTTGCATTATGATCAAAAGATAAATATCATGTATAATTGCATTTAAATAAAAAAAAGACTACAATATTATTATATAACAAATTCGATATACATTGTTAAACTTATTTCTAATGATCAGAACGTTTTCTAAAGTGCACATTTTCCATGAGCGTTAGAAGACTTGGGAAATTTCAATTATTCTTGCTATGTTAAACGCAATTATTTAGGAAATTATTTGAATCAATTTTCAAAAAATTAAATTCAAGCTAAAATCATATAATTTATTTATAATATGGGAAACCCCATAAAAGAATAAACCTTTATTATGTTTTTTAAATCCAAGGTTGTAGTATTTAAAGAAAGAAATCATTTAGATTTAAAATCTAGAATCTCAGAAAAATATAGAATATTTGATAATGATTAATGTCAAATAAAAAACAAATTATAAAATCTTGACTAACAAAGATTTTGGATGTGATCAATGTATTAACTTAAACCATATTAATAGGTCCTAATAAAACAGACAAAAATACCGATAATTATAAAGTATAATATAATAAATATTTAGAATAATGTTTCCAGCAAGAATATTTATCTTTTTCATATCTGATTCGTATAATTTTCTATAAATTTTCAATCTTTTTTTCTTTTTAACATTCCATGGTGAATTATAGAATTATATCCTTTTTTTTTGTTGCAACCGAAAATGTGAAATTAGAACTGTCCAGGGCATTTTAGTGTTCATATGCATCCTTTAATATTTTAAGTTCAAAAAATATAGGCTCTGCGAAATACGCGTCTAAAATATTGTTGCTATTACCTCGCCAGTGAGCTAGTTTTTTTATTTAATTATATCCTTTAATAGAAATAGAGAATTATTTTGAAGCTAAAAGAATAATAAAACCTAAATTGAACATAGCAAGAAATAATAATGTTGATAAATTTGTTGACGGTATCTAATATCACCTACGCTTATAAAGCACGTTTTAGATTTTTTTATAATAACATTTGGCATTTCGACGATCAAAATTATTTTTTCATAAACTTACAACAAAAAACACGATAAAAATTTACACTGAATACATGCTATCTAATAAAAAAAACATCTTAGACCCGACTTTGAACATATTATATAAATTTAAGGCTATTGAATTATAAATATTCACAGTAATAAAAAAAACTAAAAATAAGAAGATAACGGTATTTACCACACCACTCAGTTCATTACTAGGGAAAAAAATCACCATCACACAATATTTTTTTGATTGCTTGCACTTGTGTCTGAAAATAGTCATGTTCTTTCAGGACTACAATCAAGTGTATATTTAAAGCCAAACCCTTCCTTTTATTGTGATTCGGGCTAAAGGTTTTTTCTGTATTCCTTACAGCGATGGGGGTATTAATTACCAGTTTGTTAATTTATCGATACCTTTGTATGAGTAGGGTTTGAACCTTAAATCATTCAATTTGAAGATTCTAGGCTGAATATTCTTTACCACTCACTAATAACCAGATTACTGAAAAAAAATATGAAAATCGCAGAGAAATAAAAATAAGATAGTTTACATAAGCTTAATATAAGATATTAAAAGATTCTTTTAAAGAATTTTTATCGAAAAATACGCTATAAATTTATAAATAAAACAAGAAAAATATTTTTTTTTTGCCCAAACTGTAATTAAAACAAAGTACAATTTTAGCTGAATTCCCTTTTTTAGTATTTATTATCACATATATCTTCTTTTTAAGAAGTTCGCTTATGAAAAATAGAAAAAAATGCTTATCTAATGCTCCCCCACGTTTAATGCTTTATATATACTGCAACCAATGAAATTTTCGTATAATATGTTTTTTTTGGAATAGTGTTAGTCGATGTATAAGGAGAATGAGTTTCCATCTACTTTCCGGGCTGGTTTTTTATTCTAGCCCTAACTCTCCTCGTGCCCATATGTTTTATCAATGGAGCAGGCTTCATACAATATTTGAGCCTTTGCTAACGTCTTAGAAAACCTCACATTAATTTATTCTCGGCTTTCAGTCTAGTTATGGCTTTACTTTCTAATTTCGAACGACCGCCCCCTTGCGCTGATTTTTCGCATTTTGCAATTCAAATGAATTTATAGTGCATATCGGTTGGAACTCAAATCACTTATTAAACCTCTTTTAAACCGACTGCTTTCTCAAGCCTATTATAATTATCAAAAAATAATAATTTCTAATCCTAATGATTGTTTAAGGATGTTTACGCACAATATATCACCAAATTAGATATAATAATAAATTTTTATATAGACGATAGCACTATATAAATTGGGAATACATTTTCTTCATAATATATTATTTTTTTACCAATATAAACTAGTCTAAATAATACAAGGAATTAAAATATTGCACTGTATCTAGCTAAAGGCCCATAATTTTCACACACTTGTTGTTGCTATTTCATCAGCAAAAAAAAATTCTTGTTTTTATTGTATATATAGGTGATTAAAATTCCGTCAGAAGACCTAATTTAGAATTAAATTGGATTTAAGCAAACTAATATTTAAAAATAATAATAATTTTTATTAAGTATTTAAAATTTACAAAAAAAATACAATTAATATTTATTTATAACCTAATTATTTTTTAAAATTGCTGAAGATGAGCATTAAAGTGTTTTTGTGTGTGATTATACAATATAACGGTATAAAAAACAAACTTTTGCTAATTTTAAATATATTTACATCATCTTGAAGTTTTTTTCGACATTTTAGACTTGTATAAACCAATTATAATATATAAATTTGCATATATTCAATATAATCTAAAGCTTTTAATTTACTTTGTTTTATGGTAATTTAAAATGTTATATTCAAGACAAATTTAATTGGGTTCTTATAAGCCTATTAGATCAATAGATTTGATCATAAACGTTTTTAGAGATTTTTATCAAGCATTAACTTGTAAATAGCTACTGTATCATGGTTTTTTGGACCTCTAGTTTAAATATGAGCCCCATTCAGTTTTGAAACCATCTGTTTTTCCAGGTAGTGGGTATATTTAGATGATGAAAATATTAACCTAGCATCTTCAATTCAAATGATTAAGGCTCATATTATTAACGAGGAATAGGATTGTAATATCGCGAAGCTGTCAAACAACGCTGGCTAGCAGCAGGGATACAATAATAAAATATAGGTCACTCGATAACAAAGGCAAGATAAAGGCTTAAACATACGCTTTATTTTAGCGCTTCAATAATTTTGCACAGCTATAAAACGCAAGTTTAAGAGATCACTGTTATAATGGAATTTTTTAAATTAGTGGTGACCCAAATGATGTTTTAAAAAAAGCAGGTAAAAATTTTCATGTTATTTTAAATTGGATCTTGAATGTATATGTTCTGTAATTGCTCAATGCTGTGACATAATCTTTTGCATATTTGTAAATGTATTTTATGAACATGTTAACACTTTAGAGAGGATTTTAAACAGTAGACCACATAGATAATAGTCAAAATAATTACAGGCTATAATTTAATACAACGCATAAAAGGTATTCATATGTCTTCGCCTCATCCCCGGTATTAACATAATTATAAAATTTAAACATAATCATAAATCGTTGACTTCAAGAAACCTTAAATAATTTACATGCTTGTATCAAGTCCAAACTAAATAGAAACTAGTATTATACTTTCACATTATCGACCAGATCTCTTTATACATTATAAACGAAAAATATGATAAATTTTAACTGAAATTGTATGTCTGTATCTACAAACCGACCAATTTCAAAAAATATAACAGTAGAAATGCGATAAGCTTGCGAATAAGCTCTCACTAGTGTAAAAAAGCATGACAAAAATAGATTATTCTATTAGAAAATCTGGTAATTGAGCTATAAATTTTACAAGTCAAATATTAGCGGGTTGGGAAATGGTAACAAGGCGGAGTAATACACACAAACAATAGGTTGATGAATAAATATAAATTAATCAATCTTTAAAAGATAATATAAATTAAGTTTATACAGTGAAGAGAATTAAAATCAAAAATTATACATGTAAATTTTTCTACAGAGATATTAAAATTTTACTTGATTGAAAGGGGTAAAAATTAATTGGAAAATACCAACCTATAAATAAAATATAACAGATGAACTATAAATATGATTTTATTTATCCTGCGTCTATATAAAAGGTTCGATATTAATGAATACCTTTCTAAAAGATGCTACATTCTCAAGCTGTGGTAATTTTAATCCTATTTAAAATTTATGGGGTATATATATTTTTAACTATTTTTCCTGTTAAAAATATGAAACGTTTATAATTAAGCAATACCACACACCCAATAGGTATATTTTAAGCTTATTTTATAGATATTAAAAGCCTTTTAAAATATAAAAAAATCACAAATACAAGCCTGTTTTGGGGAAAATACCGTTCTTTTAGAATAAATTCGAGGTAATTTAAATTAAATGATCGATTTTATGATTTAAAAGGTTAATTTAATAAAAATTATACATGCTATAAAGTTTTAGGCACAATATATTATTTTAAATATATATATGGTTTATTTAAAGTATACAAATGCAAGACAAAAATTATTCCATATGTTATAACATGGGACGGTATGGTGACACGATATCATAGAAGGTACCTGTAGGAACTAGATGTCACGAACCAGGTTGAGGCATATATTCAAACCTTTGGATTGAGAAAAACCCTCGAATTAATAGGTCTCGAAAGAAGGAGGGGTATTGAAGAAGACTATGGAGAGGAGAAGATAGCCGAAAGTATAAATACACTGTTTGTACAGAGAATCAAGCAAGTTGTGCCTGATAACAAAAACTAAAATTACGACTATAAATATAGCCCTTAAATAAAAGATACTACTGATTTATTTAAAGAAAGGCACAAGATTAAGAAAGAAATAATAGTTATTAGGGACGAAAGAAAAATATAGGTAAATGGTGTAAAAAAAAGCATGATTTATTTTAATTAAAAAAACCCAAACATATGATATTATGGTATAAAGCCTATTATAGTATTGGGCAAATAATAATTACGAATTTTAATCCTTAAAAGGCATAAATTGAAAAGATTATGGGAAATTAATTGACCAGAATATATATTTTCTATTCCCAATATAGGTAATAAACATTATTTAATCTTGAAAAGATTAAAATTTTTAAGCAGACAAATTATTTCTCTGTCTTAAAAAGTTTAGAAACAATTTTCATGAAATTTGTCTATTGGATATAATTTAGTTGTGCAAGCATTTTTAAACCAATTCATATTAACATTTAGAAACAAAATCAGCAGATTTTATTTGTCATAACTGTAATTTTGAATATGGATTTTATAAGTATATTTTATAAAAAATTTTCCTATTTTTCGTACTTATATTTTATATTAAGTTGCCAACGTCTCAGACACACTAAATCTAATGCTCATGGGCAAAACATAAAGACTTAATATCTATGCAGTATCTTTTATAGAGACTTAAAATTGCTTGAGTTTATGTAGCGGTAAATATTAAGTATTTATTAAATGACTCAATTTTTTTGATTGTGAACTAGATTTTAATATGAATTACAAAAAATTATGCTATTTTAATGCCTCTCATGGTTGATTGTGTTCTTTTGACTTGAACCAAATTTCTTGAAATGCTTGATCGAAAAGTTAAAATAACATGATTAAACCCGATTAACAATCAACATATAATTAAATCTATATTCTTTAGGTTTTTAAGTGTATGGTATGGAAGATTAAAAATCACAGTCCTATAAATGGTTGCAGTTTAAATAACAAACCGTCTGTAGGGCTGTGATAAACCTAATCTTAATTATTTAAGCCATTAGGTATGGAAAAATTGTTTAATTAATATTATTCCAGTAGAACCGTTAGATGAAATTAAAAATTACAAAATTTCATAACATAGATTTAAAAAGAAAGAAATTAAATTAAAGGCATTACGCACACATGTGCATTTTTCAACTGAACTTAAAATCTAATATAAAATATATTCATTCAAAAAGTAAATATAACAAATATAGTCAATTATAATTACACTCTAACTTTTATAGATAGAAATTATATTAAAATATAAAAAAATTGGCTTTTATGGTTGAAGTATCTTCGATATATACCTTACTTCACT
This sequence comes from Rhyacophila brunnea, assembly GCF_057557595.1. Lineage (NCBI taxonomy): Eukaryota > Metazoa > Arthropoda > Insecta > Trichoptera > Rhyacophilidae > Rhyacophila > Rhyacophila brunnea. The sequence goes on along the minus strand of NW_028233078.1, from coordinate 2,760,181 downwards.
AAAGACCTAGTCATACCCAATTGGATTGTTTAAAAAACCTTTCTCAGCGTCTTTTTATATTTTCCTTGGTCTATACTCATCAACTGATTTCGTATATTATAATTATAATAATTATTATTATTTTATTACTTGTAGTTATGTTTTTAAATCGACATTAAAATAATGTATATTAAAGATGGATTTCTTTATCTTGCCATAATTATATTTATTTATAGGGAGAAATTTATGGTTATATTATAGTTTTTGTTCATGGGCACAACTTTCTTTATTTACAGTGCGATCAGCATATTTATACTTTCGACTATATTCACCTTTTCGAAATCTTATTCAACACTTTCCTACCTTTAGAAACATATTATTTAAAAGGTGTCTTTCACAATCAAAAAGTTTGTATATATGCCTCTATCGGATTCGTTACTTCAAATTCCTTTAGGTATCTTTTATGTCATATTTTGACATACTTCAACAATTTATTAATAGAAATCTTTGCGGAATGTAATTTAGGTTGCTGTTTTTTATATATCTAACAGTGAAAGGTTTTGAATCGTCAATATTTACATCTGAAACTAAGTCTAGCATTAACACTTATCAACCATCCCAACGTAATTATTAATTTTTACATGCTTATATGTCAGTTAATGCAGAATGTGATCTAATTGTCGAGATTTTTTTTCTCTTTAAAATTGTCTGCAACAATTTTCTTCGCACTTTATCAGTTTTATATGTTTATAAACTATCATATTTTTACACTGTGCCTATTTTTATTTTACAGTATTCCAGCCTTCATTATTTCTTGAATCTGTCTATCATATAATAATCTTGTTGGTGGTGTGTTTACACGTCACATTTTGAAAATATCAAAATTTTTTATTGGCTCACATTTTTGAATGCTCAAAATTCAACTATATGTGCTGTAAACTATGCACACAGATATAAAATTCATTAATAATATATTTAAACTATCTGAAGAATACCATATGTTGATTTTATCGAAATATTGTCTCTATATCATAGCATAAGATTTTTGCTCGTGTAAATCGGTAAATATGAGCAATTTGAGACCATCCCTGTATATTTAGATATTACAGATTAACCAAAAGAACCAATTAGCTAAAAACCTCCAATAAAAACATCGGTAGCTATTCTTAGGAACCTTAGAAACTTTAATTTTTTTTTGAGAACGTAGATCATTGACTCAAGCCTATATTTTTTTACATGAGTCCTGCGTTCAAAATTGATGTAATTTTAATTAAAACATTAAGATGATCGCCAACAGACTACTAGATTTTTACAAAACCTTGACAACTGGAAAAAAACACTTATAATCTTTCTCAATATATCAAAAAATACACTTATGTATGCGTAATTATTATAATGTGGCTTTGAATAATATTTTTATTTGTATCTGATATCGATTTATGCCTAAATTATTCAATTGCTATTTTATTCAGTACTGAATTGGATTATTTTTATCCATTATCTGTTATTACAATTTCACTTTTTTTATGGTATTAGAAGTGATTTAGTTTGAGTGAATATTTTATCACGTTATTTTATACACTTTTTAAATCAAGCTAAATTTTTAGTGGCTTCATAAAGCAGGTTTTATTTATACTTTACCGACTATATTTTCTTTAAATTCACCTTACCTAACTTTCTAAGCTCAAATCATTTATTTTTAGTAATTTTAATCTTTTACTTTTTTCAACCAGAAGAACCTTAAAGGCTCTATAAAGCAGTCCAACTATAAACGTTTTTTTAGATGTCTTAGCATAGCCCTATATTCTCAATATAAATCAAGAATCATTGAATTATGTGTATAACGCAACCCTATTACTTGTGCACATGTCGTTGATCACGTATTCGTTCCCAAGAACTTAATTTTTAACTTATGGTATCTCGTAAGGACCTTTATACATTATGACTTAATATAAAGATATTATGTGGTTTTTTATGATATTAATTATATTTAAACAAAATTAAAACTTGAATGTACTATATCCGACATTAAATACGCACCCAAAAGGCACCGTTTAGATTGATAAACCCGTGATAGACATGAAAATGACAAAAAAAACATCTTTAACCTACGGGATTTAACTAAATAAATATATTTGAATAAAATTGTGCCTGTGTTTGCCATACAATACCCAATTGCAAAAAAAACAATACACTATTAAGGAAATCAAATAATATGATCTTGCAGAACTAATGCCAAATTTTTAAGTGCCTTTTATTGAAATACGCAGAAAAATAGACTTAATTTATCAATTCTTATATTTAATATAGGTAAAAAATCTTTTGTAATCATTGAGTTCCTATAAGAACCTCATCAAAAATTGATCCGCAGAAAACCAATTTTGTAGTGTGAATTTTAGTATATTATAATATGCTAGAAAATACATAACTAGTGCTATAAGTAAATTTTTACTACAACAAAGCATCATGGTCTAAAAATTTGCAAATTAAATAGGCCCTATTAAATACAAACATTCTTGTTTCTACACAAAGTTTAATATATATGGCCCCTATTTTTGATTTTTTGTGACTTTCTTTCATTTTAAAAAATTTAATTCTTATGCATATAATTTTTAAAATTGATTGTTGGGTGAAGAATCTATGATGAAAATTATTTCGAAATATACTTTATGCTTATTTTACTTTATATTTATTTACACCCAAGCTCATGGAAAAGTTCTGAGACAACATAATCAGTAAAATAAAATTTTATTGGCAAAATTAAGTGTTTAAATGTAATTTCAAAATTTAAAGTATTCTTTGTCTTTTTAATCGTGTTACTAACTTCCATGAAAATAATAATGAGATTAACGTTATCTAGAAGCCAAATTAATGGTTTTGATTTTTTTCTTTCATTCAGTAAAATAATCAAACCTCATAAGCAATAAAAAAAATTATATAGTTATGAAAAATTGTGGTCTATCACTGGGGTAGCTTAAAGGTTTTTGTTGTATCTTTTACCACTAGGCGGTATCTATTAAAATTTTGGTAGTGAGAACGATATCTTTTCTTGGGATTTAAAAATAATAATTTAAAATAAACTTCAGAGCAAGCATTTGTGCCACCAAAAATCCCCTTTACCCACTTATTAGCTTTCGATTCTATAGAACAAAAATTAATACAATTTTATGCTTTTGTTCTGTTATGTCAAATAAAATCACGCAAAGTTTAAAAATCTCTAATAGAGCTTAATTTACAGTTTATGGTTTATGTGATCTAAAAAATTATATTTTTTCATGTATTTAGAATTTTAGATCGCCTCTTAAGCCACCAAAACCTCAAGATTTGTCATTGGTTTTGAGATCCCGAATGCCCACCTTTAAATTTTTAAAAGATAAAGAATGTTTTAATTTAAACTTTGGTGTATTATTCAATTTTATAATAAATTTAAATCCAATTTATTGGGGTGAATTGTTGTTAGGGGAAGTTCTATTTTGAAGAGTCAGAAAAAATCATAAAAAAATATTCTTTCTGCGTAAATAGGGAAGTTTTTTTTAATATTATAACAATATAATAGATGAAATTGATCTTAATTTGTTATTTTTATACAAAAAAACATTCTGCTTAATCTCTGAATACAATGATAAGCAGTGATATATTTCAAATCATTGTATAATAATATTTATATATTACGCATCTATTTTGCAGAATTTCAGTAACCTTTTACAACGTAAACCATCTTCATATTTATGAAAATGAACAATTGTTTCAACTCGAGTCTATAAATCTGTCACTATTTTTAACCTTTAATCCAGCATTAAACACAAGTTTTTTAGATAAATCTTGCCGTAACAGTTTAATAAGACATCAAGTGTTCTTCTGTATATTATATATGTATATTGTTGCTTAAATTGAGTTTTCGCTGTATGTATTTGAAATAAAAGTATTGATTTTATAAAAAGACAACAACCTATTATATATTGTTCCTGTTTCTTTTTCTATTTCATTCAAATTTTCTTTTATTTAACTTCGCTTTAATTTTAGAAATCCGTGAAAATACACGCTACCCAACCTTAAAATACCATTACATAAAATCGGATTGTTTACAGTATAATTTTCTATAATATCTGATATTTAACTGACATATTGCTAGTATTTTGACCATAAAAATATATATATCTTGCTAGGTGACATTAAAAAGTTTCTTTCACATTAGATCCATTTGAAAATTTATTCTGCTTAAATTTTGGAATAAAAGAAAATTTTTAAAAAATATTATTATCACAATCAAATGTAATTCCAGAAAAAAATTGTGTTTTATATTTATTTATGTAAAATCAAAGAATAAGAATATCTGATTAGATATTATAATGTCTTTTTTTCATAAAAGGCTATAAAATTATTTTAATAAACGGAGTGCGCTTTTTAAAACTAAACTCGGAAACATATATGATTTTACAATATAAATGCAACTTATTTGATGTCATTTAAATCAATTAAAAGTATAAAAAAAATTTTCATGGCGAATACTTTAAAAAACAAATACGCAGATTAAAGATCTAAAAATGCCTAAAAAACGTAAATTTTAACGGATCGTAAGCGCAATATAAGTACAGAAAAAACATATCCCATGTTATATTATGCAGCATCGAATTTTAAGAATATATTATATTCCCCAAAACTAAAGATATAAATATGTAAACTTGGAATTTAAAAGTCGCAAAAAGAAGAAGATTAAAAATCCTAAAAATTAATTTTTAATATTTATATTAAAAAAGAAAGCAATAAAAAAGGTTTGACATACCATAAGATGCTTTCGTTCGTATAATATATATAAGCCCTAAATTTTAGTTCTTCCTACAAAAGAATTTATTTAAAAAGTTATAATTAATCATATTGTAATCGTTGTATTTATTTTTTACCCAAAAAAAATGAAAAATGGCCCAACATACCCCAAAATTGTTAATTCGTAACACCATAAAGGTAAATTTCCGAAAAAATAGGAATGTAAATTCTACAAAAAATAATATTATTCGGTCCTTTAAAATTCATACTGGATTATGTGCAGCTGTAACAAATGAAGTGGATTTCATTTTTCAGATTTTTAGGCAAAATATGATTCTTGTCTTCTACTAGAATAACATAACCAAAAATAAAATCAGATTGAAATAAATAAATAAATAAAAATTTATGTTTTTTAATACATTTAGAACCAATAAAACTATATTTTGTATTCAACTTCATCAATATTAATCAAATTTTATATGATATGCATCATGGAGCATAATAAAAAGGTTTTAAAACCCAATAACTTGATGGAATCAAATTTTGCAAAAAATAATACGATTAAATATGTTGTTCACCAAAAAAACAACAAAGGTTTTTTTTATTTAGGCTTAAAAAGATTTAAAATGGCGAAGAAACCACCAACCGCACCATAAGAAAAAAATTCTAGCACAAAACTTCCATAAAAAATAGTAATGCAAAAATTTTTATGTTTTAACAACTGAAATTGAACAAAAAACAATAAAAAATTATAAATTTTAGCACTAAAGGTATTTTTTCAACTTAAGCTTATTGATCAAAGAATATTAAAATAAAAAGATTAACTAGCGTTTACACAATATATAAGTCATTATTGATTACTATTTGGATCGAAATTAATTTGAACTATCATGCTCTCGCACGTAGATATATTGTTTAAAAATCAAGCAAGCAAGAAGCCTAAAAATAGACAAATATTATAGGTAGAGTAATTTTATTGAGCACACTTTCAAATAAAGAATATTTATTCATACTTAAATTTATAAAAAAATACCACCAAGAAAGAATTTTTTCAGAATATTCATCTGTCAAGATAAATCACTAATTAATTTCATAAAAAGTAATTCAATTGTACAAATCAATAGATAAAGATTAAAATTGAACTAATAAAGCAAAAAAAGATAGCAAACAGTGATAAAACACGCAAATAATTTCTAAATATATTATATAACCATGAAAGAATTATAAAAATTAATATGGGTGACTAATAAAAAAAAGTACACTATAAAAGGATACAATATATAAAAAATCCTTAGTGTTTACAGCAGGTACAAAAACTAAAAAAATTTTAATAATAGCTAAAATGTATGATAATAGTATTAGAAATATGATTAAATAAAATAGTTTACCAATAATATTTATGATGAAGCCTAAAAACAAATTCTAATAAAAAGATAAAAGTCAAACATTTTTTGAAACTGAACCATAAATTCAATTTAAATAATACTGCTAACTATGGCGGAGCAACTCATACCTCTTGTGATCTATAAATGAAACAATATTTTAATTTTAGATTTTTTTTCTCTTGTTCATTGTGTAACCAAAATATGATAACTATAATACGTTTGATTGAGTTTATACTGAATTGTTGGATCTAATGTTATCCAGCACTCATACAGAATACTTAAGAAATTCTTTTAATCTAAAGAATCAATAAAACTAGAGCATGCGTGGGCTTAATCGAGAAAAAAGAACTTAAAGATTTAATATATTGTAGAATTATCGCATATAGCACATCTGGAAGAAACGTTACTACTGATTTTAAGTTTAAATTGTATTATGAAGTAAAAGTTTTGTATCTATCAAATACATTATGTTTATTGTTTTTAAAATATTTTCACCGTTATCATGTTATCATAAGTATATATAATTCTAATTTATTTTGAAGAGGGTTTTATACATTTAATAAAGCGCATATTTATATACATTATTATCTTATACAATTTGTAAATTCTAGTGATAAAATAGGTCCGTATTTTCGCAATAATCGTATAGAAATATATTATTTACTAATATTAGAATAGAAAAGAGTTTAATTCTCTAATAAAATAAAAAATAAAAAAATATTTTAATAATTTTTAAAGTCCCCTTTGTTCCGACACCATTTAATTTTATCAGGGATGGTATTTTTCAAAAAATATTATAAAAGGCCTTTTTGGCTAGTAAAGAATTTTATTGTGAAACATCAATGCTACAAATTATTCAAAAAGAATTAAAAATCATTTTTTATCGCCCTAAACTTAATTTTTTTTTTCGGAATTTAAATGGAATCACATTGAATAAATAACAAGCATATAATTGGATATTTTTTTACTAAAAATAGAACTACAATTTATTGGGTAGAATATACCATAATAAAAAATCCAAGGTTTTTTTATGATTAAATTTTGAAATGGTAATTTAGATGTTTTTTCTTCAAGCTTAACTTGATTGATTTCGCTGTTCCAATAATATTTATACTCTTGACTATATTCTTATATCTACCTCTTATTCGATAACTCTCCTCTTTTCAAGAACTATGAGTTTAAGGTTGCTATCAATTCTATATTTTGATTATATTCCTCAATTTAGTTGGAATTTCGAGTTTTTTTAGGTCGTATCTAAATGATATTATGCTAGCACAACATCGAATTTTACGACTTATGGTATAAATTTTTCCTAACACTTATAGATTAATGGTAATTAAGATGCCAGCAAAATATGTTTTCTTAGTTTCTGTTTCGACAATTTTTTCGTTAAATATACGGCCTATTTTTATGAAGGTGATTTATTTTTTATTTTTATCGTAGATGTGTATAATAACATATAATAAAGGCTTAATTATAAATATTAACGACAACGATCAAATTAGTGGATTTAAAAATATTAGTGGGTCAAAATTAAGAACTAACACGGTAAATATTTATATTAAAAAAAATCTTTCATCGTAAAAATCAGAGCTTTTTTTGAATACTTACAGTGATACTAAGTGATAAATTTCGTGTTTTAGTTTTTCTCTTTTTTTTTTAACAAGAATACTATTTTGTTTAACACTGAGCTATTGATGTATAGGAGCGCAATAGGAAATCCAAACTTATAATTAACTACAGCATTCATATAATAAATATTCAATGATACAAAATATATTTGTTCAAAAATAAATATGTACTTCTATATGAAGCTCGCTAACTTCCAACGTATACAAACAAAGATTATCTTTTTATTTTATAATTTAATTTTTTTAGATAAAGGTAAAAGAAAATGAAATCGAGTAAAAAATATATATCATTTTGTTCATTATGTTTATTCATCAAGAATAGCTTCTTATATTTACTAAAAGTTTATACAATCTGTATTTATAGCTATATACTTTTTTCTTACATCACCTCATATATATAAATTTTTTATTTTTGTGTTATCTTCCCCTTTATAATTTAAATGTGTGCAAATTTTTTTTAACTGAAAGTGATTTTTCATGCTTTTTAGAACATAATTTAATGCACAATCTCATGTTGAAGAGGCTTTGTATAAAATATAAGGATCATGGACATTGTGCAAGTGAAATTACATTTATTTCATAGTTAAAAATTCCATCTTTTGGCATTATAATAGAAATAAAAAATAATCTTTTTTCTTTCTATATATTAGAAAAGTACAATTAAAATACGTTCCAAGATGTTATGTAAGATTTTTGCACCCGTGAAAATATTCAAGGCCAAAATTCAATAAAGTATCTCCAAGTACAGCATAAAATTACGAGAAAAGTTAAAAGCGTATATATTTTTGACACAGACAGTTAAAGTCATATCAAATAGAGTATGCTGAATTTTATATTCAACAAAAAAAAATTTATTTGAATTATATAGATTGGCTCATGGCTCAAAAATACAATATATATTCATTTCTTGAAAAATCCATGGTTTATAATCGATTTTTTAGCTTCATTATATTTTTCTTAATATTCTTCCGGAACGGTACGATGTATTTTTATGTATTATAGATAGATGTTTGCAGTCTTTTGTACCCAAAAAACAACCCATGCATAAAGAAAAATAGGATTTAGGACACCTGGAAAAATCATACGTTTACTTCTTATTCATTATAATTTATGTTCGTAAAATAAGGATTAACTCCTACCGAACCTTTTAGAACTTCTGATTTATACTAAGATCAAAAATTTGGAGTTTGTGATATATTAAAGCCCTAATCTTTTTTTTTCATTAAAAAAAAGCAGAATTCAAAATATACATAAAAAATCATGTGCAGATATAAAGATATTCATCAGACACCATTTACTCGATGAAATTAATACTTTGTCCTTTTAATTGGCAAAATTATATAAATTTCTAACAATTCCTGCTTACCTAGCCGTTAAATGGGCTATACGAAAATCCCGTGTCAATTTCTGTGCTTTTTTTATAATTATATCTTATTGTTCTGCTGGCTTTTTTTTGTCAAATAATAGCCTTAGAGATTTTATAAAAATTATATAATCACCATCCATTATATTGGTTCTATTCAAATTCTTCTCGTGAATAGTGACTAATTTTGCTGCATGATGTTTGGTTTTTATTATAAACTAAAAATTCAAATCCCCGAATATAAATAATATTGAATTTTACAATATTTATGCTTATTATAATATAGTTATTATTCATTTGAACGATTTCGTATACGAAATATCAAATTTTTGATCCTTATTAAATTTAAATAAAACTTCTTTTTATTAATATTTTATCGACCTAATCTGCCTATTTATTTCTTCAGTATAGCTTATAAAATCATCAAAACTTGTAATATTGTCATTAAATTCTTGTTTATAAAATATAATTTTCGCTCTTTTGTATTCCTCTGAGTTCATCTTAAAAACTTTAAGGAAATTCATAGGTTTCAAAAACATATTTAAATTTTTTTTCACGAATAAATCGTAAAATACATCCGTGGTTAGTTTATAATTATTGACATCCACCTCTAATGCAAACTTTAAAACACAATCAAATTTCGCAATAAAAGAAATTTCTTCTGATTTGGTATATCTGAAGGCTTTTGAATTGCAGAAAATGCCAAAAAATTCAAATATTGGGGTAATATTTTTGTTATATAATTCCTTTCCTATTTCATCGTATCTTTCTATCAGAATCGCGTTACAAATTAATAAAAAATCCGAAAGAATCGTGCAATTTGTTTTATTATAATTTCTGGTGAATTTATTTATCACTTGAGTAATTTGATGAATTATAAATATTATCTGGTGTTCTTCTTTACTTATATTTCGTATTAAAGCCATATGGACTGTATTTAATTCGTTTTTCTGATCTTGATTTAATACCATAATTAAAACTTGTATTAAGTGAAAATATAGGCCCAATTTTGTTTTTTTATAAACATCATATGAGTATTTCTGTATTTTTAAAGGATTGTAACCGACAGAAAATAGTATACTCTTGATTCCTGATGGCAAACAATTAAATCCGGGTGTAGAATATATATTTTTTTTTATAGTTGTAAATAAATGATTGGATTTTGCAATTTTTTTTTTGAGTGAAAAAAACATAGGATGAAACATTTTCGATATCGTAATTTTTGTCTGTGACTGATCTTTAAACCCAGAGATTTTCTCAAAACAATAAGTGGATAAGAATTCGAATTCATCGCATCCTTTTGGCAGTCCAAGATCGGGTTTTTTTTTGTGTTTGTATATCCATGGATTAATTTTCTCACTATGAAAACCCCTTATAATACCATAATAAAAGTCTTCATCAAATTTTGAGCATTTATATAATTCCGTTAATTTTTTATAAGATTCAAAGAATTCATCACAATTTTTATTGTATCTCTCTAAGACTATACTATTGCTTTTTTTTGCTTTAATAAATTTTATAGGCCGAATTTTTTTGTAATATGAAGGTTTAAAGCTTTTGCTTTCCGAAATTGGTGATTTTGTCTTGAAATTCTTACAAAGTTTCGTTTGTCTAGATAGTACAGGGGGTTTTATTATATAATGATTTTCTTCTACATTCAACTTACAGCTAAAATCTGAAACATCATTTATAGGTGGTTCTATGAAAGAATAAATGTTGTGAATATCCATTTTTATATCAGATGAAGGCGAAAAGATACTTTTGAAGCAAGAAAAAGGGGGAAGCGTATTTTTTTTTATATATGAATCATTCTCTGTTCTCAAATTTTCTCGACTATTTACTTCTATAATTTTTACACTATAAATATCATTTTTGATTACATTTTCCTGGTTTTTTTCTTCTTGATTGGAACCTAATATAACTTCAGATTCATTTGGTTGTATTTTTCTTTTCAAACAACGTTGTTTGCGCGAATTTTGCATGCATAAAATACATTCATTTATATTAGGAGAAGAATTTATATCCACAGTATCTTGGATATTATCTGTAGTCCAACAAGTATTACAATCTTTCGTAATCTGTTCTCCTGATTTCGACGCTATAAATGCATGGTTTGTTAAACTGTGTTCCTGTGAATCTTCAAATGAATTTTTAGTATGCAAATTCCCATCCTTTGAATCTTCAAATGCATGTATATCATAATAAATCTCATTTGATTGGTGATGGATTCTTATAATATCTTCAATGTCGATATCATTTTCAAACCTGATATCAGCCGATTGATTGAAATCGTCAAATAAACTACATAATGCACAGTAATTTGAATAATACGTTAGTAATAAAGCCTGAGTAAAAATACAAAGAAATAGCATATAAATTTAATTTTTAGATCAATTAAAAAAAGTAATATATATGCAGTAAACTATCGAAAAAATAAACCTTTTAAAGAATATTTTCTTTAAATGAGTATAAAATTGAAAGATAAATGTATAATGGGATTGAAATTCCAATATATTAATTGACAGTGATTTTATTATGTCAAGAACTATATATCAAAAAAAAGGAAATTTAATCGTTTAGCAAACCAGTTTATATGAAAAATTACATTTATTTTCCACATTTTAGACGCCAAAATAAACATTAAAGATATTTAAAAATTGTAAATATGGTCTTTCGGCAATTATTCTAGAACCCCAAGTTTCAATGAAGGGGAAATTTAAATGGACAAGATATTTTTCTATTGGTGATTACATCTTTAAAAATAATTAAGGTAACAAATAATACGCATTAAGAAGAAATTCTTTTATAAAAATATCAAACTCAAATTTGATTCAGAAAGGGATTATTTAAATGAAATTTAACACCCATAAAAATACAGTCTAACCTTTGATAAAAACAAAAAAAAATTGAGCGGAAGTACGTATATGGGAATTATATGTCAAAACAAAAATATGTCTAGATTATTTACTTGAAATGCATAAATTTTTACTTTTTTCTAGCATAAATGACATGTTATATTACCACAAAACACATTAAAGTTTGAAATATGTGATCGTGGATATAAAAAAAGCCAAATATTTTTGCATGTATTTTTTAACCTATTTTTAAGTCGATAAGAAGTTTATTAATGATTTATATCTTATATTCTTCCAAATTTGAAGTAGGTATATTTAACACGATATCACTTATACATCAATAAACTTAAAAAGCACCTTAAAACATTTTTCCATGATTTAAAACAAAAAATTAGAGTATATTTAATTGCATACATATTTAAAGTGTTATATCATGAAGTTTATATATTTCGTTTTTAAAAACATATATCTCCTTTAAAAATACGAAAATTGTCATTTAATACCCGTGTAAACCAATCATTTTTTTTACTGTATAAATTTTCTTTAGATAAAAACAGCTTGTTTAAATATATAATATTTTTGGCTTCACAATTTTGTTGTTATAATTTTTAAAATTTTGAATTATATAATTTTACGGATATATAATAGCCATTTATGTTTTCAAATGAACCGCATGTATATGTAAAAAGATTATTTTGTGCAAAAAAATATTAGTAAAGCCTGCGGGAAAATATAATAAGTAGAATAGATTGTCAAACCTAAAAGGGCAGTATGCTTTTTTTTATGATAGCTAAAAATTACTTTTTTTGTGTTCAAATATTATAAGATACAGATTTTTTGATCATTTTATTGTATATACCATATATGCATGTCAGTTATATCATAAAAGATTCAAAATCATAGGAACCTAAAGGGGCAGTATCCTTTTTTTTATTATGATAACTTATATGTTACTTTTTTTATGTTCAAATAATAAAAATATACTATTTTCACATAATTTTTTTTGTTACGCCATTTATATGTCAGTTATAGTATGAATTAGATTTTAAATCCATTTTCCTCGGGGTTCCTACGTTATTTTTAGTATTTGAAATCGAAAGAATGCTGTTTAAATTTTATTCGCTTCTAAAAAGATCACACTTAAAGAAGGCCCAAATTATTGTTTTTTGATCTCTGAAATGCAATAAATGATTTTTTTTTGATTATATAGTTTTTAATTACAGGTCCAACATAGAATGAAACAGATACTAATTATTTTTATAAAAGCTTAATGCTTTATCAACAGTTATTTTTTTTGTAAATTTTAATATAATATTAATTTATTTAATTTCTTCATTTGTATGTATCTAAGAAATAAACGCTGAAGATGAAAAGTATAAACGAAATTAAAAAATTAGATTCTAAAAATTTATATATTAAACTGTAAGTATCGGAGAAATAAGCCTTACCGATGAAATTTATAAACGAGAGTAATAAATTAGTGCAAAAAAAATTTTATGAAAAATGGTATAGATTATATGTCAGCAATACAATGTTTAATAAAAACTTTTTTTTGCAACAAGATATACATAAGACAAATTTATCGTTGATAGCTTTATATTTTACACTAGTAAAAAAACATAGTATTTTGGAAACTCGCTTTAAAATTCCAAAGAAAACACCAATACTGTAAACAAGTAAAAATCCGCTTACACATCAATCATAATCTAAAAATATGCATATATTTTCTAATCAAAAAATCCAATATGATTTTTATTTGCGCACACTCTGCGTTTTTTTTGGCCAAAAAAACAAATTTTACATAATATAAAATATTTTTTTTTGTTTATATCTTTTTCATAGGTATTTTATTGTCTAGATTCAATAAAAACAAGAGGCTTTTGTACATTATTTATAATAAAATCACTATTGTGCAGACAATTTTATCAATTTATATTTTAGAGAATTGCTATATAATTTCTGTATGTGTTCAATAAATATAATTTTTTTTAACTACAACCGAATGTATTTTTTATATACTTAAATTCTGGTTATGATTTACTAGATTTACACTAAATAATTCTTCCTAATTTAAATAACACTTATATAACATAACATTAAAACATATATACATGATGGCCAACGATTATATATTTATATTATTTATACAACATTAAAAAAACATTTTATATTGCAGAGAGTAGTCTAGATTTGAATTATATTTATAAAATTTTGTGTCAACGAAAAAATATAAAATGAAAGTGTGCTTTCTTATGTTTTATTTACATATTATAAGATATTAGTGTAGATAGATAAAATGGTAAAAAGATTTTTTGTCTGCTTAAATAACAAAATAATTTTTGTAGCATAAAAGAAGACAATATTAAAGTAAGATACCGTATAATTCTAGTATCAATAATATGATAAAGCTTTATTGATTGAAAAATCGGCATAATAATTTGAAAACGGTATAATTTTTATATTAGAAGTCAACCTTCTTTTATAACATGAAAATAAATTATTAGCAAAATTAAAATTATTCTGAAAACAATAAAGATTAAATGTATCAGATTCTATCGATTTGAATAAATATAACGCATTTTAAAGATAATAAACGCTCGATTTAACGAATAATGCTATAAATTTTAGTATGTAATCAATGTAAAACCACAATCTCACTGCAAATTATTTTCGATCTGCTAAAAAAAACCCTATCGTCGATTTACGGGCTTTTATTGTAGGGATTAAGGGCGGTGATGTTTTCTAATGAAAAAAAATAAGATTTTTATTGAAATGCAAAAAATAGAAAACAAGAATATCCTTATAAGTTATTTTTTTTACAAATTTGACTTTTAGAATAAAACTGATGATAATTTAATCGAGTAAATAAAACTTTTACTTTAAGTTTACTTGCCTTAAAACAATTTACATAGCCATTTTTTTCAATTCATGCCACAATTTCACTGCTAATTTATCATTAAATAAGACCGAAATTCTATATTTTTCATACAGAAATCGGATAAGAGGAGATATTACAGGATAGAATTACATGAAATATTTTTAACACAAAACCCTTTCCGAAGTAAGTGCAAATATATAAGAAATTGGGTCTTTAAGAAAAAATTAGAAGAGATAACGTTGCAAATAATAAAAAAAACAAATCAAAGCTTGATATTCGGTTCAAAAAAGGGAACTATATAAGCAAAACACAGCCTAGATAGTTTTTTTGGTAAATATGCAACAGTAACAGACTGAAAATTACGCTCATTCTTTTATATTCAGTGCTGAAATATACATTATGCATTTCATTACATGATTTATATCACAGAGGTTGGTATTTTTTAACTTCGCATGAGAATTGATCAGCTAATTGAATGGATACAAATATCAATATAATAGTTCTGACTCTAATTAGTTGGTTTACAGTTTATTTACAGAAGAGTGCGACGATACTCAATTTAAAGGGAAAATACTATGAATACATCTAATTAAAAACAGAACCGATGCACAAAGATATGGGAATGCAAAGGCGATCGAATTATCACTCTCTATTGGGAAGAAGTAATCTAAAGGATATAAACATCTTTTTTATCATTTAAATATAATTTATTTGAAAATAACATCACAGCTTACACTTATAAAAAAAGTTATTGCTTAGACCTAGGGTTAAACGGCATTGCTCATGATAAATTACGTTATCAAAAAAAATTGGTTACATATCTGCGGGTGTTCATGCTCAGAACATTGACCATATTATAATGGTCTGAAAAATAAATTTATATTTTGAAAGTAGAAAATATTGAGCGAGGGACAATTCAGAGGTGGGTTTGTTTACAAATACAATCACAAATATTTTCTGATTGTTTTGTTTTGAATTCAATTAGGTTAATTTCTGATTCTTTTGACTTCTTTCGCCTAATCAATATATTCCCCTTCCCTATTTAATCCAGATTTAAAGAATTTTTTAGCAGCTTATATTATTGCAACTTTTGTGATATTTACGTCGATGTAAAAAATCTTCTTGCTCTTTGATAGCTTAAAATGATATTTAAGTAAAATAAAAAACTATAATAGACCTAATTAGTGATTTATAATTATATTAAAAAAGATAGCAAGACACTTGAACATATCTCATTTGAGATAAGAAGAGCAGTTGATTAAGATAGATCAGATGAAGGAGTCAAAAGATGCATCCAGGAGTTACCTAATTTTTCTAATAGGCTGACTACATCTAAAAAGATGGAATTGATAATAAGAAAATTAACACGTAAATTTATAAAATGGAGTATTTTATATATTAAATATAAATTAATGCAATATATTTTTTTAGCAAATCTGGATATTAATACAACAAACTATAAGATTAATTATTGGTTTTTAGCAGATGATATGAAAATGTAGAGAACAGTTTAAGATGGTTAGAATAATGATTTTATTTTCTAATATTTATAGACAATTCGTATGCATGTTTAGCTAGATAAATTTCATAGAATATAAATTATATTAATAGGATATACATACGTGAAAATAAAATAAAAAAAATGGTTTATCTTCGGTTTTTCTCAAGAAAAGAGAAATATTACTAAGAAAAAAATGCAAAAAAAAGGTCTTTAAATACAATTTTAGATTTTATTGTTCTGATTTTTGACAAAAAATAGTAATGTAAATATAAATAAGAAAAAAAGTAAAGCGTTAAATATTAAATCATCATTTTTGTAAAAAAAAAGCTTTAGTGGGTATATTTGCGGTTTAATATTTTTTTTAATGATCAAGAATCAATTAATGAAATATTTCACCTAGTTGTGTTTGTTTTAAGACCACTAAAAGCTATATTTTAAGATTCTATACGCAAGTCAAGAATATTTATAGAACTCTGCATTAATTTATTTTTTTCAGTTGCATAAGTTCGGATTAGATTTAAAAAAACATCCATGAATGATAGAACTATTGTGCATTGTATTTTACCCTAAATTTTTGTATTAGAATCGTTTTGCCTTTAAATCTTGAATTTTTCAATTATACAAAAATTTAAAATGTAAACATAATTAGGTTTCGAAATAATGATATGACATGTTCGTTTTTATGCTTCGTCATTTTAGACTTCTATTACTGAAATCGTTTTCCATGCTTATTCTTCTCTGTGATAAGATCTACATAAGAACAGACATATCATCTATCACAACTCTATTATAACAGCAGTAATTATTCATGCTCTATACGAAAAATTTTGCGTGATTATAATCTTCTATATCGATTGAATATTTTAACTAATCAATTGGCATTTGTTTGCTGGTATTAGCCATAGATCTGATGTTTTGCATTCAAAATTCATTTTTACAGTAGTTTAAATACCAGTTATTAAATTTTGTAGTCTAAACGCTTAAAAAGAATTCGTCTGCTCGATAGCGCATAATACAATTCTTCTTTATTTGATATAATTTCTAGTTGCATATTCTTGTATACGAATGACAATTTGGGAAATATTGGTACAATATTCATATTCCGAGACATACTAAATACAATCACATCTCAATTAACTAAAGTAACGCTAAGAAACATTTTTAAATATAATTTATCGTATTTTTGATATCGAAACATTGTATTTTGAAATACTATGTTTTTTGATTTTACATTTACTTGTTCAGCATTACAGCTGAAATGGGGTTTTATGACTACTGGTATTGTATTTCACACTCTTACCAAAATATATTTAGAAACTTTTCATTGGTATAAAGTCTTCTAGATAGAGCTGATATTGCTTATATGACCTAGCTTTATCGCTATTGCTTTATATAAAATGATTTTATTGCAAATATACACTATATCTCGAATTTCTCATGTAATTTTTGTGCTTGTATTTTCATGTCCTTAATTAGTGAAATTCGTCATTTAACAAATTTTTTAATTTTTTTGGCGCACTGATATTTGTAGATTAGTATCTTGAAAAGCCATAAACCATGTTAGATTTTGGTTTATACTTTTTAACGAAGACATATGTCAATACTTCTATTTAAAAAATATAAATAAGTATTTTAGAAATAGATGATACAATAAAAGCTCACGCCAATGAATTGTATCACTGAAGTTGAATGGCCCATGTTTATGAAAATACTTATAAAGCTGCAGTATTTCTACTGAATAGAAAAAAAAGGCTTATTTACGTTCTCCAAATTTTAGACAGTAAATAAATAATTTTCTAAAAGATAAATTCGAATTTCAGTCAGTATTTCAATATGATAAAACAAAAAGAGTAGTAATAATACCCGATTTAATTTCCAATACTTGATATTGAAACTAGAAAAAGTATTCATAAATGAATTTGATATTAGGACTTATTTTATTCAAAAGAATAATAGCTCAAATTTTGCAATATTAAGATTTTTATATATTCTAAATTATTATACTATATATTACATGAATAATTTTAATATTTTCAAAAAATTATCTTATTTGCGTGTAAATAGTTAATTTATTTAATGCATGATTTTAGCTGTAAACATATAGTAATATAAGTAGGAATTTTCGGCTTTGTAAAAAATAGTGCAGAAAATCTCCTTTTTCTTATTTTATTGGTTTTAGATGCTTTGTATATGAATATCAACAATAGAAATATCGTATTTGATATTTTAAACAAATGATAATAGTTCTGTCTACTTAAAGGAGCGACTTTTAATCCTGCCAAATTTTGATAAAATTTTCATGTTTAAGTTAATATATTTTAAATACAGACATTCTAGTATCCATTTTTAAATTCATGGTACACACATTATTCTAAGAATTTGTATATGCGGGTACTAGTGGAAGAATATTTTTAGAATAGATTTACGCCCTTTTAATCCTTTTTTTTACTTATATTTTCGAGAAAACATTTATATAAGCATAATTTAAATGTTTTAAAATGTATTTAAAGATTAAATATAGCTTTTAAATGATGAATGAGATTAAGATTAAAATAATAAAACACAATTCATAAACGCAAGTGCATTCTAAAAGGATGATAAGCTGATTTTTGTTTGATTTCAAGTCAACTTATTAAACTTAAATTTAGGTTAATTTATCTATGAATATATTTAAAATATACATAAAAACTTAAATAAATGTAAAGCCTATAAAAGCCAAAACGAAACTTTGAAGTAAAATCACATGTAATTAATTGTAGTTTTTAAACTGTATATGTGGTTCTTTTTCGAGAAAAAAATAATGATCTTATATCCTGATAGCAATGAAAAGATGGATATAACTATACACCTACGTGCATTGCCATACAGAAGAGGTACCTTGGTAAGCTTTAACAAATAAGAAGGGATTATTGAAATAAATTTTATGAATGGGTATAAAAATTATAACTTAAAATTTTGAGAGGCAACATAAAATTATTTTCTATATAATCAAATGAAAAATAATTTCAATTTGATAAAACTGTCTTGATAGAGTCATATAATTCAATTTTTTTTCAAATGTAATTTTAAATTTTTCTAAAATTAATTAAAATAAAATGTAGTTTAGATAACAATATAAACATATTTTATTCATTTATGAATGAATTTTCTCTAGCATATAGATTTTTTTTAATCTTATTTTGAGAGAAAATTTTTTTATCTTCACTATGAAAATTATATATATAAAAAAATTTATCATAATAAATGGTCGGCTATGCCTTCTTTATAGCATAAATCAAATATTTAAATTTTATTTCTTGCAACTTGTCGAGAATAGCTGTAGTTATTCACAAAAAAGTTTAAAATTTGTGATCAATATAATTAGGCTAAATCCTTTTCGATTATCATATTATGTTTTTTCTAATCGCTTGAATATTTTTTTCATTTTATTAATTTATGGGCTTATTTGATTTTTTGCTATTTTATCTTATTAAAGAAAAACTTCAAAATGCTTTTTAGAACAGACTTGCTTAATATTTATTTCCGCCATATCATCTTTACAAATATGAAAGAAAGTAAGTTAAATTTTTTTTTATATTGAAGAATTTAGTTCCTTGTATTTTAAAATTTGTTGAAACAAAAATTTAGATTGCCGAATAGAACAGATTTTCTTAATAATTATTCCTGTCATTATCTTTAGAATCTTGAAAGAAAGTAATTTGATTTTTTTTTATTGCTCAATTTGATTTAAAACTATGCGAATCATTTTACACAAAACTTTGAATGTAATTTGGACTGACTTGATGATACTTCTTTCTGCTCCCATCACTTTAAAAATCTTCTAAATGCATTTTCACCTTTTAAAGCTTTCTTCACTCCTATTGTTTTTGCAATCGCTTCTGATTCACTCGAAATTTCCAACTCCTTAATTACGACATATGGTATTTCGTGTTATGGCACATGTTACTATTAGTTTTTAGAATGCTAAATTATCGTGAGTTTATTTGCCATTAAATTATATTTTCTTGGTTTCTAATTTATGGCACTATTCAGGTTTTTCCTTTTACTTTGTTTTATGATTTACTTTAATGTATTATTTTTTATTGATTTCAAATTTATGGCACTAGTCAGGTTATTCCCTTTTACTTTGTTTTATAATTTACTTTAATGTATTATTTTTTATTGATGGATTAAGTTTCTTTTTATCAATTATATCTATTGAGACGTAGTCAGCCCATTGGGAATATTGCACAACTCCTTGATACATCTTTTGACACCTTCCCCTGATTTATCTTTATCAACTGCTCTTCTTCTCTCAAATGAGATCAGTTCAGGGGTCTTACGAAGTGTGAGAGCATGTATGTACGGTTCTAATTCGTCATTTAATTTAAATACTATTTATTAAATTAAATTAAAAATTGAGAGGGAAAAATTATATACGGATAATAACATAGATTCCGAAATATTTAGATGCAAAATTAAAATTTGAATTCAAAGTAATATTTTTAAATTCTAATGAAATAATATATTTTAATATTCCGTTAATTTTTAAATATTTCAAATAAATATTAAAGCCTCATTAGATATTAATCAAAAATTGAGTTTTTAAAAAAGAAGAGCCCCCATTTAATTAGATGAGTTCTTGTTGTGTTTATTGTAATACGAAGACACATATCCGTTGTGGTGTGTGTAATCAGGCATATTGTAACTCTCGAGGATCAGCATCAGCCTCACATATAATATTTCATTTGGTTAAGAATAAGCATCGAGTTGTTTGTGTTGGTGATTCTAATGTTGAATGTTCGAAATGCAAGTCTTGTGTTATTTTTAATCTTGGATGGTTTAAAAAAGATACTATTAAGGATGATGGCAGTATAAATATAGATGAAAGTGGTTGTGATAATAGTAGTGATAGTGTGAATCGCAAGAAAGATGGTAGTGTTACAGATGAAAGTGGTTGTGATAATAGTAGTGATAGTGTGGAGTGCAAGAAAGATGGTAGTGTTACAGATGGTAGTGTTACAGATGGTAGTGTTACAGATGGTAGTGTTACAGATGGTAGTGTTACAGATGATAGTGAGACAGATGATAGTTTAAGGGATGATAGTGATATGGGTGGTAATGAGAGGGTAATTCTTTGTCGAAACTGTTGTGATCCTTCATTTTGGTCTCCGTTGATTGTAGAGCGTTGTCTCGATTCTTCCCTGGTCAATGAAAAGGCTATTCTTCACAACAATACATCTTCTCTTTTTCATGCAGAATTTGATAGAATATCAGCCGAGAACCAAATTAAATATATAAATTCAATTGAGAAAGGACCGAAGAAGAATGATCACCTAACCAAACTTGATTTAGTAGCCATAGAAAGACCCGACCAAGGACATCTCCCCCACACAAAATTAAGGTATACACTTGAGGAGTATCGAAATATTTACACTGCACTGGTTGAAGCAGAATGTGATGCCGAAAAGAATTTAAAGGAAAGTTTAAAAGAAAAGGATTTAAAAGTTCGATTTGTATGTGTGTGTAATAAATGTAATGACATGGATGGTAATAAGAAAGATGGGCATGTCAAATATGATAGGCATTGTAGAGATCCTTCACACATGGTTTATGTATATTTTCATGTTACAGATGTCGATGCTAAGCTTTCGATTGGTGATGATCTTTTACTTGAAAATTCACATCATTGTATCAAAGCCTGTATTGTTAATAATACAGCTGTTTCTGATGAAATCAAGGCGAGTGTTTATAAAATAGTGGATAAAGATAATGGTAAAAAAATGAGGATTATTAGTATTGATAACTCTATATCTTCTAATCTTTATACTGTTGAGTATGTTTATAAAGATGTTGGAAGGGCTAGAATGCTTAATAGTCTTAATAAGATGGCTAATATAGATCCTACAATTCTCAAGTATATTCTCGGAACTTTCCCATTTCCTCTTGCTAAAACTAAAAAAGAAAATAATAGCAGTAGGGATAGGTATAATGATAGCATATTATATAGCGATAACTATGGTAAAAATGAAATATTTCTTAGTGATAAACAAGGTAATAATGATAAAAATGGGATGTTTGCTTGTGATAAAACATTTAGTGATGTTAATCTTATAAACCCGCCAAATCTTCCACCACTGAATTCTTCACAACAACTTGCCGCACGTGCTGCCCTTTCGCAACCTCTAACCCTGATTCAAGGTCCACCTGGAACAGGAAAGACAGTTACATGTGCATCAATAGTTTATAATTTAATAAAATCAAGCGAACATAATAAAGAAGGCACAAATAAAGTATTAGTAGTTGCAAATAGCAATACAGCAGTAGATCATTTGGCAATGAAGATACATAAAACAGGCTTACGTGTAGTAAGACTGGTTTCAAAGCGCAGAGAAACACAAGTAGATGCACTATCATTTCTTTCTGTTCACGTCCAAGCAGATATAATCATCAATGAAGCTAGAAAGAAAAAAACTGATCGATATCACAATTTTTCAAAAGAAAAATGTAATAAGACTGGGTTAAGAAAAAAAACAATACAATATATATTACAGACTGCTGATGTTATCACATGTACTTGCATAACATCTGGTGATTCTGCTTTGTCAAAACTTAAATTTTCGACTGTTTTAATTGATGAGGCTGTTCAGTGCACTGAACCTGTAAGTCTCGTTCCCATATCAAATTCAAGATGCAAGAGATTGGTTCTTGTTGGTGATCATAAACAACTCGGCCCCATTGTTGTTGATAAAGATGTGAGCCAAGCTGGAATGAAAATGACTCTCTTTGAAAGAATTGTCATGAATAGTACGGCTAACATCAAGGAAAAGAATCTGGCTTACATCAAATTGGTCAATAAAAGAAAGAATATTCATTTAAGGACTGAGGATCTTAGTAGTGAATATGAAAATACGAATGAATATGATACAAGCATGATTAATGCCTCAAATAACAAAAATAATAGTCTTTATTCTAAAAATTATTCATTTAGTAATAATGGGGCTAGGGGATCTGAGGAATCTCCTTTCTTCAACAATAAAAATATTTGTGTAGGTGGCAATAGTAAACGTGACAATTGCGCAACTGTTTATTCGGGTATGAATGATGGCTCAGATAATATTAATAACGTTATCAATGTAGATTATAGTGGAATTATTCCATATCTACTCAACACTCAATACAGAATGCATCCATCACTTTCATCGTGGATAAACACGCATTTCTACGACGGAAGTTTAATCAATGGAACATCATGCAAATCACTCCTCATACCAAAATCACTTTCTATACTTCCCTTACCAACATTCTTCTATTGCTGTTATGGTCAAGAAGAAATAAGTCAAAGCGGAACATCATTCCTCAATAGAGCTGAAGCTAAAACTGTTGAAGACATGGTTAAGGTCCTCGTTCAAGGTGGTGTAAGAGAAGAAAGTGTGGGTGTTGTCACGCCGTATGAAGGACAAAGAGCTTTTCTTGTTGGGGAAATGAGCAAAATTACAGTTAAAGTCAAAAAATCAAAACAAAACATAACTGATCATGAATCTAATGATGATGTAAATAGTGATAGCAGAAAAGAACCTTGTGAAACAAAATATGATTACGAAACAAGAAAACTAGACATCGACAAGCTAGAAATAAAAAATATTGACGCATTTCAAGGCAGAGAAAAAGACTATATCATCATTTCATTGGTAAGATCAAATATGTTTCAGGGAATCGGATTTGTTTCGGACGGAAGAAGACTGAACGTGACTCTCACTAGAGCACGTTATGGCGTAATTATTGTTGGTAATCCAGTTACATTAGGAAAAAATAAAATGTGGGCTGATCTTTTGTCAAACTACCAGGAAAGAAACTTGATATACGGTGGATGCGTGGGAAATTTAGGAAAAGTTACGGTAACAAGAAAAAACAAACGTATTGATCTCGGGTCTCTTCTAGATGCCCTTGATCACGAGGCAAATTCTGAATAAATATTCTGATTTGTTTTTTATAAAGTACAGGAAGGTGGAAAAAAAATGTTATTGGTATCGGTATCATTCTTAGTTGATAAGTCAAGGGGCTTGTTATTTATTCTGCGACTTAAATATAATAAAAATATCTTGTTGGTTATTATCAGAGGTTTAAACAGAAAATATAGTAATAATTGAATATATCCACTGAATTGGCATATAGGTTCGAAATTTAACTATTGTTTATCGATAACGAAAAAATAAAATTATTTAGGCATCATTTAAATAACGTAATGTGTCTTTTAAGAAAAACACGTTGAAATATCACTATAACTAAATATATTATGTAATTTGATCAAAGTTTAATAGCTATCTTCTGTCATTATAGAATGGGCGCCATTTGCTCTACGGAGTATCTCATGTAAGAATTTATGTCTTTTACTGTATAATTAATTGGTTTCTACACTGGAATTTTAATTAATCCTTGTATGACGACTATTATTTTGTATAATTCACATATCGTCGTTTTTGAAGATTCATAATTTTTTCCCCAAAATTAATTGCTTTATATACAGGAATTTAATTAATCCTTGTATGACGACTATTATTTTGTATAATTTACATATCGTCGTTTGTACGAATCATTATTTTCCCCCATAATTAATTAGTTATTCTACTGAAATCGCCCTCCGTTTTTTGTATCACGACTATTATTTTATATAAATTTACATCGTTGTTTTTAATGATTCATATGTTTTCCAGCATAATTTATTGGTTATTCTGCTGAATTCGCCATGAGTATTTTGTATCAAGACCATTATTGTATGTAAATTGTAGATCGGCGTTTTTAAAGATTCATATGTTTTCCCCCATAATTAATTAGTAATTCTACTGAAATCGCCCTCCGTTTTTTGTATCAAGACCATTATTGTATATAAATTGTACATCGTTGTTTTTAATGATTCATATGTTTTTCCGCATAATTAATTGGTTTCCATACTGGAATTTTAATTAATCCTTGAATAATGGTTTTAAATTTTGTAAAATTTACATTTTTTATATCAACTCAATAATATTATTTTTTTTGTTGAACCTACTTTGTATGGTTTGTGTTTCCTGATAAACTTTAATAAGGATGGTATATATAAATGTAACATCGACCCAAATAAAAACCATGAAAATATGAAATGGTAATTCTAAATTTATTAAGTATTATACTATCATCATATTTTTCCACTAATATACAAATTTTCTATTTATGTACACATGTTGCTTATAAATAGAAAAACCATTCTACATAAGTTTCTATTGAAAAAAAAATCATTTTTCATAAATGTTGGACCATATATTCTTGAAATTTCTCATGAATCACAATGAAAGTTTTTATTCTTAATATTATAAAATATTATATATATGGATGTATACATTTTCCTTCTGTTTATTCGTATCCTTTTTATCTTATTATAGAAGAAATTTTACTCTCAAAAGATTAATAATGTTTTTTTAAATATGAAGCTATGATTCAATAAACAATGGAATTCATATGTAAAAAGGGGAATGAAAATCTTTGTATTTTTCATTATGGATATTTATTAATCTCAAATAATATTTAAGAAAAACTCTATTATTGTTATTTTTCAAGACACTTGAACTCATCTCACTTGAGAGAAGAAGAGCAGTTGATGAATATAGATCAGAAGAAGGTGTCAAAAGATGTATAAAGGAGTTGTGAAATTCCCAATGGGTTAATTATGTCTCAATAGATAAAATTTATAAAAAGAAACTCGATCATAAATAAAAAAATAATTACAAATTGTTATTTTTTTATTAAATAAAGGTATGAAGGGCTTTAATTACATAAATATACTTAATAATAAACAGGAAAAATTTTAGAAGTGACAAAATATTGGTTGTATCTATTTTGTAAGTTTTTCTACTTAGTGGATAGATATATTTTATAACATCAAAAAAATACTGTTGATTTGTATTATACTTATAAATCAGATTTTATGAATATTTTAATAAAGTTATATTAGCATTTTAACAAGATATCAGCGAAAATTTCTTACCTTATAAATTAAGCTTTTTATAGTTTTAAATGACATCTAAGGATAGTATTTAAAATTATATGCTCGAATTAGCATAGCACAATAAAGTATTAGAGTAGTAAATTTTTATTGATGAGCTATGGTTAATTTTATTTTGTTTTTTATGGATTAACTAAAGTTGCAAATATTTAATATTGTTCAAGAAAACTTAAGAGCGCTTTCTAGAACATATTTGGTTATCACTTCTTTCCACCTCTTCATATTTACTATCTTGCTCAATACCCCGTTCCTTTTCGAGACTTTATAGAACAAGTATACACATAAATATTATTATTATGACCATGCTAATGCTAATGCTTCAGTTGGTATTACAAACTCTTTAATATGCAACTTATGGTATTTTGTCAATTACTCTTATTTTATAATGTGTGTGACTGTTTGTGTTCAGCCATATTCGATAAAATTGGTTCATTTAATCGTAAGTCATATTTTCTTAGCTTCACATTTTTGACATGTGCAAGGTTATTTGTATTTTTTTATTCCTATTTCTATCATTATATAAGTTTTTATTTTTATCGCGAACTAAAATATGTGGTCTATCGTGCGAATATTGTGTATGTTTTAAACCTTGCGCCTAATTTTTTCGGCCAATTTGTTTTAAATTATTTCTTGAACTGTGTGTCTTGTAATTCTTTTTGATTTTTTAAAATTAATGTTCTTACAAGCATACATGACATACAACTTTGTAATGCGTATATTTGTAGTGATGAACAAGAATTCTTTTATACCTACTTTCTAGGTTATCTACTGTTTTATATGCTTCCCCGCAAAGTTGATATTTTGACTTTTCTCCAAAGAGGATATTTCTATCTACATTAAACAAAATATTGCTTCTTTTTTTTTAGTTTTATCGTCCCAGCTTGCAAACCGATTAAAAGATTTGACTATGTCAACTATTGAGTCACCGTCGACACTGAAGGTTTTTGATTTAGCTTTAATATTTTACTTTAGACATGTAACTTTAATTTTATTCCTGCTCAATAAATACTATGAATACATTGTATAAATTTTACTTAGACCACAGATAATTGTTTATTAATGATAGGTGGATTTCTTTATTGTATCATTCTATATTATGTAGCATAGATTTGTGAGATTTATTTATATGTAGTCAGTATAGGATAATTCAAATAAATTAAATATAAAATTTTTAATTTTTCTAGCTTTTCTATCTTAAAATACAACAATTTTATTTGTTTGTTGGTTTTAAATATATTGATTCATCCACCAGTAATTTTTTTATGGAATAATCTATTTTAACAGAGTCTTTTGAATCTATTTTCTGAACAACCATATAGAGTCTCTTAATGAGATTGTATGGTTTTTAAATGTCTCATGAAGCATAAAATGCTGTATATTCTCTTATAAAATTACAGTCGAAATTTCTCCCAATATGGCAGATATGCTATCTTCTAAAAATCCGAAGCATTTATTCCCATATTTTGCTTCTATGATAGGTATATGTTCGCTTCAACCAACATTATTTGTTGCAGATATCAATTTATATACTTCATATCCTGTACAGTTAAAGAAATTGTATGTGCAATCTGTCATTATTTTTAAGTTTTCTGGGTTTTTAGATAGCAGCTTACAATCGATAATGATATATAATGATTCGTTCAATAAGAAGATTCATCTGATGGTATATTTATCGAGGGTAATTTTTTTTGAGAATTCAGCTCGGTTAGTCCATGCCCAGAACAAAAAAAAGTGATTATAGACTTATGCGTCTTGCTGTATTCCCCTGATAACACGCTTTAAAAAAAATATTTACTATTAACAACGCAGAAACCTTTTATTCACTTGTTATCGCGCCTATAAATCTATATACCCAATCTGGAAGATAAAGGTTTGCCAATATCTACATTAAGTAAAATAGTTATAAGTTATTGTGTCGTAAGCTTTTATATATCAATCTCAGTAGCAAATAGTTTGTTGGTATATTTATTTTTTTCGTTGTTTTAATACTTGCTTGTTTTATAGCACCTCGTACCCGCCGACTGTACGCAAATTATTTTTATATTAGAGGTTGATTTTCTCTAAATACAAATATTGTATTTCGGTGTTCACATAGTCGTAAATTTATAAAGATTATATGGAGGTTGTAGGGCTGAATTAACTTTCATTCAGAACGTTTCTTTTTGGAATGAGGCAAAATGTCTTTTAATAAAATCAGTCATTCTATATTTTTCCTCTTAAGCAAATATCATTGATACCTTTGAAAATATAATGGTTTAAAGATTTTCTTTTTCTATGAAAAGGTTGATATTCCATCTTATAAGGCTGTTTTACAATTAGGCCGGTGTTTATTGTTTTTGAGAATTCATGGAAAGAAAAAAATGCGAACCTCTGTCTCTTTCTCTTATAAAATATTTAAAATCATTTCAAAATATACATGTTTTGATTCTTTCTGCCACATTCTCTCTAGAAATTCCACAATTTTATTTTCATCTGCTGATACTTCGAAATCATATTTTTTGCAATCCGACTATTAAATTGTTTTTATTATTTATTAGGTTGTTTTTACATTATAAATTGCTCGTTGTGCTTTATTTTAAGCGTATTTTTTGTTATTTCGATTTACAACCTCAAAAACATCTGATTTTCTACCTAGAGTTTTCCACTGCTGCCTCATCATTTTCAACGTTTTCTATTTCTATAGACCATATGATTCTTTGGACTTGTTGTAAAAATCTAAATCTGTGTTTATTCTAACAGACTTTACATTTTTCTTAAACTGTTATGTGATTATTTTTCTAGTGCGCACTCGTCTTTCTATTGAGCACTTCAAAGTCTGTTGAGGCTTTATACAATTTCAACGATATTTTTGGAATGATTAATAATACTGATTTTATTTACTGCATTTTATATCATCAAGTATTTTGTTGTTTACTTTGAGGAATGGTGCTTTCTTTGTTATATTAAAATTATATATCTGTTTATTTATAACCTCTTCGTAGACTTCTTTATATATTACTTTATATTGTAAAAAAATTTCACTTCATCTGAATTATTGTTGTGGTTCAAATTACTATCGCTTCCCATTATTTTTGACCACGTGAATTTTATTGCCTAGCTTTTTTATCTGTTGTAAAAAAGGTATTTTTAAATCTACCGTTGTAATGGATCGTTATTTTGTTTCTGCCAAGGCAAGGTATATATTTTAAATGTAGTCAATTTATAGCATTCTTAAACGTAATACACTTTCTAAGAATCAAATTTTTCTAATAATGATTTCATTAAGATGTGAAGTAGAAGTATCAGATGCCTAATTAATAAAGTTTTGATCTGTTTTATTGCTTGTTCTGTTCTTGCATGATTAATTAGTATATTTTTTCAGTTTTCGTTTCTTTGTCCTGGGTTTTCTGTTTTATCCATTAGTTTTATATTATCATACTTTTTTAACTAAAGCACAACCTTGGATTGATCAATATAACAGATTCTGCCAATACTTCTCACAATTGCATGCTTTTTACAACTTCTTTAAATTATATCTTCTTATTTCAAGTCTCTTCCTTAATCTTGTTACACTTATTTAAATCTAATCATTCCCTTCAAAATTACAATACCGATATCTTCTTATTTCAAGTCTCTACTTCAATATTGTTACACTTATTTAAATCTAATCATTCCTTTCAAAATTACGATGCACATATCTTCTTATTCCAAGTCTCTTCCTCAATCTTGTTACAATTATTTAAATCTAATCCTACTTTCAAAATTACAATACAGATATCTTCTTATTTCAAGTCTCTTCCTCAATCTTGTTACACTTATTTAAATCTAATCATTCCTTTCAAAATTACGATGCACATATCTTCTTATTTCAAGTCTCTTTTTCAATATTGTTACACTTATTTAAATCTAATCATTCCCTTCAAAATTACGATGCACATATCCTCTTATTTCAAGTCTCTACTTCAATATTGTTGCACTTATTTAAATCTAATCATACTTTCAAAATTACGATGCACATATCCTCTTATTTCAAGTCTCTACTTCAATATTGTTGCACTTATTTAAATCTAATCATACTTTCAAAATTACGATGCACATATTCTTATTTGAAGAATTATTGATTTTAGTCTCTTACTCAATCCTATTTTTTATGCATATGGTTCGTTGTGATTTATTTAAAATATTTTAAGCTAATTGATCCCATAAGATGGTAGCCACAGAAAGTCAAATTGAAATATTTAAGAAGTTACAAGATTATGAAAGAGAATATAATTTCAAAATAAAGCTACCAAAAATAGTTGTTATAGGATCACAGAGCAGTGGTAAAAGTTCCGTTCTTGATAAGATAATAAACAGAGACATCCTTCCAAAAGGAAATGAGATAACAACGAGATGTCCACTAATAATAAATTTACGAAAATCCGCATCTAATGAATATTGCGAGATTAATAAACACAAAGAAGTAGAACTAGAAGATGCAAAGAGGGTAATTTTACTTGAGATGAAAAAGATTTGTGGAAATAACAAGAATATAAAGGATGAAGAGATTATTATTAATTTATATTTGAGAGATACTTATGAAATTTCGCTTGTTGATTTGCCAGGTTTAACAAAAATACCGATTGAAGACCAGCCAAAAGACATAGAAGTACAGATTGAAAATCTTGTCATGAAATATATAAAGGATGAAAGTGCTATTATTTTGGCTATTTCGGCGGCAAATGTTGATCTTGCGAATAGTGATTCTTTGAGGCTTTCTAGAAAAGTTGATATAATAGGAATTAGAACGATTGGAGTTATAACAAAAATTGATTTGATGGATAAGATGACAGATTGCTTGGATGTTCTTTTGAATAAAAAATCAAAACTCAAGCTCGGATATGTAGGAATTGTAAACAGATCGCAAAAGGAATTAAATGAAAAAATGCCACTACAAATTTCATGTAAAAACGAGAATGATTATTTTTTGAATCATATTGTTTACAAATCGTTGCATCCAAAAATAGGAACTGAGCATCTAAAACTAATTCTTAACACAAATTTTTCGAAGTTTTTGTCACAAGAACTTCCTAAAGCAAAATTAAAAATCGAAGAAAAGATAAATAATTTAAACGATGCACTGCAAAAATACACAAGTGAAAGCATGGAAAGATCCGATTTAGTCAAAATATATGCAAAAACAATCAAAAATATTATAAAGGATAAGTATATCGACGGCAAAATATTTTCTTATAAATGTGAAAAGAAATTTATATTCGAATACAATGAATTATTTAAAAATTTATTTGACAATAAAAGTTACAAGCTTGATACAAATACTATAAATGAGATAAAAACAAATACTACGCTTTTCGTTTCAGAGGTAATTTTCAAGAAAATCGTTCGTGAGAGAATTGAAACTTTGAACAACAAAATTTTAGGTGTATTTGAAAAAGTATGGGCTTTACTTATTGGCCATATAAGAAAAATCGATTCTGAACTTTTTTGTGACTTATCTCAAAAGTTTGCGAATGATATCGAAAAATTGCTTTCTGAAAAATTAATTTATTTAAAAGATACTTTTAAAGAGTATGCAGATGTTCAAAGGTCTTTTATAAACTTGAACCATCCGGATTTCAATAAAAAGGAAATAATGAAAAGAATTTATTCGGATTATATGCGTGAAAAGAAAATATCTACCTCTAAAAATACAGATTTCGGGATTTTCAACCACTTTTTTTCACCAAAAAATACTCGATTGGATGTGAATTCAATAATTTTGCACGATAACTTTGAGGTGGATTTAATTCAATGCTATTCCGATGCGTATTACGAAATTTCTCAAAAATCCATGATTGATTATGCTTTGAAATCGGCATATTTTTATCTTGTTTTGTATACTAAAGATGAAGCAGGCAAATTTTTACTGAATAAGTCAAAAACATATAAAAATAATTTATTTGAAAGAAACAAAGAGATTGAAGCTAAATTTGCTTCAATAAAAAATGAACTTATGGTCAATATGGAGGTTATAAAAATATTTAATTGAAATAAACTTGGTTCTATACTCTCTCATAAAATCATAATATTTTTTGTATAAAATTGAATAATTCCCTAATAAAATAATATTTTTTTTCCTGCATTAGAATGGTTTTTTATAATTTTTTTGCATATGAGACTTATATTTTCAATTTTCTACTTCGTTTTCAAAATTAATGTTAAATTTACAGACTATCTAATGTTCAAGCCACCCAAAAATATGATTTTAATGACCATTTATTATTTACTAATCATTTTCATCATGCGAAAATTCTTCCAAAAGCAGTTAAAATGGTTTTCTATTATTAGATGGAAATAAAACTTATAGTCTTAGAAAAGAAAATTCTGAACATAAGGGCTAAGAATATGTTTTTTATACTTTTTTATATATAATATTATGTCTAATTTATACAAGTAAAGTTCCCCTTTTTTTTACATAAATGCTAAGAATATGTTTTTTATACTTTTTTATATATAATATCATGTCTAATTTATACAAGTAAAGTTCCCCTTTTTTTTACATAAATGCTAAGAAAATATTTTTTATACTTTTTTATATATGCTCTTATGTCTAATTTATACAAATAAAGTTCTCCTTTTTTTTCTTGTAATCTTTGAAGTGCAAAAATATTATTATTCCATGATTCATATAAACTCCATAAATGTTGATCAAAGATTCAAAGCTGTTAAAGGGCTTTGATTTTAGTTTAAGAATAAATGATTATCGTGCTAATTATGTCTCGAAAACAAAGATAATTCATTTTGAGCTATAAATGAATTGTAAATTATATTCGTTTCTTTAATGCTAGAATTAATATAAGATGTTTGTTATCTCATTACATTTTTAATATTAATTATTCATATTATTTTGTTTTTATTGCTAATAAATTTTTTGTTTTTTTTGTTAGTTTATTATTTTATTTACGATGTATTTAGAACAATGACAGCGCAAGAGGTTATGATTTTATGTATGATGTATCGTGCATAATTACCAATATATAGGATTTATTAGTTATTTGCGATATATCGTGCATAATTACCAATATATATGATTTATAAGTTTTTTGCTATATATCGTGCATAATTACCTATATATTGGGTTTATTTGTTGTTTGCAATAACTTGTGTATATATCTTCTATTTTTCTTGTATCTAGTAAATTACATTGAAATAAATACTCAGCAAAAGCCGCATTAAACTTAAGTTATCAAAATATAATATACTTTAAAAAAAATCATAAGAGCCAAGACTTATATGTAGTAGAAAATACTTTAAATAATGTGGGCTATGGGATCGAAGTAATTGTGATTATGCTGGATATGGAATGAAACATTACAGAGGAAATCTTATCCATATAGATAAAGTAGATTGATATGTAGTTTATAATACCAATAAAAGTCTAGAGTTTTCAATGTTTTTTTTTCAAAAATACGTAGATATATATTAAAAAAAAACGATAAGATTTAATGATATAAAAGGGCTAGTTAAAAATTATATGGATACTTTATTATATTTTTATTTATATTTTTTATTTTCGCGCCAGGATTTATCAATACAGTTATCTTCCGTATAAAATCTTCAATTTTTTGAAAGGTTAATTTCCATAGAAAATCTTATTACTATTTCCGAATATTATAAAAGATAGTTATCAAATTATATTTTCTGGATTCTTAGATTTAATAATTATTTCATGATCTTGATGTTTTTGTGAGAACTGCATTGTTTTGAATCATTGGTGTATTACAACCAAGACATCAATAATTTCAATTTATTTTTTAAGAAAATATGAATTATATAGAATACATAATAAATTACTGAAAATTCTGTTCTTTTGTCATTATTTAAATGAATGATTCCTTAAGTATCATGCAAATATGCTCTAAAAACAAATCCAACGTTTTTATTAAATAAAATTTGTTGTTTATTTATTTAGGCCTGTTTTGCCGGCTTAATAATAGTTTAAATTATTTACTTACATATTGTCAGCTTGTGGAAATACTCATTGTATATTGTGCTTCATCGGTCAATTTTATATGTAACTTTTGTCTTATATACCAACAGAAACTACCCTTCCCCATAAACCATCCTAAAAAACTATTTCAGATATCGTCTTCCATTATACGCTGACGTGCTTCGATAACTAGATCTTGAAAATTTTTAAATGACTAAAAAAATTGACTCATGTATATATATATTATAAATTCTTAAAAAAAAGACTTCCAGACTTCAGAAAGGAGAAAATAGCCGAAAGTATTTATACGCTTTGCGCACTACAGATCAATCCACTTGTGCTTGAGAACAAAAACTAAAATTACAACGAATAATTTAGCCCTAAAATGAATACATATAAATTCTTAAATATATGACAAAATCATTATGATGAAATTAATAATAATAATTTTAAGAAGGGCGTCGATGAGAATATAAAAGAGAAAGCGATAGTAAAAAGTATTGATGCAGTTTCCTCTAAGGATTTATCACACAATTTGTTTGAGATAAAATATAAAAGTCAAACTAAAAATTAACCCCTAAATAATATAATAATAATCTAACAAAATGTATATAATTATTTTAAGCTCATGGGAAAATATAAAAATATACCCATGAATAAGATATAATAATTTGAACAAAATGTATTGATTGATTTATTTATTTATGGGTTTAGTTTCTTTTTATCTATTTAGACGTGATCATTCCATTGGGAATATTTCCCAACTCCTTGGTGCATCTTTTGACACCTTCTCCTGATCTATATTCATCAACTGCTCTTCTTCTCACAAATGTGATGTGTTCAAGTGTCACGAACAAAATGTCGAAGATTATTTTTGGCAGGTGAGAAAATATAAAATTCAAATCAAAAATTAACTTATGAATCGAATATAAATAATTTGAACAAAATGTCGAAGATTTTCATGATAATATTTAGTCAAAAATGTAATTTATTTTCTAATGAATCGAATATAAATAATTTGAACAAAATCTCGAAGATTTTCATGATAATATTTAGTCAAAAATGTAATTTATTTTCTAATGAATCGAATATAAATAATTTGAACAAAATGTTGAATATTTTCATGATAATATTTAGCCAAAAATGTAATTTATTTTCTAATGAATAGTATTTTATATACCTACGGGAAAATACCAATTTTTAATACATGATTAGAATATCAAATTATTGCAATATAAAAATATTTTAATTAATGCATGAGCGAAAAATAAATAAAAATTCGATTATTTTACATACACCAGAATTTTATTGGACTTTTATCGAAACGAGATATAATAAAATTGAAATCCTTGAAATATTCACATTTTTGCATATCTTCTTTCAAATATTTCAAATAAAATCTTTCTGAATTACAATGTTCCAACAAAATTACAGCAGTATTATTTCTTCCATAAAATAAAATATCGTGATGTGACATTTCCCCTGTTATTATTAAATTGCCTATTCCCTTCTCTTTATTAAAATCAATGTTAATTAGCTCCTTCTTAAATTCTTCCTGTGCTGATCCCATTCCTATAATAACATTATGACAATGGCTAGCATGAATATCATGTAAAGACAAGCGGTCTGGCACAATATAGCGAATAGATTTGCTTTCTCCTTTTTTAAATATAATCGAATTAAGTGTTTCTAAGTAACTAAAAATGTTTCTTTGATTATCTGAATCTGGTTTACAAGCAATATATGTGTCAGTAATCTTATTCGTTTTTAAGGAACCAATAATTTCTGCCATCTTGATACACATCTTCCTATCTAAACCTGTGTGCGGAGAATAAACTCCAATTCTGTTATGCAGTATTTTTAATAGGAGCGAATCCGTAATCTTTTTAATACTTTTGAAAAGTATTGGATGGTAAGATACAATGCATTTACATTCTGTATCAATCGCCTCATCTATTACAGCCTCTGTAATATCATTCGTAAGCAAAATATTTCTGTTCATAATTGCTACTGCTTCGGTGTTTTCTTCATCTGCGTTTGATATTAAGACACCGGTATTATCCCATGGTTGCGAATTTTCAACTGGTGCATATTCTGAAAAAAACTTCTTTATTCTCTCCATTTAAATTATTAAGGGCTCATAATAATAAATTTGCAATTTTTTGTAAAAACATTTTGGTTACAATAATTTCTATTTAAGACATAAATTTCTTTGCGAAATAATTACAGAACTAATTTTAGTATATTTGTTTTTTAATTTTGTTTGAAAATAAAAAAAAATCTTTTACTTCGTATTGACTGTATATGTATGTATTCAAGCATGATAGAAAGTTATTTTATATATTTTAAAAAAAATTTAATTTTAACGTAACTGCATATTGTTGATATCTGTGCTATATTTGCATCTATAAAACCATGTATAAATTTAGAATCTATGCAATGCTGATATGCTTACTATTAGTTATATTGTCATGTAAATACCTTTATTTAAAATTAGTCAATAAAACCTACTTATAATATATATTAAATATTCATCAGAGACACTTTTGATAGAATCATCGATATTCCAAACATTCAAAAAAAACATAGCTGGTTTTACACAACTAAAGATTCTCTATAAATCCAGCTGTCAGATGATCGTAGATCTAACTAAAACTAAAACTTTATTATAAAAAAATTCTTTAATGATATTGATGTAAATGTATAAGACTTTTTACGATTTCATTCTGTAAAAATAACTTTTCTGTGGTAAATACCCCCATACCACCTTATTATGGCCTTTTTCCAGGTCATATAATCTTATAAATGACCTGCTAAGCCCCGTTAACTTTGTATTCAAGATAAATATAGCTTAAATTCCAAAAAAATATTCTTTAATCTTCTTTTTATTTCAGTAAATTGTGGATTCTTCTCACGTTGAGGCATCTTTATCACCAAACTGATAATTAATCCCGATTGATCGCAAAATATACAGCAATATCAGGTAGAAAAACACATGATAAAGATGGCTTTGTGTTTTAAAATACACTAGAATGCGGCACAGAAACAAATTAAAAAAATTACGTTATCAAGTTCAAATAATCAAACCCATTATTGATATGAAGAATATATTCTCAGAACGCTGTCCTGATTGTAGTGTCTAATTAAAAACTGTTATTTTCTTCCTAAGGATATGTAAACACCCTTAACAAATCCTTAAGCATAAAATAATTTTAGGGTATGTTGGTCATATTATATAGAACAGGCATAATATTTCTTCACGACAGGCTATTCGACGCTAAAGTAAATATTTGACAGTATAGAACAAATTTGGCGTAAAAATACAAATAAAAAACATTTTTGTATTTTAATCCTAACAGTATTTTTTTCATAATATTTTGTTTATCGATATATACTCCATCATTTCTAATCTTAAATATCCATTATATGACCTTTAATTTTGCCATTTTTGTGCCTTAAAATTGTATGAGAAAAATGTATTATTTTTTTAACATAAATGCAATGTTCTACATAATCCAAAAGGAATAATAATTATAAAATATAGATCGGTGAAAATTAATAAAAAACCATACTACTTTTAATTATTTTCCAGAAATAAAATTACAAATCACAATGATTCTATTATTTAATCGTAAATTCTATCGTAGAAAAAATTCCTGCACTAATATATTGACTATAAAGCGATATATTAACATTTGAATAATTAACTTTGTAATAAATTTCATATTTGGTTTTATGCAAAAAGTTATATTTCTGCATTATTAAAACCACATCTAGTAAATTATTAGCCCCCATAATTTTTTTCTTTTCATATATTAAGCACTGGATACAATTTAAATATTTATGTCTCCCATATACTCTTAATAATGGTTTTATTTGAATTATAAACGGATAAATAATTTTTGTGTGCATATTTTTTTTAAAAATCAAACATTTCACATAGAGTTTCTATAAATATATATTAAACATTTAACATATATGTTCTAAAGCCACTATGAATTTAGAATTGCTCATTTTGCATTTAATACATATTTATGCTAAAAATTTTGCCTGCAATATGTTTTTTTTTCAATAAAAAAAAGTGTTACTTTCCAGAAACAATCAATAAAATCATTTTTTTAATACAAATATTAACTAAAAGCCACATAAAATAATTTAAACACTTCTAATTCATATTATGTTATTTTTTTCTTGCGCTCAAGTGATTTATTTAATTTGAAAACCTAGAAATATTTTTTACTGTTCCAAAAATAATTTTAAAAAAGCCTCGTAAATCTAGAATTTATTTGACCAAAAACCTATTTAATAATGAAAGTTTTTCTAGATTTAATTATCATATAATTGATACGGTTTTGGTACGATTTCAGCAAGATCTCTGTTATTTTTCTTAGTTACTAGGATTGCTTATATATAAATTTAATCAATTATTATGCATTAGAAACTATATCAGTTGGAATGTTGAGAATTTAAGTACAATACACAATAATTCTAGCTTTGAAAACGCACTTGCTTCTTATAATGATACAGAACTAATATTAAACACTTTCGAAAAGCGGGATATACTTACTTTATAGATAAATCTAAATCTGTTTATGTTTAGAAAATGTTTCAATAATAATAGTATGATTTTTAGCATATTGGTGATAATCTTGCACAAAATTTTCTAATTATTGCTTAAATTAATTAAAAAGATTTACATATGCATGGGAATTTAATAGCAATTTGTAAAAAACTAAAAATTATTATCGAATTATCTTTATTTATTTATGTTTTACTTCTATTACTTTTTAGGAAGTTCGCTTTATATTAATAGAAACTATTTCTGAACTGTTGCGTCTCTCTGTGGGACTCCCCTTAGCACTTCTTTTCCCCCGCAATCACCGTGAATTGGGCCCTTTCTCATAGGCGGCAGTCATTATGGGGAGGGAATGAGATTCTGTCCACTGTACATCGCTAAGATATACAAGCTACAACCACACTTACCTATATCCTTGTTGAACGATGTGGGATCCTTTTCCATACTGACAGCACATTTCAACGTCTTACACAGCAACCTCCTATTTCTCATGGCTTGCCAATGCTTTATGGTTTATCTTTTATTGTTCACTGGCCGATTATCTAGTAATATAAGTAATTTACCTAG
Organism: Rhyacophila brunnea; assembly: GCF_057557595.1. Taxonomy (NCBI): domain Eukaryota; kingdom Metazoa; phylum Arthropoda; class Insecta; order Trichoptera; family Rhyacophilidae; genus Rhyacophila; species Rhyacophila brunnea. Next base: position 2,720,716 of record NW_028233078.1, on the reverse strand, counting down.
GCTATTATATATTTTTATGGAGTGAAAAATATTTATTAAAGAAACTAAGCCACAAATAATAATTTTTAAAATATAAAAGTCTAAAATCCCTAAATCACATTTCAATAGTGTAAAGAGAACACATGTAATAAAATTGTTTGAATCCAAGCGCATAAATAATATGTCAATACGAATTATATATGAAAATACACATTTATTTACGAATTAATGCATGCAAAGGGTAATATAGCAACTGATAATTGTTTTTTTATTAGTAAAAATCGGCATATTGGTCAAAACCCCTTTTATATGAAGGGTAATAATAAAAGGCTTAAAGTTGTCTTTTTGCCGATATAAAGCAAGTTTATACGTTCTCTGGCTAATAAAATTTTAATTAAAAATCGGAAATCTGATCATACATTCCTATTATACGAGCTTTATATGTTAATATTTAATGTGTAAAATATTGCTGAAATGTGTAAATACATAAAAAACCCACCTTATTCAATACATTTCCCCCATAGTATTTAAGCGTCTGTTTATTTTTTTATAGAAAGAATTAAATATAAACTTAAAAGATATTAGCATCGGTAATTGAATTTTAGAATTAGAAAATAATAATTGGGCGGATTTTTATGTAGTTTTAATTGATATGTATTGAAAAATAAAAAGAACATCTGGGTATATTTGCCATTATGTCATATTTAAAAAATATTTAAAACTTCGATGCCCCAAACTTTTTTCTTTAGAAATGTATATACAAATTTACCAAGTTATTTTTTACATCATCATTTTAACATACTGAGCATAAGAATTTCATTTTCTTAGTTATTATAGCACCATACACCAGTGTGACATAATATTTTCGTATATATTCGATGTTTTCCAGTGTTAAAAGGCAAAAAATCCCATTAAAATATATTATATATTCTAGGTATGCATATTTCTTTTTTTTAACTTCTTAGTATATTTATATAAATTTGTCTTTTTATTTATTGAAAAGTATGTGCGGTTTTTTCAATATTTAGTGAATATATATTATTTTCAACAATTAAAATTTTTTACTTTTTCTTATCTAAATATACCACAATCTACCTTTCAACTTTGCTGTATTATAGAAAATTAATTTTTTGTATGATGATTTGGCTATCGAATCAGCCCCGCGTGTATAAAAAGAATTTACATTTTGACCTAATTTTATGTATAGGTTTTAAAAAGCAAATAGCTATATGCCAATCTAAAATTCCAAAAAAAAATTTTTATTAGTTATAAAAAAATTTCGAGATGTAAATCTAAAAAGTCTTTAGAGTTTAATTTTTTGAAAAATTGTAAAATATAGAACTATGCCCATGCATAATAATATAGAAAGATATTAGTTTATCGTAATCTTAAAAAAATGGTTTTGTTTTAGATGCAACTTTCCAAAAATCCAATAAAATTTTATGAATTAATTTTTGATTTGTTGTTTATATCATAGACGTAAATTTTCTAATTATTGCCAGGCATTTTCTTTTATTTAAATTAGAATATTACTTTTTTTTCGCTTATTGATTATAGAGAAGTATTTTTTATAATTTAACGCCTGTTAATACTCCATATTTTTCATGGGCAGTCTGGAAACATTCAAGAATAAATATTTTATGTATATTTAGATCGGAAAATGCAAGTATGATACTAAGATTAGAAAAGGCTACATAACTAAATCAAAAATATTTTTCTTAATATATTAGTTATAAGAATTATAAATAAATAAATAAAATACGTATTTATTGAATAGAATAATTGGAATTATATAATATATTTGAATATGAATGCGGAATGATCATGGTCAAAGTATGTTTAATTCGATTACAAATATGAAAAAGAACATCTTTATCTTGTATAATTATTAAAAAAAATAAAATATATAAAGTCAAAAATACCATCATATTTGGAACTTTGAAAATTTAAGTAGCGAATGAACGTATTATGAGAATAATAACTATGATTTGAAGAAAATTTATGCAAAATAATCAATAATGGTAATTAGACATAAAGAAAACCGAATTGGAATCAAGAAAAAAATTCTGGTATAAGAGCATAGAATGTTAAGGGTGAATAAAATAAAAAATAAGCCATTAACCGATCAAGAATACGATATTGAATGATACAAGTTGTGTTCAAAAATTTTAGACTTTATGCCAAAAATAAATAACAAAAAAATCGAATTGTATAAATTAGAAATATATACGGTTATTATTTAACATTATAGATAAATAATAACTAAACTCAACATAATATAACTAAAAACATAATATAAATTGTTTAAACTTATAAAAAATGGTGTTATTTGTATTAATTTATTAAGAATGTGTATGTTGAGGTACACCGATACAGTATTTAGATATACAGTAATTTGATCTATAACCTATAAAAAGTTATATAAATTAAAATATGCATGGTTTTAATAAACATAGCGAATGATTTTTACCCAAGATTATGCGTAGAATCGCAATTCAAAATATTGTATAAAACATATTTTTTTATTATATGTAATTAAGCATTATGGCATATTTTTAAACTAATTATAGAATGATTCAATAAAAATACCTCAAGCTTGTATGCTAGATTTTAATTTAATTTAAAGCATTTTTCTGCACAGTAGAATAATGAAGCCCTGAAAATTGGATATTACTTCTTCCTATTTTAGTTTACATCTTCTTTAAAAAATATTATATTGGTAGAATCAAATTTAGGCTTGAAAACATAGGCCTATATGTAATTAGCTTTCTTTCAATAGTATAAAATCGGCATATTTATAAAATTGTGAACATTTATATTTTTTGGTACATTTAAAATAATAAAATAATAAATTTTGATAAAAAGAAAATTACCCCAAAATAAATAAAAATATGTATACTGGGTATCACTATCAATATATGGAATGGCGGGTTCACAAAATACTAAAAGTTTTATATTAAGGATTCTGAAATTCTAGCTGAAACGGCGGCATAAAAGGATACATAGGGTCTAGGAGGAAGTTTAGCTAATAATTATTGCAATTCTAATATGTGTAGTGGAATTTTGAAGTAGATTAAATCTAAAAAGTACAATATTTTGAAGTGATTGAATTAAAAATAAAGCATGATAGTTTTTTGGTAAATTCTTGAATTGACAAAACTTGAAAGTAGAAGATTTACAATGGAAGGATGTGAAGAGAATAAGATTGAAATAAGTACGAAAATGGCTTGCTCTATACAACATTATAAAGCCTTAGATAGTTGAGAAAAATAATAAGATAAAATTAAAACGTAAATAAATTCAACTATGTCTATTTAAATAAAACTTAATTAGGATATTAAATTTGAATATACTATAATCATAGGAAGAATTATTTGTAAAATATAAATTGCATAATGTAACAAAATAGACACCAATACCTTGAATTATTTAATTACGCCCGATTCTTTTTCTCAAACAGTTCTTTAGTTCTTAAGTGCAAATAGTATATCAAGCCAATACAAAATAAAATTTCAAAGAAAATCAATACACCGACCATTTTGTGGGTTGACTTAGTCAAATATTCGTGTTCAGCGAGTGATGACAAATACGCTCTTTGTTCTTGAATATTTCTTTTAAGCGCGTCATCGAATTCTGCAAGAATGTCTTTTTCTGTTATTGGGCCAATAGCACTATACATTTCTTTATCACAATCAGGGACTCTGAAGTAGACTTTAAGTGGGACTGTGCCCGTATTTTTTATCTCGAAAAATAATTTAGTGTCTTCTTTGAACCCAAGATGAGCAACTACGTAATTATCATTCGATCTAAGAACTTCTCTTAGCTGATCATCGAAAATAGTAACTTCTGGCTTTTGATCTTTTATTTCATGGTACTCGAATTTGAAGAGATGATCCTTAAGAACACTTTTTTCAAATTTAAAAGAGTTATACGGTTCTATGCTTACACGTCGTGTGTAAGCGTTATTAAAGAGGTGTATTAGTAAAGCTACGTTTATTCTTGATTTTATCATTGTTTGAGGGCTCTTATTTAAAAAAAAGTTGAACGAAATATGGATTGTGTTACATTTATTCAGTAATAAATAAATAGAATGGAAACTTAAAAGAATTGAATTTTGTCTAAGTTAATATCCATTTAATATGATTAAATAAAAATATGTATTAATTTCGAAAGAATAGAGCTGTTTAGAATTCAATAGATATAAAAATATATTAAATAAAATACGCATTAATTTCAAAAGAATTAAGGAGTTAAAAATACCAGACGAAGTAGAAGCATACATGTAAGCTCTCACACTCCGCAAGACACTTGAACTCATCTCATTTGAGAGAAGAAGAGCAGTTGATGAAGATAGATCAGAGGAAGGTGTCAAAAGATGCATCAAGGAGTTGTGCAATATTCCCAACACGCTGAACACGTCTAAATAGATAAAATCGATAAAAAGAAAATTAACCCATAAATAAATAATAATAATTTCAAAAGAATATAGCTATTCAGAATTAAATAGGGATAAAAATATATCAAACAAAAAGCACATATAAATTGGAAGAATTTAGCCATCAAAATCCAATAGGCATAAATGTATATTAAATAAAAATATGCCAACATTAGTACACAAACATTTTTAACTTTAAATATATTCTATTAATAGACACTGCAACTCATCTCATTTGAAAGAAGAAGAGCACTTGATGAAGATAGATCAGGGAAAAGGATCAAAATATGTATCAAGGAGTTTTTAAATGTTCCCAATGGACTGAGTACGTCTCAATAGATGGAATTTATAAAATGAAACTTAACCCATAAATAAAAAATAAAATTTTATTGATAAAATAATGAGCATATATAATTTTTGTCAATAATTATTGTAGATTTATTAGACATGAATATATATGATTTGTAAATATATTTTAAAGCTTTAAATATGCTGTTATAGATGTTTCACTTCATTAAATAAAAGACACATGCGCAAAATTTAAACACCATACATATAAAAATTTACAGATATAATCATGAAAATACTATATTATCAAATATGACACATAATTAAGTCAATTAAGCAATAAATATACATAAAATTTATTTAATACCGAAATGTATCAAATATAACATAATCAAAATTGTAAAATAATTATTTAAAGCATAAAACTTAGAAGATTAAAAGTCGATTAAATTTAATATTTTCAAACAAATCAAATATCTGACTCTTTTTCTGTCAACCCCTTCTTCTTAAAGCATCTTTCAAGATGCGACGTATATTTCTTTCCAGGGACATACTTAAAACAATTAGCGCATTTTATTTTATATGATGCATTATATGGTACTTTTTTATGCTCCTGTCGACAACAATCATTGAGATTAGGATACAGTTTTTTTAGTGTGTACTCATAAGCAAAAGACTTATAAAGAATCTTTTTTATATAATCTATCATTTCGTCTTCCTTTTTTTTCTCGTTCATCTTTTAAAACTAAAGGCTAGATTAAATTAAGTTATTTATTTGGGACATTTTTAAATCAGACTTTGCATTTTAGGGAATTATATTATGAATGACAATTGTTTATTTTATAATTCGTTTTTAGTGGGTTTTAATAACATATAAAATGTATTCTATTTCTAAATGTGCAAGACACTTTAACTCATCTCATTTGAGAGAAGAAGAGCTGTTGATATGGATAGATCAGGGGAAGATGTCAGCATATCTATCAAAGAAGTATGCAGTGTTGCCAATAGACTGACTACGTCTAAATTTATAAAAAGAAACTTAACCCATAAATAAAATGTATTATTTCTAAATTTTCAATATGATCTTTTCGAACAATATAATAGTCTAACAGAAATCTTTTTATAACTATTAATTCTTCAATCAATAATTGAAAACGAATTTATTTCATAACTAAAAATTATAAAGGGTATACGTCTTAATTAAACATTTTGAGATTTCGAGGATATTAATTACTTTCACCCACATATTTAAAATTCCATGCTGATATTTGCAAGCTTGAGATTTACACAAATTCGAGGCATATATTTAAACTCTATGATTGAGAAAGACTCTTGAACTAATAAGTATTGTGAGAAGAAAGGGTATTTATGAGGGTTTAGCAGAGATGGAGGTAATATAGGGTATTGATGAGGGTTTAGCAGAGATGGAGGTAATATAAGGTATTGAGGAAGTTAGCTTCAAGGATTGTATCACACAATCTGTTTGACAAAATTAAAAGTTAAATCAAAAATTAATCCATAATAAAATTTTATGTTATTTGTGTACTTTTATTGAACCATAGGCGCATTTTTTTTTATTCAAAATGTTTTTCATCCCACCAAATCATTTTATGCCATCAACAAACACATATATCTGGATTTTGCATACTCTTTCAATAAGAGAAACAAGCCTAATATTACAAGCAAAAGTCAATTTGCGTGATTTATAAATTTATAAGCATACAAAATCTATGACAGCGATAAAGGCGGGTATATTAAACAAATAACCCATAATACAAGCAGATTATAGCCTCGTAAATTTTTTGATGTATGAACCTTCATCAAGAGACACGTGCAATGTAGTGAGTGGTCAACAAATGTGTGTTAATAAAGGCTAAAAAATAAAATGGTAAATATTGTGGCGGTGCGCTACAATGACTTGTATCAATCTGAAAAAAATATATTTAAATTAAGATTAATTCATTTTTTGAAGGCATTGGTTTAATCTATAAACATACTAATAGAGTTATAATAATTATCCATATCGACAGCCTCTTTGAACGATCGACGCATTTATTCCGATCAGTAAAAATACAGTATTTAATGTAGTAAATCGTTCATTGAAAGTCTTCCATAAACAAACCTTTTTAATAATAAATTAGGAGGACAAGCATCGATAGTCCAAGTCGATGAAATCATAGATAATGATAAATTTAGATTGCACAGAATAAGGTCAATTACAAATATAACCAATTGTTTATGTATCGTGAAAATCAGCTCATATTTTTGGTGTTTTGCAGCCACCATTTCCAGTAAAAAAGCATCCATGATAGCCCCATTTTATATAGTTTCAAGTTTGCAGGTAGTATACTGATAAAAAAATAAGAATGAAGCTTATATTGAATTGAATACATTGGCTATACCCACAGTACTGTATGACACGAGCGCATCTTAGTATATGCCATAACAAGAACAAAATTGCAGGCTCTTGGATCATTTGACATCGAATTAAAACTCTAGACTAAAAAAATATAAAGAATGCAGAAACTGGTACAAACATAAAATTTTATATGGAGTTTTTTTGAAAGCTTTATAATTATCTTTCCGCATATAAAATATAATTAAGTTTTGAATTTTTATAATTTTAATCGATCATTATTACCTCATTTTTAGTTTATAATATATTTAGTCATTTATATACAAATATTGTTGGAGCACAAGTGCAAAATTTCCTTACACCCATATATTCATTTTTTTTAAGCTAACTCACATGTTCATCCTTAAACATCGTGCCCTTACATAAAATTATTACCATAAAAATAGACCATTGTATAAAGTTATCATTTTAAAGATTAATTGTTATAAAAATCAATATTTTTGTACCATAGAATATTTGAATACTTTGAATTAAAATACAATATAATTTTTTTGCAAAAAATAATATTAAAAATACAAGTTATACTTTTTTACTATTTCATCAAATTGCATGAATTTTAAGATAAAAATGTGGTCTATAAATTAAAATCGTTAATGTCAATTCCATTGTTTAAAAATATTTTCATGTGAGAAAAAATTATTGATAATAACTTGCCGTAATTTCGCTACTTTTAAAATAATTAAAATATTTAATCAGAGAATATTTTCGGTTTTTCTCTTTTAATAATGTTAAAATTTCAAAAACCTTTTACTAGACTTATGCCACGGTATTATGATGTCGTAAAAATGGGTAAAAAAAATAATTATAATTGATTTTTTCATTCATAGAAATCTCTTGGCACATTATTGTCCCATCAATTTAGATTTTTATTTTTGGGTTCATTTGATTTTTATCTTTTTATAGTTGTTCAAGCAAAACTTTAGGTTTCTTTATAACAGATTTGGCTGATTAATTCCCATCTCATAATATTTAGAATCTTCCTCGATACACTTCTTCTTTCAAGACTTATTGGTTCAAGATACCCTTTAAATCCCATTGTTTGTTTATGCATATGCTTCCGCTTCAGTTAGTATTCCTAACTCTTGATATGACTTTTGGTATTTTGTTACCACCAAATCTCAAGTTATAACATATGGCAAAATAAGAGTTTAAATTTGTGTATAAGAGATTTTATTTATGAATAGATCGGATTTTCTTAGCTTCACATTTTAACATTCTTCAGACTATCAACTCTCTTTAATTATATTTCCATATACGTAATCAAGTTTTTTTTCTTGCGTACACAATAATCTCTGGTCGATATTGATACTTTTATACCCGTTTTTATTTTTTATCCACTTTTATTTCCGATAGTTCGTTTTCAATTGCTTCTTTAACCGAGTTTTTCTGATTTTCTTCGATTTTTAAAAGTTGTGTTTCTTGAGAGCATAAAGAGTATGCATCTTATAATTTCGTTATGTTTTCGTGCATAATCATGGCCAAGATTTAAATTTGATTGCGTAGATTTGGTTGTTTATATTTTTATATGCTTCTTTACAGTATTGATATTTTGACTTTTCTCCAAAGAACATATTCCTTTCCTGTATGAAACAGAATCTTGATTCTTCTTTTGGTTTTGGATTTCCAATTTTTAGCCACCTTAAAAATCCGGTTATATCACTAATTGAGTTGTTGTAGATAATGAAACGTTTTTGATATGCTATTTTATCTTTTATTTTGCACAATCAACTTTATTTCTTGTTCAAATCAATAGGCTTTAGAAAAGATCGCTTAAATTATATTTGATCTTGAAGTATTCGTTAAAAATGTATAGTGAGTTTATTTCACCTCTTTTGTTTTATATATAGCTGCTCTTCTTATTGATATTCTTTTATCGGTGTCAGGTGTCTTATTTAGCTTAAAAGGTAGTTTATCCAATAAAAATTGTACACTCAGTAGTCTTCTGACAAGTTCTTTTCTTTTAAAATATAATCTTTATTTATTTGCAGTCTGTAAGTGAATAGAGTCTTCTACTAAAACTTTACCTACCCCATCATGTATTTTAGCAAAGTCTTTTGATTCTAATTTAATTACACCTATATAGTACCTTATTAGCATAATTGTGTGCTCATTAAATGATTTCTACATTTTTTTTGTTGTTGTGGTTGGTTTTGACTGGATTCGAAATTATCAATATAATTTCATCACAAAATTCGGAAAATTTTCGCATGCTATATATTATTTACTATCCTCTAATATCCGGGGCATAATTATCCATCATTGCCTTCAATTAGATTCGCATGTCACCACACCCAAAATCCTTAGTTACAGACTTGGATTTTTTCATTTCTCGTCCTATGCAATTGAATAAATATGCAGTTTCTCTGTCATCTTTTACAAGTTTACTAGGTCTTTGGTCACAATCTTTAGATTGTCAATGCATAAGAAATGATTATTTTCATAAGAAAATTGATCTAAAGTTATATTTACAGAAGGGAATTTGATGTTAAGCACTAAACAAAGTATATTCATACATAAAACAAATAGAAGTGGTGACTGACGATCACTTAAAAGATACATCCATTTATATTATTGTTATACCTTACTGAAAATTTTTATTTATTCGTTATAACACCTATAAACCCGTATGCCCACACTGGAAAACAAAGTTATGTCAATACAGTCATATAATAGTAAAGATCGATTGAGCCATAAGCTTTCAATACATGAATCTATTTAGTGCTTAGTTTGTTTCTATATCGCTTATTTATTTCCGTGTTTATTAGCGCTTGTATTTAAATCTTTGTACCTTTTCGAACGGTATCAAGTTGTTTTCGAATAATAAGTACGTCTTTACCCCTCCAATGTAAGATTTTTATCAATCTTTTGTTGTCAATTTATAGAGATAATCTATATAGGTGATAGCCCAAAATTCACTACCCTTTATAATATTATGTTTTAAAATGAGATATGTTGTTCCTGCTTAAAGCCATAAATTTATGATTTAATTTTTCAAGCATTGATCACTGAATTTATCCTAGATATATTGATTCAAAGATGTCATTTGTTTATAAAAAAGTTATAGATCCCATTAGATCTTGCAGCTTTCAATTAGGTAAGTAGCTCTTAATTTTTCACAAATTATTGGAATAAATATAAAACAGATCCCCTTTTTTTTATAATAGAATCATATTAATACCTTTAAAACTGCTTGTTTTAATTATTTTTCTCACATTTTATACCGAAAATAGCCTCTGTTTCTCATCAGCTTTTATTGTGAATTTTTCCCTTTTATCTGATGTGCGATAAATCTGTATCCTGTATTCTTTGACTTTATTACTTGTCCGCTGAAACACACATCTTTTATGTAATTGATCGATCTGTTTTATTATTATTCTTATTTTCACCGTATTTCTATTTATAACTTCAAGTATATCTGATTTTATGTCTAATATTCTGCCATACAGTCGCAATATTTTACGTTGTTTTTATTTATTTTCTCTTGGGTACTTGCTTCACGCGCTATAAATGCGCTCTAAATCCGTGTTTATTTCTAACAGTAGCCGGCATTTTTCTTCTTGTACTGTACTGTAATTATTTTTTAGATTCCTATTCTTTTTTTGTATTATTCTATGAATCAACTGGATTCTCTGTTGAATCTTGACAATGTTAGTCATATTTTGTGGTCGTAGAAACTGGTACTTGTCTTTACAACATTTGTTGATCATCTCGAACTTCTTATTTAATTTTTAAATGGTACTTTATTGCTCCATTATCTCTTGATTAACCTTTCAGCGCCCACAATACGATTAATTTTATTGCATTTTAAAAAAAATTTCACTTCATATAATTTTTTTTTTGTTAAACGAAATATTATAGCTTTTTATATTTCTTTTTTTTCAATTTTCACAATCAAATTTTCGACCGGGTCTCGTCCCATCATTTTTGTTCAATAGAATTACATTACCTAGTTTTTTTTACTTGCTGTAAAGACAAGTGCGTTGAAATATTGTCGTTATAGTAAATTATTATTTTCTGCCAACCAAGTCGTGGCATACGCTAGAAGAGTAGAAGGATTGATTCATAACATTTCGAATTCATAATTCTATTGAGGAAAAGCATTTTTATATGATGTTATATATAATGAGGATCGAAGAAGCACTATATTTCTTTGTTTCCGTTTGATTGCTCTCTTCATTCTTTATAGAATGGATTTGGATGTTTTGCTACAGTATTCATTTGTCCTGATTTTTCTGTTTTCCCCATTGTTTGTCACATCAAATTTTTTTTTAAAATTATTGATCAATTTATTCCAAATATTTTAATAAATATGTGGTTTTATGCACAGAAATATACTTTAGAAAATAAAATAGCATCATTTTATATTATTGCTGCCCATAAATGCGGAATTACAAATCTCATCTATCAAATTGTTTTTCTAGGTGTTTTACCATGAATGCTTCTCCTATAAACAGGTCTTGAAGATATAATTATACTAAATTTTCACCAAAATATGCTAAGCTTATAACAATAAATATATCTTTCAAATGCCAATTCTTTAAAATACGAATCCTGTTCCTACATTATATTTACACGTAAAATCTTCCTTGAGCAGAAAGGTTCATAGCAAATATAAACTATTTATGGTTACAATAGATGCAGTTATAAATAGTATGTCACCAAGCTCTTTCTTGATGGCACAATGATTTTGCTACAATCTCGTATGATGCACTCATAATAAAGTCGTATGCTTTTTTTCTAGAAATATATTCCGAGGTGCGTATTTTTTTGAACAGCTGATTGCTTCAGTGCTCATTTACATATTTACAACAGAATAAAAACAATATTTGAAGTATTATCTATATATGATAATTAAATAAGATTACATTTTGTTTTTATAATATCTTTATAGTTATGATATTGTGCGTTGTGTGGTTTAAGTTTTTTTATGTTAATTAAATTCGTAATAAAAAAATAAAAATTAGTTTTATATTTACGATTTTTACATATTAAGTGTCTAATAATATATTGGATTTTAGTTACAAGGAACCTTATTTTTGTTTATTAAAGTATAAAAAATAAAATTTTATAAAACGATCATAAATATAATTTTATTCAAGATTTCAATTCATTTTAACACTTAAGAAAATATAAATCATATTTTTTAGAATTGCATGTTCTGGGCTCTGATTAAAAAATTGCCCCATGAATCATCAGTTAAAAATAGGCAAAATTATAAGATCGAAAAATTGGAATTTTTTATTTTTTGCCGAAAAAGAAAAAATATAATATAATAATATTAAAGACGTCATCTATGCACAAAAAAGATAATCAAAAAAAATCATGCGAGATAAGCATTATTTATATATAAATTTAATGTATTCTTAGAGGGGGTATATATGAAAATGACAAGCTTTAAACAAAATATTGACTCCAATATTCGATGTGGAGATACAAAAATTTTATTTATGTGCTTTCTCTAATTTTATATATAAGGTAAAAAAATCACATGTAATTCGAATATTTTTCGAAAAAATTTGTTAAATTAAAATATTTAAAACAATAATTTTATCTATAATTTCAGATTATATTCTAAAAATTAAAATTTAAAGTAGCACAAAGTATATTAAAAATACGAATTTTTTTATCTATAATTTATACAGGGTTACCCAATTTAGCGTGCTAGTAATTTGTCACACCTTCTTTTTAATAACAAAAAATATCTATTAATTAGTACCATAAAAAATAGATTGCTCGGAAATAAAGCATTTATTTAAAATCATTAAAAATAAACCATTTTGAGTGCCATTCGAATAGTAATTTTAATTTTTATATATACTTCTACAGCTCTAATTTTAAATGAAGTAAAATTACAGATTTGGTAGGCCAAAATACCATCCAATTGGCTTATTATTAATTTAAATAAAATATAAATTAAAAGATTTATTAACACTTTATATATGAATAAAATATTTTACGGAAGCGTTATTCTTTTAAAATCCCAAGAATGTGGCGGTAATAAATTTTACATTTTTTTTTCTATAATGAATGCGCAGAGAACTTAAATTAAAAAAATAGGGTATTTACTTGGTTATGGTTGTTTATCTTCATAATAATAGATATTCACGTTTTTATTAAGCATCAAGGCAGTTCGATTTTTTTATACAAATGTAGAAAAATACACCAAAGTGTTATGATAAAGCTTTTTTTGCCTATTATTATATAATTTATTATGAATAGTTAAATAAGAACATTTAAACACTATTTTTTAATATACAACTTTTGTGGAATTTATATTTTAATGGTTTTAATTTTATAAAAGGGTATATTTTTACATAAAAATATGTGATTTAGCCTGAGAAATACACATAGCATGTTACAATAAATATGTGGGTTGAAAGAAATTGACATCTGCGATATCAATAAACGTTAAATTAATCTGTAAACCCCGTATATTCTATATATGACAGATTGATTATACAATTATTTGTTGATTTAAAGGACTAAACAAATATATATCTAAATATATTTGGATTGTGTTTCCATCTTTAAATTTCAAAAAATATGAATATCTGCGAACAGTTTCTCTATTGTGCGATTATAACTACACAAAAAGATAATTTACAAGCTGTTATCAGCCAATTCGACATTTAAGATGTACTTTCACACAATACTATTTTTCAGCTATACACTTTTCTCTTAGAAAAAATTTAAAGTAACTGTAAATTCGATGATCTTAGTAAATAATAGTAAAATTAAGCTTAAATCTACCCCAAAAATAGACAATACCAAATTTTTTTTTTAACCATCAAAAATAAGCGGTTGAAAGATGCAGAAAGATTAGGAATGGGCAATAATAATCAAAAATAATAAGAATTTAAAAAAGTTGTATTCGCTGTTACAATGATTTTTCTATAGCTAAAAAAGGTAGATATTATCAAAGAGGAACTGGTAGGAATACAGCCATGGGGTAAATTATTGAAGAATGCATATTGCGGAGGTTACTTTAAATTACGCATATTACTTAAAATTTAACGCTTTGGCTTTCCCACCCGAGAAAATTATCTATTGGTAACTTTTAGGCATGACTTAAAATTTTATAATTAATATTATTGATGTTATATTTAAGAGTTTAATATTAATGTTCTAATGAGTTAGAGAATGTATATAGATCGGAATTGTTGTTAAAGTGGATGAGACAAAGCTGGGGAAAACCAAATATAATAGAGGTCACTTAAAGATAGCCGTTGGATCCTTGTTATGGTTTAATGGATCGGAAGCACAAATAATGCTTGTAATTGTCGTTTAAGATAATAATTATAGCCCTTTAATTGTAATTTAAAAGAAATATGTACATGAACATTCAAATTTATTAAGACTGTCGGAAAGATATAGTTTATTCTGAAATGATTTGATGATTAAATGAAGGTTTATTACTCCGTTCCATTTGCTGATTAGAAAAAAAATACTGCATACGAAAACTTTTGGAGAAAATCGAGCTGTTGTAAAACAAAGAGTTTCAGAATAAATGAGAACAAAGAAAAGAAATATATTATTCTTTTTATACTAATTTATGAAAAAAGACAATGAAAGTGTAAACACATTCGAAGTAAAATTTAAAGTTATTATTTTCTTTGTGCAAATGCATTTCTAAAGGTAAAAAGTTACCTTTTTATTTTGGGGATATTAGTGGATTCCTCCGTGAATAAGTTCGTATGCATATGAATAAAATTATATTGATATCTAAAATTTTTTATATTAATCTAATAAATTTGTAATTTATTTATGGGTTAATTTTTGATTTGTGTTTAATATTTTCACAACAAATTGTGCCATACAATCCTAAGAGCAAACTTCATGAATATCTTTTAATATCTCTTCCTCTGCTTATCTCATTGATACCCCTTCTTATCTCAAGAATCTTTTCAATCCTGTGGTTTGCATATATGCCTCGATTTCATTGAATATCCCAAGTTCTTTAAAATATTTCTTGTGAAATTTTGTAACCACCCCATCCCACGTTATAACACATGAGAAAATTTTTGTTTTACATAAATAGATCAAAGATATTCTGTTTGCAAGTAGATCATAGTACCCTATTTCACATTTTCTACTAAAGTTATGTCATGGATGCTAGTAACATCTACTCGTATCAGTGTTATGCAATTATTTTTCCTGCCATAAATAAATATATCAGGAGGTTCATTTTTCAACATATCAACTTTAATTAATCACGTATCAACTTTTATTTCAGCAAATTCATTTTCCATAATTTTTTGCACTGAATGTCCACGAATTTTCTTTGTTTTTTTGCAAAATTTTATTTTCTTGACATCATAAAATGAAACCATCTAACTATTTCCTTGTGTAGTAATGGTTATAACATTTTTTTTTTCTTCTTGCATATTAGATAACTGTTTTGCAAAATTCATTCTAGTGTAGTCATTTTGATCTATTACAGAAAAATATATTTCTATCTTTTATGTAGCAGAACCTAACCTCCTCTCCGGTTTAATATTTTCATGTTGTAATCATTCTGAAGACAAATTTATATCAAGCATTGGGTTTTTCTTATGGGAAGAGTTTTTGATGTAATTGTTTTTCTTTTCTGCACAGATTACTCTCGGTTTGTTTAGATGGAATTATTTCCAAATTAATCTATGTAAAAATAATTTTAATCTTTAGGTAATTTTCTATTAATGCTAAATGGGTTTCATTTTCTTTTTCAAGTTTATAAATTGCTGCTTTTCTGTTAGATAGTTGGTTTTCAAATTTGAGTGATTCTTTTTAATTGGAATATAATCTTTTCCGATTTTCTTTTTATATATTTAAGTCCTCTAATAAATTTATATCGTTTGAGTAAAGCCATCAATGTCTGTTTGTTGGTTGTAGATGCATTTTGTTTTCCACTATAATTTTTCTTATATAATCATAGTCTTTTGTAATATTCCGGGTTAATCTTTATTACTTCTATTTATTAATTTATAAGTGAAATGACATATCCATTAATCGATATTTTCATGTATTTGCATCCAATTTTGTTCTACAGAAGTCATCTACCATATGGATAATTAAATTTTTTATCTTATTGATGGTTTCAGATTTTATTCTTGATTTTGAGTCTTTAAGAAATAAAAAGTATTTATATTTGCCTATTAATTTAATTTCAGAAGCTAGATCTTTACAATTTACGTGATTATTTGTCGACTTTTATTTGTTGATTTTCATACCTATATACGTAAAAAATTGCATAGCTTCTTGCGACATTAATTCTAAGCTTTGTAGTCATTTGAAATGATTTTTAAAACATCAATAAATATAATGTTTGTTTTATGCCAACTTTTTTGACTAGAAAATTACTAGACGTGTATTTAGCGTTTGGTTTTCAGCTTATGGCCATATACATAAAAAAATAATATTGGCGATAAACTGACACCCTTAAGGATTCCCTTTTAATTTTATTTTTGATGATTTATTTATCATTTGATCTTAGTGAAAGGTTACAGTTTTTAATGAGTTTAAGTATGAAATTTATCAATCAGTCCTGAGATTGAGTTGTTTCTGAAAAATTATTAAATAGTTATGGTCTAGTGTGTTAAAGGCTGTTTTTACATCGAAACAATTTGCATATAGCTTATTGTCATACTGATTATTAACTGCTACATTATTAAGGGCTTTATACTTAGCGCCTAGACTCTTAATTCTTTTTCTTAGTTGATTATCAGTAAAAATATTTGACGATTTGATCACTTAATGTAGGAATTTAGTGACAATCTTAGTTGTGAGTCTATAATAATTTAACGTGCAAGTAATGGCGGAAATTCGGATCCACTAGTACATCTTTTTTAGAATAAGATTTGTAATCATGGCATACAACCATATGTCTTCATCTGTGTTCTATAAGCAAACATTATCCACAATTCTATCACAACCAGTAGCTTTTAATTAGAAAAAAATTTACAGTATCATAAAATTCATCTTTTAATGCAAAGCATATGTCTTTATTGTTCTCTGGTATATAATCAAATAAGTAATCTTCGAAGTCATTGATGTTTGTATAATTACTCCAAATTTTCGACCGAAAATTCTTAATTCGTTCTTAGAATGCTTTTATTTCTACTTTTTTAAGTTTCTGATCTGTGAATTGTCTTCTTGATAGTTGAATTTGGTCATTTATTTATGTTAATTGACTTCGTTTTATATTGATCTATTTACTTTGCGTATATTTTTATATTTTCATTGTTGATGATTATTAATTCTATTATATCATCATTTTTACTAAGGATTTTATGATGCTATCTCATTATCTCTCTAAGAAACCCGATGTTCTGTTTAATATTGTATGTTTTATTTGACATGTATGATTTTTTATCGGTATTTATATTAGTTAAATCTAGCTATCTTACTATTTTATATTTGTTGTAATTTTTACCTGTGATGGTCGGTTTTCTTGTCATTTCTTCGTATGTTGCTTGGGCTGTTTGTAGAAGCGTTGCTACTTCACACATATTTTGAGGTAGTTTGTTATTAGTTTAACCCTAAATAAGCATATTTAGATCTTCATTGATTCTTGGAATAAGCCTGTATAATGGTATCTAAACAGTTTTTGAGAAATCCATTATATGCTCTTTTATAAAGTTTGCTAAATTGAATAGAAACTTTTTTCTGCATGTCTCAAGATTTATACAGATTTTTTTGTCGTGATTTCGGAGTCTTGATGATCTTTTCTAATTCTCTTTACGTCATTTGTATCAAGCTTCCGTATCAATTTTTCTTCCGTCTTTGTCTGTAAAGTTTTTGAAGAGGTTTTTTTGAGTTTTTGAAGGCTTATATCTAACATTGAACCTTTATTTATAATGTTTTAAGGAATTTGGTCACCAAATCTCGGCATTTGTTTTGAAGTATCAGGATTTATAAACAGACCTCTTGTATCCAAAAGTTCTTAGATGGTGTAATATTTGTAAAGATACCATGGGATATCGATGCTTAGGCTGTCTTGTTTGGTTTTCTCTTTTTTAGTTTATTCATTTTTTCGCTTGAGTTTTTCCGTACAGCATCAGATTGTAATAGTTTGTCTTTGTCGTTATTTTCTTCAGATTTTTCAGTTTCTCCCATTTCAATCTCAATAATAGACAGCTTTTAGTATTTCGATGTCTTTATATTGACTAAAACATCTTATACTTATATTGGCATTTTTTTATTCTGAGGAATAAACCAAACCTACAAAAAGCCATATTCTAAACTTTATTTGTTTTACGCAACTTTTCACAAATAAATATAAAGGAACTATTTTTATTTTAGAATATTAGATAAAGTAAATAATTAGAATTCAATTTTGAGCCTTTCTATGAAATTTTAAATATAGTTTACACAAAATTATAAGAACCATAAAAATCAATCATACTGTGATCATTCGATTTTATTACCTGATCATAAAGATGTAATTCGAAATACACCAATTACACATATATTATAATTTTCTAATGCTAAAAAATTATTATATAAATAGTTGGCAGAATAGATTATAAAAAATCATATTTTTTTACCGAATTAGACATAGTTTTATTTAAAAATAGATAGAATAAAAGAGCTCAGCCTTTTCTATCATCAATATAGCTTGCTATGTTTTCCCCTTAGACAATAGATCTTGTTTTTAATATTCGAAACCCCATAAAAAACGCTTAAATAAATTATGAGATTTTCACATGTTTGTTCTAAGTCCCATAAAAATTGTATGTAGCTTTACATTTTTTTTTAAAATTGAAGATCATTGATTGAATTTGTGAGATTATTTTTTTTCATCTAGGCCTATATATTCTGGGTGATTCACCAGGAAAAAATATGCTGTAAGTTAGATCTGGTAGCTCTTTCGCATATAATAAAAAATTTCAAAAATAAAAAACAAACAATAAATAAGGTAAAAGTCATATTTTTTTCAATGATTGCCATATAATTATAAAATTATAGTTCCATTTTTATGTGTACTCATAAAGTAAAATTATTTGATCCTATTTTGTGTATATAATTATTAAATTTCAATTGATGATTCTCTATAATAGCGTTAGTTTCTACAAATTCTTGGATCGAGTAAATTTATTATGCGGATAAAGGCCTCCAAATAATGTATGATAAATTGTTATAGTTCCTATATCTAACATAAACTTATTGATATAAGTACTTTAGAAATTTTTAAATATATTAATTGAACTGCCGTATTTTTATATTAAAGGGCTTCGATCTAAAAATATCATAAAGATTTTAAGGCTCTTTATCTTACAAGATACATTATTAATACGAGCAAAATTTATTAAAAATATGTAGTTTATCATTTTTTTATATTCTGGTAAAAAAAAATCAAAGCTGCAAAAAGTAATTTTTATTTACTGTTTTTTAATTTACGAAAATTAGCAGTATAATACTAAGAATATATATTCTTTTCTTGCAGACTAAAATTATAAGAAACCTTTACTATTTTTAAAAAAAACACATTTATAATTTTTCAATGTTTCTTAGTATAGATGAATAAAAATTAGCAGTCGAAGTAGAAGACATTATGATCTATGAAATTATATATAATATAATTCACACAAAAAAGGCATAAAATCATACCATACTTATATTTTTTTCTCGATATTAAAAAAAGTACAATGCCATTTTTTAATTTATGTGGTTGATTGGCATATTTTTGGCTTTAAATACGTATAATATAAAATATGATTACAGTATAAAAATAAAAAATATATTTTTTCAAGTTAAATTAATTAAAATGAAGCTTTTTAACTGTCGATTTAGGGCGAAAATATATTAAAAAAGCGTATAATTAAATAAATTTTGGCTCATTAGGTTAAAAAAAACCATAAGTCTATCTTAATCAGATAATTTTACATTAAAGAATTCATAAGAATTTATTTACAATTTTTTTGGTGCACAGTTTACATAGCGTATATTAATGCTTCAAAACATAATAGCATATCGGATATATATTTTTTTAAATGCATAAAAAAATTGATATTGCACAAAAAAACAGACTAAATAAAAATATGTGATATCAAATTATATATAAGATATAAGTATTCTAGATCGTAAAATACGTGATAAACCATGTACATAAATTCCAATATTTTAATTTATTGTTTTTTCTAATTAAATTTAAGGGGAAATATTGTTGCTAACATGTATCATCCTTAATTTTCGGCAATAAATATTTTTTTCTCATATACATCTTTGATCACATAGTATTTGTTTTGGAAGATAGTATGTATAAAATTCTCTTAATTTTTATGTATTTATGTTCAAGTATACATGCAAAACAGTAAGGGTTTATCGACATTATTTTTATGATTCCTGAGCTAAAGCTTTAAAAAATATCTTGCGTAAATTACGAAGTAGTTGTAAGTTACTATAATAATATTTAAAATTTTATATGATCATCAGTTGTTGATGATTTTTAACAGTATTTTGTATAGTAATAAAGGAAAATATATACATAATTTATAGTCATATAATCCTTGTACATTGTTAACCTATCATTATACAAAGCTTATAAAGAATTCTTCTTTTATATGAATAAAAAATTACATAAATATTTTTTTCTCATTTTATATAATAAAATGTCTACTATGTAAAATATTTTTTAAGTGACAATAAATTTATATTATATGTCTATAAATCATATTTCAACAGATCAAAAAATTTTCAAGATAAATACTCAATGTAGTATTATATCTTAGAAATTCAAACCTATAGTTTAATTTGCATTTAGCGTAAAGACAAATGAAACCAGCTAAATTTATATAAACATGTTGCCGCTTTTTTATTTCACGCCTAATTTAATTCAAGAATAAAATTAAATCAACAGTAATTAAAATTTTTTTAAGTAAGTAAATTTTGAATCTTTAAGGTCTAACGCAAGAATAAAAACTAAATCATGTTTAGACTATTTCAAACTGATTTGAAATCATAGAATGAGTTTATACTAAAAAATACAAATTAAATGAATAAATTTGAGGAAAATAAATACTCGAGTGATGTGGAAAAGTTTAGTGGTGTAAATATACGA
The DNA here is from genome assembly GCF_057557595.1 of Rhyacophila brunnea. NCBI lineage: Eukaryota > Metazoa > Arthropoda > Insecta > Trichoptera > Rhyacophilidae > Rhyacophila > Rhyacophila brunnea. Next base: position 2,699,560 of record NW_028233078.1, on the reverse strand, counting down.
CCTAGAATCACAATTTTTTGATTGAAGGTTTATTACTCTTTACGAAAGGGAATTTTTTAATTACCTAGCTACAAGGCATACATTAATCAGTGGTAGAACGACCACTGAAAAGAAAGTTTTCAGCTTTAAAAAAAAATTAAGATGGCGTATAAACGAATTTATTCGATTCCTGAACACAAATGCTAGCAAAAAAAGTCATAATTGTTGTATCTGAATTTAAATCAAAGCGAAGACTCAATTAAGACAATCAAATTTAAATTTTGACGCTGGCTAAAAAAACCGCAAATGAAACAAGGATTAAACCATGTAATTTTGAAAATTTTCTTGATATTTCTAATTTAGTTGGCGTAGAAACATGTTTAAAATATTGTGATGATTCTGGAATTTTTATAATCACACTATAGTGAAAAGCATTTCGTTGTTTTAAGAGCACATTCTTGTGAATTTCATCCAAGTAGATTTTTTAAGAATCTTATGTAATTATATAGCTTGATAATTTTTAGTTCTTGTGATTTTTTAATTTTCATTTGTAAAATTATATATTTTATTATTTTGCAGAAGCTTCATTTTCAAGCTATAATTTTAGATTAAAAAATTTAATAACAGGGTTAGCAGTATATTTTTTCTTTTTAGTAACTTAATTAAATAAGCATAATTTAATTTCTCTTTCTAATCCAATTTAATACTTTTATTTATATTATTAAAAACCTTTGGATTGAGAAAAATCCTTGAATTAATAGGTCTCGAAAGGAGGAGAGGTATTGAAGAATACTTTGGAAAAGAGAAGATAGCCGAAAGTATAAATACGCTGTGTGCGCAGGGAATCAAGCAAGTTGTGCTCGAGAACAAAAAGAAAAATTATAACCATAAATTTATCCCATATATAAAAAATATTATAAATACATTATACTCTGCATGTAAGCTAATTTACTATATTAAATGAAAAAAAAAATTAATGGGAATTTTTCTAAAATAAAAATAAATGCAATATATAGTATTGAATATAAAATGATTTAACTTTAATCAATCTATAAAAACAACTTATGGAGCAAAAAAATAGCCCAAAATGAACTGATTATAATCACTAATTTGCCAAACTACAATATAAGATTTTCAGAAACTTGTGATATATTCCTTTTCAAATTTGATTATTAATTTAAATATAAATACAAGAGAAATATATAATCCCCCTGTGAAGGTTAACTTAAAAGAAGCATCCAAAAAAACGAAACTAATAATTATTAGATGCACGAGTACATTACATAAAAATTCGTAATTTGAAAACAACTATCATCCAGGAATTGAATATCAATGTTTGTGAATCATCATTAAACAATTAAAATGACCAGCATCGATTTTAATACTAGTCTATTTGATTTTTGTCAAAAAAACATAAGTTTTTAACCTGATATATTAAAGAAATCCCAAACTTAATCCTAATAAACAAAATAAATTAAAAAATATATTATACAGCATAAAAACAATATAAATTAAATAGTACAATTTTAGGATATTATGTAAATATATAACAGATATTTATTCTGTTATGTTCTTGTAAGTTTGTAGATATACGTCCTTATATTCAAGCAAATAGTTGAAAATTATGTAAAATAAGCTTTTTAAAAATAAATATATTTTTTTTTGAAATCATTTTTCAAGTTGTTCATAATTATACTGGAATAAACACAATAACATTATAATTTGAATTAAAACAAACATATAAATTCATCCTAATTATACGATGAAATATATTTTTAGATGTTTTATAATATTTTCTTGTCTCGTTTCTATCTTTTAGGGAAAAAAGCAGAACAATATTATTCCATTTTGAAATACTAAGAAGAAATCTTTGATATATCGGTCATTTTTAATTTTATCTAAACTGCCTTTTTATTGGGAGAAACGCAACAATTCTAGTGCATCACAACAAATTTTCTAATTATAAATATGTAGATTATTTTATTTAAAACATGTTCCGCTATTATTATTAAAAAAAAATATTAGAAAAATATAAATTTTAGAGTTTTCTAGTATTCCAAATTTATGATAAAATAGTTTTATTGATTTTTTTTCAACTGTGAATATTGAATTTTTTTAATTAACTTTGGTTCTCCACACAAAATATAGCATACGAAAATGCATTTTCGAACTTTATTTATCTTGAACTTTTTCTCTTAATGTTTTATTTTCAAAAAAAACGTATTGTTTCTGTACATTTTTAAAATTGAATTGCTTATGATGAATGATCTCTAAAGTATATAACATAACGTGGTTTTACTCTGCGACATTATATCTAAAAATCAAATTTTTTAAATAATAGATATCAAGTTGACAAAAGTATAGCAAGCCCGGGGCATAAAAATACATATCGTGGAAACTTGGTTGAAAAGTATTTTATCATATCCTTAAAATAACTTTTATATATAGATAAGAACACTTGAATGTATAAGACTTGGGCGTAGAAGACTGTAAGGATGGTGTGCTTGAAAAGAGTATACAACAAATCTGTAATATAGAGCAATTTAAAGTTTTGCGCGAGGAAACATGAAAAGTTAAAAGAAAAGTATACCCTTAAATAGATATATAAGTTTAATATATATTAACTGATGTCCAAAAATAATAATAGATCGCCACTCAAGCCAATTAACACCTTCTCAGTCAATAACATTATGATTCTATGATTAAAGGTTCATCAAGAAAATAAACAAATATAATTTTATTTATGTTATATTAATAAGTAAAATTCATGTCTAAAAAGCCACTACAATCATTAGCTTACATTTAAACTTTATATGAATGGCTAGTTTTAAAAATCTAGCTTTATTATCAATATAAATTGTTTGTTATAATATTATTGGTAGCATAAAATTTACAAGACACTTGAACCCATCTCATTTGAGAGAAGAAGAGCAGTGGATAAAGATAGATTAGGGGAAGGTGTCAAAAGATGTATCAAGGAGTTGTGCGATATTCCCAATATGCTGACCACGTCTAAATAGACAAAATTGATAAAAAGAAAATTAACCCACAAATAAAAATTAAGGTTTACCATTTAATGCGTAAAGTATTCCTATGTATTTGCTTTAAATATATCATATGGCGCGTATACGTTATTAGTTTAAGGATAAATTTGATCTAAATAAATTAAACACTATGTTTATTCCCAAAATTGATGAGATTTTATTGTTTAAGTCCATCATATTCATAAAAATATTTTAATCCATCTAATTTAAAGGGAAATATTAGAACCCTATCTTGACAGTATAGGTGTTCTATCTGATAATCTATAAATTTAATGATATATAGTATAAAACAAACAATGATCAATGGGTGCTCTCGATATTGACATTTTTGTCTTAATTATCTATAAATCTCCATCAAAATACTTAAATACTAACTTTGAGTTTAAAAGATATAGGCAAGCACATCTATCATTAACAGTAATTTAAGTGAAATTCTCGACAGTTATATGCTTTAAATATTGATTTATTATAAATAAATCGTGGATGCCTTTGGTTTTTAGTGTAATAGTTTAAAAAAATAGCTTGGGTAGCCGAAGATTAAGATTTCCAAGTCATTGACCTTTGATAAATTTACCGATTAAGATTCGAGGTTTTGTATTGAAGCAGCCAAAAACATACATTTTTAAATAAAAAATATTCCACGAAATTAATTTCAATAAAATAATAAACATATGGACCAAAAGAAATTATATCGTATAAATTTATCTATTTATGAGATCAATCTTTTTATATGCTCAAAAGTTTAACAACTAATTTTCAATATAATAAACTATACGGGAGTTAAAAAATTATACCATACAAATTTATACAACCAATCAGGTAGTACTGTACCAAAGCTGATGCTTCCTAATTTCTAATAAAATAAACTATACTGGCGTTAAAAAATTATACCATACAATTTATATAACCAATCAGGTAGTACTGTACAAAAGCTGATGCTTCCAAATTTCTAAAAAATTAAACTACACTGGCGTTAAAAAAATTATACCATACAATTTATATAACCAATAACATGTACTGCACAAAAGTTGGTATTCTTAATTTCTAATAAAATAAAATATACTGGAGTTAAAATAATTATACTGTACAAATTTATATAACCAATCAGGTGTACTGTACAAAAGTTGATGTTTCTTAATTTCAAATAAATAAAACTATACTGGAGTTAAAATAATTATAGATTACAAATTTTATTTATTTTATAAAGCCGATCGGGTAATACTGTACAAAAGTTGATGCTTCTCATATCCTTTGAGTTCAACTGGTCCTTCGTACTTTAAATCATATTTACAAATTTTCTTGATGATATCCGCAGAATAATCTTTAAGCATGGCTTGCCTCATTCCCATATCAAACAAAATCTTGTTTTTTACATCCAATTTCCCGACTCTTGCAGCTTTATTTAAAACACGCCCTAAAAAATGTAATTTATCGTTCTTAGATTTAAGATAATGATATTTTCCTTTAACAATAGCCATAGAATAACAAAAATTATCACTTAGTAGATATGAAAGAATTTCAGCAACTCTAATAGAAAATAAAAAAGCTGACATAGAATCTCTGAATGCGATCAATGCATAGTCCAGTTCCAGTGTTATCACTTCGCTATCGGCTAAAGGTAGGAGTTCTATGAAAGCTTCATGAACCAATTTCTTGAATTTTATTACTTCCATAGCATAGCTATCCTTGATAATAACTTTACAGTTAAAGAACAAAGCTACACCATTTTTTTCATAATCATTTTCATTAGTAGATCTTTTGACGATTTGATTTTTATAATTCATACAACAAATTATGCATTCTGTTTTGTGGTGTATAGAAAAACCAAGATTATCATTTTTTTTATCGATAGCATGAAATGAAGGATTGATTGGAATTTTTTCCCCTTCAATTTTCAAATCCATCGCCATATTTTTATAGAACATCATATATCCTTCATGACTTTCAACAAATACAAAACAAACATTCATTTCGGCTGTTATTTTTTCAAATATTTTAAACCATGACATTGATCTTCCGTCTTTATATTCAATGAATCTAAAAAAGAAGTTTTCTTCTTTTTCCTTCGGACCTAAAACTAAATACACAGCGAAATCCGATAAAATTATTTTGCTATACCTATAATCATCAATATTAACAACAGATTTATCGATATTAAAATCGAATGGAATGTTATTGAAACTTCCTTCACCATGTCCACATTCTGGTTTCTCGCATATTTTCTGTTTTTGTTGTTCTTTGTCATTTTGTGGTTCTGACTTCTTTTTTTTTAGAAAATTAAAAAAATACATTATTCTTGTTTCTATGGGGATGAAATCTTTAAATACTTTAGTCGTAATTATTTTTAGAAAATTTTTCATGATCTTATATATTTAATCAAGTTTATGGTTAAATTGGCAATACTAAGATTACCAAAAATCAAAATATATCAATATTAATGACAGCATGAAACAGGATTGCATTCTAGTTCGGGAAATAATCAGTTTATGTTAAATGAATAATAGAACTTGGCATATATATTTCGATCTCAATAATACAGTAAATATAAGAAAATATTACACAATTTCTTTGACACAATCAATATAATGTTAAAATTACCATAAATGTGATGCTAATTTTATCTCTTGGCCATAATTATTTTCTTATTCTTGAAAATCCTCTTTAAGATGGTGTTAATTAAATATATTATCTATAATCATTTCTAATACTGATATTTACCGCATATATTTAAATTCTAACACTTAAATATTTTCTTTTCACTTAAACAATACAACTCTTTTTTAATACAAATCAGATGAAATAACTTTGATTGAAGAATTAAGTAGCTACATTTAACTATAATTTTGGTGTTTTTCTAATATTCACATCTATGATGAAATGTTTCGCCTTTTCTTTTGAATTTAAGTATCTTTATAACACCGAATAATAAAGCAAGATCTCTTATTATTCAATTTTAATAGCTAACATTATACTTTAATACACCTAAAAATATTATATTATTGTTTTAAATTGGTTATACTTCAATAGTAGAAGATATATTTAAAATTAAAACATACAGTAAACATATGTGTTTTATAGAAAAAAGTGACATTCGATATTTTTTAAAGTGCGATAAATAATTGAACATATTATAAAAATTATATTTTGATCCTTCAGATACTATAAAAATAGATAGAATATTATTCTTTTTAATCTTAATAATTTATTTATCATGTTGAATGTATTTAAAAATATTATATTTATGTCAAATATAAATCATTTTATAATGAACATTATTTTTAATATATTCGTGATTTTTTTTATAATTTTAAAAAATATCAAATGTCACCTTTTTCTCTAAAACATATTTTGCTATATGATTCGATATAAATATAAAGTTTGATAGTCAAATGTCACCTTTATTCTTTAATATCCCATTTGCTGTATATTTCGATATAATATAAAATTTGATAGCCATGCATAGTTTTTGAATTAATTTTGATATTTTATGATGCTTTCATATCTAAGATTTAATCGATGTGTGAAAGCTTCAGAAATAAAAAATCTATATTTTATCAAATGCATATATGCATTTGTTTCTATCGTGATTTTATGATGATATATAAATACTTATTTTAAAACAAACGCTAAATGTTAAATAACAATAAAACCTAAATGCCATAACTTTGTATGCATTAATAAGAGTATTACACTGTCAACTATGTTATAATAAAAAAACACAATATCGTGACTTTTGATCAATTGATAAGAGCATGAGACTCCCCAATGATTTTATAATTTCATATAAAAAATAAAATATCTTAAATTTTTTTGTATTATTTAAGAAATGCTTTGCTTTTTATTGTCATTACATATAAATAGCAATATATTGTGACGCTTAATGCAATAATAAAGAAGAAAATTGAATAATTTCTATTTTTGGAACTAGTGATGGGAAAAATTCAATCAAAAGAATGAATTTTTTGTGATCTGTGTGAATTTAATTTAAAACTTGCTATAGTCATTGATTTTTTGTATAGTATCGCCTAATTCTTCTACAAATATAGTGCGGTAAAGTTCTATAAAAAAATTTGAAGCAGACGTTTATTATTCAATCCTCTAAAACATTGCTTTTGTTTAAATAAAAATACATATTATTAATATTTCCTTCTTTATCGCGATAAAATTGTATAAAAAGAAAAAATAAATATATTGATTAATGTTTTATATTAATTTGAGCTGAAGAAAGCATAGAGAAGAGCAAGTTTATTAGATAATAAATGTGAAGCTAATTTTTTTAAGCTCATCCTATCAAAAAAAATTGTAATGAATACGGATGCATGTAACTGGTGCACTAAATTTCTCTAAATGAATCCATTAAAAACAATCTACGATATCTTGATTGTTTCTTGCTATAAATAAGTATCTTTAATATAAAAATAAAATATTCCGCTCGAATAAACAAGTTTATACAATAAAAACACAATATGTAGAAAATTAAGGTGTTGGTTACACCAATAGAAATGGATGTGTGCAATAGACCAAAGGTTTGAGAAAGAAAATCGAATTAATAGATCTTGAAATGAGAAGATGGTTCGAAGGAAGGTGGGAAGATGATATGATCGAAAAAAATAAAAATACAATTTTCTATAAAACCATTACATGGTGGCTTGTTAAATAAGCAAAAAAATAAAACACACCCTGCAATAAATTTAATTAATTGGAAGCAGGGTTGATAGAAACTATTTAATTATTTTACAGTTCAAAATTTTAATATCACAGCTTTATATGTGAAAAAGTTTGATTAAATCATGGTAAATTATAATTTCAAAGAATTTCAACATATTTTAAATTAATTTGGATACTTTTTAGGCCTATTTTCACATCATATTTTCATATTCACAGCTATCAAGTTAAATAAGCTTCTTTGCAACGAGGATAGAAAAATAACTATAAATTTTGAATGATTATAAGCAAGGTGTATAGGATTTCACAATTTGCACAGTGTTAAAGCCAAAAAAAAATACCCGTATAGTAATTTTAAAAATATTAACGATTTTTCTGTGTTAAAAACGATTAAATATTTCAAAGAAAATGATAAAACTGTTATTTGTTCCTGGATATAAGAAATTTACGGAATTATTGGTCAAAAAATAACCAAGCTTTATCCAATCTAAAAAATTACCAGGTTAGACTATCAACCAGTAAAAATATATATAGATTCAAATTTTTAGCCGATATCGAAATTCTTGCAATATACCTAAAATACACAGAATATATAACCCTTGTAGATTGTTCAAAAAAAATTGAATTAAATTAAGTGGTATTAAAGCCACACCAGTTGCAAAATGTATAAAATCTTTAAAATGGACATTATATGTCAAATTAAACAACCATTAATCAGAAAAAATTACATTTTGATGTTACATGAACAAATATAGATTTTTTAAAATTTATTTTCAAGTAATTCCGTATAATAGACTTATTTATAGCAGTAAAAATAATATCAAAAAAAACTAATATTTAAAATCTATTTAAGATGTGCTATTAATGCTATATGTTATTTTAATGAATCTAAAAATAAATTACATAATTATTATCGATATCTGGCATTAGGGTTGTATGGTTTACAAGTTGGACCCCAGTGTGAGGGGTCGCGGGCTCCACTTCCACCCACCCCACTAATTTGCTCTAAAGAAAAATACCCAAGGGGGCGGCCACTGAACAATAAAAGATAAACCATGAAGCATCGACAAGCCGTGAGAAATAGGAGGTTGCTGTGTAAGCCGTTGAACTGTGCCTCCAGTATCGAAAAATATCTCACAACGTTCAGCAAGGATATAGGTAAGTGTAGAGTGTGGTTGTAGCTTGTAACTCTTAGCGATGCACAGTTGACAGATCTCATTCCCTTCACATAATGACTGCCGCCTATGATAAAGGGCCCAATCCACGGTGATTACGGGTAACAATGAGTGCTGGGGGAGTTCCACAGAGAGACGCATCAGTTAAGCAATAGTTCCTTTAGTTAAAGCGAACTTCCTAAAAAGTAATAGAAGTAAAACATAAATAAAGTAAATTCGATTAGAATCGATATCTGGCATTTAATTATGTTTTCGCCACCATATTCCCTGTAAAACATCTCCTTGAAAACATGCTTTCATAATCTAAGCTCTATATTTATCAAGAAATTCCCATGAATGAAGAAAACAATCAATATAAAACTAAAAGGTGTATTAATAACATTATTTCTTTCAATTAATCCGATTAATTCAACATGAGTTCGGACTACACATAGATTTTTTTGTGTGTCTTAATCTCTGATGACTTGTATTTTTAATTGTTAATTCAAATACAAATTTATGCTCTAATGATGTTTTTTTTGTTATTTTAGAATCTTTATAAAATTTTTAAATATGATGAAATCATTTATAATTTACAATCAATATGAACACATTATTGATGTCGTAAACAGATAATTCCAATAAAATATAATGTACTATTTATAGTTTCTGTAAAACGAAAAATCAAACTAGAACAGAAAAGTTCTTAAAACGAAATTTTTTATAAAATTGTTTGGATTTTACTTAGTAGAATATGCTATGTTGCATTATTTTTAATATTGACGACTTGATCTATAAAATCATTCTTATATGTCTTTTTAAGATTGCTTTTATTGATATTGCAAATGAGATAAAAATACATCTTCTAATCGCACACATAATTTTAAATATATTTTTATTTGGTTTATCATGGTGATTGCAATCTTTGTTATAAATCATTGTATTCAATTTTTTCCTATAGTTGAGTACCAATTGACTTCAAATTTCTTTTCTCGGATCTGTGCTTAAAATGTATTTCTTCAACTTAAAAAAATTCGGCATTCAAATTTTTTTCTCTAAATTGTTTAGTTGATGCTGTATATTTAGTTTAATAGATTTATTGCTAATCAAAAAAAATTGTCGCTTTTAGATATTGTACAATAATTAGGGCGATGTATTTTTTGGGAACAGTGCTATTATAACTTTTAGTCATAAACTAATTCGGAATTCCATTTAAAAAATACCAAAAGACTGTACTATATTATGCAATAAAAATTCGGTCATAAAAAACAACATTGTTTGTGCTATATAATTCGTATTTTGATATGCCGAGATGACAAATCAATAACTAATGTTGCAAATTATAATTTTATTACAAGCAAATTTTATGGCTCAAATATAATAAGATAGTAAATTACACACATATCCATCCATTTTAGCTTCAAAAAACATACATTTGAATGTTTAAAAAATGATTTAACAATATATTAAAATAGGAAAGATTGACAGCTTAAATAAAGTGAAATTAGTCACAGAAGTTTTTGCTAAAAAATTATAGATTATCATATTTCAATTAAATAATTATACACAACAAAGCAATAAAAATGAAATTTATCTGATAAATTGCATTGTTAAAATACTTAAAAAGGAGTTGGTACTTTATTATCAAGGCGAGATTATAAATCTAAACTAATCAATAACACATGAAAATATTAGTATGAGAAATTCGGGGTCAATAAAATACATGTATGAGTTCACCAAAAAAATTCTTCGAATGATGTATTCACTATAAATAATAACATGAAAATATTATATATTTAGTTATGTCACATAATATTAAACACAGAATGTTTACATCTGTTGTATATAATAATAAATCTTAGCCTAAAATTTGGAAGATAATTTGAAAAAAAGCCTGAAATATTCTTAATATAGTAAGGTAATCGAAAAGAGTTTAAATACAACCGCTGTTATTTTCATGCATAAAATTAAATTTTGTTTGCATACCATTTCTAATATCTAAAAATAGATATGGCCAACTCCAAAAAAAACCAATCTTTTGAAAAATAATACTATATGACGGCAACATCAACATAAAGATCGTGTAAATATCATTTTTTTCATCGTAAACCAAATATTTATCGTGAAGAGAAAGATGTTATATCATAAATAGACAGTAAAACCATATGTCTCATACTTTATTGGCACGACATATGCACTTAAAAATCATTTATAGTTAAAAAACAAATTCTAACTGCTGAGATTATATGAAATACCACTGATGCATATGTTACAAATTTTTTAAATATAAAGAAAGACTAGAATGTTTATGATCGTTTAAAGAGATATTTTTAGACATATATTTTTGTTTTCGGACGGCTTATCGAAATTTCATGATATAGAATGTGATTAATAGATCAATTTCATTAAATTACTACAATCATTGAATAGGCAGTCAAATCACCGCTTTCTAGTATTAAAAATTAATGAAATTTAAATGCTCCTCTCAATACATAAACATAAATTACCTTACAATTTTAATGCATGCTTTTAGAAAAAAAATTATTGCTGATGTAAAATAATGACAGCAAAATCAATTTAATTTAGTTTAAATTTAAATATAAAGAAAAAAAGTAAATGTTGGAGTAAAAAATACGAAAGTAGTGTATATGGGCATTAGTAAATCAATAAATGCGAGGTATGTTTAAAAATAATGGCATTGTGGAAGACTCTTGAATTCAATATCCGAATGGGGATATTTGGAAGGGAAATTGTATGTATAGAATATGATTTTAGAAATATAAATATTACCTATCCATAAGCATTAGAATTTTTTTTATTAAAAAATAATAAAAAATAATAAGATTAAACTAATACATAAATGATTTTAAACATGTTAACTTAATGCATTTACATCAAAGAGACCATTAGAAGTTATTGGAAGGGTAAAATGTATATATGCAGTGAGATAATTACAGAAAAAGAAAAAAAGAACCAATATAAAGGTTTAAAATACTCTTTAATTTAAAAAGGTAGATGTGTTCAATTATATTAAAAAAATTTATATAAATTTTAATATGTGTTATAACTATAAAGTGGCTCTAAAGATATTAATCTGGTATTTATATGAACAGAAGTATAATTTTTATTTACTTTTGTTGGAAAATATACCCAGCAGTGGCGATAGAATATAAAGTTACTTTTAAAATACGGAAATTTAATATTTTTCATATTCGAGGCTATAACTTAACCTTTTAGATTTTCTTCTTGGATAAAAGGTTCCTTTGTATCAGCTATGATCACTATTTCTTCAATAATCACCAGTATCTGATTATGTATTTAATTGCATAATTATACCATTTTATAAAAGCCATTTTTAATATTCTGTATTCATACTCTTGAACCCTATTTACCAATCTTTCAGCACATAAATTTATTAGGGATTAATAATGTATGATTTTCAAAATATAAATGACTATATAAAATAAAATTGATTAAGTCTTATTTATTCTTTGATTTACAACTTGTTGGATTGAATTTCCCACCTTGATCCGTCATAACGTTAATTTTTTTGTTTTTTAATATTTTCAAAAAATTCGAATCAACATCAAAATAAAGCCCCTGGACCATAATTTAATATTTAGAACACACACAATTATTTTTGTTAAACATACTTAATCTACAATTTTAAGGTTTCGTTACCTACCTAAAACAACATCATTCTTAATTAATCTAAAATTGTAATGGCTCACAATATTTTGTTTGATTTCTTTGATACAATGTTAACAATTATTAAAGAATGACTTAATTATATTGTTGACTTGTAGGTAGTACAATTTTCCAAAATGCACAGATTATAATAAATATTTCACAATTGGGTGATAAAATAAAAAAAAATCGTTTAATTTAAATTCAATGTATCCTATATTTCAGAAAAATACTTATTAGACCCCTTTTTACTTCTGGTCGTTCATGTACGTCTTCTTTCCCCTTAAGTGCCCCCTTAAAATAAATTTACGGGTATGCTCTTGATTTTTAATGAGCCACCATAAACTTCTTTGATTTAAAAAAATTAAAAAGTACCAAATCATCATTGTTAATATAAATGTGCAAATATAACAATATATTTTTTGTGCGTTAATTCGATTTTTAACCATTATAATTTGTTCACGCAAATTTCAGATTTCTCTATAGACATATTTGATTAATATTTGTCCCGGCCACATCATCTTTACAATCTTCTTCTTTCATGATTTATTAATGAAACATTTCCCCTCAATCCTATTATTTGTGCTTATATTTCTGCTTAAGTTGGCATTCAAACGCTTTCTTTACGAATTATCGTGTTTAGTGAACATGTCAGTACTTTTATGACGAACGATACTTTTAGTCTTTTTTATTTTAGACTAGGGAGTTATTAACGAATTAGCAAAAAATCAATGTAAATTTGTAATGAAGTTTCATTGGAGTTAGATAAAAATAATAAAAAATAATGGTAAGGATATGTGTCTATAAATTAACTTGATAATAAATGATATAATTTATACATGAAGCCCCAAAGAATGGATTATTGCATATTTGGATCATTAAAAGTAAATATATCACAGTGCATACTTTCAGCGGGCTTAAATTAGAGATATTCGTTAACCTTTTTATTAAAATAATTTGGCAATCTGAATATTCAAGATTTTATGTTCATTTTAATTAAATTATATGTCGGGAGATGTCTTTTAACCAAAAATAAGTATACCTATTTTTTAATATAAATGGTAGAAAACGAATATTATTCAAGAATATTGAACAAATATTTATTGAGCAATTAATAGACCAAGGGTATCTAAGAGGGTATAAATTCTCGATTTTATTCCATCGTGGGTTTGATCAATATAATTTAACTATTTTTAAAATATTATTTTAGGTTTATATTTTTTCGAGATTGTTTCCATGAATTTTTATTACCTTTCCTTTACAAGTAATTTCGTATAGATTATTCCCCGATTTTCCAATTATAAGTCCCGTCTCAAATGTACTTGAATTATATGGAAAGTCTTTTTCATCAAAAACTTTAACCCAATCATTTACTTTAAAACTTTCATCACATTTTTCTATTGCAGAATATTTATTGATTAATTGTTGCTTAAAACCGTCCCATGTTTTAATATTTGTTCTTTGTCTGATATACCAATCAACAAGCGGATTGGAAATATAATTCAGACAAATTTCGATTTTCTCGTTGTCACTGATCTTGTTATTGCTCTGATTTAACAGCGAGAATAGTTTCTCCATTTTAAATATCCAAACATTGATTGCCTGTGGTGTCATTTCTTTTAGATGTGATGAATTGTTGAGAATGATGAGATTTCTTTCGATGTTGCGCAAGGAATCTTCGATTGCTCTTTGTGTTGGAAGATCTTGAATATAGCTTATTGTTTGTTCGCATTTTTTGCTTTTGCTTTCTTTTGGCATTTTATAAATTAATTGGGATAGAAAAATTATGTGCATTATAGATTAAATTTAAATATTTATTCATGGAGTAAAAGAGCCATGAGTGAGAATAATTCAATTAGGAATTAAAATCTTTTTTTAGAGTATTTTGATCAATAATGGTTCATATTTGTGCACAAAGGATGTTAAGAACTATACTTGCCACATAGGATGATATTGTATATTTTTAAAATCCATTACGACTATTGTTATAAAAGATATCTACATCAGGTAATATAAATTATTTATCTCTTATAATGTGCAAATACGAATGTAAGATACCACAAACATTATTAGAATGCTAAAAACCATCGCTCCTTAATTTTACTTCTTCGCTAACGCTTGGGGGATTCACGATATAAAATATTTATAAACCATATTTTTTATAACTTAAGATCTATAACTATAATATATAGCTGAATCTATTCTTATTTATTTATATTATACACATTATAAATAAATTTTCGAATTTTATTTATATTTTTAAATACAAGCAAATTTATATTTGCTCACGTGGTCACATTTTTATGTACCAAAACTTATTAATTATGGTTTTTTTCGGATATCAAATATTAAAATATATTGTTACCGCGAAAGCAACGCAACATTACCCAGCGTATCACAAACTAACAAACTAAAAAACCAGCAGATCTATTTTTTTAAATCCTCTTTGTTTTGCATTTAATACTTATTAAAAGGTTGCGACCAATCAATTTCAGCATCGAATTTACGATCTCACTGATTTTTCGTTTATTTTATCGCATGCAGCGCGCCGGAATATATCCAGCGATGAACACGTACTGCCTCAGTGATTATGAGCAAACACAATATTATCAAAATTTAGCAAATTTAAGAATATCTTTAAATTTCGTATTAGGGTGCAATTTTTATCGTATAAATTTTTATATTTTTCATAAAATTTTCAATATAATATTAGGAATTTGATTAAATACTCATGGCATCTTGTACTAGTTCACAGAACATGTTTCCATCTGATGAAATCGATACTTGATAAATCAATTTACCTAATTCACAATTAAAAAAGATAATTTATCAAGTAAAAATCAATTTTACAAAATTTCATGCCTATTATAATAAGTTTTTGACCAATAGTTATTTAAGAAAGCTATAATTGGGTTATTAAGATTTATTAGACACCTAAATCATGAATACACACATTTTTTGGAAATTTAAATTTATAAGTTATCAAATAGGGCAATTTACATGTCTAATTTATATAGAAGCCCAATCATATTTATAAACGCATCGTAATTTGTTTAAACCATTATACAATAAATTGGGTACTGTTTAAAATTCTAAAATGTAATACTGACAAAGATCTAGCAAGAATGTCTTTAGCTTATCGAATAAGTGAGCTTAAAAATCGAAACGTTCAAAACTGACATTTAGAAAATTTATAGATGAACACGGCGAATTATGATTTAAAATATTTATGCTAGTAGCTACAATAACAATATAAAAGTACTCTTCCGTGAAAAACAACCCATTTATAATGAGTACTTAAAATATCATTAGAATGTTTATTTTATTAAATGTGTTTCTGTAATTTTAAATGTTTATGATACAAAATCCTTTCTTTATATCATAAATTTGAGATTTGTACTCCAAAATATCATCTTCATCGACAATGAAATGCACGCTGTGTGTATAAATGTACGTTATACTACTTAGCGGCATGAAAAGGAATTAAATTCTGGGTAATATTTCAGTATATATTAGCCCGAAATTTTTTATAGTTTATTTTGAATTTCAGCAATATTTTTCCTAATAATATGGTAGAAACACATAAAGGTGATATTTTGTGTGAAAATATGAAATAAAATCGTAATTTTTTTCGTACAGATGGCCTGAATACAATTATATACAAATGGTTCATTTTAGCTATTTCATGAGTAATTCCATATAGCTAAGAAAAAATATAAATTTCTTTCCAATACAAAACAAGGTTTTTTTTAAGGTTCAACAAAACTTACCTTCAATTTATAAATAATTGATATAAAGTTATTTTATTTAACTTATTTTTATTTTCAAAAAATATATATTATATATTAATTTATGTTTTCAATGTATTTAAAAATCAGTTCTGATCTCTATCAATGCCACTACTAGCATCAAACTTATAAATTATATTGATTTTTTGCTCTTTAATACGAAGAATCACATCACACTTTTCAACGAATTATAAAATAGTCCATAATAATTTTCTATTAATTTATACCATTATAAAAAATAATAAAATGAATCTGACAGGATTGTAGACAGTCATATTATACACCAAGATTTTATTGTCTCATTAAATCTCATTATGAAATTTATATGACTAAAATTAATTATACTATTGAATGCTGTATAACAATGAAAATGTGTTCTTTTTTACTATGGCTTATTTGAAGCCCAAATTTTGATTATAACGCCGAATGACCCACATATTCTAACCTTTGGTATGTTATTTCAGCTTTCAGACCACTATAGAAATATATACATATATATTATTCCTTTAAAAGAGTGAAATTGTCTATAATACAACAATTTTAGCTTAAATATAAAATCTAGATATTTATATAAAAAACTGGGTTTTAAAATTCAGAACACAAGTGCAAAGATTTCAAGCTTCCTGGATAAAAAAATACAATTATTCTTTTAATGGACCATTTTTCTAATATATATTGTTAAAAATATGCTCTCATGTTAATTAAGCACCTGCTCTTTGAATTTTCATGTTTTAGGTTTGCGAACTAACGCATATGCAATAATGATATTCAATTATAGACATTACGTTTATAAAACACCTGGCAGGGTTTAATATTACAAATTTTTTTTCGATAATATTTACATATCACCAGACTTTATCATTGGGCCTAAAATTTGAAATTGCCCTCGGTGCTGGGTTAAATTTTGACGATTCAAATCATAATTTCACTCATAATTTCAATTCAAACATTATTTCGGGATATAGTTAATAAACAACAACAACCATGCCTTTCAAAGATTTAATTCTTATTTGTTGGGTTTGGTGTAATTAGGAGGCATTTTGTATCTCTTACGTTCAAAATTATATTGCGTATTTCTACTTAAAGCATTTATTATCATGAAATAAAATTCACCACTTACTATATTTTTATATGCATTCCAAATTAACAACAAACCGAATAATTCGCTCATGGATCTCTTCATTTATTATCGCCCTCACTGATACATAGTAAATAGAAATGAGAATATTTACATTCGAGAATTTTAGATCTACTCAAATCCCCAAGTTTGTAGTCAAAGAAAATATATGTATGATCGGGACTAATTTAAAATTAAAATATGATCATATACATTTCCTCGATTTTGATATATTTAAAAACCATATTCAACAGCATGCAAAAATATTTATCATTTCAATTAAACAAACAGATATAAAAATGGCAAAAAACCATTTCACGGATAAATTTGGAGTTTTTATTTTTACAGGTTTAGAACCGATCGAAAAATTGTGCAGATATATTAATGGAGAAGAAGAAGTTATGGATCTTGAAGATATGGATGAAGAATATATAAATATTAGAGAATGTATATACTCTAAAAAAAAAATTCATGGGAATGATAATTTTGAAGACAATGAATTTGTTTCAAATCCTTCCTCACATACCAAATTCATCGATGGTTTATTCTTGGATTTAGAAAAAGAAAGAGATCAAACACCTTTGCACAAAATGTTAAAAAGATTCAATAAAAATTGAAAATATAGTTGTATCAGAATATATCATTATTTTCATCTATACTCTAGAATTATGATTCATAATCTGAGGGTCTCACATAGTCTTTTTTTTATTTTTTTTAGAAACCTTACATGATTTATCGTTTTTTTGTGTGTAAAAAGGTTTTCAAGATTTATGTATAATTTTAAATATCTTATATTCATTACCTAAATAACATGGGACGGCGTGGTGACACGATATCATAGAAGGTACCTGAAGGAACTAGATGTCACCAACCAGGTTGAGGCATATATTCAAACATTGGGATTACGAAAAACCCTTGAATTAATAGGTCTCGAAAGAAGGAGGGGTATTGAAGAAGACTTTGGAGAGGAGAAGATAGCCGAAAGTATAAATACGCTGTGTGTACAGAGAATCAAGCAAGCTGTGCCTGAGAACAAAAACTAAAATTACGACTATAAATATAGCCCTTAAATAAAAATCACATTCATTACCTAATATTGCTTTAATTCCTATAAGTCTTTATATATTTGGCTTGAGCACTGATGGCGGTCAACAAAAAAAATCTTCTTTTTAAATACCGCGACATTTTGAATAAAAATCATTTGTCGCACTTAATATATTTATTAAGATAAAAAAGACCTGTAAAAATAAATATTTGTGTTTTTAATACAAACCCTTGACTAATTCCTAGTCAAAATTTGCAGATTCAAAATAAAAATCACCAATTTATTATACACAGCATTCTCGATAATAAAAATAAAAAATAGAAGCATAATATTTTTTAAATATAATATTTAAATTTACGAAATTTCATAGTAAAAACTAGATCCCCAAAAAATAATCTGTTGTACAACATTAATTTATTTTTAACTGCTAAAATAATTTTAGAAGCGAAACTAATCTAATGTAAACAATTATCTGGATTTTTTAATGAATCAAATGAAAGTAAATTTTGAACAAAGAGTATATATATTTGACCATTTTTCTTATAAATCGCCTTATATTTTCCACATGCAAATATATCGTTTATAATTGAAATATTGACCTTAAATAAATTAACATCTTATATTAGTAACATCTGTATTCTGAATAATGGATAAGAATTTGTGTGTCAAGTTTATAAAATAAAATGCGGTATTATGTTTGTAATTTTGTTCTAGATATTATAATCTGCTTTGGAATCAACTCTAGATAGTCTTCAAAGAGAAAAAGCCGTATTTTCGGTGTGAAAGAAAGTGAAAATAGTTAATATACTAGCCGCATAAAAATAATTTTATTATGTATCATTTAGGCTGTTATAATTTTTACTATACAGGTTATAATCATATATATAAACATGCAATAAATTAAAAAAAAACAGAATTTGTAATAGAGATTGAAAAAAAATCTATAACCGGAATGAAAATATCCCACATTCATAAAGCTAGATATTATTTTCCAATATAAAATGCCTTGGTTTTATATTTACGAACAATTCTAGACCAGCTTGATGTATATTTAAAGCGATAATCCGAAATTTTTATATAAAATATCATCCTAGCTTATGAACCAGTGATCTTAGATTAGTTTTTTCTGTTTTTACTCTATAATTTCATTTAAATGCGCTTAAATATAATTATATAGTGATAGTTTAGCGGATAATACGTATTTTCAAGGAAATTAATATTTGAAAATATGTAAAGTAGTTTCTATAATTCGACGCGATTTCTTGTGCTGATCTTTAAAAAAAAATCAAAATTTATCCATAAATACTGAGTGAGTCGTTCGAGTCTGATTTTTACATAATTTTTTAGTATTTTTTTTATTTTTCGCGTGATATACCTAATACACGGTTTATGAGTATTTATAGCTTTATTTTTATATTGCTAACGATCTAAATTGTATTACAGTCTAAAATTTAGTTTTTCATTAGCACTCAACTCTATTAATTGTTTATTTTGCTGTTTTATATCAACGAAAAAATAATATAATAATTACTTATAGAAAAAATATATAATGGGATAATGATGTCGCTTTGAACTTTATCTGTGTAAATTTTGATATGCATAAGTTTTAGCATTTATTTTTTTAGGTCTATATTGTTCGTTAAAATTTTAGTTTTTGTTCTCATGCAGAACTTGATTGATCTCTCATGAACAAAACGTATTTATATTTTCAGCCATTTTCTTCTCTCTGAAATCTTCTTCGATACCTCTCTTCTATTCAAGACTTATTAATACACGGGTTTTTTAAAATTCCCAAGATTTGTATATATGTTATAATCAGGTTAGTTACTTTATATATGCATAAAAAGAGACATTTTAAATAAACTTGTACTAGCAAGATTCATTTTTAATATTGGATAGATAGAACGTGCTCTAGTGTGTTAAGAATATATAAAAAAAAGGGGGGAAACTTATACATTTGTCGCAATTTTTGAATATTAATATTTATTTTCGTTTATGAACCTATAAAATACAAATTAAAAAAATAAAACAAGAGTACACACCCAAGGAATTTTTCAAACGTATCTAAATAATTGTATGTGCCGCATGTAGTTTAGGTGTAACTCCAAGTTAAAAATGCTGTATCCTAAGCAATGTACTTGAATGTAAAGCTATGAAGTTGAAAGTATTTAGATAAAACAAAATTTTTGAACACCGATTATTGACCTTTCAAATTCTGCAATTTATGAGCTACTGCAGCAGGTTTCAAAAGATAAATTTTGAGTATATACCTGGGTTAAGCAATAAGATAATAAATAAGATTAAAATGTACTAAATAGAGCAATATAAAGTATTGCAACAGATTTTAAAATTAGAGTGAAAGATATAATTAATGAATTTGATCATTCTAAATTTGGAAAGAGAGAATACTATGACGAGCACATGGTGAAGATATTTGATGCTTGCAAAGAAATACAAATAGAAAAATAATACTTAATTTTTTTGGTACTGGAAAAAATTTTAATTCGAAATATACTGGGAATTCAATGATATATACTTATTTTTAGATTTTGATTAATATTTCGGTCTACACGTTAATAAATTACACTCCCAGCTTTTAAAATCCATTATATAGCACTCATATGCATATTATATAAAGAACTGTAGTATAGTATAATGAAAAAAAAACCCTGTCAATAAAACTAAATTATATTTCCCTTTTTTTTGTTGTAAATCCTGATTCTATGAAATGGAAAAAAAATCTATTCACCAATTATTTAAAATATTTATAAAGTAATTCTTTTAAATTTGATTTCTTTTTTTTTATTAAGCCAGAGGTTTAAAAATAAAAATCCATCAACTTATTAAATAAGAAAAATACAGAAGGAGCTTGAGAGCAACAAAGGCACTAAAAAACATTGACATAATATAATATTGGAAATTAGATTTGGATCTACATCTAGAAGTACATAACTCGAGTCGTGGTATCATATCATATAAGTGTAATTCTGAGAGGAACAGTTAATATAAAGTATATATGCAAATTTCCAAAATAACAATCATGGATACGCGGTTTTTTTTTCTGATTCGCAAATAGAGCCTTTTATGACTTTATAACTTCATATTAAAGACATAAATAAATCATTTGAATTATTCTTGATCGTATAATTATTGTTTTTAAATTAAAAAGTGGGTGCATATAATCAGATTTAGTCATTTTTTTGCACGAAGAATTTGGCTAAATTTAGATATGCATAGTCTCTAAACTTATAAAAACTTAAAAATATGCTATAATGCATAAAATGAAACGTGGCCTCCAATCAGTCATCATAATAGCAATAAGATTAGCATGATGAAAATAAAGATAGTTTAATATAGGTTCTTTATTAACTACTAATCAAAATACATTGATTGATACATCATTAAAAAAATAATATAAAATTATGATTAGATAGGGCATAAAGAATTTGCGCCATTTATTGGTGTTTAAAAACGCACTGAATTCTTTAAAAATCAATAAATGATTCCATAAATCTTTGAATATGGTTCCATACATATATTAAAATTAAATATATATAACATGAAGATTGATATAATTAAAAATAGTTTAGGCCAAGATAAAATTAAATTACGCGCCACTTGATTTGAAAATTTTTCTAATAATATATTCGTATCTTCAAATATCTTTTCGCTTTTAAAAAGCATGGTATCCACATTATTGACAAATATATATATTTATATAGAAGAATTATATGTGTTACACATTAGAAAGGCGTTTTTAGCATAATTTTAAATTTTATTTATAATATAAATAATATCATACAAACGTTTTTACCATGAACCCGTAATAATAAATTTTAAATTTTGGGTAATTATGCGATCTTATGCAAAAAAGCAATCTGAAATTATTTTTTAGCTAAGAAGAGTATTAAAAATTTCATTTGCAAAAATAATAGAAATTTCATGATATGTAGGAAGAAATTTTACAATATAGGTCTTCTTAGATATATTCTGACAATAATATCTTAAAAATACTATTTATTTCTATTGTTTATAATTAGCAATGCACGTAAAAGGGAAAGAAAAGATCTAATCTAGTTTAGAAATTGCGTGCAGTACTTTGGTCTAATTTTTTAAAGTTAATTCTATTGGGCCTCGCCACATGTATATAATTTACCCCAAACAATTGATTTTTAAAATAATTCATGCCATTGTTTTATGAATACAAAAAAATAAACATACTTTATTTTATTTATAAATTTTAAAATGCATATTTTCTTATGTAATTGCAACATGATATTTATCGCTTAAATTAAAAAATAATTTCAGCATCAAATCAATTAGAGCTTGAGTTGCTGTTCTTTTGAGAAGTTTATAAAATTTTCATTAAACATCATATGTACAAAGCCAATAAAATATAGGAAAATCCTTTAGAAATAAAATAAGGCCGAACGATTCACCAATATTATATTTTTAAATATCAAAATACAAAATTAGCCTTCTCTTTTACTTAGAATGTATTTTCGATGCAAATACTTTGATTATGATATAGCTTTTTTTAAAGATATGTATTCTAAGTTTTTATGTTCAATTATCTTGTATAGATACGCAATAAATCCTCCTTTTTTTGAAAAGAAATATGCTTAAAGCAGAAAATTTATTTCTTGTTCTAAAAATTCCAATCAACTTATTAAAATCACAATCTTTAAATTTATACAGAGTAAAAAGTCGTATCATATTTGTAAAAAATTTTAAGAAAGATAAATCAATGTACTTTCAAATAAAATTAAGGCTATGAGCTGTCATATTTACAGGTTAGGGGCATAAAAAAAATCCTGTAGGGCTTTTCAATAAAGTTGAGTCTATAGCATTAGCTAAGTATATTGACGCACAAATGAGAAAAATAATATGTAGAGCTAAAATTAAAGAGAAAATGCGTTTTTTGATTTGTTTATTACTACGTTTATTTTTAAATAACTATAAAATACTAATTTAATGTTTTTGATGTCAAGTGAAAATTTACAATACAAATTCAAATAGCATAAAAATAATAAAATAAAACCATTTTTTTATTTAGACCCTGTGATAAGCAGCGAACTAAACAATAGAATTTATTAATACAATAATGCATTCGTGAGGTAAAAAGAAGAAATCCAAAATATTCTAAGCCGTAAATAGATTTAAAATGGAATTTCAATCATGTGATACTTATATTTTGGGGTTGTTGTGCTACAATTAACAGTTTACAACACTTTATATGATCAGTTCTTTTCACACGTGGTTTATCAATTTGTTAAAGATAATCAAAAAAGTTTAAAGATACAAATATAATTCATTTCAAAAATAATTGATTGAAAATTTACTATTTATACTATCTCAAAAGGCTGTAATCGGGATACAATATTGAACTCTTTAATAAAAACTAATTTAAACTTTAAAATTTCTAACGTGTAATTCTACGCGTGTGATATATTTTAGCTTTTCTATTTTTCAATATTTACCATGCTATTAATATATAATCTGCCCATTTATTAAATCATCTCACGGAATTTAATTTCCTGGGATAGAAGCCAGTGTTTTCATAATTATTTAAAAAACCAATTTGCAAATATATCGTTGCTTTTGTGATGATAAATATAGTTTTAGCATTTAATTTTAGATCAATTGTAATTTCTAGTAGCCTTAAATGGTTTTTTTAGATATAAAACATTTCTTAATCTATGTGTATATTAAACATGCCAATTTTAAGATATATTCCTGCTCAATCAAAACAATAAAAAAAATTCCATATGATTATATATTTTCTTTTTTTTTTGATTTTTATAGATAACTTTCCAAAAAACTTTAAACATTTTATGATTAGTCAATGTTTATATGTATACGGGTGGTATTTTTTATCTGGCAGCTCATAGTATTAATATATGCTAGGTTTAATTAATAACTTCCCTGTTTCTATAAATGAAAAAGATTCAGCCGAATATAAGTGCTCAAATAAATATGAAAATTTTTATATGTTTTAATTAATTCAAAGGGCCTTATAAGAAATCACATGAGGAAAAATAGGGGTAAAAAACTTTATGCAAATACTTTAATCAAGAACTTTATATTTATATGTTGTTGTATATACCATCTAAAATCATGTATTGAACTATAAAAACTATCTAAAATAAAAAATTTAAAGAAACACTCGAATTTTTCGTGCGTCATATAACTAGTCTACTATTTTATAATATTTTTTTTGATAAATAGATATAATTTTTATTGATTTAAAATTCTATAATACGGTGTTAAAATTTTTTTAGCTAAAAATAAATCCATTTATATATAATTAATTTTTCAGGGTTTTATTATATGTTTAGATTGCAATTATAATAAGATTATATTTTTGAGTCTAATATTTGAATATTGACTTTTATTTTTATGCTAATATATGTGAAATATGAAAAATTAATCCTGGGTTTTCCTTGTACATAAAAGATTGAACCAACCATATTTTAAAAAGTGTTATTCATTGTTTAGTGACATGTACCTAACTATAGAAATATATTGAAATAAAATTAATTATTATTGATAAAATATACGCGTAAATATTTTTTCCCCTAAAAAAAGAGTATAAAATATATAAGCTATATTATATTGCCCCCAAATAATATCCTTAATATGTTTTTTTTTCGTATATCTACATCAAAAAACCTTTCCCCTGTTTTTACCACATACAGAACTTCTACATGCCTATAGATTCAATATAAAACTCTGATACTCTGCTATCTTGATTTATGAATATTTTAGGTGTCTAAAAATGATTATACAGAGATTAATAGAAACAATTTACAAATTTATTTACCGTTTTAATGGTAAATAGTCTTCTTTCCATAAATTTTAAACGCGACACAACAATTATTATTCAAATTTATAATATTTTCCAAGTACTATGCGCTTATTCTGCATTTGGAACCTTTACTAAGTAATGAAATCTGCCGAAATTCCGATTTTTTATTATTATTGTGTTTTGATACGTATGAACAGGGTTTATTGAAGCCTACAAAGTATGCTCGCAACAAAAAGATAGTATTAGAAAGTAAATGGTATGATTGAACTATCTTTAAAAATATATTTTATTTGCTAGCTTTTTACATTAAAAATTTAAATTATCTACGTGAACTCAAATCAACCCGATAACATCATAAGATAAATAAATAATATTTTTTTGATACATGATATTTTTTCACATGACAAAAAGAAGAACTGAATCACTCTGATCGAAATTGGTGGGACAGTTATTGCTGATATAAACATAGTTGAAAACGAAAAATTGAGAAAATATTGCCTGCTAGAATCTGAGCATTCATTAATATAGAAGTGCTAGCCAAAAATCATCCCAATACTATAACATGAGAGGGTGTGGTGAAACGAAATCATAAAAGTTACCTAAGCAACTAGATTCCACGAACCAGGTTGTGGAATATATACAAACTTTGGGATTTGAAAAAAACTTTAAATTAGTAGGCTCGAAAGAAGGAGGGTATTGAAGAAGACGTTGGAGTGGCGAAGATAGCCGAAGTTAAATAAACTGTGCGTACAGAGAATCAAGCAAGCTGTGCCTGAGAACATAAACTAAAATTACAACTATAAATTTAGTCCATAAATAAAAAAATAATTAATATTTTTTTGGTTATTTTATATAGCAGGTGAGATGCATATTCGAAGAACTGTCTCATATTTATAGCTTAAAAATATTTTAGATATAAATATAATAATCTATTGCAAATTGTATACTTTAAATACACTTATATTTGAATTTATTTTTAGTCTGTAAAAAAAAATATTGCATATAGATTTACGTGGTTGATAAACATGCCAAAAAGCTATAAGTATTTGCATTTATTTCCAAAAATAGTATCTTAAAAATTCCTTTTCACCAACGAACCAGTTTAGAGCAAATTTTCTCCTATGAATACAAACTGGCCAGACAACTTTTATAATTCTCATTTAAACTAGAGCGAAAAATCAAATAAGATGACGATGTAAGAATCAATAAAAATCCAACTTTATTAAATTTTCAAGAAACGATAATAGCATGTTTTAGTCGCTGTAAATTATTCATAAACAAAACTGTGCCAAAAACTATACTCAAAGCAACAGTGGCATAATTATAATCGCTAGTTAGTAAATGGGTAAGTTTTTTCTATAAAAAAATCTTAAATTATACATGAAATATCTATGTTTTTAAACAACTTTTTTCATAATTGTGTTTCAGAATGAGATCTGTTTATATTTGTTTTTCGAATTTTTGCAACTTAGGCACAAATTATTTAACCCATGCATATTTATGTATTTATTTATGAATAACTTGAGAAAATGCCGTATTTTTCGTCGGGTTTTAAGAAATGTATACTTTTAAATGGGGTTTTTTTGTGTATATAACAATAGAATCACAGAACGAACCAAGCTACAATGTTTTTCAATATAAGTAGTAGAGAATTAATAAAAATAATAAGAGTATAAGCGATTCAAAAGGCCATATAATTATATAAATGAGGTTGGAGTTATTTATTATTGTATTATTTTTCAAAATTTATAATATAATTAGTTTTATGTGTAAAGTCTGCATGCTCTTCAGCAGAACATATTGAAATACAATGATGTAAATACCACGATCTACATATACTCAAGTGAAAAATAAGGCCTAAAAAATACAAATGGTATTATATGACATTTTGAATGATGTTTGTAAATGCAGGTGGTTATAGTAAAAAAAAATTAGAAGGATTTGATTGAAATATATTTTAATATCATTAATATATCCTTATGGCTTCATTTTTTTAAACCCCATTACATAATATATTTATATTTGAAATAAATTAAATAAACTAATTATTACGGATAAATCATTAGATAGAATATTGATAGCTAAAAAAAATATAAATGCTTCTTTTTTTCCATATATTTCATAAAATTTTTAGGAGCTTGAAAGTTTTATAATTCTACAAAGACAACGGAAATACCACTTTATCATCTTGATTTGCCCCTGGTGCAATATAAATGGTCACTTATAAGCTTTTTTATACTGCCACAAAAGTAATTCAATAGTATTCTTTAAAGTATAAAAATTATACGTTTAATATTTTATATAACTTAAATATTTTTGTAAGTGTTTTTTCCATATTTTTATTTATGGATTATTTTTTTCGTTCTAAAGGTTTTCTTGAAACATTACAACCTCGCACTTAGATAAATTATGATTGAGTCACTGCTTTTTATGGTAGTACAATATAAATTTATTTATAAAATCGGATATGGATGGGTTTCGTAGAGGTTATTATTAATCACAGATATAAAATACATCAGCTTATTTTCAAGTAAATTTAAAAATACAGATCTTTGAGAAAAAGGTTTTTTTTATAAATTAGATATACTGTAAATTTCATGATAACTATAATTTGGATTTTGGGTTTATAAATCGAAGAATAAAAATAATAATATTCAGCTCTCACAAAAATACACTGTTTTTTTGTTAATCATAATATATAGAATACATTCATCATTTTTCTTGTATAACTTTAATATTTTAACAATATTTGAAATACAAAATGCACCATTTAATGTTTTCGTGAAGATTTTTGTGGATGTAATGTAAGAATAGCATCGCCTTGTGGATAGTTCTTATAAATTTTTAAAAATCATATTAAATTAATTTTGCCTGAATATATTATCCAATCAAATTTAAAGGTGTTTTTTTCTATTCACATACAATTTTAAAGTTTTTTTTTGCTGATATTTTGTTCTAATTGTTAGCTTTTTTCGGCGATAGAAATTTCATCGGTAAATAAGCATCAAGAGTTGTATCTATGTGAGGTTTCTTGTGTTTTTTATCCCATCATACTGGTTTTTGTCTAACAAATCATTGCAACAAATATTGAATAATAATTTTTTACCCTTATTATGGGCATGCATAAAGCTCAAAATTAAGAAAAAAAAAGTTTCAAAGATCACATTGCGCTTGCTCATATATATTAAAAAATGGGTCAAACCTTTCTTTATTCATATTAGAATAAACATGCCAACATTGATTTTAGCCCAGTTTCCATAATCTTATTCTAATAAAATGATTTAAAATATACAAATAAAAACGATAGATGTATCATCATATGATAAGAAAAAGCATTTCAACCTAATTTTTTTCAAATAGATATATTAATCCTCATGTAAATATTTCTTCAAATATAAATTAAAGTATTGTACTTCTTATTTGAACCTAAAACAGCAATAATTTTACTTGATTCCTGTCTTTGGTCGTCCAAATGATTTGAATTTTTTAAAAAAACAATCACTTATGTGATATTTACCATTAAAATACATAGAAACATCACTTTCTACAATATTAATGTCAATTTACTCTCTCAATATATTTTAATATATGTCTTTCGCAGTGCACACGTATTGTTAGGATAAATGTGATAAAATTTTTAAATACTTCATTACCTGCATGAATACTAAATGCAGCTTCCATAATATCACCCTAATTTATTCTTAGCTAAAAATTGCTGTAAAATCATATACAACGCACATTTGTTTCTATAATGCAATTTTTTCCAAAATAATTGACTATTTTTTCTAGTGTCTGCATCTTCTGTGCACGCATTTTATAATAATAAAAAATTTATATATTTTGACTTAATCTATTAATAGATCATATTAGTGGATAAAGTGGTGGTGTATGATATATATTTTTAAATTTTTTTAGAATAGAGCAATTATTACAGCAAAAACTATATTTTAAAAGACTAACTTACCCAACAAAATGTACATTTAACAATCAAAAAAGAATTGTATGACCATTTTATAATATAATAAAACTTTATTTACCATGAAGATTTATATTTTATTATTGTGGAAATTTTACATTTTTATTTTTCAATTAAACGTTTATTAAATATACACTATTTGCTTTTAAAAGATTCGAGGAAAACATTAGAACACAAAATATTTAACAAAAAAAGATTAGAAGCTGACGTAACAACAGATAAAATTTTTCATTATTCTAATTCATAAACAACAGATTTATTTAACAAAATAAAATATTAATGAGTAAAAAATAAATTTTCTTGATTTTAGTAAGTAAAACGAAAAAAATGATTGAATTTAAATTCGCTTACTCCAATTTTGATACAGATATTAACACTTTTTTTGCGTCATGTATAACCTTAAAATGTTTGATTTAGCTTTTTTATTTTACCAAAAAAATGTTTTTCTTAGCATTTTAAATTACAAAGGGCTGGATATTCGTTCTATTTTAACCGATTAAAAAGACATAAAACCTTGTTCTTTTCTATTGTGTATTACAATCCATTTTTATATATTTTAGAAATTATCTTGATCTAAAATTTAGTGAAACATATTCAGCGAATTTTCATTCAGAAAATATAAATAGAAGATAAGCAAAAACATGCTGCATAAAATTTTCGGTTTTTATGACAAATGTATTATTTTAAAAATATACCACTATTCTAAATCGAGTTTTGACAGTGATTTTAAACTAGTTTCTTATTTTTTTTATTGATATAATGCACAGCTCTTGCTTAGTTTTATGCTATTTTAGATTCACACTCCGAAAGATAAATTATGCTGGTGTGGAAATTTCTTTTATTTTAATTCAAATACAATTCAATGGAAATGAAAATTTGTTTACAAAATAATTTTGTACATTCATTAGTTATATGATATAAACTAGAAGATAAGGACGTTTAAACTAAAACAGACTATATTTTTTTTTGAGATTAGTGCATGCGAATGATTGTGTCAACCAACTGCCGAGTATCTGAAAAAAATTATTAAATTCACTTATAAATAATTTATAGCCACAATAAAAGTAAGAAAATGTTTAAACACAACAGAAATAATCGGCAGAAACATTTCGCTATTTTTTTCTAGAAGTCCTGTAATTTACTTTACGAGGTGGAGTGGGCAGTTGATTTAGAACACTGTAAAAAGTAGCTCGAGTTCCAACCTTAACGCACCCGGATTTATATGAATTTACTCAAAGCAAGAAAAAAACGCAAGTAGGCGGTCTGTCGAAACTAGAAAGTAAAGCCATAAAAAGATTGGTAAGCTGAGAAGAATATAGGTCTTCGCTGTAGTTTATGCCGAAAAGTTTTTTGAAATTGAATTAAGCCTGCTCTGATCAGCAAGGATATGGGGCAGTTTTATGTGGTGCAGATAGCATCATTGTCCAGTGACAAAAGGTAGATAAAATATCCACCCCTTTATGCCGGCTAACGCTTGTAAAACAGGCTAAATCCACAGATATAAACTGGTAACTTAAAATGTAAAGGATCACATGCGGGGGGCATCGGGTAAGCAAAAATTTTTAATAGTGATACCCGAATTCCCTACAAGCGTATATATACGAGTAAATTTCTAGCGAATTTCAAAATAAATAATGAAGTAAATAGAATCAATGAAATACATAATATTGAATTTTACATTTTAAAATAATATTATTTTTATTTGATGGATTAATTTTTATATTGTAATTTTGGCTTTATCTTAAAACATGAATTGATTGATTTCCTGTGATCACAACGTATATATTTCTAAGGCTGGTTGCTTGTCTTAATAACGGTCGTATTGAATGCTCAATTGAATTGAGTTGGTGAAAATTTTTATATATACACAAAAATCTTTTATTATTCCTGACTGAATCTTTTTGTTTGCATCTTGTTTTATATTTTCCACATTTCAGACCTACTAGTGGAGAATTTTCGTAAATCCTATAGTTTATATGTATATGCCAAACTAGGTTTGAAACGTCGAGTTTTTTCTGATACATTTTATGATATCTCGCTACAACTTTATCATCCCATGTTACAACATAGAAATGATCTTTGGCTTGCATTGCTTAATTAAAAATAAAGTCTACGTTTAATTTTAACTATGAAATCTTTGTATAACTATAGTAAAAGAAAATAAAAAACATCAAGAATGAACAAATAATATATTCTAAATAAACAGAAAAATGATATAAGATACATTTAGTTAAAATATTCGTTCAAAATAAAATCAATTAAGTATAAATGAACCTTAAGATGAATTAAAATCTAATAAATACCTAAATAAAATATTCAAAATATCAAAAAGCATAAATAATTCATAGTTGCGTATTAAATGAAATTCCTGGATTCTAAAAACAATATTTTTAGATATAAATCATAGAATAATAATATGTTCACAACTTTTCTAAAATAACGTGTAAACCAATATAATAAAATGTTCATTTTTCGATTTATTACAGCAGATTCTTCATTAAAACAACCCGAACTTTACTTAATATTATCAACATTACCAAATATATGTTTATATTATATTACGTTCTGTTTTTTCCGAATTTAACCTTTTACAGCACATTGTTCGATGAAATATTGTGTTTTGTGTTTTTTTGATTGAATATTTAAAACTAAGTTAATGATAAACAACTTTCTGTTGATTTAACTGGGCAAAAATATGCACCCGCATATCATTTTGTAGTATTAAATCAGTGAAAACATTATTTTCTATGAGTTCGTGCATGGTTGGCTTCGTTCTATTCACTACTCGCTATAAAATATCTTATTATGATTCCCACCATCTTTCAATTTCAAGAAACTCAACATTATCGCACTTTTAGTTCTAGACTTAGATAATTTTTATGTACTCATTTATGGATTCCTAACTTCATGACGTAAATTATTTTCAAGATAGAAACAAATATTGCAAAACGAGCTGACAGTATAATTTAACAACACGTTAAATATACGTCACGTATTAGTTTGGCGTAGATCAAATTCATTTTACCGAGATTTCTGATATAATATTATTGAAATATATTTAGTTCGGTAAATTTTTGTCAGTTAAATGCTCGCTGTAGCATATAATATGACTATAGGTACGGTATTAAAACTTTATTAATAGCGAGTTTATAATTTCACGCATTTTCTAACACTTAATTTTTATTTATATATTATTTATCAATTTTTAAATTTGTTGTCTTCTACATTTTTTTTTAACTAAAATACAATTCTTAGAAAAAAAACGTGTAAAGAAGCTTCAACAAAAAAACTAGGTGAAAATGTAAGTATATATTATGAATACTTGTATATATATGAATTTAGACAGTATCTACGAAGTTTTTTATTAAATTTTTAAATGCGGGATGGTGTTTACAAATTATCATTTCACATGATTAAATCTCAGTTCATTTGATTTAAAGCAGTTAAGAATTGGCTAGAAGAACATTTTTGTCTGATTTTTTTTCAAAAAAAAAATTATTTAAGTTACTAGTCGGCTGTGAACATCAATAAATATTTTTAAAATAAAAAAAACAAAATTTAATTAAAGAATGGATTATTTTATATATGCTTGCTATTTTTACTAAATGCTGAACCCTTAACTTATATTATTGCATAAAAATTTACCGCCAGATAACTAATTGTTTTTATAACATTTATATTCTAGCATCAATTTAGAAAATTTGGTTAATTGTACAAGTCGCTGTGTACTTATGCAAAAAATATTTGATTTTAGCAAGGATTTGTTCTAAATATCTGTTTATGCAACAAAAATTCGATGCCAAAATACTATGATAAAATTAAGGCTTACATGAAATTTATGATCATCATCTGCTATTTTCACACCCACTACGACACTTTTTAGCCCTAAGAGAACTGATTTTACATCAAAAAAATATATTTAAACGATGAAAATTATACAGTGTAAAATTTTATGTGACCTAAATAAATAAATAAATACAAGAAAATCGAAACTCGAGAGTGATTGCCCTTGTTGTTCTATAAATTGCGTTAATGCATGATTGACAATGGTTTAGTCGTGTAAATATTCGACTTATGATCTTAAATTTAGGTTATATAAAGTGCTAGTCCACTCATACAAGAAAGTATAGCAAATTAGCATTTTGGTAATTAATATTATCTAGATGCAAGGGATACTAAAAAAACTGTATGGCCGACCCACGGTAAAAGTAAGCTTAGCTTTTACTAAAATTATTTTTTTCATATCGTTAAAATAACTTGACTAAATTCCCAAATGCAAAGGCAAGCAATCAAAGCCAATAAGGGCATTATGGATTGTTTCCCCATGACAGGAACCCTATTTGCGTAATTAACATCGCATATATTGAGTTTATGCATGTTATTATTTTTAATCTGTTATATCTATCTCTTATTTTTTGATGTTATTAAATTTTTAATTATAGTTTTGTGTTTTTCATTTTTAGAATTTCACTTTAATCATTGCAACAAATTCTTAGCAGCTACATAAAATCTGATATCCGAACACACTTCTCTTAACTCTTAATCACCGTGATTCAGGCATTTTCAAAAAAATCATACAAACTATATAGAGAGATTTTCATGTCTTGGGTTTGTCGCGAAACATTATTCTACTAAAATACACAAATATACCCATTTATATTATTTCAAAGCGCTGTAGGTTTATTTTTCATGCAGACGTGCTGTAAAATTTCTTAAACTTTGACGCCTAATATTATCTTGATATTGAATTTTTTTGTTAATTATTGGATTTATCACCACATTAACCAGGACCATGCAGGCATTTTTAACAATTAAATTGGAATGAATTTTGTAGTTTTCGTGTGTGAAAACCATTATTACATATATGAATGCAGCTCTAGATCCAACTTTTTTATTTCTATTTTTATTTAGTATAATTATTTTTTATTGTTTTTACTTTGAACAGTAGATCTAGCCTTGCTGAATTTTTTTTACTTTAAAATAGGAAAATTTAACAATAAATTGAAAAAGGTGGATTTTAAGTTATAAGAAATGGAAAGGGGCTGAAATCCGGATACTAATATGTAGAATGGTTTTTAAGAGACCTTTTATACGTATATTAATTATATTAAAGAGAAATGGTGTGATAGACAATTTTCATTTATTTCTATGATCTATTTAATAATAACTTTATTTACGGGTTGATTTTGGTATTGTAATTTTAGATTTGTTCTTTAAGCTTGACTTATTTAATTCCCAGAACACACCATAATTATACTCTTGTCTATATTCACTTCTCTTAAAATTTTTAGATAATTCTTCTCATTTACAGGGTGTCTCAATCCTATATTTTGAATTTATGCCTTGATATGGTTTGACGATTTATTCATAGAAATGAATAGTCTTACAGGCATATTGAGCATTTTATTTTGAAGATAATTTAAGTTTATGTATTACATGGAATACTAATATGGTTTATTTAAATATATAATATAAAATTACCAAAATTTTTTGGGACATAAAAGCACAATAAATTAAAATGACATTTGTTTGTCTAAATTCAGATGAATTGATAGTAACTTTGATATGGTTGTGAATTCATTGTTTCGTGCCATATTTCCAACTTATTACTCGATGATTTAATTAATCTTGCAGTGTACTTAATCAAAAAATATAAAAATCTAAATATTAAAAAATATATCATAATCATTAAATACAAAAAATATTTAAAAGTGGGGATCTTTTGAAAAATTCTTGATTTCAATTTGATCTGATTAAATATTAATCATGAAAAAAAAAGTCTATATTTTCAATGTTATTTTTAAAACAACTTATTCAAGAATTAAACTAACTCTACTGAGCATCTCTGTTTATTTGGCCACAATTAGTCACGGATTTTATTAAAAAGATAAATGGGATTCATCATTATGATTACAATTATTTTTTAATTTTTATAAGTTTATTTTTAATAAAGTATTTTATATGAACATATTGTGTTTCTCTACTATATATATCGCCATTAATATGGTGTTTTTTTAGTTGATAATTATGATATATATATGAAAAATATTAATCTGATAATAGGATTTCCAGAATTTGACAGGGTTGTATACCATGGAAAAGAATGTTCTAAAAATAAACGTAACACTTGCTTGTTAATTTGGGTGGAAAATATCTGATATGTTATGCGTAAAGAATATTTATAATAGGCTTGATTACAACTTAGACGTGCTTGCCAGAATAAAGTCTTTAATAAAAAAATATGAATAATTTTTTTGCATAAGACATCGATCAAATAATTTTAGATTTGAAAAATATTAGATGATCAATGAAAATAAGGATCACTGATTCTATAATTTATTCATAAATTTCGAATAAATGTTTCAATATAAGTTTTTTTAAAGTAATTATGATGCACTATTTTTTAAAAATTTTTATTAGTTTACACATAAGCATACTGTATGTATGGTCTGCACAAACCGACCCACAAGCTAAAAGTATTAAAAAGCTCCAAGAAAAAGTTGAAGAATCTTGTCTTAGAAATATCATGGATGTAAAAGAAACCACATTATTCTATGAAATCTCTTTGAAAGCAGTAGGTGGATCAGATCGAATATCCGATGAAAATATAAATGCCTTTATTAATGATCTAGGTGCATTGAATGA
Organism: Rhyacophila brunnea; assembly: GCF_057557595.1. Classification (NCBI taxonomy): domain Eukaryota; kingdom Metazoa; phylum Arthropoda; class Insecta; order Trichoptera; family Rhyacophilidae; genus Rhyacophila; species Rhyacophila brunnea. The sequence goes on along the minus strand of NW_028233078.1, from coordinate 2,663,652 downwards.
ATCTAGCCTTGACAAGAAAAGAAATTTTATTGCCATTAAAATACAGTTAATTGATCACCAAAATCCGCACTATGATATCAAAATTCAAAAAGGAGAAAATATATCGGATCTATGTTTCCCCTCTGTCCGAAATTCAATAAATAACAGTTCATGTTTGCACACTCATGAAACAAATACCTATAATAATTATATAGTAGATGCTGAAAATCCAGAGAAGAATATTTTTTCTGTTATCTTGTCCATGTTAGAGGTTCATAAAGTTAGCTTAGAAACTTTCATATTTCAGACCAAATATTATAATCTAAAAACAAACAGATACAATAATACTGCAATGTTGGATGTGATTTTAACAGAATTAAATTCCAGAAATGTTCAATCGATGCCAAAAAAGGATGAATATTTTTCGAAGTACGCCGACGATTGTCTTTTTATTCTTGTAGAAGAGCCAGTGAATCCCGCATTATTTTCCCAAATGGAAAATAAAAATGCCTTCTTAGTAGATTATTTTTGGCATTCTAGCTATGAGGCATGTTTTCAAATACTACATGCCTATTCTGGTGATCTACCCATCTCTGAAAAAAATCAAAATTCGATTTATGAGGTATGTTTAAAGTACGGAGTCAAGTTATATCTTGAATTTATAAAATCTAATGCTGATTATACACAAATAATTGCACGAAAATTTGAATACTTTGTAGATAAACACACAAAGGGCGATAGACTAAATTGTTACGGATATTTCAAGTCTGTTATGGATAAAAAATTTATTTCGAAAGATGAAAAAATTGATCTACAACAAGCGACCGTAAAAAGGTACAACCTTTCAAATAATGGTGACAAGATGACTTTTTCAATCATATTGGTAAATTTTAATGTATTTTTTATTCGTCTAATTTTTAAATCAGATACAAATAAAAATATTGAAGCACAGAATCTAAGATCAGAGGTTAAATTTTTTAAGCAACCGAAATCCAAATATGAATTAAAAGATCAGATACACGTATTTTCATTTGCTAAACATTTAGATGTAAATTTATCTGTAAATGAATATTATGATAATCTTGTTAACTCTAGATTTTCCTGCGAAAACCAAACTGTTACTGAAAATTATTATGAGATCTTAAAAATGTATGAGCAAAATATAGAAAATTTTCTAAAATAAATTTATGTTCAGTCTAAAATATACTTATAATTTACACAATTAATCGGTAATACGATAATATAAAAAACAAAAAATAACATAATAGTATTTTAATTTATGAGATCTTAATTATAAATTTAAAAATAAACAAAATACCACGTTGTTAAAATGTTCGCCATTACTTTTAAAATTTATATTTCTGAAAACAAATCGGTCATTAAAAATAAATTAAAATTTAAAACTAAAAATTATGGTATATAAATATAAAATAGATTTCTATCTTATATAAATTAGACAAAAAAACTAGTAGAAAAATAATAAAAATAAAATATTGCATCATTTATAATGTATACAATATGAGGCGCAATTACTCATTTTTTTACTTTGTTACTGATATATATCCTCTTATTCAAAAGTTAAATAATTAACATTACGAACTTTTGCTTGGCTGATGCATCCTTGCGTTTGCTCCTTCATATTTTCTGTAAAATGCTTGATCTCTTTGAATGGTGCCTGTTTTACCAGGCGGTAATCGACATGGATAATGCATGTGAGTCTAATAATTTCCTTTGCTAGTGAATTATGCAATCATCACTCTAAATTACCCATATTCTTGCTGAAAATAGTAGGCTTATTCTAATTTTAATGGTGTTTTCTCATTTAAATATCAACTTCCCAATTTATTCCTGTCTTAAATGTCTCGTGATGTTTTTATTCCCAGGTCTTAACAGACCGCTCAAATTCGTGGGTAATCGTTTTACTATAATTCACATGAATCTGGGGTGCGTTGTGGCTGTAATTAAAGCCGCTTGTTAGAGCGTTTCTAAAACAACAGCGCATACGCATCCTCCATAAATTATGAATAATTAATATTTTATGATTCTTGTGATTATGATACAAATAATAAGTCATATATTCTACTTCTATTAAAAATCATTGTGTTTAATTTAAGCAATCGGGTTTTATTTTTGGACTAAATTATATTGTTTTACATATCTATATTTTTTGATAACTTTGCGAAATAATTATTTTCATGGTTTTTTTATTGTTAATTTCAATTATTTTTATTGTGTTTTAAATGTATTTTAAATTTTTGTCTCGGCTAAATAATAAACAATGCTCCTGCCCTTTTATAACTTTTAGTGGATAAATTCATTGTAAATTTATGACTATAATGTTTGATATTTTGTTTATAGTTCTTATTTATCCTTTTAAAACCCATAAGCATTTAGTAAGATAGAAATTATTTTGCGGAAAACACGGGCTTCGTTTGGTAGGCCCTGAAAGCTATAAAATACCACTTTAAAGTATTATTTTGAACATAAGCATGAAAAAAATTATAATTCTCTATTTATAATATTTTATGACCGGAATGCGTGAATCCATATGTTAATTATCTTTTTTTCTTTATGTTTTTTATTTCGATATAACAATGGCACTGAGGTGTGCATTCTAAACCAAAAGTCTTAAATAAATACTTTTTATTTATAAAAACCAGATTACATTGAAAAAAACACTTATTTAACTATAATTTTTCAAATTTAAATCTCAATCCAAGACAAAAAAAATCAAAATCGGGCGCATAGGAAGCTCTGGTCGATTAATTGTTTTATTAAAAATTCATTTACATAAGAGTTTCTATTTTATTTTTTTATAAAAAACTATATTATAAATAAACAACAGAAAAAGGAGAAGCAGAGCACATCAAAAATAAATCATGCAAAACTGTGGCTGTAACTGAGCTTAAAGATGCGAAAGCAATGATGCATCTTCACAAACATCGAAAAGATATTTGATCTTAAAATCGATCTTAACTTTAAAAGATTCAAGTTTAGATGAATGGTTTTAAGATGTCCATGCAGTAATTCTGAAGGCTTTCATTGTATGTCACACTTCGCATGAGAGGAACTCCCAAATACTATAGCATGAAATTTTAATGTAATTTGTCCCTGGTGGAAATTAACATTGGTGCTATGAAGATATTGATTCCCAAAATGGGTGAAAAGCGGCAGTCGAACGATTTGATGGTGAAAACGTCAAAATAACCGTAGTAAAGTTAAAAAATGCGAACTAAAGAGATGAATAAAAATGATTCTAATAAAAAAAAATGTCCCTAGATATAGATCATCATCTAAAAACAATGTTAAACGAACACATGCAAAGAAAGAATAAGTGAGAAAAAAATAGAGCTGTACAAAAAAGATGTGACTTTACAAAAAAACACCGATTTTGAGTTTAAAATGTGATTTTTTTAAATAGTTTTGACCAACAATAACTATACAATCGATGCATCAAATGAAGCGATTATTAATCTAGGATAAAAATGTGGTTAAAAAGTTAGAAAGATAGCGAAAAAATAGTTTTAAGCGTTATTTTGTTTATTCCATCAACACAAAAACCATAAAAAACATGCTTTAGAACAGATCTCGAATTCGATGTAATAATAAGAATGGTTCTAATTGTAAAGCCGCAGGACCAGATGGAATTGGTAATTTCTTTATTGAAAAATTACAAATCCATATAAATTCATTTTTCAAATTATACTAAAAGAATATTCGAAAAATAAAAATAAGTTGACTTAGTTCTATTCTGGTACAAAAAATCTCATACTAAAAATAGAAAAATAAAATAGGCAATTAATTCAGACCAATTACGTGTATGTTTAACTTAGACAAGTAAACTAGAAGCCTGCTTTAAAAATCGCTTAATATGAGGTGTAGATAAGAGGATTAATTAGGGAAAACCAGTTAAAATCAATAATAAGGTACAAGGTGAAAAAGAACATACTATAATACTTATTGTAATATATATAAATAACGTTTAAATAATCTGTATAAACATGGATTGTTATAAAAATGCGTGTGATCTTATGTAAAATATGTACAAGCATAAATTTATTAGCAACTTATATCTACCCAAACCGAATTACGTCTTTGCTTAAAAATGTATTGTGCAAAAGGAGCATCAGACTAAGAATAAAAAATTAATATAAGAATAAATAAGCCAATACTACAAGGATACAGCCAGTGTCTTATTTTTATTTCTTTAATGTATACATGATCTGAGCTGAAAATTTAATGAACTTTTCCCGGGGTTTAACGTAGTAGATGATTTAAGCTCTTGTACAATAAATAATCATTTGTTCATAAATGATCTTAAACTAATATTAAAGAATCCCGAAACACAAAGCCTATGACAGATTAAATGATAAACTTTTTAATACAGAGGCCTCAAAAAAATAATTTACCACTAACCATGAAATATGTGTGTATGAAGCAAAATTTATTGAGGCCAACCCGCTTATAAATATATTTTGGCATTTGATAAAAGGAAATAGATGCAAAATTAGAAACATATGATTCATTTCGATAAAAATTTATTTATGATTAAACTAAATGCAGGAAATTTTTGCATAGCTGTTAATGAATATACGAATTCAATTTTTAATTAACATACATGCGCATTAAAATTAGAGCCGGGGAATACCTTGAGCACGATTATAAGATAAGCTATGTTTAAAACGAATTTTTCATGCTCCTTCAGTCCAGTAATAAACTAATATTATATATAAAGAGAAAATAATAGAAACATAGGCTATGATATATTTTATTAAAACCATGAAGAAGATTTACCAGCAGGAAAAAAACGCCCAAAAAAATCAAAAACCGCTCGCGGGTAAGCCGTAATATTAAAAGTAGAAAAAGATAACAAAATAATTCTCTCACTAATTAAAGACTAACACAAAAATAAACATCATATAGACATTATCGACTACGAGGCATTGAAGAAAAAGCAACAAGAAAGTTTATTATGTAAATAAAAAAACAAACATTATTCCTAATATATTTCGAAATATGGAATCATTATATGATTGATTTATTTGAAGAAAACAAGGTGAATAATATATAGAAAATTATACCAAGTAAAGAAGAGGGAAATCTGTTTCATTTAAGGCAGAAATGTGTATTTCGGTGAGAGGATGAAATATCCACATTTTATCAAAGCCATAAAAACATCCAGTAATCTGGAAAATAGATGCAAGATAATGTCAGTACGTGATTATACCCAAGGGCACAATTATATCGTAAGATGGTTTCATTATATTTTATCAAGGCGCTACAATTATGTGAAGACCAATATGATGTGTACCCACCAGTACAAGAGATACCCAAAAATGAACATGCTGAAAAAAGATGGATAACAGAAATATAACGGATGTACTAATCAAACAAAATAGACTAGGTTAATTTTAAATAATAAGAAATTAAATATTATTGCGTTTATTGAGATAGTTATAACTAAACCATCAAACTTAACTAAAGTTTAGAATGAGAAATATGATAAGCATGGTATCTTGACGTATTAACTTGGTTTAATAATAAAATACAAAGCAAAAATATACCATATGTAATGACTTGGGATATGATGATCACATAATTATATTAAAATATGTAAAAGAGTTATAAATCACAGATGTAGATGAAGCCTATATGCAAGTTCTGAAAATTGCAAAACATTTTTACTCATATCATTCGACTGAAGAGCTGCTGTTGATAAAGATGGAACAGAGGGAGAGGTCAAAAGATGCTTTAAGGAAAATTTTAATATTCCTTAAGGATTGATTACATCTTCGTGCATTAATTTTGTAAAAAAAAATATTTTTAACGTATAAATAAAAAATCTTAAAAATAAAAAGAATTATATTCAAAGAACAAGAACACAGAAGAAAATTATCATTAAGTGTCTTTTATTAGAATTATAAATTTTAGACATTTAAAAACTCTAATTTTACTAACCTATTTCGTTTTCAGTATTTAAATGATTTATCACCTTTAAAATGTAATAAAATTTCAATCCTATATTAAACACAAAATTTGAATGATACCCGATTGTTAGAATGTAAAAATGGAATATATTCAGTTCTTACAATTTTTTTAGTAATAAATATATGAAGCGATTATTTTGATCAAAATTAGCGTGGATTTAAATATTTATTTGGTTTTCATTTAAGATCTGTAATAATCAGTTTTGTAACTATCCGTATCTTAGAAAAACAAATATTGAATATCGGTGCAACGATTCATGGTAAAATGTTAATCTTCCGATGTTTCTAAAGTAATTGAAGCGTAATGTTTGATAGATTTATTTTATTCGTATTGTGTTTCGTCTCATAATTTTTAAGCTGCTTATTTTATTTCTATCATGGTGTCATATATACACCCATAATTTCTAATAAAAGCGTAAATATTTCTTTTTCGGAGATATAGTCCTTCACTTTCATTGAATTTACAAAACCGCCAGTTTTAACATTTTTACTCAACTTTAGAGCCATCATGTTAAGTCTAAGAAATACATTTTAGCATTTTTTGGTATTTTTTTCAATATATATATAAATCTTGGTTTCTATGCAGTATATACTTTTCTATTGTCGATTAAAGAATAATATGATAGAATAATTTTTGTCGTGGGTCATGTTCTTTTACTGGATCATCATATTTATTGCCACAAAAAAAATTCGGAAAACCACATTTGGAAAGCCATTATAAGTATTCTAATTATTGTCTTTCATAGTGATTGCTTATATATCCACTTTCTATTCCTTTAGATAATAAGATCTAAAAGAAACCCAGAAAAATGATATAAATAAGATTTGGATCATTACTTAGAAGAAGATCGAAACCCTTTGCTACATCACTTTTCGGTTTAATTGTTTTTTTTTACTTTTTACCTCTTTATATGAAAAAGATTATTTGAATTAATTAAAAACATAACACAAATAGAAGCTCATAAATACAGAGATACTAACACTAAAATTAAAATAATTTTAGAGGCAGATAATATATTTATTTCTAAATAAACGATAACTAAACAACTGAAAACCACGAAATCAATACCTCACCAAGAAAATATAAAAATAAAATACGATGAATAATCTTGATCATATAAAATTTGTGGTCATCACAGGTGTTAATTTAAACAAAAAAAAAGTGTGAACTTTCATTATATTTACAAATATTATTAAAATTAAGGTGTGAATGAAGTGAATTGAAACTATTGTTTATGATATATATAATTATTATAGTTTTATCTTATGTTAATTTCAATTTTTTCTTCAAGAAAAACGTGATTAATTTCCCATTAGCACATCATATCTATTTCCCGTATTTATATCATTCCATTGCATCTTCTTCGATACCTCTTCTCTTCCTAAGATCAATTAGTTTAGAATGTTTCCTCAATCTTATAGTTTGATATATGCCCCGATTTCGTATAAGACTTAGAGTTATGTCGGTGCCATGTATGATATTTTCTTACCATACTATTTCATGCTATGAAATATGATATAATTTAATTCTTACACTTTTATGAAAAAAATAATAATTATATTAACAAAAAAATTAATTAACTACATTATTTAAAAAAAATTGTTGTTGAGAATAAATTTAATTCCCACTAGAATGAAAATTTACATTGGAAAGAAACATTATGTTTACAGGTTATTTTATATTATATTTAGATTAACAAATATAAAAAATAATAGAAAAAAATTATTGTTGAGGAAAATAATATATGAAATAAATTATTATCTAAAAGTACAAATTTCAATTATTTACGTATAAAGTCAGATAAATGTATAGATTAAACAAATTTTCTAAGTATAAATTAAGCTACTGTGCCAAATATTTAATAAATCTATAAATTAACAGTCTAAAACAATAAAGCTAGAAATTATATTTTAATATCACCCGTGAATTCGTCCAAAGCAGAACCTACTAACTTAATTTCAAAATATATTTGATCTCACCTCCATTTCTTAAAATTTTGTTTCTTTCAGATATTTATCCCTTACAGCACAACCTATTTCTTCAATAATTTTTGGAAAATTTTCATAGATTTTCTAAGCAGAAGTTTATGGTCAGTATATATCTTAAATATAGTAAGCAAACTTTTTACGTGTCTATAAGCATAGTTTTCTATTCTATACATTGTTTCATCTGTACATATAAAGTCAACATCATTCCGATTCCCACATGTGACAAGATTTTTTTAATATGATAATTAAAGCAGCAGTTTTTATTACCTAGGCACCTCCATATCAGGCCCTATGATACCTTCACTTAGAAACTACGCTTGTCTATTTCTATAATCTTGTTATAAATCCTTATTTCGCAAAAACAAATAAAGAAAAACACTTGAATAATAAATTCTTGATTGTGGATTTGTATTGAGAAGACTATAAAGATAATGGGCTTGAAAATTGAATCTAGAAAATTTGTAATATAGAGCAAGTTAAACTTTTGCGCGAACAAACATTCAAAGTTAAAGAAAAATTTACCCTTAAATAAAATATTATTCTAATTATAAAATAATATTTGTTTATATGACAAAAATTTTAAATTTGCTGTTTTTTTAGCAAAAACGCCCGAAACGTGTGCAATATGTTTTTTGTATTATTGGATCTATAATTCCAAGATCACATATATAACGTCTGTTACGTACATTATGCGATATCGTTAGATTTCAGTTGAAGTGTTCCGTAGTAGGCACAATATTTAACGTGCTTCGAATTTAAAACTGGGTATTTTTTATATTATCACAGGTCAGTAACCGTTTAGAACTAGGTATTTTTATTAAATATAGTTCAAAAAGACGCCATTGGATCTTTGTCTTTCTACATTAAAAAATTAAATTTTGAAATTGTTCGTAATTAATTTTTAGGCCTATGTACATAATAAACGAATAATATATTCGTATTGTCGATTTTCTACATGCTGATTCTTTAATTTATCATTAAAAACAGGCCGGGAAAATGCTTTTGACAACTTACATAAATTTCATGGAGTTTTATGATTATTAATCTTGATAATAATAAAATATATTGAATGATTAGGAATATATGCCATTTATTGCAAAACATATTATAAAATAAATTAGTGCAATTTATATTCAGATAAAGGTCATTTTCTTTTTATACAAAGTCACCTAGTACAATATTCAAATGAAGAATATTATGCGTCAAGCGCATACACAAATCCTTTTTTGTTTTAATTATTAAGGTATATCTACAGTTTATAGATAATATCAATTTTCTTTATGTTTTTTTCTTTTTTGGTGTAAAAACGTTTTTTTCTTTAATCAAGTCTTTGAGATGTGCATTTTTTCATTTGAAATCCTATTAAACTTGCGTGTGCGGCTTTAATGGCTTTTCTATTTTTTTTTTAGAATGCCAAAAATTTGTGTATATTCAACGTCCTTAAATTCTCTGTGAATTTTTATTTTGAGCAATCTATTGGCGAATTTAGATATAATGAATGTGTTCTTGCTATTTCACGAATATAACTGCGTCTATAAATCGAAAATATTTTAGTAAAATAAGCATACTTAATATAAATACGCGATATTTCACTATTTTTATGTATAAAATTTTATATTTCACGCATATATGGCTGATTAGATTGTCTCATAATACCTTTTTGTGTTCTTTCATAGAAAAAATAATAAATCACTGATTTATGCATGATATTTTTTCAAAAAAACTGTTAAATTGTTTAGTCTATGTTTGGGTTTTAAAAATACACCTGGCAAATTTGGCAACCTATCTTCGGCCCAGTAAGAGAATCATTATTTTTTTCTGTTTATGTGTTTTGTGTTTCATTGTTTTTATATTATTTTAAAAGTTTAAAAACCATGATTAATAGTTATGTGATTCTTTTACTTCTTTTATATTTTTTTCCATGAAATTCATCACCTCGAATTATATTGTATTTCAAAAATTTCAATCCTTTAATTTTCGTATGGGTCACTCAATGGTCTTTTACGGTACTTTTCTAATTATTAAGTAGATTTAACTATCTATTTTCAAAACTGTGAATGATATAATAATCCGAAAGCCCCATTTTGGTGGTCACACCCATAATTTTATCATTTAGATCAGTAGAATGTGCTAAATTGGTATATCCCTGATAAAAATAGCCTGGATCACTTTCTTCACTATCTTTTGTATCCGTTTTGTATAATTTAACAAGATTAACATCTTATACAAGATAATGCTGGATGTTTTATACATTATTAGTAACTGTTTCTATATGTGTTTTACTATTGATACATCTTCTGGGCCTCTTAGAATCAATTATAAATCTTACCCTTTGGGGGTTCCTTTTGATTTAATAGAGACAGTATATAATAAACCTAAAATTGCATATCTCAGGTTCTAATGTAATGTAAAATAGAAAAATAAGGGTCAAAAAATCATCACAGAAAAATTTTAATGTTTTATTATATATAAAAACTAGAAAAATCCAAGCTACATTCAGTACCATATTTACCTACTATTAATATTATTCATCGTTTTAAAAGATCAAAAGAACTAATTGATGGTTTAAGTAAAGATATATGTTGATCTGTGAATAAAACAATATTAATGTCAGATTTATCATTCAGAAGAACTTTCAAGCCTTGAAACGAAGTAAAATATGATCATTTTTGTAGACGCACTGAATACCTGTATCTATATTATAGACATCAAAACATCTTTGCGTTTTTTTTTGCTTTAGTCCTGCAAAGTAGGGTGTTTCTGTGTAATTATATATCTGTATAAATTTCATTGGTTATGTTTGTAAAAAAACTTAGTTTAGGTGATGTGGATAGCAATGTGGCTGAATATTATTTCATATTAAGCATAATTTACAGAAATTTTTTCACTAATATATTTTAATCTCAAAAAATTAATAAATTGATTGAAAAAATGTTGCTAATAAGGCTTAATCATATTTATTGACCATAAAGTCATTTTTTAGGGTATATAAGTGCAAAAAGCTAAAATCCTAAATTTCTTTAATCTCCACCCAAATTAAAAAAATATATTATTCTGTATTTTTAAATAGTGTGCGCATATATTCTTATTTTGGATTATAGAATTATTACTTAAAGCGAATTATTGAATTATTAGAAGCTTAAGATCACATAATGCCTAAAAACCAGTGAAGAATACCGCCTGTTTGTTCTTTTTACCATTTAGTCAATAGAAAATTAGAAATTTCTCTATTTTTAATATTATTCTTATTCTTTTTTTATTTTTATTTTTCTATATTAATATTCACTTTTGGCTTATTTATAAGATAAGTTTAAACTTTTTTTGTCCTTAAAAAAAGCCAATAATGTATTCTATAATTTTTTTCATGATCCAAAAGTTGCATATCGTAGAAAAATAAACTTTAAATTACTCTAATAATAGGTAAAATACATTTTATAATTTTTATTTACTGCTTATATATATAAATAGAAAATTTATTTATAATATATTTTGCTCCTATCATATTTTTCTTGTTAAATCCCACGCTTAGAACTGAATTGATTATTTATAGACTTAATCGTTGGTTTTTTGCAAAAGTAAGGTAGTTTTTGATTTTTATTCTTTCGTAGGCTTCACTGTTTTTTTTATATGGTAGTTCTTATATTTTCTATATGTATTTGTTAAGGTTTGGATGCGCAAAAATATTTGATAGTTATTGGTATGGTAATAGAATTCTTGGATAGAAAAATAAAAATTTCCTGGGGTTATTTTATCTATATATTTATTTGTTCAATTTTATTTTCTAAAAAGTAACTTATGATATAAACCTTTGTTAAATATTAAATAGAATCTAATAAACAATAAATTTAAAAGTAATTTAACAAAAAAATGCTTTAAATTCTAGAAGTGAAGTGTTTTCGGATTTTTTAAATCCAAATAAAATCAAATTTGCTGCTTTAATAGATAGACTTTAATTATTAATATTCCAAATACATTTAAATTAATATTTAGTGCGCGGTTTTCTTTTTTTATCATATATAAAACACACTGATAGGGTATTACTATGAAATAAATTGACCATATATAATTAAAACCCTTTAATTGTCACATTATGAATTTTTTAATATCTATTAATTGTAATTATGACAATTAACATTTTTTCGTTGAATAATTTTTTAAAACTGAGCTCATTTATAGTGTGTATTGTATGTTTTTAAAAGCTCAAAAGATCCTTTCAAGTTTTTTGTGTTAAACATGTTAGTTTATACACTTTTTAAGAAATTTAGAGATAACTTGTGGTATTATGTATTAAAACTATATACCCGATAATCAAGTGATTTAATCAGTAAACTTGTAATTTAAAATAAATTCCAACCATTTTCTGCATAAACTTGCACTTTTGATTTCAAAATGCCGAAATTCGTATATTAAGTAGTTGGGAATGTCAACCTAAGCTGCAGAATATCCTTAATAAACAGAACAGAGAAAAAGCTTGATATAATAAAGCTTGATACGAGAAGATATATTTGCGAATTTTATAAATATATGGGAATTAAAAAATGCATAAATCAAAACCATTCTATTGAACCCTTCAAATTTTCTCACATTAAAATATAAAAAGTAAAGGACTTAACATATAAACTAGTACCTTATAATTTTTGGAATTTCATAAAAGCTGTTAAAGATCTCATTTATCGAAAAATATGTTTATTTGGAAAATTAGATATTTTATTTTTTTTCTGCGCTGAAAACCCCATTAGATTTATAATACGATGATAGTATTTGAATAGTTATTGTTATTTATAGCCATCATAACAGAGTATAAAGAAAAAAAGTAGAACTTAATTTTGTATGAATTAGGTTATAAATAAGCATTGATAGCAATATTTACAGGAAAAATATAATAAAAACAAATTAAATTTATTTTTCATGCTTTCTTTTCCTAAAATATTATTTTTAAAAAAAATATGGCACAGATTTCCTCTTAGATCGAATATATCCCCGTATAAAAATAATATTATAATTTAATATCATTTTATTGCTTCATTGTCTTTGATTTTTCTAATTTTCATGCTTTTATGATAATATCTAGGCTATAAATTTATTCTAATGTTCAAATGTTCTTTTTTATTTACACTAAACAAAAACCATAATTATTATCTGCTCTTTTGAAAAAAAACATATTTTGATTCCATTTAATTGCTATTTTAAGGTTTATACTAAAATATAAGTTTTTGGCGTAAAAAGACAATAAATATTTTATAAACAATACTTTGAATCATCATAAGGCTTATATATTAGATACAGCATATAAATAGATGTAAAATCAACATTTGATATCCCTTTCTAAAATTTATAATGCTTTTCACGGTAGTATAATATAAAATATGATTGAAATATACAAAACTGCTTGTTTTAGTAGTCAATCGGTGCTAAAAGTTTATGATTTTTTATTATGATATCGTTTTAAAACTATTCTATTATTTTTTAGATACATGTATTTTTTTCTAAAAAGTCTTGTTAAATCTCAAATTAAAAAAAAATACAGAAGATTAAACACTATTTGATCCTTAATAGCTCCCATATACAATTTCGCTACCAGTTTATGCCAAAAAATATATTGGTCAATGAAAACATACCTATAATACTTTTGAAATAATTATCCCAATTCAAAAGATTCAATATTGACATCACAAGAATTTAAATGATTTCTATGGTCTATAAATTGCCAGGGAAAAAATAACACCCCGAGAAGCAATGCTTCGTAATAAAGCAAAATAAAATTATCGGATTTTGCGAAAAAATTTCAACTTTATATTCCAAAACTAAATAATCCAGCTTTTGTGGCAAAGTTAATATATCTTATATATTTATCGGTTAAAGTTATTCTACTTTTGTTTGCCAAATCTGCAAATAAAATTTTCAATAAATATATTTTATTTTTTAGCATGTATTCATACATATATTTTTTTAATTTATTTTTCTAAAAAAAATTTCTGTATCTTATGCTATAATCAATACTTTCGATTTTTTTTAATGATATTTTATATTTTCTAAAATATTGATACATTAAAACAAGCAAAATATACTGAAAATAATCATTAAATTAATGTAAAATAAATTTAAGTAATCGATTAAAACAAAGAATCTTTAAAAGAATTATTATGTCAATATATGATTTTTTAAACATAAAATGAAGCAGCAGAGTACAAATATTTGGTTTAAAATCACCCGTAATAGAAAATAAAGCTCATAATTTCAAAAATTATAAAAAAATTATTTCAAAAATCCCTATAAATTATTTATTATAATTTTTTGAGACGTAATCATATACTTTAATATAATCCATATATATTTTTAATACGGACTATATTACCGCAAAAAAATAGAAAATATACATTAAAAGTGTTTTGAAGCCTTCTTAACTATATAGTTGATTCCACTGCGATAAAAGTATCCAGATGTATATAATATAAATAGTAAGAAAAAATAAAGAATACCACATAATTGGTAAAGAATCATAAAAAGTCTATTGTGTATATATATATAAGTTTGATATAATCTATTATGATCAATAAAATAGATCCAACACAAATGTATAATGTTCCTTTACGCATTCACATGCATATCAAAGGATTTATTTGTAGCAGATGCTGAGAAAAATTCTCAATTGCTATAAAGTTTTTTGGTAGACATCAAATATAGCTTACAGTGTGTGTTTTCAAAACTAAGACGTAGTTATAAAAAATGAATTTTCTTTTTTTTATTATCACATTTACACGATTTCTTTCGAATATAAGTTATACTCTTTTTTTGTCAAATGGCTTTTAAATGGAATTAATGCGTACCTTGATCTGATATTTTCAAAAAACCAATAAATTCAATTTTATACTTGTTTTGATTAACTTTGTGCCTTTAAGAATTGGAAATGGCATTATATTTGCCGTTATTGAGTATTCACATGCTTCAAAAATATGATAAAATTTATTTAAAATTACTTAAATTATAATTTTTACATTTGTATTTTTTTATCTATTCCATTTTTACTCTTTAGATTATTTTTTATAATATTAAATTATTTATTGCTTTTAACTGTTTTAAAGGGCAAAAAAAATCTTATGATTGGTTATTATTGTAAGGGGTCTATCAAGTGTATAATTTATATCGATTTAGTAATCACAACAGTTTTATGTTTTTGAACTAAAAAAGATGTATTTCAAAAAAAAACAAAGCTTATTCGTAAACAAAAAATTGAGAATTACACTTAAATTTATAAGCTTTAAAAGTCAAAATTTATGAATAATGTTATGAAAAGTATGTGATTGAAGAGAGTAAAAATATTAGCACCACTTCAGAAAAAAATAAGTATGCTTAGTTAAAATGGATCAAAATGTAAGAATAAAATACCAACACATAAACAAATGATAATCATAATGCACATCTAGCAATGTCTCAATGAATTTATCCTACAGATTTAAATTTAAACAGTTTAAAAGTATAATTTTAAGAAAATTTGGCATATGATTTCTTATAATACAGTGCTATTTTCTTATTGGCTATTTATAATTTAAATGATTTGTTCCTTATCCAGGAAAACATCATCAATATATTCCTTCTTTTTTTTTATTTTTTAGAAGATTATTATTTTGAAACTAATCCTGTATATGTTCTTAAAAACCAAAAAAATAATTTTAAGACGTAAAGATGAAACATCTGGAAAGTTGTAAACCATAGATTTGTTTGCAAGATAGCAAAGAAAATCATCCGGATAAGCTATTTAAGTAATGATCTTTTCATTTGAAACGTCGAAATAAACGCAGATATTTGGTATTAAACGCTTTTTCTATAATTTTTAAAAAATAATGATGCTTACAAAATCAGAAATATATAATAAAGTTAAGGCATTTTAAATTATAGACTTGTATTTAATGCCATCTCGCTGCAAGATATAGAGTAAACGCTGCAAAACCAGTAAAAATTATAGAAAAATTTCGGATTTGATATATACTTTATTGGGGTCCTGAAACAACGTGACAAGGTTTTGAACATAAGAGAAGTAATAAAATTAATATTTTAATAGAATCCACAACCTTATTTACGCAATTAAGCAAAACCATTGTATCCATTTCTTGTTTATTATGCATTAAGGCTTATATATTGATCGTCCGCATAAAGAGTATAATTCAAGGTACAAAAATGGCTCTGTTTATATCTAAATATCAAAAGAAATATATAAAAAAAGCCAAATTTTAGCTTTATCTCGTAATCCATGGAATTATTTATATTTTTTTCTTATAGAATGGGATTGCTTTAAAATTATAGATCTGGTAAATTATATTTACTCAAGTTACTGCGTTAAGCATGCGACAAATTTTTATGAAATCCATTAGTCGATGTCTAATTTTTGGCAAAAACAAGTGATAATTATAAATTTTAATATTTACGGATAATATTTCTACAAAATTTATGATTAGTTTGTGTTTTTCGATTTTTTATTTGGTTTTACTTTCTTAGAGTAAATGCATTTGCCGGTACTTTTAGCTATAAAAAAAATATTTATGAATAATAAATGAAATCTTATAATTGAATACCTTTTTTATGTATCTATATTACTTATATCGATAAATCATTTGCGAATTGTATTTTTGTCTGCCATATAGGCCCCTAATATTCAATGCTTATGTTGAAGTATAAAAATTGATTTTTTAAAAAGAAAATACATGATTAATCATATACATAAAATAAAAACCATATATTACCTAAACACCGTATTGCTACGAACTCGAATTAGGTGGAATTTTAAAAAATCTATGAATACGTCGAATCAATTATAGATCATCTTTATTAACCTTTATTATTTTTCTCCTCAAACCTTAATCAATTTTTTCTGTGATTTCTCTTGCTCATATTGTAAAGTTTATTTATATGATTCTTTTATTTATTAAAAAAAATACTAGAATTATCATAAATTATAGTGGTGTACTTACATATTGTAATTTTTTCTTTTTGTTTTGAGCACTAGTCACAGTAAACGTAAATAATTGAAAATACAGCAATATTTTAAATATGATTAAAAATTTTTTTTATATTGCTTTACCAATTTTATTGCTAAAATTTTTAAATATTCATGCATTGGTATTGATTCTCTCCGAATTTTAATATTTTCAGCCAAAAAAATGCAGCCTCAAAAATAGAAAATATTTATAAATGGTTTGAATATACATGTGCACTTTTTCTACTGTTGTATGATTATAATCGCTCTTATTAATTTTTTTTTGGTTAATTTTACCCTTAGCTAACTAATTTGTTCAAGGAAACCTTAAATTGCATATAAGAACACATTTGATTTATATTTTTGTCATTCCCATCATCTATATAATCTTCTCCAGCATCTCACCTCTTTAAGAACGTAATAGTTTAAGTATTTTCATCCATTCTATTGTTTATGCGTATACTTCTTTTTCAGATGTAGCGAAATTTTTAATTTTTAATCAATTAATTAAACTTAAAAGCTGCTTATTCGCCTTCATATATATTAAGATCACATATTTGAACCCAAAATAAATGATCACCCGAAAAACAACAGATCTAAAAGCCAGAAAAAATCTTGTCATTATGTGTGGGTAATTTTTATGTAAGCATGAATGATTTAGGATTTTATTTTTAACAATTTCAGTGGTTTCTACCATCAAATACACTATTTTTTATTATTATAATGATAACGAAACTTATGGGTTAATCTAAAAATTCGCCCGAAATAGTATTTATACACAAATACCCCTGGCGCTTAAAAAATTAAAATCGATTAAATTAATATAAAGTTCATATAAAAAAACAAAATTTAATCGTAAAATTTTTATAACATGATATGAAAATAAATATAAAATTATAATTCAACACATAAAAATTATTATTGAATTTTTATTTAGTTAAATAGAGCTTCATATAACTTGCCTTTAATTTGATCAAAAAACACAAAGATCTTCAAACATTTGTCTTAATGTTTCTTTTTTATATCTTTATCCTTTTTATTGTTGTACTTTAGTTCGTTGTTTCACGAACCGACATTTTAAGTATGAACTAATGAATGAAAATCAAAAAAATATGCATAAATATATTCTTTGGTGTTCATAGTCATTTTATATAATATAATTATGATCTTTCCATTCATCTGTATATATTCCTGAATCCTCCCTATCTACATCTTAATAACATTAATTAGAGTTGTTTTACTTTTAAATGGAGAACTGTAGCGAATCTTTTGATAGATGAATTGCTCATCTCTGCAATAGCTAAGACCTAGGTCTGATTTTGTTTTGTCTCTTTCCTCGATGATACTTAACCCCGTTTTTTAGCCATTGCTTCATTGAATTGAATAACGCAGCCAACTCATTCTCACTATATTGTTGCCATAATGTTCCTTTATATTTTTCTTAACCCCTCTAATTAAACTGCTAGTGGATCTTTGATTCATAGCAACAAATTCACATATAGTTCTTTGGGGAATGCTTTTTGAATAGAAAACAGAAACTTTAACAATTTCCTGATGTCAATTTTAAATATGATCAATCTCGTATCTTTTCTAGATGATATAGTATTTTTTTTATTTATTAATAGGTTAATTTTTACGCCTATATTTATAACCTTCACTGTTATTTTTTGTAGCCACAAAGCCATTGATAAAATTTTTTTCTAAGTAAACCATGCTCTTATATTCATACAACTGCTTCTTATTTTCGCAATAATAAATTAGACCTTTGTTTTTCCTTCTGAATTATCATAAACAATATTGAGATAACTTAGAGATTGTAAAAATATTATAAACTTTGCTTCGAATAATATTCTCTTCGGTAGACAAAATATCTAATGAATAACTTACTTTTATGTTTTATTATTTTCACATAAAATTATTTACAATATTTAAATAATACAGTAGATTTTTAATAGATGGGTATAGTCGGTGTTGTAATCTTACAAGTCAATCGATATAAAATTCAAACAAAATTTAAAAAATTATTTCAAGCTGAACACTTAATGTATATGGATGATTAAACTTAACACAAAACGTCATTTAATCATGATTTTGTTTCATTTCCATCAAATACTCGTCGAAATATTGTTTAATTTACATATCGATAAAAATTTACGGAGATCATAGTGGCTCTTGCAAAATTCATATATATAAATGTGATTAGGTTTTATGAAATCATAAAGGAGTTTCAACAATAATTTTTTTTTATAAATTTTATGTGAATATGTTATCGATTGTTATTAATTTTTAGATGAAGGTGAAAAATTAAATATACAGCATTTAAAAACAAAAATTTATATTATTAAAGCATAAATACGATTTTTTAATTATATCAATAGAAAAATAAATACAAAATACAATTCAAACAGCAATATATGGAGAAATGGTATACTCGAGTTCGAATTTTTAATAAGAAACAATTTACGCTAACAAAAACCATTATAATATTTTAACGATATAATACATCTATAGTAAGCATTTAAAATAGCGGATGATTTCCTTTTTGTCAATTAGAAAGAACATGAACAATCATCATTTATTTTTTTTGTGTAAAATATATTCTTCAAATTTGTTTCGCAACTTCTAATGAAAATACCTTTTTAGCTTCCTATCAATACACAAAATTACAATTTATTTAATATAATAGCAAGGCACTTGAACTATCTCATTTGAGATAACAAGAGCAGTTCATGAAGATAGATTAGGTGAAGGTGTCAAAAGATGTATCAAGGAGTTGTGAAATGCCCCCAATGGGCTGACCATGTCTAAATAGATGGAATTGATAAAAAAAACTCAACCCATAAATACAAAATAATGAATATAAATTGTATACCTTAAAAAAACATTGCGATATGCATGTAATAATAATTTTCGTTTCATTAATCAGCGGATAAGCGTTTTATTTTAAATTGTATTCGTTTAAATCTGTAAAATTACTTATAAAATGTTCAGACAATAAATAATATTTTTAAGTCTATAAAGATTGAAATAGAAACAAAATTTTTTATATGCAGCAACAAATAGTTATATATCTATATGAATTTTCATTTAACATTTAAGAGAAGAGTTTTTAAATCTAAAAAAATAAAATAGACGCACATATTATACAAAATACCATAAAATTTAAATATTAGCAAGTTACAAATAGTTATATATCTATATGAATTTTCATTTAACATTTAAGAGAAGAGTTTTTAAATCTAAAAAAATAAAATAGACGCACATATTATACAAAATACCATAAAATTTAAATATTAGCAAGTTACAAATAGTTATATATCTATATGAATTTTCATTTAACATTTAAGAGAAGAGTTTTTAAATCCAAAAAAATAAAAAAAAACGCACATAAATACAAAATACCACTAAAATTCAAATATTAGCAAGTTACAAATATGTTATATTATATATGAACAATTTAGGAAATCAAATTTCGTGGTCTATTTTAAATTATAGTCGATTAACACAATTTATAGCAATATAACCATAACACTATAATAAAATGATTCTTAGTACAAGCGGATCATTTATGTGTAAAAAGCATGAATTGAAGCAAAATATGACACACATAATTATTGCTTTATTTGAATATTCCTTAAAATTTCCAATGGATTAGAATTTAATTATGAGACCCCAGTAAATGTTTATAAGTACCATTGAAATTCTAAAATATGCGATATTGTATATAGTGTTATCGATCTCACCGTACATTTACAACTTCATAAGATCACGAATCCTGAATGGAAAGGCAATGAGAAACATTAAAGGTAAATGGATCGTAATAACAGGAGCAACGGACGGTATTGGTAAAGCGCTAGCCATAAACTTTGGAAAGAAAAAAAGCAAGATAATCATTATGGGAAGAAATCAAGAAAAACTTGACGATGTTCAAGAAGAGTTAAAAACCTATGGGTCTATATGCAAGAGCATTCTAGTTGACTTTTCGAAGGATTGTGATTTTAAAGGAATGTTTAAGGATTATGAAATAGGAATGCTGATAAACAATGTTGGTTGTGCATCAAATGGGCCTGTCCACTTTTTTGATAATGAAAGAGTTGAAGATATTATAAATGTGAATGTTTTAAACACGTTTAAAATTACCCGAGAAATATCAAAATCTATGGTAAAGCGTAATATGGGATATATACTTAATATTGGGTCGATAACAGGTGATATGCCAGTTCCGTTTTTAGCAACTTACAGTTCATCGAAGGCAATGATCAAGGCTTGGAGTGAATCTTTACACCTGGAATACAGGAAATTTAATGTTAATGTGGAATGTGTTGATACCGGATATGTTACTACGAAAATGAGCAAAATAAAAGTGGCAAGCTTCTTTTGCCCAACGCCCGAAACATATGCAGAATCTGTAGTAAAAACATTTGGTTCTACGTATTTAACCTTTTCTTATTTGCCCCATTTATTAATGAATCTTTTGGTTGTATTGTGTCCAAGATCTATTATTGGATGGATAAGTTTTAACAAGCAAAATAGCATTAGGAAGATCATCGAAAGAAAAAATAAAAAATGACTGAAGTATATTTTTAAGACTTTAATAAAATTAACATCTTATCAAAATAAATTATCCCTCTAGATTTTTATGTGGGTAGGCTAATAATTATGATTTATATATCTGTTCCTTGGGATTGAGAAAAACCCTTGCTTTAATAGGTCTCGAAAGAAGGAGGGTATTGAAGAAGACTTTGGAGAGGAGAAGATAGCCGAAAGTATAAATACGCTGTGCGCATAGAGAATCAAGCAAGCCGTGCCTGTGAACAAAAACTAAAATTACAACTATAAATTTAGCCCATAAATAAAAAATAAATATATCTGTTATTGGATGAATAAGCTTTAATAAGCAAAATAGCATTGGGATGATCATCGAAGAAAAAATAACTG
Organism: Rhyacophila brunnea; assembly: GCF_057557595.1. Classification (NCBI taxonomy): domain Eukaryota; kingdom Metazoa; phylum Arthropoda; class Insecta; order Trichoptera; family Rhyacophilidae; genus Rhyacophila; species Rhyacophila brunnea. Next base: position 2,641,788 of record NW_028233078.1, on the reverse strand, counting down.
AAATATATTTTTAAGACTTTATTAATATCTTTATCAGAATATATTATCCTCTAACTTTTTTTATGTGGGTTGATTTATATATTATATTTCACCCAAAAATCAAAAATTAAAAACAAATAAAAAAATGAACATAGTTATCGATCAAAAGGGTGGTTAAGTATTCAAGAAGATAGCCGAGTGTATAAATAAAAAATGATATGTATGTCAAAGTAAAATATGTAAATAATTGATGAAAAAAACACAAAAAAAAAGGAAATCAATTATAAAGTTTTTCATTAAATATCTAAATATTTAAGTATAAACGATGAATAATTGTAGTATATGTTATTACAAACCGTAGAAATAAATCACCTCTTTACCAAAGCTTCGATATATGACTTTTCTAATTCCAAAAAAAATAAGTACCATCTAAGCTTCTATGTATGTAATATCAAAATTAATTTTTACTAAGTATATATATGCAAGAGAATATATGATATACAAGGCTATAATATTAAAAATAGGATTTAAAAAAGATATAATGTATAATGATGAATATATTATATATAAATGAAATTTAATTGTTATAAACCACAAAGATTCTTTAAAATTAAATATATCTTATTGAATTCATTTTTCTGCATATCTGTTTTTCTGCAAAAAAAATAACCATTGGAACAAAAATTCCTTAAAATAACCTAAGTTTCTTTTGAATTTTTATTCTACCTTTATTTTTTAAGAAAAGGTTTAAAAAATCGTCTCGTACTAAAAATATCATTAATTTATATATTTTACAAATGAGCAATGCTGTAGCTAAACAGCGCTTTTTTATTGCAGGTGATAAATTTTATATGTATATTTTGTGCTATTATCCGAAAATTCTTATGTAAATGTGTAGTCTATGATTTTTTTTAAGATTGATGCTGTACAAGACAGGCTTCTCGCCATTAACTTCTAATATTTATAAAGAGAAGCCCTTTGGGCATATAAAATCCACTAATATGTCACTTAATTTGTAGATTATGTCCGACTCGTTTATTTTAAAGATATTTTGAGCTTAATTAAGTTCTCACCAGAAGAAAATAAGAGCGCAATAAATTTTCTATAATAATTTCTATTACCTAGTGACTTAATTTAAATGTATTCGTAGCCTTCTCCTATTTTAACCCAAAACCACAAATATTATATTTCTAAACTCAATCTATTCAATAAGCATGTTTTAAATCCCAAAGGACCCTAAAGAAGTTTGTTTTTGAAACATGTATTTCAAAATTTTTATATAGGTAAATTGTTGTTGTGATTCCTCACAACTTTATCAATTCCAACTCTTTGCAGAGACACAAAACACAGAAAGTTATTTAAAAAACCCAAAAAATTTATTTCGGAATATCATCACTCTGTATTTATTGAGAAATATTTTTTAATATTGATTAACGATTTTAGTTTGCCATATCAATCGGGTCACCGCTACGGAGAAACATCGCAATCATTCCAATATCGGCTTTGACCACCTTTTCTTGCGTTCGAGAATCTAGAGTTAAGTTGTTTCAGTGTCACAATCTAATATACGCTTGAAGCCGTAAGCTTTATTTTGCTAAGGGGGTACATAACTGGGTTTCAGTAACATTTAAGCTTAGAAACAACTGTTTACCAGTTTGATAATTTATAATTTTGAGTACGGGAAGAGGACCGTACACCTTAATTAATTTATTATACGATAAAAGGTCAAATATTTACACCATTCAATTATTACTAACAAATGTTTTTTTGAATTTATTATGATCATAATATTTTGAGATTGGTAATAATAGACAACTGCCTTGAATTTTTTTGTAGTATGAGATTGTAACTAGCGTAGAAGTTCCAACAAATAATTGAATAGCATTGTTTTATAATTAGAATTAAAAAAATAACATTATAAGATTTAGAAAAAAATCGGTCAGATGCGATAAGTAGCCTCGAATGATATTCTATATGATTGAAATTGAATATTATGAGAGAAAAATTACGTATCCAACTAATAATCAATACTAGTTCAAAGTAAAAAAAAATGCATGCATTGATATGATAATTATATATGTGAGGCATAATATTCATGCTGGTGGTATAAACTTGTTCATCTTTAAGAAATATACAAGCTATAGATAAATATATATATAATCATCGGATGGAACCTACGCAGCCTATAATCAATAAGAATCTATTATTTTTTTGCTTAATAACTAGATAAAACTGCGATAAATTTTTAGCACTAAAAGCTTTTCATTAAATTTAATGCTAAATGAGAAATCTAGTGTGCATTGCTTCTAAATAACAAATATGTTTTAGGTTTTGAAACCAGAAGTTAATATTATTCAATAAAAATATATGAGATCGTATATGAATTTTATCTTCTATTAATGGATTAAAATTCTAAGTCGAAATAAATTATTTATGCTGTTAATTGTCACTATTCAATGGTACTTAAATATTTCTGGCAATATTTTATTGTATAAAAACACCTTGAATGGCGAATCCCATGCCCATAAATGATTTTAATAATATTTAAGGTTATTATTGACTATCTTTTGAATAAAATTGTGTACGTTGTTTTTCTTACGTCACATTTTGCCCATGTATATTTATATACAATTACTAGTCTTTTTTATTTTTAAAAGGTTATATTATTATTTTAATTAATGTAGATCAACATAAGTATGCTCCGAAGGTCGAGATTTTACTTTCAATCATAGGCTTGGTTTATTTTTAATATTATTATGGCTTTATATCAATTTAAATGATTAAAAATTAGGATGCTTATCGCGTAATAACATCGTAAAATTACTAAAGACAATTAATACAGCCTGGCTGCATGTAATCATTCGGTAGAAAACACACACTTTATCATTCTGATACAACAACTTTACTAGATACTCAAACGTAGTGTAAATAATCAAATCCATTATTTTTATTATGGTGATATTTCCATGTAGGGGTGGCTCAATTGATGTGTTTAAAAAAAACCGTTAACCTTCTTCACCAAGTTTTATATGAAAATATACATAATGTTATGGTCCCAAAAATATAGGGTGAATTATTTGTCACAAAAACCAGAACATTTTAACTTGAAACCACACGTTTTTTTATCGTAGTATAAGTGAAATCCTTATCAACTAAGGTATTTTTGAATTTATTTTTCAGATTTGCGTTTTAAATTGTGTAGGGTTGAGTCGGCGAAGACATAATGTGTATGTGAAAAGTAGACGACTATTCTGTTGGAAGATTAACACATAGGGTTTGTTGTAACTTTCGAAACCAAACGAAATAAGTGTCTTATATCTCTATAAATTTTCTTTGTGCATCATTCAACTTTCGATCTTTATAATCTGAGACACTGGGTTAAATAATTGAGTTACTCAACTAACTTTAGCTTATTGATCAATAGAATGATACCCTGTATTCGTGATAAAATCCAGGGTTTTGATTTTGAATATGGAAGATACATACTATTTTATTTGTCAAAAACCCCGAATTTTAATCTATGACCAAATGTTTGACGAGAAAATTTTCCCTTGGGCCGCCTGATGGTTTATTATGGATATCATACAGTAAAAATTGTATAAATTTTGCATTTAAGAGCTGTGTTGCGTATATTTTGTATTACCTGTATATCTAATTGATTGATAATATCCAATCGCTTGATCATCGTCATAGTGCTGATGAATTATTTCAGAAACTGGTCTTGGTTTTCTTTAATCACAGCATAATTAAAAATTGGAATCCATATAGCTTATAAGTGGTTGATAACAATCAATGAATGAGTTGCCCCATATTCATAATACAACCATCAAATTTAGAAATTTAATATAGAATACTGTGAATTTAGCAATATTATCAGAATGAGTTGCACCCATATTCATAATACAACCATCAAATTTATAAATTCAATAAAGTTTACATGGAGTTGACAACAATCCTAAAATGGGTTGCACTCATATTCATAATATAACGATCAAATTTAGAAATTTAATATTGTTTTCTGTGGATTAAGCAACAACTTCTGAATGATCTATGTCGATATTAAACATAAAAAGAATGAACCCTGCAAATTTAAAGATATAAAAAAAGAATTAGCAATGGTTTTTTTGCTATGTTGCACTAAGCTATGAATATTTCCATTTTAATTTTTTTATTTAAGATCCTTCCGTAGTTTCAGTGACTTTTTCAACCTCAGGTTTCATCGCTGGAAATAAAAGAACGTCTTTAATATTAGCAGCGTCTGATAAAAACATAACTAACCTATCGATTCCGATTCCCCATCCCCCTGTAGGTGGAAGTCCATATTCGAGGGCTGTAACAAAGCCTTTATCCATTTTCATTGCCTCATCATCACCCTTTTCCGCATCCCTAACCTGCTCTTCGAATCTTTCTTTCTGATCAAAAGGATCGTTTAATTCCGTATAAGCGTTGCAAATTTCTTTTCCATTTATAAAAAGTTCGAATCTTTCGGTTAATAACGGATCATCTCTGTTCTTTTTGGCGAGTGGGGACATAACTAAAGGATGGTTCATTACGAAAGTAGGGTTAATACATTGTGGTTCGATGAATTCACCTATCAACTTATCAAGGACCCTGGGCAAGGTATATGGTTCATGAAGTTTAATGTTTTCTTTCTTAATAAAGAATAGGAAAAAATCAAGCATTTCATCTAGATTGCCACCATATAGCTTAAAACTAGAAATAAAATCTTTAGTTAGGTACTTTTCCCCTTCGTTTAATTCCCAGGTTTTCATTATCTCACTCATTCTTAAATTAAGTTCAGAAATAATATCAATTCTTTTAAAAGGTCTTGAGAAGTTTAGTTCAACTGGATTCGGACGCTGCTCTCTTTTCATAGGCCAATGACTAATAACTTCCTTTTTGAATATTTCTTTGACCATTCCATTGATCATTTCTTCAGTCATTTCAATTAAATCGTTGTAATCAGCATAGGCCATATAAAACTCACATATTGTAAATTCTGGGTTGTGGGTTAAATCAATTCCTTCATTTCTGAAAACCTTTCCGAGCTCATAAACTCGATTTAATCCACCAACCACGAGCTGTTTTAGAGAAAGTTCGGGTGAGATTCTCATAAAAAGATCAAGATTAAGTTCATTATGGTGTGTTATAAAAGGTTTTGCTGCAGCACCCCCAGGAATCAAATTCATCATTGGTGTTTCTACCTCAAGGAACTCGAGATTATCAAGGTATCTCCTTATATAATTTATGATTTTGCTTCTGGTATAAAACCTATTCAAAGACTCTGTGTTTGTTAGAAGATCAAGGTATCTCATTCTATAAATCATATCAGGATCTTTCAATCCAAAATGTTCAGACGGTAATGTTCTCAAACAGGGCGCTAAAAGTGTGAGTGAGGTTGCAAAAACAGATAACTCATTGTTCTTTGTTCTTCCAGGATGGCCAGAAAATCCAATAACATCACCTCTTTTGAAATAATCAATGGCTTTAGAAAATTTGGAAGGACCAAAGGTAATAAAATTATTTATACTGAGATTCTCGATTTCTGGCTCTTCTTGTGCAAAATTTTGAACAACAACCTGTATATAATTTCCATTATCGAAAAGTTTGTAAAAATTAAGTTTCCCAAACTTTCTCATTGTAATTAATCTACCTGCAGAAGCAACTATATCTGTCGATTTATTTTCCTGTTTAACATCGGAATATTTGGATATTATCTCCGATATGGTATTCTTTACCACGTATTTATGCGGATAACATGTCTCATTCGCTGCTAATTGTTCTTTAATCTGTTTGGATCGTTGAATGTAGTATTCATCTTCTTTAATTTCGGCCATTTTCCTTTGATGGGATAAATTTAATTTATAAAAATAGCTGGATGGTTTAAAACATCAGTAAACTAAAAAATCACGTATTGCATGATATATATTTAAAAGGAATCTGATATTCCATGGACATAAATCAGCAACTTCAAAAACTCTAATATCTAAAAAAAATCATTCATTTCTTTGAACTAGAGTTGTAAGATAGAAACTCTGAAATTTCTTAAATATTCTAAATTATCTGACGTAAAGGTATAAAAAATGAATTCTGATACTTTAAATTTTATAAAGCATAGGACTTTGAGCGAGTTTTCTTTGTGAATGAAAACATATATTTAGAAACTCATATATTTCTAATTTTATAGAGCATAGGACTTTGAACGAATTTTCTTTGAGAATAAAAACATAAATTTAGAAACCAAATATTTCTAATTTGATAAAACATGGAAATGTGAGCGAGTTTTCTTTGTGAATAAATATATAATATAAAATGAACTCTGATACTTTTAATTTTATAAAGCACAGTACTGAGTGCGAGTTTTATTTGGGATAAATTTAGAAACTCAAATATTTCTAATTTTATAGAGCATAGGAATGAGAGCGAGTTTTCTTTGTGAATAAATATATATAAAATGAACTCTGATACTTTTAATTTTATAAAGCACAGTACTGAGAGCGAGTTTTCTTTTGGATAAATTTAGAAACTCGATATTTCTAATTTTAAAAGCAATAACCTGTAGGCGAGCCTAATAATATTATTATGTTGGGCTTTTATTACCTATAAATCAGAATTATTGAGTAATAAATTGAATATTACTTTAAATTCAATTTATTTTATTAGGCCAAGTCTGTGGTACCAGATATAGAAATTTCTCGAATGAACAAACGAAATTAATTAATATTGCCCAAATTATTATTAAGGCGCAAGGAATTTCAATGAAAGCACAAACAATTATATTGGGAATAAAGCTTGATATAAAATTCTGTAAAGAAGACGATGCTTGGAGGAAAATCATAAAAATGAAGTTTCGGAAATAATTAGTTAACAAGTATGTTCTTTATAGCAATAAAAACCTTTTTTTTACAAATTTAAATGGCTAAAAATAATATTAACTGATGTATAAATATGTTAATATATGGAAATCGTTTTTTATAGCACAATGCTCAAAAAAAACATAGTATATAAAAAGGTTCCCTGACTATACTCATAATTATTTGAGCCGAATACTGTGATAAACCATTATTTCGCATATTAAAATAAAAATACGTTTTTATCACGGTTTAATTATTTTAGAGTGATTACATTTAAGAACTTAGCATTCGTATTTTCGTATAAAAAAACTAAATGAAATATGGCTTGTATAGAAAAGTAGAAAGTCATGATATGCAATATTATTTGAAAAAAAAACAAAACTTTAATTGATAATTAACTTTTATTAACCTTTGCAGCGTATGAGAAAGAAATAAAAACAACATTCTTCGAATTTAAAAATTGCGCTCACTCCCAATTCTTCTAAATACATATTCTATAAGATGTCACAATCTAATATATGCAGCAATATGTTCTAAAAAAATAATAAGTGCTATCATCAATTTTTTTAAAAATTTTAGATCTTATATATGTGTAATTTAGTGATAAATATAATCTAATAAAAATATCATAGAAAAAATATCGTCTTCATACTTTCTATCACACCTTGTGTATAAAATTAAAGCCAAAATAATTATATTTATAAACCTATTATAGCTAATATCAGCACTTATTTTACTTTCTTGAACATGCCAAAAAATATAAATGAACTAAGTTTTGTACATATTTTCTTTTATTTCAAGAACTGCAGTATATTGTATACCAAATGTGTGGTAAATTTTTTTATGTGTGTAAAACCAGAAAGCGCCAAAAAATAAGTCGCGCATATAATCTAATGTTCTCTATATCACAATCGATTATAATTTCATAAAATCAGAGGGTCTATTTTTTTTATTAGAGTATCTCCATAAGTTATATAATAAGAAATTATGCGACTTTTTCCACTGATTTTATATTTCTAACATTTTTACGTCATTTATTTAAGTGCCTTTTTAATCCTAGATTTTTAGTCGCTGTTTTTTGATCATTATTTTTCATTTTTTTTTGAATAATTATCGTCGTTTATTTATTATTTATAAAAATATCGATCCTTGTTCGTTTAGTTCTCATATTTTCTACTTGATTTGATTTTAATCATGATGATAGCCTAGATAAGGGTTTTTTTTGTCCATAAAAAAGCATTCGATGCGCTTTTTTATTATATTCTTTCCTTATATATTTTTTTGAAGATTGTATATTTTATGATGAACGATATTTTCTTGTCTCTATAATAAAACTTCAAATTTATTCCTGTCAAATAACTTCATTGGTAACATTATGTTTAATACAAGCATTTTTCTGTCTTTATATTCTTCATCTCTTATGAAAAATTCATTTAATATGTTTTTTATTAAAAAAAATGAAGGAGAAAAAAATAGCAATTCTAAAATTAAAATATGATATATTTATGCGGTAAAAGGCAAGAAAAAATTGTAACTTTGATTGTATAAATTTTTTAACACATTTTTGGATTATATCTTGACCGCTTTTTTTTCTAAAATACATTAGAAGTAAATAAAAAATCTAATTGATACACGAAATATTTTTTTTTATCTGAAACATAGATAGATATACACCATTTCAAATATAAAATTCATGATATAATACTAATAAAAACATTATGAGAAAAATTAATTGGTTAAAAGATATTTTTATTGGTTTTAAATAATAATAATAAAAGGATAATTGGCTTAAAAATGAATTACATGATTTTATTATTTTGATTAATAGCATTGTTGATATTTTGATCATTAAAAACATAAAAAATACTTGCGTATTTATAAATCTGGTGGTTTTTGAGTGTGTATAATATTGTTATATCCTATATAAAATTCGATTTAAAAGTTCACTTCAATAATTAAAAATAAAACGAAGAATATTTCTTACAACAAGAAATAATTGCTGGCGGTATTTTTGTACCTTAGATGTGCATTTAGGCAATAAAGACAGATAGATTGTTTTAAAAAGGTTTCTATATGACTAGAATAATCCATTATAAATTTAAATTATGCATGCAAAAATTTTACCTTCCTAATGTGTATAAATATACATTATAGTTACAATTAAAGAAATATTTGTATAAAATCCATAAAATTTTTATTATTAATATTGAAAATAAAATGATAAAGATTTCTATATTTGTACTTATTTCTCTTCTTCTAAGAAATACCAAATTTAACCGCAAAAGGTTGAAAAGATAAACATATTTTTGAAATTATAACGAATATAACATTAAATTCTTATCATATATGATTAAAAATGCTTCATTATATATAAAATATATGATACTTCCATACATAAATATATATTTTAATTATACACTAAATATTTTCAGTTTCTTTTTGTCATTAAAGTATAATTCTAAAAGTTGAATATAACTTGATAGCAAAATTTTCCATCTATCCCACATTAATATACCATTAAAATACTATAACTTCCTTCTATGATCGCTTTATAATAATCCACGTCTATTAATAAAATATGCTAGCGACTCTATGGACAGTGTATTAAACAAAAGAACTATTTACAGTTATATCATTTATGTAAAATACCCAACGTTTTTCTCTCAAAAGAGATATTGAAAAAAATACCATTGATTGCTTCAAATAACCGCGAAATCACTGTAAATTTTTTTTTAGTGAAATTTTAAGGATAATTATCACATTTTTTCCATATACTAAGGTAAAAATCAATATACACATACAATAATCAGAGTTTATTCATTAATATTAACTAAAAATTAAAAAATATTAAGCAAAATAATTGACATGAATAATAATAAATAAAAGTTAAGCATTTAAAGTTATTTTTTTTAAAAGCGATCAAAACATCCAAATTATGTATATATTTTTCCATTAATATATAAAAATTAGTAAACCATACGTCTAGAAAAATAAGAAATATTTGTATTTGTGAAATTTGTTGAATTCAAGATATTTCTTCGCTCTACAATTTTTGAATATTATGTATATATCAGCTTACTATGAATATATGACTATTTTTATACAAACAAAAATATAGCATTTTTTATCTATAGAGCTATTAATTAATACTTCTATTACATACATGTATAAAATTTATTCTTTTATTTCACAAAAAAACGGACGGTCAATATAGTTGCATAGTTATTTTATTTATGATAGCCATAAAAAAACATTTATTTTTTTAAAATCATAAAAATATTTATTGAATTATTCTAACCACATTAGAAATAATCCATGCAATCTATTTATATTTTATATTTTTGCAAAATACAGCTTTTTTTTCACAGAATCTAAAATTAATGCATATTATCAATCACATTAGCTAAAAATTTAAATTTTTGTAAAGCATAAATACAATGAGACAAAAAAAAAATCAATCAAAACCCAATATAGAAATAATAAAAGAAAGTTTATGTGATGGCTATAAAAACAAATACGAAATAAAAGATTACATATCGATAAATTATCCACTTAAAATCAATCCAAAGCTTCCCAACAAACTAATGGACAGTATAAAAGAAATACTTCGCAAGAATAAGTTTTTTATGAAAGTAGCCAAAGATGAAAAGAAAAAAACGTATTTATGGGCCACTGTTGAAAAATACACTGAAAATATGGAAACCGAGCTGGAAAATGAATTTAAAGATATTGAGCCTTTAAAGACACAACATAAGGATTATATACATAAAAAAATATTGCATAGAAATGTCCCGTTTTATGGATTGTCTTATGAGGCTTATAATAGCATGTTTGTAAAATCAGAAAGGAATTCGCATATAGAATTTTTTATGCAAAATGGATACTCCGTGAATAATGTTTATGATTTTAATAGAAATCTTGGTGATTATCTTAGGTTAATGCTGAATCCCGATAAATTATGTAAAAAAAATCATTATGATGGGCGTATTAAATTTCCAGATAAATTTATGTGGAAAAATGTTGATTATGATCGGTATAGTTGGATTCAATTTGAAAAATGGAAGAGATATAATTAAATATGGCATAAAGAAAATATCATTTTTTATTTTGTATGTTTTCAATTTTATCTTTGAGAAAGCTCTTCCCGTGATTGAAGGCATAAAGCGTGATAGGTGTGTAACATCTGAGTTCCAGATATAGTAAGACCTGTAGGTTGTCATTTTTTCGCTTTACACAAATCACAAGGGTGCACAGAGCTAAGAAGATATGGTAAATATTTTTTAAAGTATAATTCTTTTATTTTTTTCGGTGACTCGATATTATTATAGTAATCTTTGGTTTTATTCAGCCTTTCCCTCAATGAACTCTTACGCCCATACACAGCGTGGATTAGACTTATTTTAAAAAGCTAAAATCAATATATACACTAAATACCAATCTATTTAAATCTCTAAAGGAGTATGCTACCACTATAGGCTGCTATTGTCTAAATGGTCCATAATAGATATGTGCTAATTTAGACTTTTAATGGTACATTTCGACGAACTAGACAGACATTTTAATACTATCTTATAATTGTCATCTTTTGATGATTATTCTGTTTTAAAGTCAAAAACTGCTACTTTTTAGGTATTTTTTACTTCAATGGATTCAAATTTTGCGGGCGGGTAAGTGTGTAACCCACTGTCACATTTTAAAGTGTCGCCTAGAAAAATACACAATATAACACCGAAAGTCATTAAAAATATATATTTTAATTCACTAACTCATATAAAAAAATAACTTAAAAGGTAACAAAATCTTGGTTCTAGCTTAAATATAATAAAAAATGAGTTATGAGTTATAATATACCGATACGAAATAAAATTTTTATTTTCTAGCAATATTAGAACCCATATTAAATATAAGAATATAAAAAAAAATTTTTAGACAAATTCTGTCCCAATGCATTGACAACGAAGGCAAAAAAATAAATTCGTATTTTGTATGCCATGATGTTGTTAATTCTTAAATTTTATCTTTTAAATTTCGTCGTACCACCAATCCGATGGAATTTACACATAACAGTTTTTTAATTTGTATGGTCCAAGCCAAATCGGCACCGCCTGTTATTTATGTAAATTTTTTATTTCATATTGATCAAGAGTTTGATTTTTTATAAATGATTTTTTTTTAAAGATTAGTATAATCTAGAAAAAATACAAGAAAATATTGATCATATTATAATAATAAAAACAGGGGATCTTATTTAATATGAGTATTTTAAATTAGGAAAATTGTTCTTTTGTAAAAAATTTGCAGTATAATTGAAAAAAAATTATGTTTAATGTAAATTTTTTATGTTTCCAATTTGTTTGAAAAGTCCGATTTTCGCTAATAAATATCATTTGTTTTTCAATACTGAGAAAAATTAACGTCTGTAATGATTTAATCGTATTATCACCGATTATTTTAGCTGTTATAATTTGAAATCAATCGAAAACAACACTTTTAAAATTTATATTTTGCTCTATAGCTCATGGACATATCTGGTATATACATGCAGAAAAACCTCTCGTGATTGTATAAATATCACTAGAATATCCTCTGATTTTACACTGTCACTATAATCGGGCTTACGATTACAAATTAAATAAAAAAATAAATATATTGAAATCCAGGTCACTTGGTATGATAGATGCGTATCTCCAGAGCATTATTCTTGATAAAGCCTCAAAGAGGAATCGTTTTCCTGTTTTATTTAATCTACACCAGGTAGACCTAAATGACTAAAAATAGCCATAAATAGAGAATTGTTATTTGTTTGCAATAAGTAACCCTGTTCCATCACAAAAAAACATTCCAAGATTATTTTTTGGGAAAAAAAGCGGAATATTATAGCTTATTATGTTGCATAGCCAAAGTTTTTTTGCTCTATAAAAAGTACATAAGATAATTTATGATATTTTGCGGAGTTATGCTTCCAAGTTATATTTTTTATGTTTTAAAATACAAATATAATACAAAATAAGACATGGGTGTAAAATTTGTAAATAGTTTGACAATTTATACATTCTCATTCTTTTAAAAGAAGTACAAATAAATATCTTTATATAGTCCTCAAAATATATATGATTTTGGGCTTATAATTATAAAATATACCAACGTGTGAAATAATAATCCTTTTTAATATGTGAGTTGCACAAAAACACATATTTTTAAATTCTAAACAATAAATACCATAAATTTAAGTGGGTGTGACGCGCCAGGATACGCGTTAAAAAAACATTTTAAACTCCATAAGTTAATTTCCTATCTTCAAAGCCTCAAGCCAGTTAAATTGTATGATTTATCATTAAACCACACAGAAAAATTACAAATTTTGGAACTAAAGCAACAAATTGTCTTACAGTTCATGGGGAAACAAAAATTTCATATTTTTTAAGCCTTTAACTTTTAAATCAATTCAATTAAATGATTATATGCACGAAAAAATTGATATATTTATAATCAAAGAATTTAGATGCTTTTCAGTTATCGTTATGTGTAAAAATACCATATTTTTTCAAGTTTTAATTAAATTGAAATTTTAATATTTACCAGAACCACAAAAAATTGGAATATTTTATATAAACAAATAAGGTTTCGTAAAGTTGATGTTTTATTTTTTAGACGAGCTTTCCTGTTTCTTATTTTGTGAGATAGTCATAACAAGATCATATATATAATCGACTTGTTCATCAAGGGTCATCTTATCATTATTAACTATTATCGCATCATCTGCTTTTTTTAGCGGTGCTACTTTTCTGTTCATATCTTGATGGTCTCTTTTAACGATTTCTTTTAAAATATTATCATACGAATCGTTATTATTTTCGCCTTGTCCATCCCTTTCTATCAATTCATCGTATCTTCTCTTTGCTCTAACATCTTCAGATGCTGTTAGAAAGATTTTAAGATTCGCATCTGGCATAACAACAGTTCCAATATCTCTTCCATCGATTATTATTCCATTCTTTAGGTTATCGATAATTTTTCTCTGTATTTTCAAAACCATATTTCTGATAAATCCATGTTTAGCTACTAAAGACACATTTTTGTCTATCAATGTATTTTTCAATCTTTTTTTATCGACTGAATTTTTCTGTATGTTATTTTCAGAATCTGTAAATCTATATTCGATGATATCCTCACCTGCTGTTATATCAATAGAATTTATAAAATCTTTATTTTCTAATATAGTTTCATCGGTTATAAAACTTTCATCTTGGCTACTTTTCTCTTTCTTTGATATTGTATCTAAGAGAATAAATGTTATTGCCCGATAAAGTGTTCCGGAATCAACACGACTAAATCCTAACTTTTCTGCAAGTTTGCATGCTGTAGTGCTCTTTCCTACTCCAGAAGGTCCATCGATTGCAAGTTTAAACGATCTCATTTATCCCCCTGTCTTGGGAGGATTAAATATTTAACTTGATACTTAATCATAAGATTATTTCAAACTTCCTTATTTGAACCAATTAAAATTGAGAATTTTTAATAACAGAAACAAAATGATATTTTGATTCAAAAATCAAACACATGCATATTTTATCCAAAATTTATTGGTAGGATAAATATACAGTTCAATCTTTAACATATTGCATTTAATTTCTGTGAATTTACCTGTCTGATTTTTATGTGCTAAAATGTATAGTATAGTGCTTAATTATTACTTAGTTGATTCGATATTTGTCATTTAAATTTGCTCAAGCAAAACTTGGATTGCTCTCTAAAACATACTTGCTTAGAACTTCCATATGCGCTACCATCTTTAAAATATTCATCAATGCATCTTCTTATGTCAAGACTTACTAATTCAAGTGTTTTCCTAATTCTATTGTTTATAGTATACTTCTGCTGGAATTTCTAACTCTTTAATATACGACTTATGGTATTTCTTGACCACACCATCTCTAGTATTATTATAAATGATTGTATATAATTTCTATAAATTAACAAAGTTGCATATGTCATAACATAGGGTGGTTTTGCCACAAATACTATTATTTGTATTTAAGGATCTAACGGAAGCTAAAGGATATACAAAAATAATAGTAATGAGAAAAAACTTGAGCATAGAAAATGAATTATTGGGGATTTAAGGATGATGTACTTGAAAAGAGTATACAGCAAATATGTAATATAGTGCAATCCAAAGTTTTGCGCAAGCAAACATGAAAAGTTAAAATAAAAATTTGCCCTTAAATAAATACATAAAATTTTATAAGAATTAACGTCTCGAATTTTTTGAAGCTAAAAAAAAAGTGGATTTATCATAAATAATTTTATAGGTTGTGGTTTTAGACATACTCTTTTTTTAAGTAGCGAATTTGTTTGCTTGAATAATCTTTTTTAAAAAATCATTTAAAGTTATCTTTTATATTTTTTAGTCTTAAATCCTAATTTCTTATTTAAACTATTAAAACTCGAATATTTTCCCGAGATAATAGCTTTTATTTAACCGAATTTTTGATCAAACAGCCGAAACATTTATATTTTCTTGTTGAAAAAATTTTCATTTTCTTTTATATATAGTGTAATTCAAAATTTTATAATATCATAACACTTTCGAGGTATAAATAGTATATAATTGCAATGAAAATTTATTCACGAACAAATAAAAAAAATCATTGTATATTGATATCTATGATAATTAAAGGTCAACTTTTGTAATTTTATATGGTATCAAGTAAAATTTCTGAATAAACATTTTATGCGCAAAATATTTGTCTTTATATTTACAAAGCAAGAGAAAGGTGAGGAAACCCCTTTATATACACTGTAGTCATATCATGTTTGCTATTATCTTAACTATACACAACAAATTTAGATTTTAAAATTGAAATAACCAAATAAAATATGTAAATAAGGCTTTATACTCAGTAATTTTAAAATTTGCAAAGAAAACTTATAAATTTTTGGCAAAAATTTATCATATATAGAATTTCAAATATTATTTGACCATCTATTGTATTTAATTTAAATGCCTAA
This sequence comes from Rhyacophila brunnea, assembly GCF_057557595.1. Classification (NCBI taxonomy): domain Eukaryota; kingdom Metazoa; phylum Arthropoda; class Insecta; order Trichoptera; family Rhyacophilidae; genus Rhyacophila; species Rhyacophila brunnea. The sequence continues at coordinate 2,625,943 of NW_028233078.1, read as the reverse complement.
AATAAAACATAAAATTTTTTTATAAACCACAACCCCAAAAATACATTTCAATTTTTTTAATAAAATATGATAATAAATCTGCCCTAATGACATATTAATTATAACTTGAAAAATAAAAAATAGAACATTATTCTGAAAATAATTTTACTAACTAACGTGAAAAATTGTTATAAAAACCAATTCTTTGACCCCAATGATGAAAATATAATTCAATTTTTCACTATTTATTTATTTGGAAAAAATTTTAATGATAAAACTATTCATATTCTTGTATAGCAATATTTTGTAAATATAATTCACAGAAAAGGTTGTTATACAGCAAAGATAAATTCTCTATATTATTTAAAAACCCCCGTATTTTCATAAAGCTATCCAATATTTTGCTTATTTATAATTAAAATTTTATTTTTACCATTTATCTAAAAATATAATTAAAATTCTTATTGTCTCTAGATTAATATTCTAGACCTACCGATCTACAGCTATAAATTTTTGAATAAATAAACTCCGTTGTGTATTCTTGAGCTTCTTCATATTCGAAATATTTTTTTCTAAATTTAGAACTACAATTTTATCTGATTAATTTCCGAAACGAATTTACTCTAAAGAAAAATACCCAAGGGGGCGGCCAGTGAACAATAAAAGATAAACCATAAAGCATTGACAAGCCATGAGAAATGGGAGGTTGCTGTGTAAGCCGTTGAACTGTGCCTCCTGAATGGAAAAAGGTCCCACACCGTTTAGCAAGGATATAGGTAAGTGTGGTTGTAGCTTGTAACTCTTAGCGATGAACAGTAGACAGAATCTCATTCCCTCCACATAATGACTGCCTCCTATGAGAAAGGGCCCAATCCACGGTGATTACGGGTGTAAATGAGTGCTGAGGGTGTTCCACAGAGAGAAGCATCAGTTAAGCAATAGTTCTTATTAGTATAAAGCGAACTTCCTAAAAAGTAATAGAAGTAAAACATAAATAAATAAATAAAGTAAATTCGATTAGAATTTAATTAATGGCCTTATTATAAACTTTTAAATTTATTAATAAATATTTCTTTGCGCTATTTATATACTAAAATGGGCATTATAGTTCTTTTACTATTTTCTTGTTTTTAATTGAGGAAAAAATATTGTTTTGCCTTAAGATAAAAGCGTACCTAAACACCACAATAATATTCTATTCAAAAGGCTAGTGTTTAACACACAGACTTTGGTTTTTTAGATTTAGATGATAGAATCAACTAAAACACATTATATACACATAACAAACGTATTTACAGGCTTTACATTCAGTTTTAAAAATCCAAAACTTAAGTCTAAGGTCTAAAATATGATTAAAGTTAAATATTTCACCAAGGCACCTGAACTCATCTCATTTGAGAGAAGAAATGCAGTTGATGAAAATAGATGAAGAGAAAGCGTCTAAAGATGTATCAAGGAGTTGAAAAATGTTCCTAATAGGCTGACTACGTCTCAATAGACGGAATTGATAAAAAGCAACTTAACCCATAGATAAAAAAAAACCAACAAATATTTCACTATCTTTAGCATAAGATTAATATTTATATTATGAAAAGCTATTACAAGCATAGGAATCCCCTAAAAACTTCTAAATGAAATATAAAAGTTTTACAAAAAAATTAAAGAAATACATATATCAAAATTCATAAAAAAAATTCTATTAAATCAAAAAATGAATATCTAGACCAATAAAAAAAAGATCCTATTTTTATCGAACTGAATCAGGAATTCTTAATATACAAATTTATATTTTTTAATGTTCTCTTAAGATCAGAAAGTTTGTGTATTTGAATGATGGGTATAAACAATTCGTTTAATATACATCACCCCGATACTTTAAATCTATAAAAAAAAGTTGGCACAAAGGGCTATTGACTAATTTTACAACTGGAAAAAATTTACATGGATTCCAGCTATAATTTTTGAACTTTTGTAACGACAATAATAAATTTATATTCGCCTAATCAGTCATAATAATTTTTAAAACTAAATTAAAAGGGTATTTGCAATTTTAAACTTACAAAAAAGAATATTTTCAGTTGAAATAAGCGAAATATTGTGTCTTAGTAAAAAATTCATCCACTTATTTGGCTTTTATATTATCGATTCTTTTGGGGGTTTTTTTTTATTTTTATTAAAAAATGTGTCAATTACATATGTATATAAATTAGTAAGAATAGATTTCTACTCATTTATAACATTCTTTTTTCTTCTCAATTAAAATACGTGGGTTACTTGATATTTTTTGAATAAATATAACCAAAAATCATAGTAATATAAAATTTAATATTCCTAAATATATGCAAAATTAAAGTTGAATTTTGCCAAAATAACACTTAATATATGCAATTTTTGGATATAAATAGAAGAACTTATATAAAATTTAAAAAGATTGACCAGGGTATTAGCACATTTTATATTCTTCTCTATATAAATTAAAATGTGATTCTGGTATAGGGTGTAAACAAGTTTGTTTTATGGATATAATTTAGATTAAGCTTGCATTCTCCTGATTCAGTTTAGAATTTGCCGGATAATTTCTGAGTTATAGTATCATAGATAACGATTTGAGTTCATTATCAAGTTACACATAAAAAATTACTATTACTCCAAATAAAAATGTTTGAGAATATTTTAATCGTGTGTGTATGAAAAATATCCCTCGTATCGATAAATCAGTGAAATATATAAACTTTTAAAGATACAACTGCAATGCATATAAAAAAACATTTTTTAAGAATATATATGCTTATATAAAAATGTAATAAAATGCCCTATACAACCTAGAGTTGAAAAATATTATATTATTTATAATAAATAGCCAAAAGAATAATGATCAGACCCGGGAAATTTTCAAGTTATTGTTGAAGAAAGATATTAACAATGAGTTCGATAGTTAAAATTATTTGGAATCAAAATTTCTCCATATCGACAACTAAAACAACCTCAAAGGAAATGATTTTACGGGGTAAAATTTAGTATTCTGGATACACAAAGCATTTATTGTGACATAGAAGAGTTTCTTAATGAGGTAAAAATTGGAAAACACAGGAAAGTTATATAAAAAAGGTATATCTATTCGTAAAGACTAATAAATCATTTTTTTAACATTTATACTAGTTAAAATGGATTTTTTATTGGTTCAATTTATAGGCACTTTGTGTAAAATCCCAATTTCATCAGAAATATATAAATAAATGGCATCAAACACTAGAAATAAAATAAGAATTCACTATGTTATGCATGTAATAAGCATTAATTTATTTTGAAAGAATATTTAAATAAATTAAATATTGGTGATAAATCAAAAATAATAGAAAGGCTCTGTATTTAAGTATTGGATATATGTGTTTAAAAACAAATAGTTATATTTTTAGAAAGAATAACTATATAAACAGAAAAAAAGGCTTTTCTTAATCAGATAAAGAGTTTGAAACGGGCTAAAAACTGATAAAATTTTCTTGATATACTGCATTTCAAACAAATATTATGGATTATAGATTATTCTGAAAAACGTAGGAATAATTATTTACAATTATAATAATTACCCTCAAAAATATAAAATTAACTTACATACCTAAATCATCACAAAAGAAATGAGGCCATTATATAACATTTTCAATAATAAAATAGATTAATAACAATATAGATCACTGGGAAAAACAGTCGCTGTGTTTAACCCTAAAATTATCTAAAAATTGAGAAGAATACCATATTTAATGTCTTAATAATTAAAATAATACATTCAGATATAACATTCAATTCATAGAAAATTAAAAATACTATTTTATAATAGATAATTGCAGATAACGGAGGAATATTAAGTTGGATAATTTAAATCTATTATATGTGTGTCATAATCAAAATATATTTTTATGCATGAATGATTATAGATATCTAAAGATATAAAATCCATATAAAAAAATAAAAAACTGAAAATACAGGTTAAATTTTCTTCAGAGACAATTTATCTTACGATCTTACATATTGTGTTTAAAATCAATCATATATCAATAAATATATTTACTATTTGGCATATTTTGTATTTTTACGGTGAAAATTATGTTTTCAGCTTGTTCAAATTCAGTATAGCATACCTAACACTTTTTTAAAAAGCATATTTAAAGAAATGCTAGAAACATAAATTTTTAGAACAGGAAAATTAAATATACCAAACTATAAAAATACACAATAGATCAATAGTTTCTATTTTAAAACCCCCACAAAACTTACTAAATTATGAAAAATAAAATAATAAATAATTTATTGAAACAATATCGATGTATCTCAATACAAATATATATGCTACAAAATATAAAAAACAAGGAACTAAAAAATAACCAGATCCAAAAAAAATATCGTGATATATAAGCGATAATACATAATTAATCAACATGGAAAAAGAATATACCAAATAAAAAAAGAGAGAAACAATATAAAGTTGTTTTAACAAATAAATAGCTTGACATATCATCAGTAAAAAAGTCCCAAATAAAGATAACCTAAGAATTCAAACCAAAAACAGAACTTGTGACGAATAAAAATATATATGGTTACTTATAAAGATAATGCCGAGATAAACTGACAAAAAAATAAAAAAATATACCGACATATGTATGATTTTATCCTAGAAAAAGATCAGAAATCCAATATTTTATCCATTAAATTTTTTCACATCCCATTTCAGCTCGTTTTAAATAAGAAGTTTTATAATTTACGCGATAAAGTGGTTAAAAAAATATATAAAATACATATTAAGTGTTTAATTTCCTATAAATTCTGATTAGTAAAACGAAAAACGCCCATGCATATTTTAAATAATTGGAATGAAGCATTTAAAACATACCGATCAAAATCGGCTATATAAAATCACAAATTTAGATTTTAAAATATCTTACATCCTTAATTTTAACGACACATATAGTCTTTTTACGCATAAATTAGTTATAAAAGTAAAGCATATTATAAAAAAGACGTATTTATTTTGTAGGTGAAAGCTCCTTTATTAAATAGAAAAATGTAATATTTTTTCATATATATCGTGTTTCAAATATAATTTTTGTTTTATTTTATAAATTAAAGACACGATACAATCCCATTCAAAACTGGATTCTCCTCATCAATGCGATCATATAATATTTTTCTTTCTGGTATTACTTCATTTAAATGATCAATGTATCTATTATAACCCGTATAAAAATTTACATTTCCTTTAAATATGATCCCACCAATATCACAGGAGTCATAATTTGTCAAATTTCCTTTAACAAGGGTTTTCTTTAAAATTTTAATGTCTTTTTTCCATGTATTAAATGTATCATGAACGTATACAGACTCAAATTCTTTATAAAATTTATTCAAATTTGCAACCTGGGGCCCGTGAAGTCTCAATCGATATGTATTACGATGTTTATTTACCAAATATTTGAGTATGAGAGCTATTTGATAATAAGATTTTTCCTTTTGAACGAAAAAAATTTCATGCTTTAGCATCGTTGAAAAATTCAGTGCTGTATAAGTTAACTTATTTTTATATGTGTCATCTTTGATCGGTTCTAGATTCGAATAAAAGTTTGAAATTTCATGCACTTTTAAACTAGCTTCTAACAAATTTAAATCTTTTCGTCTGTACATATGATCTAAAAATGAGAGAAGATAATTATGATTTCGACTATATCTATGAATATTATGAAAGTCTTTGCCCCATTCTAAAACGTGATCGCAAATTTTACGAATAAAAAAAATGTATTCGTTGATTTCCACAAATTCTATATCGAAATTCTGTATATCTCTCTCGTTTTCTTTAGAGCTATTCCAAAACAGCTCTACTTTGATAGAAAATTTGTAAAAATTTTCAACCTCGCTGAGATGTTGGCATTGGTTATATAATAGCATAATAATTCTCTTAGGGGTAAAATTCATCAAATCACCCACTGATTTTAATTGTATTGGGTCTATATTTATATTTTCATTATAATCTAAAATAGTATTTGCAGAAAAATCGTAGTTTTTGGCCTGTAAAACAAGTATTTGCGAATATTCAATGCAATTTTTAATCAATTGATGATATTCTTTCCTTTTACAATCTTCATCTTCTTCTAAATAGCTGTTTAAACAAATATTTATTGTTTTGAAAATTTCTACACCTACTAAAAATTCTTTTAAGTTTTCTAATATACTGCCATTTGCCATCAGAATATTTTTTTTTATGTTTTTTTGAAGCTCTAATATTTCTCCAAGGGTTTTATAAGATGATCGCCTCTGCTCATTATCAATATATAAGGGAATTTTAAAATCCTTATTTGCATTGATGTTCTTCATTAAAGTAAAATTTTCGAATGTGTATTGTGTATAGGATTTTATATCATCTACAAAACCCATAATCATTTCTTTGCGTTCTATATATTCATAATTTGAATCCTCGGAAAGCGAAAAGGCACTTTTCCGTATCTTTTCTCTGGTTTTTTCATCATAAACTCCGACATACGGATTTCTGTCATATGAATTTTGACAAATAGATGAGAAATCAATATTTTCTGCTTTGTTCTCAGTTTTATTTTTCACGATAGCGTCGGAATCCTGGTTATCTTCATTGGCCAAATAACGTATTCCTGTTGTTTCTATTTGTTTTATATTACCGAAAATATTGGAGTCACGTATAATGTTACGCATTTTTGTGCTAATAATTGTACTATTTATCGTCGAACCACTTTCTTTAAGATTCACTGTTGTATAGCTCCCAAAAAGACTATATAAATTTAACCCCAGAAGAACTGCTATAAAAAGTAGTTTAAACATGTCCCAGTTTTTCATATTTGTTTATGGGGTTATATACTTTATAAAATAAATATAGTATTTCTTTTATAATTAATATGTCAAATATATCCATGATCTTTTCAGAAATTAAGTCTTTTAACATAATATGCCTAAATCGGTAATGAATTTTAAATTAATTGTAGACTTTTAGATTATATAAATACGAAAATTTTTATTGATGATAATTACGACTTAATATTCTCAATTATAAAACACATGCTATATAATTTATCTTTTTAATAAGAAATTGAATGACTTGCGTGATAATAAAATTTGTAATATGGCTGTTTACTTAGAAAATATAAATTTAATTGTACCCTCGAGTAAACTTATACATTTTCCCTTCATGTATTTACAAAAAAAATATAGAAAAACTATTTTATTAAGGAACAAATACAAGTATCAAAAAAATGTGCAATAAAAATGCTTAAAGTACTCTGCTATACCAATAAAAAATGATGCAAAAAATTCAATTTCGTTCTTAGATATATCAATTCTGAATAATATTTTTACAGATGATGATTCCAATTTATTAATTTTGTAATAAGAAAATAATTATATTAAAAATAGCTTTCCCATCTAAATAAATGTTAAACATTTTTAGTTATTTTAAAAACGAAAAGCGATGAAATAATTTGAATTATAAGACTTTATAAATTTTACAATCTGTTTCTTTTGGGGGTTCTTACCGCAATGTTCGTTACTTCTTCACATATCAAAAAAGCAAAACCAAAAATCAAAATAATATATCACATTGTGCTTTTTTATGTTTTTTATTTAGTTACTTTTGTAGTTCAGTATTCATAAGTCTAGAATTCTAGAAATCAAAAAAAATATGATATAATCAGATTTGAGAAGAAAGGAATTTGAAAAAAAAACATAAAAATATATGGAAAAGTCTTTGTAATTTTGAAATATTTTTCTTTCTTTAATAGTGACTAAATGAACACTATTAGGAAACAAATCAAAGCCAAAATGATATTAATTCTAAATCTAACATGTATTTTCGAATACAAAACCAAAAGTACAGGGCTTAAAGACCTTTAATTTTTTGTTGTCTTTTTTCTATTTGATTACAATTTTTTTTCTAAGATTAAGCCGAATTTTGCATTTGAATCTGATAAGAATACATATATTTAAATTATTTAAAAAAATATTTAAAATTACCATAATCATATATCATATAGTTCTTCTTATTTAATATTGTCAAGTAAAAAAATATCAAAAAAAAGAAGTGTTCTTGAATCACAACAGATTTTTATTATTTTTAAAGCCACGTCGAATCGATGATATTTTAGATTGCGTTCCTAGACGTAATTATCGATTACAGCAGAATTAAGCAGTTAAATGCATAGTTTTGGTTTTTTTTGCATTTATATAAAATAAAATGGTCTCTGGCAAAAAAAAATTTTATCACAAAATCGCCTTGAGATATGTGTAGAACAGATATGATGTTAAACTGGACAGTAAAAATCAATCATATTTAAATAAAAGCGTAATTAAAAGGGATGCAAGGATAAAAAGGCCTTTATTTTTCTGAAAATATAAATGCTATAAAATTTGCGGAATCAATTCTATCAGGGATAAACCAATTTTTAATGTATAAAATAAATAAAAAATGCACAACAACAGATTGGAATTTAAGAAAATACTTCACTCATATATAGAAAATATATTTTGTAAATTCATCTTTCATTAAAAGTTAGACTATAATTATAATTGTATGCCATTTATGTATTGTCTATGATATTTTTGACCCCACAAAACCTTTTAAAAAAATTCTTCTTTATTGAAAAAAATGTGTTTATTAACGGATACTTTTATTTTGCAAAGATTATAATGTTCGTTAGAAATTACATACACAAAACTTGCTGTAATAATACTTTATAAATGGTGACTGAAATGTTAGATAAAAAGCTTATATAGAATGTGAATTTAAGAGGCCTAAGAAAATCATGATGTTATAAATCCAATAAAAAAATTAAATGGTGATGATGCCAAACATATAAAAATTTCATTTTATCAGAAATTAAAATACATAATTTATTAATCATTATTGTCTTTTCATTGGAATTTATGTTGATCTATCTATAAATAGTAATTTTTCCATTGTTACAAAAAAAAGGATAAAGCATCGATTTCTGCACATTATATAATGTATTTTTAGCCTATAATACTTGATACTTGAGTTTACGGCTTTTATGGGGAATCATTTACCCAGTTATAAATTTATAATTTTAATAGTCTTTTTTGCAGCTAAATCACGAAACAGTCATATAAAGATATGATTACTGTATATATTTGCACATAACACTTTTTTTGATTTATTATTCGTGATTTTACACTATTTAGGGGTATTTTTTTGTTAAAGTATCCCTTCAAAATATTATTTATTTATGTGGTTATTTTTTTAAATTACTGTACAATTATGCTATTTTTAAAAACTCTTTTACGGTGATTTTTAATCGACTAAAGAGTCAATAAATATAACCAAAAGACCTATCTGTTGATTCAAAACAATTTTTTCGGAATTTTTTAGAATAAGCTAAATTATTTTATTTGCGAAAATTTTGAGAATTCAAAGGGTAATATGGTATTCAGAAACAGATTAGGTAAATTTAAGTAATTTTTGCTTTAATATAACAGAATTTATTTGCTGTTTATCTATAAATTATTTAATTGATTGTTTAAAATAAGAAGCATTTATCACTGTGTAATTATTTTTACTTGGATATTTCTAGTAACTTAGTATTTGACCAAGAAACACTAAGCTATAAAAAGTTTTGAATATTTTCCCAATTTTTCAAAATTTTGTCAAAACGTGTATTAAATATAAATTTAATTCGTTTAGAATTAAAATATGTGTTTTTTAAAAAAATAACAACGATAAAAAAGATATAAAATACCATGGTAATCCATTAAGCCATATAGCTTTCAATCAAAATTATTTAGTGAACAAAAGATTATGAGAACCAATAATATATTTTGCTAAAAGGGTATCTTATATCGTTAGTAAGTTTTTAATGATGAATATTTCAACTCTTAGAAGCATTTATACTTTATTTTTGATAACAGTTAATACTTAGTTACATGTAAAGCTGGTTATTAGATGATAATTAACGATTATTAATTTTCCGTTATTTTTTTCAATAGAAATATGTTATTTGTCAGAAATAAGGTTGATTTTAAATTTATAAGCTTTAAAAAGCAAAAAAATAAAGCACTTTTGAAAGTAAATAGAAAATTTTGAGAATTAGTTCTTTAAGATATTCTTAAATATGAAATGGAACGAAAAAATAATAAAAAGTAGCACTCAAATTTCAAACTATATTTGTGCGATTTTTAACAAAAAAACTTTACCAACTGAAAATTCTCGTTTTATCAGCAAAGTATGTACATAAAAATAAAAAATTCATTGAATTTTTCATCTGGTAATACTTAATAAAGGTAAAAGCCGCTATTTTTTTATAAGATATGATAAAATGATGGTTTTTTACTGGTTTATATATTTTTTTTATTGTCTTTAATTCAATAAATTAATAAAGAACCGTTTGGGAAATATATAGAATGGAAAATACATTATTTCTTCAAATACTATCCATCTAAAAATCAGAATTAATGAATTCCTAAAAAATATTTGCGAGAAAAATACAGAATAATTTAATTTTGCAATAATTTATATTTTTACATTTTTTGTTATATATAAAAAATTGCAGTAATAAACCAAATCAAGACATAGATTTAAGCCATATAACAGCAAAAAAAAGTATGAAATGATCGATCCAAAAATGTATATATATGGAACAAGGTATCAAAAATTATAAATAAATTGGGTTCATAGAAAAATAAATAAGTTATGTTTGACGAAAAGAAGAAAACTACAGATTAAAATTAACCACAAATAAAATTTATAAAATATAATGCAAAAAAATCGTTTTAGCGTATCTTTATTTTCAAGGATTGTATAATCTATATTTTATCTGTATTTCCCTCCAATCGTATTTCCTTATGTGATGATTTCTTCCCAGAAAATAATAACTTTTTTTAAAAAGTAGTAGTCATAGGAAATATAGATGCTCTTAACTGTTTTTATTATAGCATATATACACGTTTCAAGCATGTATATACAATATGAATTTTATTTTTCCTATTTATCAACACAACATAGAAGACAAGTATCGAAAGTATAATCACAGCCTACAAACATATTTTAAAAATAAAAATACTTGGTGCAATAAAAGCGGAAAATAGTAGATAAAAAATACATCATAATTTTAAATTGATATATAAATCCCTTTTTTGCAAATCTGTAAAAACCATTAGGTCATATTATATTTTATGACCCATTTAAAGCTAATCTTCTAAAAAAATTCAAGATAAAAAAAAGGAAATTTTATTCTTGTCATTTATTATGTTTGAAAAAACAGAAATCAATTCCCTTATCAAATATTCGATCCCCCATTTTCTAGAAAACATCATATATTAAAAAAATAAATTAAATTTGATTATTTATCCTTGAATTCGCGAAAAGGTTTAACAGCATCAGCCTTCAAACCGTGCGTGTGTGGATTATTATTGCTTTTATTTGTGTTGATTAGATAATGTTGTGATGTTTCTCTCCTTTATTTAGGTGGAAATGTTCCTTCTTATTATAGAGCTTTTTCTTGTGACATTATATTTGTTTTTTATTTATTGGTTAAGTTTATTTTTATCGATTTTATATATTTAGACATGGTCATCCCATTCTGGAATATTTCACAACACCTTGATACATCTTTTGACACCTTCCCCTTATCTATCTTTATAACCACTCTTCTTCTCTCAAATGAGATGAGTTCAAGTGTCTTGCTCGTGTGACATAAACCTTAGATTTATAAAATTGAATACAAATAAATTGTGATCCCTTAATCACGACACATATTTGAGGAACCAACTAAGCTCTTTTTTCATGGGTTATTTGCTTAAATTACTAGCACAAGATTCCATCTTCATCGAAGTAATCAATTTAATTTATAGATTGATTTGATTTTTAGCTATTTATAGTTGTTCAAGCAGAGGTTTTGATTGCTCTTTAGAACAGCTTTGGGTGTGTATTATTTTCACCTCATCATGTTTACAATCTTCTTTGACGCATCTTCTTCTCTCAGCCTAATTAGTTCAAGTGTCTTCCTCAATCATATTTTTTGTGTGTATGCTTCTGCTTCAATCGGAATTCCTGACAAACGATGTATTTATAAGATTAAATAATGGTAATAAAATAAAATAAAATAAATTCTTCTTTTATTGATAGGAATTTTTATAAATAATGAGGGTGAATGAATAATTTAGAATTTGTGTTACCCATAAATACAGAGTTCTATAATAATATAAAATGGACAATGAATCAATAAAACTTGTTTCGTGTGAAGGAAAGATATTCAATGTAAAAGAAGATATTGTCAAACAAAGCGGACTTCTTTGTGCTTTAATAGATCCTAAATCACCTTTCATCGAGGCTGTTGAAAGAACCATAGTGTTGCCGATACAAGAAAAGTTTCTGGAAAGGGTAATTGAATATATGAATTATAAATATGAATTTCGTGACGATGTGACAAAAGCACCAGAATTTGTGATCGAGGATTCTGAAACTTTTTCATTGCTTGAAATATCATCTTATTTGAAATTGTAAATAAATATAATCTTTTTTCCGTCATCATTCAGGCTTTGGTGAAAACTTCTTATAAACCATTTTATCGATTATTTGTTATTTCATGGTTCGAGCATATTTTTAATTATTTGATTTATGCATCATAAATATTATTATATTTTCTTGGTTCTTTAATATTTCATTTTTCGATGAACATGCTAAATTATTAAATTTATTTACTGTCAATTTTATTTTTTATCAATTATTTTATTATCATTTTTGGTACTTTAATATATCTTGACTTGATTTGCATTCTAGATTATTTGAATTATATTTCGTAAATAAATTTAATTTTATTTATTTCTTTATTCTTTAATATTCTTGATGTGATGAATAGCCTTATTATTTAATTTATGTATTTTCGAATTTTTGTTATTTTTACTGCAGTAATATTCTTAAATGATGAAAATTCCTTAATTTATTTTATGTATCATACATAATTATAAGCAACCATATACTGATTTATATATTTTTATCATATTATCCTTTGAAAAAACAAATTAATCAGAAAATGCATTCATTTACATAATAAAAGTTCCATTATAAAATTAATAAGACGAATATACAATTTATGAATATAATCCTGAAAAATGAAGATTGAGAAATTCGGTAGACCTTTTAAACATAAAATTTATAGGTTCTTTTTTTAAGCGTTCCCGATTCGAATAATCTTATCAATAACTTGATTAATAAGCCGAACCAGCCTTACAATCTCGTTTTATGATATTTAGAATTTATATCCAGAGTTACATTAGCGGAAAATGGCTTCCATATCGATGTATATTTATGTAAAAATTAATTTTTTATATCCGTATTGCTTTTTCAAGTTTAACATATATTATTATCTTATTCTAAACGTTTCATGAAATTAATTATGGTTTGTTCCTATTTGAATTTATAATACATTCACCGAAAATTCTATATAAAAATAAATTTTCTATAGTAAGAGGTTTATGCCTTTTATTCGGCCTATTTTTTTTTTAAATTTATAATTTAACCTTTTTTTTTGTCTATCATCATTTTATAGCTGCTTCTAAAAATAAATAGCATTGATATTTGGGAAATATAGTACCGAAAATATGCCATCATTTATTTTAATACCAAATTAATAAAATATTTTTTTAATTATACGAATTAAATTAGAAAAAATTCGTTTTTATTACAATTCTATTTACATCTAAAACACCAATAATACCTCTTGTTCCCATCATTAAATTAATTCATTTTCAAGAAAGTATCGTGTCTATTAACTGATAATTATAAATAAAAAACACAAGAAATCCCATATTAGTTGATATTACTATTTTTTTACACGATTCATTGTGTTTTTTATATTTATAGCTCTTATTTTTACTCATATTAATTTTTAATCTTACAAAAAAGCTGCTTATGATGCTAAAAAGACACAAATACAAAAAAATTCCCAAGAAACCTAAAATGTATTTAAACCTGATTATTAGAAGTTAACAAGTTAATTGTTTCTACCTTTCAAATATATTATCGATTTTAACATAAAAAAAATTTAATTAAAAATAACAGGTATTTTGGGAAGTACTTGCTTTCAAGCAATATTTTTTACCACTCTGACTGTTTTTTTCCTGAAAGATAAACGTTAGAAAAACATTCGTGTAAATGGACCAGTTTTTGTGTAAACTAACTTTTAGTCGATCAATCAAATTATACTAGCAAACTTTAAAATATATTATAAATCCAACTTTTGATATGAAAAGACAAGCAGTGCATATGAACACAGGACAAATCCATCAAAAAAGTTTTATTTTAAACGATTAAATTGTTTTTAAAGATAGTTTTTAATAATTTATTTACTAAATAAATGTATATCATAGTCCTAGATAACTATTCAAAGCACTTGCTACTTAAATTTATCAAATTTCTATTTAACATTCTTCGCACAATATGGTGATTCAAATCTACAACTAAGATGTAATTAACAAGAATTAAAGTTACTGCATAACTATAATAAAATTTTATCAATTTACAAATCACAGCGTAACAGATATATAAATATAGCGGTTCAAAATTATCAGGTGATGCTATAGAGATTTCAGAACAAGAGCATATATGATCAAAGCAATCATATATATTAAAACCATAAATACTGTTATGATTAAAATATGCACTGCCTGAGCCATGAAAATAGGTATGGTTATGTACTATTTATATATCGATAGAGACTGGAATAAATAAACACACTACTTTAGTTTAAAACCTAAGAAAAATAAAAAAATAAAATGTTGAGATTCGACATTAATAAAATATAAAATGGTTATATTTACCTAGATTTAGAATTTTCCTGTGACGCATACTGCATAATATGATGTTTTTTTTTGTGTATGCGCTGAATTATTTATAAAATTTGAACAAATCTTTCAAATGATTTGGATACTCTTCGTGTATGTAAAAGTATTTTTTTACAATGAAATTCATGAATTGATTTTTTCTATTACCTTAAAAAAATCCTTATTATTTTCGCTTAAAGGTTATATAATATAACAACCATGACATAGCATATTCTACAATTCAATATTTTTATAATAAATTCACATAATGACAATGCTTTTTTTCCATAAAAGGAATTTTCTATTCGGACAATCGATATATAAAATAATTCGTTTTTAATAGGTTTTATATGTGATATTATTTTCAATTCATCAATAAGTTTCCGCAAATTAATAATGCATCTATAAAAGAACATCAACTTTCACATGAATAGCCCTAAAAATTTAATTATTATTTGATTATATTGTGGAAATAACACAAAAAATTTATATATAGTAAAAAATAATATATCAAGGGGGATCTTGTCGTTGTATTTATAATTATTACTCATGACGAGACAAGAATGATATTAACACTTCGTGGGAAGATGAAATAGTTTACGTGTGGATTTTCAGGAATGTAAAATGTGCAAATAGCTTAAAGGAAGTATTATTTTTTTAATTTATGCTATTTTAGTAATTAGGTATGGTTAAGGAAATGTATAAAACCCTATACATATTGTTTTTTTTGATGAACCCTATATTATATATTTTCTGTTTTTAGAATTGGCAGCTGTTCGTATAATCAATTCCTGAAATAAAAAAATATTGTTTTTCCAAGCAGTTCTTTTCATTTGATCCAAAAAATCGAAATATAAATTTATTTTGTCGTAATTTATATTTATATAAAAATCAAGAATGAAATTTTAGTGATAAATTTTGCATGATATAGATATTAAATAAGATAAAAGAACTATCGCTTAGTCTAAGTCAACTTTTTATACAGAATTTTACGATAAAAATACATATACAGAATTGTGCCTTAAAAAAAACATTTAAAAGGAAGGCAATTACATAATATTCAAAAGTTTAAATCAATCTATATTGTATATTAATTTTGTTATTTTAATTTTTGATTCTTTCATCAAGCATAAAGTGATTGATTTGCCGTGGGCACATCATATCTATGCACTTGGTTATATATTCTTGGATACCTATCCACATTTCAAGACCTATAGTTAAAGGAAATCCCACAATTCTATAGTTTGAATAAAATCTGATTTAATGTGTAACTTCGAATTCTTTCATGTTTTTTTTTGATGTTTTATACCCCACACCATACCAAATTACAACATATGGTATAATATTTGTTTTACATCAAGGTATTAACGAATATTCAAATTCTACTAAATCATATTTTATTAGTCTCTCGTTTTCGATAATGTTGATACTACCTTTACCGGTTAAACCAATTTCTATTAAGATGATGCATTTTTTCGTTAATCGTATATGAATATATCAAACCTATCACTAGAAATATTCATGTTCATCTTAATTCACGCATCTATTTTTATCTCAGAATATTCATTTTCCATAATCTTTTGTACTGAGAGTCTGCGGATTTTCTTTGTTTTTTTTAAACCATATTTTCTTGATAGCATGAAGTATAGAAACCTTACTATCTCATTGTGTCTTCTTGTATAATCGTGAACTAGCATTTTTTTTTGTATCTGGTTGCCATATGATCAAGCATTATTTATAAATAAAATATTTTAAAGATCCCAAACTTTTTTTAAAAAAGAAACAATAATATAAAATACTAATGTTTTAAACGAACGCTAGACATTTTAACACATCTAATTGAGAGAAGAAGAGCAGTTGATGAAGATAAGTCTGGGGAAGTTATCAAAAGATGCATCATGGTGTTGTGCAATGTTCCCAATAGATGGAATTGATAAAAAAGACTTAACCCATAAATAAATAAAAAATAATCAATTTTAAACGAAATACCATGGGTTTTAAAAATCAAAATAATTCCACAAAATTTAAATGATATCGCACTGCTAATTCATACAAAATTGAATAAAAATATCTAAATGATAATTGTTATTAAATAAAAGTTAAGTATCTCGTAAATAAACAAAAATCTATAATAAAATACGGTTTTCAAAAAAAACAGTTTAGGATATTTAAATGATGTTAAATCATATTTTTTACGACAAAAATTCATAAGATCCAATACTTAAATTATTGTTACTGGAAAGTTATTTCTCGTTTTCACATAAAAGTAAAGAGGTTTAAAATTTTATAAACAAATACGAAATTAATTCCGCTATTTCCACGGGAAAAAAAAAATTGTGTCCCAAAAATAATAAAATAAAAGAATAAATAATTTTTACTTAAACGAAAAATAATGAAAAATTAATAGTTTGCTTATTGATTTTGTTCGACATTTAATTAAATTTGAGATGGTGAAACGTAATTATGACTATTATTGAAATGAAGATAGGATACATCAAGAAGCTGTATCCTCTTATCAGGTTTCATAATTTTTTTTCTTTTCATTATAGGGTATATACGTTGTTATGTAATTTAATAACCTCTGTATTTTCCTTGATAGACCATTTATCAACATGTATTTGTGAAATAAAGTTCCTGGTGAATTAATTAACACTCGTAATACATGTTTGAAACTTATAATAGAGTCTACGAAAAATATAACCATTCTAATTGAATTATTTTTTTGCTTTTTGCATAATTATATGCATTTATATTTATCGATACATTTTATATTTTTGCTAATATTCTATTTTTGGGCGCACTCCCTACATTGAACCAGTCTTTTAATAAACATTTAATTCATCAAAAATATAATGAGATCATAATCTGTTTCCGTTATAAGATAGGCGTTTAATACTTTCGCTTCAATCGCAGTCATGTAAATTATTATGCTTGAATTTTTAATATCTCTTAAAGTATTTTTTTAGGGAAATATTAGACTCGATGACGAAATACTTAGTGTTTTTTTAAAAAATTTACTTGTTATTAAAATTAAAATGATGTTAACAGATACAATAAACCTTATTGGAAAATAAAAATAGTATTGAGTACGTCTAAGAGATTACA
Organism: Rhyacophila brunnea; assembly: GCF_057557595.1. Lineage (NCBI taxonomy): Eukaryota > Metazoa > Arthropoda > Insecta > Trichoptera > Rhyacophilidae > Rhyacophila > Rhyacophila brunnea. The sequence goes on along the minus strand of NW_028233078.1, from coordinate 2,608,018 downwards.
ATAAAAAAATAGGCATGCAAAAAAATGAATTAATGAACATGAAGCTATTTAAAAAAACAGTGCATGCAATAAACATAATTTACCCTATATAAATGATGTTTTAAAAGGATAAAACCGAAAATTCGAAACAATTTGACCACATATGAACAAAAAAGGAAAAAATAAGCTTGAGTCAAAATTTATAAAAATAATTGTTTGATATTTAAATTTTATTGAAAAAATAAAGACATTCGAAAATTACAAACGATTACACAATTTAAAATGTCAATAAAGAAATTTCAATAATATTTTTTAAATAAAAATAATTTAATCCCATTTAGTGTTAGAAAGAGGCTAACTAACAAACCTTATAAGAAAAAAGTAAACTAAAAGATTCATTCATCAACTACGATCTCATCATCATCTTCTTCAAGATCATCATTATTCTTCAAAACTTTTTTTGTTTCTTCAATACTGTAAGGCAGTTTTCTTACCAATTTTTTGTATAGTCTTGTGAATGACCCCTTAGTTTTTGACGTAACATTTTTCATTAAATCAATACCATCAAAAACAACTTCAGTAATAGATTCCAAATCCGATTTCAAAAGATCGTATTCGTTAAGCAAATCAAGACATTTTTCGATATTACCATGAATGAGGAAATATGCATATTTCTTGAAAAGAAGATCAATAACATTAAATCTGAACACCTTTTTGTTCATTCTAAGCTTATTAACAAGATGTAAAAGGGTTTCATTTAAATTTCGAATATTTTTAAGCCTTTTAGATCTTTGTCCCAAAAATTGTGGGAAATCGATCCTTTTAGCAAGATTTCTACCTTTTATTGGATTTATAGAACTGTAAAAACCGTGTATAGATAATAAACCCCATTCTTGATTAGGACCATGAATCATTTTATCAATAATATCACTATAAGATAGACTCTCGGCAGCTTCTTTCATTTCATTAATATTTTTATAGTTTGATTTAAGATAATTTTCCTGTACAAATAATGGTACAAAGCTGTAGTCTTCGAAATAAAGGTCAAGTTTGTCTATTATTTTTGCTTTTTGAAAGATTTCGCTGGCTATTTCAAAAATATTTTTCATCGCGTTTTTTTTCATTAAAATTTTTATTTGTTCGCTGCTTATAGTTGGACGTAATAATAAATTTTGGAGCATGTTTAGACAATATCTTATATCCCCGTTACTTGTTTTAACAACTTCGTTTATCATATTTTCTTTCATTCGTTTTCCTTCATTTTCTAAAATATAGTTTATACGAGGTAAAATTTGATTGGGCATTAATTTTCTGAATCTCAAATCCAAACAGTAATTTGCTAAGGCACGTACTTTAGGGCTATTTCTATCATTACAAATACATATAATAGGTATTTTAGCATTTTTAATAAGTACTGTCAATTCTGCAATGCCGCCTCTATCACTCGACATTCCATCAATTTCATCCATAATGAGAACCTTTTTTAAAACTTTGTTGCTCCCTAATGCATAATAATTCATCGTTTCTCTGATCTTTTTGGATATTTCACTTTTATTCCGGGTATCACTTGCGTTAAACTCAATTATCTCAAACCCCAACTCACAAGAAAGGATCATAGCCAGTGTTGTTTTTCCTAACCCTGGATATCCACTCAATAAAACCGCCCTTTTATCACTTTTACCATTTAAAAAATCTCTTAGTGAAGTTATTATTGAGGCATTCCCAACAAATTCATTTATATTACGCGGCCTGTATTTTTCACACCAAGGAACAGAAGACTTAACAACATCTTTAGTTAATTTTTCTATGCTTTCAGTTTTAAAATTTACTTCAACAGTATCTTCAAATCCTATCTGTTTCTCTGATATTATTTCAAGAAATTTATTTTCATCTAGTATCTTTATTTTGAGTAAATGGGCCTTCTCCATCTTTTTGGGCCCGGGTTCATCACCAGCTACTAAATATGTTGTCTTTCCAGATATTGAAGTGGTTACTCGGCCTCCTAACATTATCACTTTTTGCTGCGCTTCTTCTCTTGACATATTCATGTCTCCCGTAAATACAAATGTCTGATTTTCAAGCGGATCTGGCATTAAGTGATGGGTCTGAATATTTTTAATTAGTTCAAAATGCCAATCTAGATTTAAAAATTTATACTTAAATTTACATACCCGCAAAATATCATATAAATAAGTTACCATTTGATTTTATAGTTCTAATTTCAATAATTACACTTGATATTTCTTTACGTGTATAAAATACTTAGCTCCTTAAATATAGCCTAAATCATTTCAAAATTTTATATCGTAAATTAAATTAAAATAACAAGGCATTAATTACACTTGATGTTTATTTACGTGTATAAAATACTTAGCTCCTTAAATATAGCTTAAATCATTTCAAAATTTTATATTCTAAACTAAATTAAAATAAAAAGGCATAAATTACACTTGATGTTTATTTACGTGTATAAAATACTTAGCTCCTTAAATATAGCCTAAATCATTTCAAAATTTTATATCGTAAACTAACTAAAATAACAAGGCATAAATTAAACTCTTCCTTAAACCATATAAAAAATACTTCTCTTTTAAATCACCCTTGATATATTTTAAATTATATACTGTATAATAAATAAAAGATCACAATATATATGTGACCTGTATTATTTATAAGCTATGATAATTTTATCTAATATTCTAAACTAAAAAATGCAAAATACATTTTTATAGAATATATATAAATGATGATGTTTTGTGTTTTATTTTTACAGTTATTATATCCATGACTATAATTTTTTAAGAATTTCGAATAGATCAAGTTAATAAGTAAAAAAAATTCGATTTTGTTTTAATATAATTTTATACAAAGCCCGAGATTCTTATTAACTTAAACTGAATACAGCCCTGTCTAAGATAAGAATAAAGAAAATAGCATGTGATATTAATTTTTTTGTATTCGAAAATAGTATTTTCAAGGTTAGAATTCGAAATTATATGCCCACAATACAAATAACCCATGAAAACCATCTTCGCTTAGTGTTTTAGTTTAATATTTCTAGGGTTTTTTTTTGCGTTAGTGAAAATTTATAAAAGTCCAAAGACTAGATAAAGAAAATAAATAAATTAATCTCGATCTATTTTTATCTAAAATACATATAATTAAATTTTTTTTACAAATTCTTCAATATTCAACACATATTTGGTTTAAATAAGTAGTTATTCCTGGTACTGCTTAAGAAGTATAAGAATTTTTTTAAAAAATGATTCCATTTCAATTTTAGAATGAACACTATAGATTGTTCTGAATAAAATTGGATTTTTAAAACTGCTTTTTTTTGCCAGTAAATGCACAGTACAAATATTCAAGCAGATATTTTTTTTATTTGAAACCTGTGATTACATAATATTTAATTTTCTTAACGGTTTCTGAAATTACTAATTGAAATTTTTTGTAATAAATTTTATTTTCAATATAGTGATGTATTTTAATTATATCAAAGATGAAAAACTTGATGTCATTTTTAATTATTCGTTAATTTTATTCAGACAATGTTTTTAAAAAACAGTAAATCGATTTCAAAATAGCTAAAAACCTTGTTTATTCACTTAATAAAATAATATATAATTTTAAACCTTTCAATTTTAACATTATAAAAATCGAATTCCTTTTGCATTTTATAAATAAATTGAAAAAGCGATATATTTAGAGCTTTTATTTGTGAACTGTAAAACTAATACCTGTCGCCAATTAAATAAATACTTTGAAATCATACCTTTAATTTATATAGAATTCATTATTTTATTTTTAACACTTATGTTCTGATTACTAAATAATATTTCTTTCTTAATATTTGCTAATTATATATGTTCTTATATTGAACCAACGAACAAATTTGAATTATTTTCATAAATATGACATAAAAAAAAGAAAGAATATGGTTATCTCAAATGAAAAAAAGATAAGATCTAAAAAAACTGTTTGAAAAAAAATAAAAATAAGTGCGATAATCTAAAAATAAATTATTCAAATGCAAAAAAAAATATTTTTTAATATGAATAAAGGTTTTGAGAGCCTGTTTGTAGGCATGTGGGGCATAGATTGCAGAAGAAAAGAAATATATTTAAAATAAAGTAGAGTTTTAAAATTTCTAAGGGCACATAAAAACATATATAATATACTTTTTGAAATTCTGAAAAGATGAGCCTATCAAAAAGATCTAAAACCATATTAAAGAATCAAATGTGCATTTAAAGAATAAAATTAATAAAAGCGTTTGTATATATTTTTTTTTAAAAATAATAGAAACACATATGTTTTTCGTAATGAGTACCATATTTATTTATCGATTATTTTAATGTAACTAGATTTAAAGAGGAATGATGCCTTTTATATAATTTCTGTTGTAAATACTACATACACAACAATCTATCTGATGATGAAATTAATAAAAAATTATTTACGCTATTAATATAAATAATTTCGTTCTCTTTTATATCATAAAGTCTTGCCGATCTCTAATAATCAAACGAATTTATCTGGAATTTCCAAGAATTATTTAATTTTTACTGCAATAAAAATCATAATAAATGCTTGAATCGTATTTTAAAATGTATATTTAAATGCTGCAGCAAAATACAGCATTAATTAATAGTACTGATTATGTGCGGCTATTTTCAATAATACAAACACACATTATAAACTAAATTATTTTTAAAATTACGTTGATAATTGTTTTTTTTTGTTGGAACTATAATATGAAGCAATCAGAATTTATATCATCAATATTATTTAAATTTAATATAATATTTGGATCAATAGACATTTATCCGGCAAAATAAATTAATTAAAATCAAACAAATTTATCAAAAGTTAATAAAAAAAATTTTAAATATTTTAAATATAGTATAAAATTATAGAAATTCTTATGAAAAGCTAACTTTTTTTTTAACTTTTATTATTTGCTCACGCAAAACTTACGATAGCACTATATTGCAGATTTGCTATATACTACTTTTAAGACATGATGCTTTAGTCTTCCACAATACATCTTATACCCTTAAGAGAATTATGCATTCAAGTCTTTTCCTCAATACTATTTTTAATTGCTATGCTTTCGCTTTCGTTGACATTCACAATGCCTTAATTTACATATTATGGTATTTTATGAAATATAGTATCTAAATTGATATTCTTAAGAATTAAATACATAATATTTTGGTCAAAATTATAATTGATTCTAGTAGAGCCATATAAATCACACCTTTATTATGATCAAAAAATAAAGCATTCTACCATTCATTTCTATGTATCTTTCTTGCACTTTTATCCTTTTTAATGCAATATTTCAGGGGGAGGCTTCACATTTAAATATTTTAAATATAAAATAAAGTTTCAAGATCAACAAAATTATGCTTTTTTTTGTTATCGAACAATGTTTATAATAATTTTATGCTATATTATTATACCTTTTTTTCATCCTTGTGCGTTACTAAACTCAAACCGACCCCACTCTTAATGGAATTTATCAGCTATGTTTTAGTTTTGCTCGGAACAACAGAAGCAACTTATTCGCTAAGGAATTAGATCGCGTATACAATACTCAAGGCATAGGTCTAATTTTTTTTCACCTTCCCATATCTGACTTAGACTTATACTTAAGTATTGTGTCATCGACTTAAATAATGCAACCAAATCCCGTAATTCTCACTATACTGTTGCCATTATGTACCGTAAAATTTTTCTTAACTACACTTATTAATCTGCTTTTGAATCTCAAATTCATGCCATCTACTTCACATATAGTTCTTTTTGTGAAATTTTTTTGAATAGAAAAACATAAATCTAGCTGTGTCCTGATGTCGATTTTAAATTTGATCAACCATAGACATTTTCAACTAGATACATTAGTTTGGTATTTATCACAGGTCTAATTCATACAAATACACTTATAACTATCATAGCTAATTTTTTGCGCTTTTAAAGCTACCCTTAGACTTTTTGTGCAGAAAAACCACAAAAATTATTTGCATGCAACAGGATCTTATTTTTAAAATAAGCCATTATAATTATTTCTTTTTTTCTTCTAAATTTCCTATAAAATTTATATTTTTTACGGGTTGATTATTCCTCCTAAACATCATAGTAATTAGATCAACAATTTTTATATTTGGCTATAATATGTGTATTAGGTTATTTTTTTTAAAAAATAATAAAAATTAATTCAATATGTAAAAATAATCGGCAACCTTATAGAACAAGCAAATGAGCGAAAAAATCCGAATATTGTATTATAACAGATCATAAATTTATAAATAATCCCTAATATGAAAAATTTGATGGTCTACACATACCTATCGTTAAAAAAATTGGTGGAAATAATTTTTCTTTGCATGTATGTATAAGGAATTATTTTAAGCGAACTTTTTTTGCAATAGCAAGATACATGCGATTTAAAAAATCATTCGACTTTTAGTGCAAATTACTATTTAAATCACTCTTTCATATGTGTTACAGATAAATTTAGGATTCATATTCTATCTTATTCAAATGCTGCGTTTTATTTGAAAAATTCGGTCCATGGGGCGACCATAATTTTAAATAAATAGTATATTATTTAAAACCCCCTTTATTGTATATCAAATTATTTAATTTAGGGCTTAATTATTCTTTATAATTTTAGTTTTTGTTCACAGGCACAACTTAATTGATCAATCTTGGGCACAGCAAATTAGATCTTTCGACTATTTTCTCCGCTCTGAAGTCTTCTTCAATGCCTCTCCACCCTCAAGACTTATTAATTCAAGAGGTTTTCTGAATCCCAAGGTTTGTAATATGACACAATCTGGTTAGTTACTTTAAGTTCTTTCAAATATCGTATATCAAAATAAATTCTAAACGAATTTACTTTATTTATTTATTTATGTTTTACTTCTATTACTTTTTAGGAAGTTCGCTTTATATTAATAGTAACTATTTTTTAACTGCTGCGTCTCTCTGTGGGACTCCCACAACACTTCTTATCACCGTGGATTGGGCCCTTTCTCATAGGCAGTCATATATCAAAATGAACATTTAATTCAGATATCTAAAGTATAACCAGACTCTTTTTATAAAATATATCATATCATATGAAAATTAATCTATCCTTTGTCTTTTTACGCAATAGATCAGGTACTTGATTATTATACATCAGTTCCTTCATTTAAGTTTGTGAGTATCGGGTTTACGGATTTTAAAATTTTATTTGTGATTAACTGCTTAATGTCATGTAAAGTTTGTTCAAGATCACTGTAAACTTTTTAATAATCATGATATATAAAAATTTTCTTATATATATTTTCCTTTAATTTATCCGTAAATGTTGTTAAATCCTGGTCATCAACAACAGCCAACACATTTTTAACACCTAAAAGAAAATTATATCAAAGACACAGTATCCATTAGATTTCAATTATTTTTAATATTTTCTTTTTTCAAATTTATTTTCATCTATTTCTTTATTTCGGACGCAGAGCCAAATACTTATGATTGCTCATAAATCTTAGTAATAACTTATGTGATACGTTCTCCACAAGTCAATATACACTCTTTAAATCTACCTCACAAACATATTGTATTTAATTAAAGAACATCTTTTTATGTATTCACCCTATATCAGATAAATTTTCTTTATTAATTCAGGAATTTAAAAAATATAGCATTTGATGATATTTAATATTTAAGAACACACAATCAGGCAGAGAATTAATTACAAATTATTTACATTTCATATTAATATTTGTGCTGCATATTTTGCAATTTTCAACCCTTTCTTCCTTAAATCATCAATAATAGATGCAAGTTCACTTGTTTTAAACTTTTAAGGGCAAGAAAAAATCATTTTTGCAATAGTAGACAATTAAAAGAGGTCACAAATGGTTCAAAAAGCACATACTAGAATACGAACTCCCAAAATCGCACCGCGGTAAAAATAACATAAATAAACAGGTTTAATGGTATCATCAATATAAGCGAAATAAATTCACTTTTTAAAATTATTTAAAAGGGGCTTTCAAAGTATTTTTTTTTAAAATCGTAAATAATGCCATGTCTTATTTAACAGCCCACTCATTAGAACATATTTCATCTAAAATTATCTCAAATTACTATGATTTTGGATAAAAAAGTTATTTGATTGTTTTCACTAGCGTTTGGTAATGAATTCTGTGGATAATATTAGTTAAAATTAATAGTGGGATAAAGCAATATATAATATAAGCGTCTAATATTAGGACTAAAATTTTATGAGATTTTACAGCTCTAAAATTTTTTGGGTAAATTGAAGAAAGCTTTACTATTTAAAACTTTTGAGTTTAAAATTTTTATAATCAATTTTTTCTTGGTTAAATGCTTTTTTTCGCTATAAAATATCTATTTATTTATGGGTTAAGTTTCTTTTTATCAATTTAGACGTAGTCAACCCATTGGGAACATTGCATAACTCCTTGATGCATCTTTTTATGCCTTCGCTTGATCTATATTTATAAACAGCTCTTCTTCTCTTAAATGAGATGAGTTCGAGTGTCTTGCATGTATGCTTCAACTTCATCTGGGATAGTTAACTCCTTACGATATTTTTTATGTCAGCTATAAAAAAAAATAAATAAATATATGTAAAATATATAAAAAATTTTTATAATAAATTTGAGGGGTAATGCATCCAGCACTTAGAACTGTTACTGAAAATAATACCTGCTTCATATATCTTGAAAAGTAACATAAATAGGCGTGCGATATAGTAGGCCTAAAATACAAAGACAAAAACGCGAATATGAATTTTATAGCACAATAATGCACTTTAAAGGATCAATATTTCAAATGTGATTAGAATTTATAAAAAAAAAGATATACGGCTAAATTATCTTTATAAAAAAAATATACACATCATTAGGAATGTTAAGTTCTAACAAACAAACTTATGCTAATTTTCCAGACATTACATGGTTATTCCAAAACAAATGCATTTGCACGTAATTTCAGATAAATCTAAGAATTTTATATAAAATTAATGTAAAACTCAGATTATGTAAGAATTTTATTGCAACAATGTCTTTGAATATGTAGTTTTATCCATTTATGAACATATAAAGATAAAATAACACGTCATAATTTATATTGACGATTATTATAAATAAATTTAGAAAAATAGATTTCCTTGAAAAAAAAGTCTAATGTATTCATGTTTAAAAGTACCCTATATATTTAATTTAAGGAAAGCGAAAATTATTTATCAATATTGGTTTTCATAGTAGAAGACTTGGTGTTATATAAACATTTTTTTTTCCTATATATTTATATTTTTAGATTATATCCCTATACAGGAACAGTCTATTACAGTAAAATATTCTTACGAATATATGAAGATTTTTTTATCGAGATATTTATGTGTATTTCCAGTTAAGATAAGAATTCCAATATTAAAATTTTATAATTCATTATATTGGTATCTGACTTTTTTTTATACATAAATATATTTTTCTTATCGTTTCTTGTATTTGATTTCAATAGCGATCGCTTTTTTTATCATATGCCTGTAGCGTGCCTTTTTTTCATCTGGTTTTATTTTAAACCGCCAGCTATATGTTTTTACACGAATGCCTTAAAATTATCAGCAATAAATTCACTAATATTCTTGATCATTTTAAAATATTTAAAAGCTTTAAAAAAATAGAAGAATCTACATTTTAGATGATATTATCATATTAATAATTTTTTTTTGATAGAATTCGACTTTATTTATTGGGCAAACAGAGTTCTTGTAATTTATTAATTTATTTATTTTGAAAAGTAATTTATATTTTCCGCATTTTATGAATTACACCGTAATAAGAGATTTAATTTAGATTGTTTCCATTTTTAGAATTTAAATTAACTTGTTTTACAAAGACAAAAATATATAATTCATTTTTTTGGGTATATTATGAAAAGTAAGCATTATATTTCAGCAAAATATATTATTTTAAAACCTCACCTTTTTAAATTCCCCACAATAGAATAGAGTAACATTATATTTTAAAGATCGGTACTAACGTGTTAGAAATACTCAAACAAACAATAGGATTTAGAAAATCACTTGAGATAATAGGTCTATAAGAATGATTTTGCGGGAGATTGTAAATATATTGAGTTTTTATGGGGATTTGAAAAATCTTTTCATGGAACAGTTGTAAGTTTTGCTGCACAATTTTTTATGCATAAAATCAAATTAGTTTATTGATAATTTACCAGGCTTATTTTTCTTGTTCAAACAAAGCCTTCATACACTTATTATTTTTGTATAATAAGTGAATTCAGAGAGCATGAAATATAATTATATTTTATGCAATATAATTTAAATGTTGAATTAGTCTAACGAACTAGAAAACTAAAAAAAAATATTGCAATTCGTAAAAAATACAGGTTGTGATAATTAGATACCTATCATAAATAAAGAAAATACTAACTACAAAATTTATTATCCTGATTGGCCTTGAATTTTTTAATGGTTAGAAACCAGTAAAAGAGGAAATAATAAATGCAGTAAATTACAAAAATTTGTGTAAATGGAGCAAAACTTTCTAATAAAAGGTTAAAAACTTATATATGATATACTAATAATGAATAAAATGTTATTTTATAATAAGGGACACTTTTATTCATATGTAATAATTTTTTTTTACCATCTGCCTCAGTTAAATAAATTATAAAAAAAGAAAAAGAAAATTTTTTAATTAAAAATGATGTTTACTTACTTTATATATTTAATTTATGATGTGATTTGCTTTAAGAACAGAAAGCAGATTTCTCAATACGTCTATCTCAAGCATTTTTTCTTTGTTTCCGATCATTGTTAACATTTTTTTAGCCCTGGTAAGCCCTACATTTAGTCTTTCACAGCTTTTTAAAATATCGGATTCAACTACAGGATCAAAAATCAAAACTATTTCTTCGTTCTCGCTTCCCTGATATCTATCTATAGTCTCAACAGCACACTTATCTTTAACTATTTCTCTTATATAAGATACCTGTGCGTTAAAATAACAAAGAATTGTAATGTTCTTATCTAACTTGAGGGTCTCAATTATCTCTTGCAAATCATATTGTATCTTTGAATCTATAAATTTTACTGAGGACTTTTTATTTGTTCCCAACATCTTATTTTTATAAAATAAAGCATTGGAGATTTTCATTATTTCATCACCCATCCTGTATTGTATTTTCAATTCACACGCACCACCCTTTTTTATCAAATTTTCGAATAAACTTATTTGTAGATTTTTATTTTTTACAGTTAAAGGTTTTAATTGTAAATGGTCCCCAACCAATATAAATTTTTGTGAAAAAGAAATCGGTATTAGGCTAAGTAAAAGATGTTGCTGTGATGCTTCATCAACGATGCAATAATCAAATTTTCTTTCTATAAAAACCACATCAGTAAAAGAATGGCACGTACCAACAACTAATTTTAAATTATTGAAATATGTTTGCATTTCCGATACAGTTAGGAATAATTTATTTTCCTTTAAAGCCCTATAATATTCGATTTTTAATTTTTTGAGTATATTATCGATAGCTAGATTTGTATAACAGACCAGAAGAACTTTTTTACCAGTATGAACGAGTATTTTGATCAATAGTGCAATTATTCTACTTTTTCCTGTTCCCGGAAATCCATGTATTAGCTTGAATCTTTCACAGTTGAGTGATAAATACAAAGCAGATCTCTGTTCATCATTAAGCTGAAGAAACTCATCTTTATATATATCAGGAATTCCATGTCTAAAGCTTTGGGATGGAGTATTCCTGTTGGAAGAAATAATATCGATGTATTTTTCAGCTGTCGACGATGGTGAAAAACCCAGAGTGTTTTTTTGCGATTCATTTATATTTAATTTGCAAAAAAAATCATCATGCATCGCAATTCTCAGAAGAGAAAACCTCATTATTTTATAGAAAAATTCATTGCGTGTGTTTGATATCAAAATATCATAAAAGGAATGCATATTGATCTTACCAGAAAGCTTTATGAACATAAAATTAGGTTCTATTTTTTCAACTCTTCCAAAACACAATTTTATTTTCCGGGCATTATATATTTCGACAAATTCACCTAATTTATGTATTTCATCATCCTTATAATTTACACATAAAATATCCTCTTTTTGAGACTTAAAATATGCGTTGAAAAACATTCCTTTCGATTGGGCTTCTTCTTCATCATTGATGGCAGCCCATTGTTCCCTAAAAAATTCCCCTTTTGTATCATTCATTTGAAATATCTTCTCAATGGATTTACAATTTTCTATGTCTGAACAATTACATGATGGCTTGAACAACATTGGATATTTAATTGGATTATGATCGCATTCAATGTTCAGACGTGTAACAAAGTTAATAGATGCCAATTTACACCTTAAAATTAATAAACTTTTTAGCTCTTCATGCTTAGCAGGAACTTTGATTGAATTTCCACTTTGAACATAAAGTAGATATCCATAGTCACCCGAATCTGGAAATTTCTCTTTCATCATTAAATTATAGATCAAAACTTGAGCCCTGTGTTGCACGTTCGGTATTTTCCCTGTTTTTATTTCGATCGGCACTTTTTTTCCCTTTTCAAAAACAACAGCATCCATTATACCCTTGATGCTAAATTTCCGAGAGACTATTTCATTTTCAATAGCGAAGGTTTTGTATCTATTGCTTTGTAATCTAAGAATCTCCTTTACAAATTTCATGCATTCAATCATTGAATTTTTTTCATCTGTATTACAAGAATAAAGTAATTTTATATTCTTCTTTATTTCTTCTCTAATCGAGTCAACAACAAATTTTAAATTGTAATTTTGATTTTTGAAACACGACTCTATAACATTATGAATAATAACACCCGTCGATAAAGATTGATGTGAAAACTCAAATTGAAAATCCATTATTTTTTCGATTGATATTGGATTATAGACACATTTTATTGCGTTACAAATAGACGTGACGGATAAAATTTTATCTTCGATGACCAAGAAATTCTTTGTATCATCAACTATAACGATCTTCTGTGAAATTGAATTTTCGGCATTAACACAACAACTACAATCGAAAACTGTTATATTCATACCAGCATAAAATTCTATGTCCATCCATTGATCCTTAACGATGCAAATTAAGCTATCCGATTCTAATTTTACACTATCCTCTTGTTTGAAAATATTTTTTACATTAAATGTAAATTGAAAAAAATTGTCAGAGAAAAATTCATCGCCAATATCGAAGGGAGAACTTAAACCCTGATCGTCGATGAAACTCGAATCTTTTATTTCGGCTTTGATATTGAGAATATCCTCTACTTTGGTACTTGGTGTGTGGTTTAGCGATTTTGAGATTTTGGAGCTTTGTACGGATCTTATTTTGCTATTAAGGCTGATCGAACGTCTTTTCTTTATTTCATCGTCTTTAGATGGCGAATCTACCCACGATACAGAATTATTTCTTTTCATTTTTTTATAGTGCTTGTATCTATGGGAAGAATTCAAGCTTAAATTTTAAATATTCTAATTTCAATAAAATTAAAATATTATTGTATGTGCTTAATAAGAGAAATCAAAATCATTTAAATTATAAAAAAATACGGAAAAAGTGAAATTTTCTATTTTTTTCGACAATCGGAAAGGATTTTTACCAACACATTTTTTGATTTGGAATATCTTAAATTAAATTTATATATGCGAATTTATTGTATTGCATTATAAATCCATTCGTATATCTTAAATAACATATAGCATGGAAGATATTTAGTCGTAATATAGAATAAAATCCAGAGATTGATAGATCCACAAAAGTAAAATAAAACATGTTTTTTGAAATAAACAAAAATACACAAATAGTAAGTGAGCCACTAAGTAAAAAAACCTTTATTTTAGCATACCACAAGCTTTGGATTTCTAAAAAATAATTATATTAAATCCCATTACATTGCATATTTAAAATTAAATATATTACATTGCATATTTAAAATTAAATATATTACATTGCATATTTAAAATTAAATAGATTACAGTACAATAAGTAAAACAGAAAAATTAAAAGCAGTGCACTACAAAGACAAATCATGCGAAACTGCGGCAGTAACAAAGCAAAAAGATGTCGTGGTATTATTATGAGCAAATCTCCTTGAAAAAATCAACAAGACATCTGACGTTAGAATTGATCCATACGCCAGCAAATGCTCTTTAGATGATGGGTTCAAGATGCCTATGCGCCAAAATAATACACTTCCATCGTATGCCACGCTCCATATGGGAGAAATCAAAAAATATAATACCGGAAAATTCAAATGTAATTTGTCACAACAGGAACATAAAAGAAGAGCGATCAAAATATATATTGACCAAATTGGAGGAAGTCATTTATAAAACCATTTGATACCGAAAACGTCAAAACCCCAAAAGAACAAAATCAAGTAAACCATCCCATTTTAATCGAAGAGTATAGATAAGTCGACTTATGCAGAAGGGAATTTGATGAAAAAAACGAAAGCTCTAAAAAGGCAAACATTGTTGAATTTAAAATACAAGAAAAATTACATAATACAAAGTTTACTCTAATATTCCCTAAATTATTAATAAGATAAAAGGGACAATTATATCCACCCGAAATTACAATAATATATCCGATGTTGCAATCTTGCTACAAACCGCACAACATACCTATAAACGCCTCACAACCAAACCGAAAAACGACATCAAATATATTTCGGAAAAATTAAAAAATCTTGCTTTGGAAAGAATAAGAGATGGACTAGAATTATATAAAAATAAACATCGTAAAGTCGAGTTAGAGAAAGTCAAAAAAATTAAGAAAAAAAAATGCGATCAAGATACATGATCCTAGACATAGATGATCATCATAAAACAATGTTAAATATTTACACAGAAAAAATCTGATTTAAAAAAAAAGATAGATTAGTACAAAAAAAGATGTGACTTACCATAGAAAATAACTGCTTTAAGCTTAATAGGAGATTTTTTACAGATGATCGACTGAAAACAAGAATTATACGATTTAAGTTGAAAATGAAAACATCGAAAAATTTTGGATGAAAAGGTGAGAAAAATGCACGGAAAATTACAACAAAAATAATTATAACATTACCTATGCCCATTCTTACTAATCCTAAAACGGGAAAAAATAAGTTATATAACAGAGGTTGAATTTAATAACATAATAAAATCACGCCAAGCTGGCAAGCTTGTCGACCGGATGAAATTTTTAATTTCTCCATAAAAAAGATGACAACTTTCATAAATTCACTTATCAGTTTATATCGAATTAATGTTGAATATAAAATCATGATAGATTTTTTTACTCTGGTACGACATATTTTATACCAAAATATGATGTCAAGATAGAAAATGAATATAGACCAATCATATATATGTTCAATTCATATAAGTTGGCAACAAAGGCGTTAAAAGTCATTCAATATTGAGATGAAAAGAAAAGGATTATCTACGGAAAATCCTTTAGGAACAATAAGGCGCATTCAAGGAGCAAAAAAACAATCTTATACAGCACGGATTATTTTAAACAAGCATTTGAATCAATAGAACATAACACTCGCATATATGTTTTGCAACCTTATATCTACCAACATGTTAGCGCTTTTACGCAAAAAGATTGGAAACAAATAGAGTATATCTCTAAGGTTAAATGGATAAGAAATTATGCATAAAAGAATACATAAGCGAATATTATAAAAAGAATGTCAGTGACACTTTATACTTGTTCTATGTATTGATCCATTCAGCAGAAAATAAAATATAAGCTTCTGGCCAAAGTCTAATTAATGATAAAAACTCTATACAACAAATCATCAATGTTGATAGATAACAATAAACAAATATAAAATGATCTATAAACACTCTAACTTATAATGGATGGAACGTTTATCTTCTTTGATGCAGTAGTTCTTAAAATAGACAAAAATAAGTCTGAAACTAACTATGAAATATGCGCAGATGTAGCAAAATCTATTATAGACCCGGCTGTTTAAAAAAATCTTAAAAAATGATAATAGAAAAACGGATAAAAAGCTAAAGTCTTTTGAAACAATTTCAGAACAAGAACCAAATTCAATAAAAAATTCATACGCAACTAACTGAAAGCTTGAAATTTATTTAAAACCATCAATGAACATGCAAAATCACACATAAATTACAATATAGGAGTTTTAAAATTAGAACCAGAAGAATACAGCCAACTTGATGATAAGATAAAAGATATTCTTAAAGAATTTGCTATTCACCTCTGGCCTAGTAATATACTGAGATTATATATAAGAGAAATGAACTAAGACGTAGGCTATATCATATTGAATTTATAGCCGAGAAGATGATCTACGAACTGAAAAATTAGCTTGAAAACAGTTAATCGAGGAGAGCAGCAATATTAAAAGTAGAAAAAGATAACAAGAAACATCTCTCACTAATTTATAGGTTATCTTTAAAAAAGTAACATGCAATATCAGCGATTCCAAGAAACTGAAGAAAAAGTAGCAAGAAAGTCTTTTGTGTAAAATAAAAGAAAAACTATTGCACAAAAAACCTTTTGCAGCCAAGAATAATAATATGTATGATATTGAAAGGAGATTAAGATAGATTAAAGACGGCAAAATTAAACCAAGTGAGAAGAAAATTTTTGTTTTATTCACGACAGAAATTTTTTTTTAGGTGAGAGGATTGTATACCAACTTATAACGAAGCCATATAAACAATAGATCATATTACAACGAATTGAAAAAAAATGTTAGGGCATGATTGCACGCGAACGCACAATACAATCATAAGATGTCTTCATTTCCTCCTATCAAGACGTTAAAACTTTAAGAAAACCAAAAAGATCAGAACTCACTCAGTACAAGAGATTTGCGAAAACGGAAAAGTATAGATAAACGTTGATACCTGAATAAAAACAGATATATTAATAAAACAAAATAGATTTGATATTTTTCATAAGATAAAAAAGAAAATATGATTACTTTGATTGAAATAGGTATAACTAACATTGACAACTTAACTGAAGTTAAGAATAAAAATATAAATGAGTGAAATCTTGGCTAATAAAATTAGTTTCATTTACAAACGTAAAACAAGAGCAATTTTATATGTGATCACTTGGGATGGGGTGGTTACAAAATTCCATAAAAAATATGTTAAGGTTTGAAAATCCCAGACGAAGTGGAAGCATACATGCAAGATCTAACACTCTGTAAGACACTTGAACTCATCCCATTTGCGGAAGAAGAGTATTTGAAAAAAACAGATCAGGATGAGGTGTCAAAAGATGCATCAAGGAGTTGTGCAATATTCAAAAAATGCTAACCACGTCTAAATAGATAAAATAGATAGAAATAAACTTTACAAATAAATTAATATTACATTGCATATCTAAAATTAAATAATATGCATTGCATATTTAAAAAGAAATATATATCACAGCATTTTTCAAATTAAAATCATTGGATTGCATATTTAAAAATAAATCTAGTTATTTATAATCAAACCGAATGATGGAAATTATCACTAGATTTTAAAAAGGCTGTATGATATAATATGTCATTTTTGAAATGCTTATAATATTTATTTAATATATTTTGATTGCACATAAATCAACAACTTAATGATAAAAGGATGAAAATAAACTATACATATACCTATAGCGATGTTCAAAATTTTAAAATCACGCTTTTTTCGTTTTTGATATTCCTATATATCAACCGAAGATTCGATCCCCAATACATAAATTATTTTCTAAAAACGAGTCTGTCTTATTGGAATAAAAATTTTAAGATATTTTCGATAATTCAAAATGACTAGATTTGTTCCTCTGATAGCATATTATTAATCCATTTTCACACCGCTCACCACAGCGGGTCGTAGGACGAACGAGCATTATTTCGCCACCATTACAGTATAAAAATAGCATTTTTGCTATATTTGAAGCTTTTTACTTTATTACTCTCTGTTTATATAGAATAATTATTATTTTTATTCATAGACCACGCACTTAGAACATTTTAATATATGACAATAAGACATATTTAATAGATTCGAAAGTTTAGACATGTAGTGTATATTCAAATAAATAAGCGATACTGTTAATGGAAGCACAATTTTTTTGTAATTTCTTCTAACCTTACTGAAATTTATTCAATCTTATTGGGTGTAGATAAAAATTTTGTTAAAATCAATGATTATTTTTTACAGAAACTTGAGTCCCCGAACTCTTGAATTAAAATTCAAGTGTAAAGTTAATAAACCAATCCCAGCAAAACCCATATTTTATGATTATAATTTTTAAATTATTTTTGTGCGAGAAGAATACTAGAAATGAAACAATGCCTTTTATATCATAGATTTTTAAATACACGATCTGAAATTGATATAAAGAATAAATTATCGTGTGTTTTTTAGATTTTTTTGGTTCAGAAGATGTGACCTGGGCAACAATATAAGTTTCTGATATTACTATATAATTTTTTCCACAATGTATTGCCTCGACTCATTTTTAATTTCATGTTTATAATCTCGGTAATTTAAAGTCTTTTTCAAAAAGCTTATATTTAAATTAAGCTATAAGCTCGTTTTTTACCTTCAGTTGATTCAAATAGTGAACATGAATTTTTAAATATTTAAAGTCAAATATAAATAAAGATTCTAATATTTTAAATATACCTATATTTTGCAGTCAAGACAATTAATTTTCTATGAAAGAGCTATTTGTATTATGTTTCTGTAAAATTAATATGGATACTAGTTGGTGATGCAGAATTACAGGTAGAATAATAAATGAACATATTTTGACCATTAAATATTCACCCGAAAAGCGATTTTTGATAACGTCGCTTTTAAAAATTCGTTTTTAGAGGATTTTTTTATATAAATAATAAAGGTCACAGGGATGTATGAAAAAGAGATATCCATCAAAGTGCGTTTTAATACCAAAGTCTCATGCCCAAATGCTTATTTTTTTAATATTTTTAGAGAATTTTCAAAATCGATTCATTTAGAACTAAAATTTAGGTAGTTTATGGATTTTAAAAGCTGGATAATCAGATGCAAAGCTCATGGTCTATTAGCTATACAATGAACACAAAAAAATCGATTGTTATACTTTCTTATATTTCAATTGTTAATATTATTTATCGGATCATTAGATTCTTTGCAGAAAGTATTGGTACGTTCTTTTTATTTTTTCGTAATATGAATATCTGTTTCAAAGAAGTAACTTAATAGGTAATCAAAGAAATATAAAGAATCAAATGTTTGAAAAATAATCAACAAAAAATATAATTTTTTAAATAAATTTAACTTGATTTTTATTTAAGGGCTATATTTATAGTCGTAATTTTAGTTTTTGTTCTCAGGCACAGCTTGCTTGATTCTCTGTACACACAGCGTATTTATACTTTCGGCTATCTTCTCCTCTTCAAAGTCTTCTTCAATACCCCTCCTTCTTTCGAGACCTATTAATTCAAGGGTTTTTCTCAATCCCAATGTTTGAATATATGCCTCAACCTGGTTGGTGACATCTAGTTCCTTCAGGTACCTTCTATGATATCGTGTCACCACGCCGTCCCATGTTATAACATATGGAATAATTTTTGTCTTGCATTTGTATATTAATGAAAGTTCAGATGCTAGCAGGTCATATTTTCTCAATTTTTCGTTTTCAACTATGTTTATGTTGTCAATACTTGTCACGCCAATTTCTATCAGAGTGATGCAGTTCTTCTTTTTGTCATATACAAAAATATCAGGTCTGTCATTCGATAGCTTGATATCTGTTTTAATTCTTGTATCTACTTTGATCTCTGCGAATTCGTTTTCCATTATTTCCTGTACAGAGTGTCTGCGGATTTTCTTGGTTTTTTTGAAATTATATTTTCTTGCCAACATAAAGTGAAGACATCTTACAATCTCGTTGTGTCTTCTTGTATAGTCATGACCAAGCATTTTTTTACATCTGCTTGCTAAGTGGTCGACAGTTTTAATTGAGTCGTTACAATGCGGGCACCTTGATCTTTCTCCAAAGAATACGTTTCTATCCTGAATAAAGCAAAATCTCGCCTCTTCTACCGGTCTGATATTTCCATATTGTAGCCACTTCGAGGATCCTTATATTTCAAGCGTTGAATTTTGATGAACATCGAAGAGTTTTTGATGTAGTGTTTTTTGTTTTATTTTACACAATAAACTCTCTTTTTGTTTTAATTCAAGGGCAGGAAGGTCTATGTCAACGAGGCTATACTTTGTTCTGAGGAATTCATTTATTACGGATAAGTATGTTGCATTTTCATTTTCAAATTTTAATATTGCGGCTTTTCTGGGTGATTGTCGTTTTTCTTGGTTTAGGGTTTTATAAAGTTGGTAAAGTATTCTTTCGGATTTAAACTCAATATTTTCCAATCCACGTCCTAGTTCATTTCTTTTAAGATATAATCTTTCTTTATTGGATGGTTGTAAGTGTATCCCATTTTCTATTAGTATTCGCCGAATTTTATCGTCTAGCTTTCTAAAATCTTCCGGTTCTAGCTTTAATAAACCCACATAGTAGTTTATCAGTGAAATCGCATATTCATTTATCGCCTTTATTATGTTTTTACCATTTAGTTTTGTTTTGCATATGCTTTGAACTCTTCCTAGCATTTCTTTTCTAATTTTTTCCATCGTTTCGGGTTTAGTTCTTGATTTCGAATCTTCCAGTATCCCGAGATATTTATATCCATCTTTTCCTTCTATTACTGTGGCAATATCTTTGCAATTTATATTGTTAGTGGCTGATTTGGTAATGTTAATTTCCATTCCGATACATCCGAAGAATTTTGTTGCTTCATTGGACATTAGCTTTAAGTTACTTTCTTCTTTCGACAAAATCTTTAAATCATCAATGAAAAGGAAGTGATTGGTTGTAAATGCCTTCTTATCGAGGTTAATGGATATTGATGGAAACTTTTCATTTAATCGGCGGCTTAGCGGATCCATACAAAGAACAAACAGTAATGGAGATAGACTATCTCCCTGTATAATCCCCTTTTCAATTTTTTTCTTTAAGATTTCTTCATTGTTTAATCTTAGAGATAACATCCAGTTTTTTGTTAACACACATATAAAGTCAATCATCCATTCTTGTATGTTAAGATTTTTTAAGCAGGACAGAAGATACTCGTGGTCGATTGAGTCGAATGCTTTTTTTATGTCGAACCATGTTACGTGTTATTCATTATTATATTCACTGTTCATTGCAACGTTTATCATGGCTTGTTCTTTAGCTCCCTGTACTCTTCTGACTGTACCAAGTTGGTTTTCTGATAGTAGATTTCGGGATTCGACGTCTTTCTGTAGTATCATTGTGACAGCTTTAGTTGTCAATTTATATAAGTTTGACATGCATGTTATAGGTCTAAATTCCGATCCATTTAAAACTTCTTGTTTGGGTATGAGGTATGTGATCCCAGAGTAGAACCAGCTTTTTACCTCTTTGTTCTCAAGGCATATTGATTTTACTGTTTCATATAATATTGGATGTAATTTTGTGATTTTTTTGATGAAGAAGTTGTATATACCATCGCATCCAGCAGCTTTCCAGTTAGGCAGGTAGTTGATGATTTCGAAAAATTCTGTTTCAGAGATAAAAACCATTTGTGGTGTGTTTTCCAGCGCGTTTTTGCGCAGGTAAGTATCGAAGTATAAAATTTCCGTATTTTTAGTCCACATATTTGACCAGAAATTCACAATATTTTCTTTATCTGCCTTAATTTCTGATTTTACCGTATCTGTCAATGTTCTATAAAATTGTCTTCTGTTGACTTCGAACTGGGTGTTTGTTTTTGTAAATTCTTTTCTTTTTTCATATTGCTCTATCTGTTTATTTATTATCCTTATTTTATCGTTATTGTTAGTAATTACTTCAAGGACATCATTTTTTTTGTCTTAAATAAATTTATATAATTAATCAATATTAAAAATAAAAAATAAAAAAAACAGAAATCGGCATAATAATTATAGCATAAATAAAAATGCGAAATACAATTAAACGTATATAAATTTAAAAAAATCGTAAAAATTAATATACTTAGATCTTATAAGTAAAAATAAAAAATAAACTATTTATTAAATAAAAGCGTAATTATAATTTTGACAACGTGTTATTTTATTGTTTAACTTATAATTTAATTTTCGCGCTATAAAAGTATTAAATATAAGTTATTATAATTATTGTATCAATATTTAAATTGCAAAAAAAGGTTTAAAAGAAATATTTCCTTGAAATTAATCGTTTTTGGTCGGTCACATGGAATTAACATATGAAATCTAAATAAATACTAAATGTTGAAAAATTTACTTTTTAATTAAGTATTTTTGTTGCCCAGTTCGTCATGATTGCTTTTCTATGAATTATACATATTTCAAAAAAACTATGATGGCTTAAATTCTTAAATTAAATAGCATAACCACTCTTTATTTTAAAGTTACCTTCTTAGGTCAACAAAAATACCCGTTTTTCATTTTTTTTAATATCATATTATTTTTTTTTTCTGAAAACATCTTTTCAGCTACCCCGACTTTGTAAATAAAAACTTTATAAAATTATTTAATAAATTTTTTATATTCATTTACCATACCTAAATACGTTTAAAGTATAAATTGCTTTAATATCGGGCTTTTTTAAACTTCAAAATTAAAATATAAATTAAACAATAGAACTTTGGGTAGAGACCGGGTTAATTATAATAAAGCAACTAATTATTCAACTCATGGAATCTAAATTAGACTTTAAACTTTTTTTTCGCAGATTTATAATTTAAATTTATTCAAGTTAGCCAATTATTTTTATAATCAAAATAAAACTATAGTCATTAGATAGTATTAAATAATTTTTTTATTTAAATAAACCAACTATTTTTTTTGCAAAATTTTCAGATAATATTTGATTTTATGATATAAAACATATGTTATCCCCTGCACAGAATGTTTAAAAGTGGGAATAGGGCCTTCTCTTTTAGACCAAGTTCAAGAATATTTTTTTATGCCCTTGTTTTTAGATTTGTCACCAAGTTCTATAAAGAAACACAGAATTAAAAAAACAGATATAAACAGAATATGAAATGATTTTAGATTTTTAAAAATACGCACATGATTATAAATTCAATTTCTAAAAACAATAAAAAAAAAATAATTTCCATTATTTTTGTGTTTACAAATATGATTTTAATGCATCAATTACTTCTAGATAATGTTAGAAATCTAGTGATTCAGTTCAAAAACCCAAAAACATGCCCAATATTTTTTGAATGAAGTCAGATATGCCTCAATAATATAAAATTTTTGAATAAGATCGTAATTTTCTGGATAAAAAGATTATAATTTTTATAAAAAACTCTAAAATTGTATAATTATCTATTTTTTTGGGTGGTAGAAATAACCATTGACTCTCTTCACTGCCTTCTATCAGTTCTAATCGTAAAGAAAATAAACTCAATATGTTCAATTATATTTTGATAGTCTAATTTTTGGTTTGTCGGCAATGAATCCATGTTTATATAACTGATTTTATATAAATTTCACTCTAATTTTTATCAATTTTACCACTGGTGTCTCCTTTATTATTAATACACCATTTTACGGAATTCCAAGTTCTTAAATAGTATTTTTTTTTCATATTATCATCTTAGAGAAGTTCATTGATTTTAAGATGCATTTTTGTTATATCATATGTCTTATGTGCAGAAGTTGGTTTTTTTATCAATTTTTCTGGATCGTATTTTTTACACAAGACTGTGCTTAAAGATGTACAAGGCGAAATAGGTGTAAAATTTTGTAGTAATAGATTTTGGAAAAGCTATCTGCGTTTAAATACAATTTTTAACATCTATTTATTAGTTTTTTCTACATAATATAGAAAAATTGGCAATGAAGAAAAAATTCGCGCCGGGGAACCATCAATTAATTATTATTACTTTGAGTCATAATTAAGAGCCTTATGATGTCGGAGATACACATAATTACTTTTTTAAACAAAAATTTATCATTATTTTAGATTCATGCATGTAAATGAACCTTAATCGATTTTATTTAAAACTTTAGCATACAAACTACTGATTTAAAGTTGAAGAAAATTTGAAACTATTTATATTAAAAAAAAATTACAATATAAATACCCGATTCGATTTTTAATCATTAAGGTTAGAATTTTTATATCTTCTTTTTGCAAGATATTCACAGTAGATTCGTTTTTTTAATTATATATACTTAATTAGGGAAAATTATATGATTGGCCAATAGGCCAAATTTTCTAAAAACCCTCTTTAGTCATATTATTTGTGCGCATGTTAAAATTCAGTTAGAATTCCTCACACTTTAATATAAAACTTGTAGTATTTTGTGACTAAATCATACTGGGCTACAATGAGCGGTATTTTTTACGCCATATATTTCAATTTTAGGGTTCATGAGCTACTTAATCATATTTTCTTGCATTCACATTTTTAACGTGTATCATGTTATCAATACACGTTCTTTCTATTTTATTGATCTGTTCAATTTTATTTTTATCATACTCAAAAATATTCGGTTGTATATGTGATAATTTAATTTTAGCTTTTATTATAGTTCTACATTTATCCCAGCTGGTTCGTTTTTCTGTAATTCTTTTACTTTCGACTTAGATTTTCTTTGGTATCCGTAGGTTATAAATCGAGATTTCAGACAGTCTATAATTTTTCTTCTTTGTTATCTCCAAGCATTATTTTACAAAAAAGCCAAATAAATAATTGAATTTACGTTTAATATAAAAAGAAAAGTTTTTATTTACAACTTTTCGAATTAATTAGAATCGATCGATATTTATGTTCGTAGACACTTCTAGGTGTTAATATAACATCGATTATATTTAATAAAAAGAGAAAAACCTAAAAGTCTACATATTAATAGAAAGAACTCCTTTTATAAACCTTGGATGGTCCTTAGAAATTCAAAAGGATTTCATATATTCATGATGGTCAAAAATAAATTACTTCCAAACATTTCGCCCACAAAATATTTTAGTATTTTTTAGTTCGAGCCGCTTGGAATTTGTGTTTTTTGATTAATAGCTGACTATTACATATTAACGAAGAATCCAATCTTATTTATCTGTACATATGGTTTTATTGATTAACGGTATTCTTATGATGATAATTAATAAAATTTTAAGTTTAAGTTCTTTATGTATCTCTATTTTTTAGATTTAAGAGCCATCTATAGAATTCTAATCGAATTTACTTTATTTATTTATTTTTTACTTCTATTAATTTTACAAAATTCTGTTCTATGTTAATAGGAACCATTTCTTAACTGCTGCTTCTCTCTGTGAGACTCCCCCAGCACTCATTGTCACCCGTAATAAACGTGGATTGGGCCCTTTCTCATAGGCTGCTCATTATGTGAAGATATGTGAATCTGTCTACTGTTCATCGCTAAGGTATACAAGCTACATCCACAATCTAACTTTCCTATAGCTTTGCTGAATGGGTATGGGATTTTTTCCATACTGGAGGCACAGTTCAACATTTTACACAGTAACCATCCATTTCTTATGGCTTGACAATGCTTAATGGTTTATATTCGATTTATTACTGGCCGCTTTTTGGGTATTTTTCTGCAGAGCAAATTCGTTTGGAAATTAGTTGGGTGGGTGGAAGGAAAACCTGCGACCCCTCACAGGGTTTCAACTTGTAAACCACTCGACCATACCCACCCTAAATGCCATCCATATATATTTTTAATCACAAACATAAATTATTCGTATTATTAATTGACATTCGTATTTTCCTATTCAAATTTATGCATTAAATCTTTTGATTTGATTTGTATTTTTTACTTAACTCGATCGTAGTTCACTTCTTGATAATTGCTAATTTCAAAACTTATTCAAATATGACCATAAATAGGATATAAAAAGTGAAAAAGATACAAATATGCAAAATTATTTTATACTAGGGGTACATAATTTCCAGGATTTTTTAAAAAGCAAGTGAAGAAAATTTATTTTTTTATTCTTCTTAACATTAATTGCTATAAGACACCAGAAATCATAGAATGTTCATTTACTCACCAATTAAAGACCATATATGATGGTAGCGTAGCACCTAAGTTCTATATGAAAGAGAATATTGATGGAGTGGTTTTTTCACTTTCAAACAACCTGTAGTAGCCTGTAAGGTGAAGAAAATGTTATTTAGTGCTGTTATTTTTTTTTGATTAATCGTCTCTAAGAGGTAAATTAGACCTATAAAATAAGAAAAAGAACACATAAAAATCATATATGAATGAATTTAGACCAAATTATACTTAAAGGTTGTGGAAGAAATCAATTTTTTTTTTATCTATTGCAAAGCTTAATTTTACAACTATTTACATGCTCAATTATATATGTCTATTCATAAACGAAGAAAGGCGATGGTTTATAGAGTAAATATAAAACCTTAATATTTGCTTCAATCTTTTCAATAATCAAGCAATGGCAATTATATAGCAAAAATAGTAATTAATGTCGCCTGGCTGCAAGGGACACATTTAACAGTGTTAGGTTGACCCACAGTAAAACAGGCACTATATTTCACAAATACAATTGATTGCGACACTGAAACAACTTGACTAAATTATAGAACCCAAGTAAAGTCTATAGATCAGTATTAATATGATGTGGTGTTTCCCCGTAGTTGCGACTCGATTTGCGTGGTCAACAGCATTAAAATTTTTGTTAATAAATCCTCAAGGCTTTCAACTCTTGTGTAAAAAGTTAATGAATAATTTGAGTCGAACATAAAGCAAAATATAAAAGAATAAATATTTCATTTATTCAATGGTATTAGAACATGATTTTTTTAATTTTTTTTTCATGAAATATTTAAGTTAACATATACATTAAGCTTTAGTAATTTCATCACCTAATATATTTACAGTGATAAATTTGTCAGTAAATAGATAAAGATTAGATTTATCAAATTATAAAAATTTGGGTAGCCAAGAGTGCAAATGCCACTTTTTATATAATATCGCATAATATAATCATATGATATGATATGAGACTAGCTATTATCTATCTTAAACTAATACATGAATTTTTTTTAAGCGTTGATATATATTTCTGATTTTAATAGATGATTCTGAAATTATAATGTATTCTCCTATAGGTTAATTTATCATATCTACTGCGATCACAGGTGGCTTTGTTAAAAATATGGCATGTAAAATTTATAGATTTACCAATTAAATATTTTAGACTTGATTCATAGAGAAATGAAAAGACAGTTTGATTTATTTTCCCAAACCATTAAGTTTATTATTAATGCAAACTAAAGTGCTCGTTTTTGCAATGCACAATAAAAATAAAAAAAGAGTAAAAATTATCGTAATTTTTCTTTATTAGTGCCTCTCAAATATCTTATATAAAATGTAATGTTTATATACAATAAATAAATATTTTACCCATCAACTTATGTTTGTTTTATCTTTATTCTGCTATTTATAAAAATTTTCGGAAACTTAGAAAATTCATCTAGTAATTATTTTTAGGATATACTATTCTTATAAATATAATTTGAAATATTTTTAGAAATTATTCTATCCTGTTTTATAATAAATACATTAATATATTCCAATTTTTTTAACCTTGGGATTGAGAAAAACCCTTGCATTAATAGGTCTCGAAAGAAGGTGGGGTATTGAAGAAGACTTTGGAGAGGAGAAGATAGCCGAAAGTATAAATACGCTGTGTGTACAGAGAATCAAGAAAGCTGTACCTGAGAGCAAAAACTAAAATTACAATAAATATTTTAGCTCATAAATGAAAAATATATATATTCTAATTTTTTTTTATATGACCTTAATATAGACGTCCAAATATCTACCATACTTTTAATTGACTTTTTAGAATAAGCGTATTTATACAAAGAAAATTATCCATGCAATATATTATTATCTTAATATACCCCTTTCTATTGTAAAATATTGTTTTATAACATTATGAAACGAATAAATCCAATATTATATTCAAAGATGCCTATTTTTTTATCTTTTCCTTATATATAATATTCCCGGTGGTAATTTTTATTTTATTTCCAGTGCATTTTGAGCTAACACGAATTTCTTGTTTCAAATTATCTACATACCGTTGTCTATATATAAAAACTGCGTCTACTAGAATATCAATATTTTCAAATTTTTAACTCTGGTACTCATGAATGATCATTACGAATGCAAGTATAATCTTTTATATCATTTTTTATAAATAAAAGAAAGCTTGTTGCTATAAGAGCAAGATGAAACCCCAAGAGTGGTTTGATTTTGCTATTTTACTGCTACTAAATACACAAAAAATTCTTAAATTTATATGTGGGGACTAAAATATATGTTTTGCAATATCTTTCTTATTCTTTCAAAATACTTAAACTTTAAGAATTAAATTACATCTGGACATCACAGATTTTTTTTGCCTTTGATAAACTCTATTTAAAAATCTTTGTTGTTGTACTTATATTTATAGACAATAGAGTCTGTAGTATATCACATTTTCTCGCTATGATCTATTATTTTAATGGTTTTTTATTGGTCTACTTCAAGTACCATTTTTAGCTTTGGATATCATTTTGAATTTCGATTTTTATAATTATGTGTATCTAAAACATTTCTATACACATAATCAAAAATATATTCATGCACTCTGCAATTTTATTGTATGTCTATATTATATTCGATTTTTTTATAGACTATTTTGATGGAATTAAGCTAACTGTTTAACAGATGTTTTTTTCTTGATCTAAATTTTTCAGTAGGTATTAACTTGGACATTTTCACGATTGTTAAGTTGCATATCGCCCGTCACATCTATTACATTTATTGTCTATTGAAACCGTATCGAACGTTTTTTTTAAATCACAACCTGTGAAATATTTATGCTCTAACCTTGCTATTGCTTTTTTTAATACATTTTAAAATTTCACCCATCACTTCTGATCATGATTTTCATACTTGGGTTTATATCTATTAATATAAGCTAAGAATTTTTTTATCTTAACTCAATCGGCGAATAAACAGATATTCTAGTACAGTGCGCACATGCAAAAGTCAGGTAAGTTTATATCGCTTGTGTATATTTAATACACGATATAAAAGATTTACGGCTAAATTTTTGTTTTCAAAAGATAAAGATCGATCTTGAAATCTTTGTAATAGAAAATACAAGTTTTGCATTACATATTTATAAAAATCAGTGAACTCACCGCGAATGATGAATGAAAAAACCTTTGCACGTAATTAATAATATAAAAAAGGCATATGTTGGTTCTTATTAAGCTACATTCTTTTTATTCATATTTTTTTAGTTTCTTAATTAAATTTAATATTACGAATCCAATGTCTTTCTGCCTTTTTATAGTTCCATTCCGAACAATTAAACATGTTTTCGGCAGATTAATTTTACAAATAACCATGAAAATTTATATTTTACTCTTCTAATGTGCAATACAAAATTCTTATCTTCTAGTATCACTCTATAAAAATTTCGTGGTCGATAATATACACAAATTTATGCGTTCATCTTATAATTTTTAGAATACATCAAAATAGAAACTGTTTGACAAAATATTTTATTTTGATATCTTTTTATAGAAGAATTATGGTCTTAATGTTTCTTTAATGCAAGGATTTAAACACAATCAACATATTATATATTTTTTTAAAAGTTTAAAGCTTGAAATATAATCACTGCATTCAGAATAAAGCGCTTTTTACTTCGAAGATACTGTATATAATCTGTAATAAATATTTGTTTTTTTTCCCCAAAGATTGTCTTTTTAGAAAAAATATAACTATATCTATGTATGATAAAACTCATTGACTCTTCATCCTCTTTGATAAGTTAAAACCAGGTCAAAAGCATGGTATTCATATATGAATTCTATAATATAGGCTTTTATTTTCTTACTCATGCATTATGGCTGATAATTATGAAGAAAAACAGGCTAAGATACATTTGATTGGAATTTATCATAAATATTATAATTGAAATCACTCACCGGAGCTTCAGGGGCTTAGTTATCAGGTATTAATATAATTCACAACTTCAAGCAATTTTACTTCTTTAAAATTTAAGCCTATATATCTGTAAATATTATATATTGATTTGTATCGACATGTATAATTTAACATTAATAAATCATTATATTCGGAATATATTATTTTTATTATGTAATAATACATTTCTACCAATTAACTTGTTATTTTTTACGCATAAATATCCTTTATACTTCTTCTGTGCTCACGATAGAATCATCGATTTTCTTTAAAGCTTATTTTTTATTTATTTGAATAATATTTGGTTGAAACACCAATTTTCATACACGATAAGTTGATATTAATATATCCACATGATTCATTGATCACGTGGTTAGCCACTATTTTATACATCAAGGATATTTAATTTATCTGGTATTTCTGATGAATTTCTTTATTGATTTTTGCAATTTTTCTGTCCTACAGTTATCAATAAAACTCTATAATGTTTGAAATATGGTATACTCTGTCTTTTAACTCCTTCATATACACAACAGACGTTACTTGTCCGAGAATTATATTTGGGTTCATATCTTCTAGCAAAGCATAAATATACATTATAAATTTTGACCTATAAAATTCCTTATTGAAAAATATTTGACCATTCTATAGATAAATATAATTTGCGTTCCGTAAGTATTACTATTATGAATATAAACAAATTCAGATTCCATAACTAATCAGGGATTATTATAGCATCATAGAAACGCCATCACATGTTTCTTCGCGATAGTTATTCCACAAAATAAATAATATGTGATTTACCATAGCAGTAACATCGGAATCCTTGATAAGAACCTAATATACCAAGCCTTAATGATTTGCAAATTTATGATATATTCATTCATTTCATTGAAAACATGTGGAAGTGGGTAAAATATTTCTTTTTCAAAGAATTTGTGCTATTTCCTAGAATATTTCGAGGGCTTTCCGGATGTGTTCTCGCTCTTTTTTATATAAGTTTTGAACAGAATTATGGGTAATTTTACTTCATATATAAAAGATTATACCATCTAATTTATCAAGCGTATATCATCCTAAATTGTTCTTATTACATTTCTGAATAAGTTTATCATCTTAATTTATTCTTTTTATGCTTCAGTTAGCTTTTATTTCTTATGAGGGGACATGATATCCCCTAAAAACCAATGAGATTTTTATGCTAAGATATTGTTTCGATATATTGATATGTGAAAGCTTTTTGTTTTTCTGGATATTATATTCTGATATTATATTAGACTAGGGTAAAGCATATATTATGAGATCTAGGCGTGTGCTGACATTACATTTTCCGCGCAAATCTTTTTGTATAGAACTAAGAAATTTTTATAAGTCTCTTTTAAATGCAGCTTCTTCATTATGTAAACAAATAAAATTATGATTTAATCAAACGAGGGAGCATTATAGCGCTTATATTCTAATATAATCAATGTTCTGTTCTGATCATAAATTGAATGTTTAAACTTTCTCTGAAAACGGGTGCTTATCAGCAAAAGCTTTTAAAACAGTTTTGTATTCATTATTTTTTGCATATGTATTTAACTTAATACTGAATCCTGATTTTTTATGATAATTCTTTTATATTTTTTTTGTGAAAGAATAGAAATATGAATGGGTGTTGATATTTCTGTCCCCAGCACATAAATTCTTGATTATTTTTTTATTATGGCAAAAAAAAGTTATTCAGACGATATGAAGGATGTTTACAAGGTCCTTATATTTTTAAACAATACGGAACGTTTTACATATTTTCGATTTCCGCTTCGAATGGATCAAAATATCAATACAGTATTAGATATTATATTTTCTTATATTGTAATCTTTTTTCTTACTATTAGAATTTTTTTTTAGTGTATAGATAAAAGCTATTTTTTATACGTGTGATAACTCCCCTGGCAAAAAAATTTCGAATTCTTTTTTTTTTGTGGCACATTCTGTTTTCAAATATAATGAATCACAAGATTTGCAAGGTTATAACATTATACTGCACGTATTTTCACAATTAATGTTTTGATTTTAAAATATACTTCTAGTTTTTATTTATATAATATTTCGCAGTTGATTTTAATTTTAAAATAGGCAATATATATTTATATTTTTAGAAGGAAGGAAATACTTTCCTTAAGATTTTGGCTGAGTTTTCCCAAGGAAAGAATTAAAAACAACCAGAGATAGCTTACGCTCTTTATCAGATTAATTGGCAAAATAAAATGTTTTTCGCCTTTTGAGTATTACTTCATTGTATTTTGTCATTTTAATAATGCGAA
Organism: Rhyacophila brunnea; assembly: GCF_057557595.1. Lineage (NCBI taxonomy): Eukaryota > Metazoa > Arthropoda > Insecta > Trichoptera > Rhyacophilidae > Rhyacophila > Rhyacophila brunnea. Next base: position 2,575,602 of record NW_028233078.1, on the reverse strand, counting down.
ATTTAGATTTTAAATTCTTTATTGAAAAGTCAATAAATTTCTAGAGTAATATATTTATAATTTTTATAATGGCGAAAAGACTGATTAGATTAATATACTAAAATAATATAATGATTATTTTAAAAAATTAGTCTTTTTACATTTAGAACGCTCATCGATTATAAGAAAATTTCGACAAGTTAGTTTTAATGATATAATAGGCAAAAAATGTTGAGTATAACCTCATTAATATCTAATTCGAGACTATAAAAATGCCTTTACATTCAAAACTTTCATCAATATGAGTTAAATTGCACAGTTGCGAGTTTTTTTATTATTTTAAATCCAAAAACAATAATATTAGATAAAATTAAACAAAATTAGCTTATCCTTAAATTTACGATCAAAAAGAGATTTATTAAACATTTTATAAATAACTTATTGATTAATAAATATATGCCCAATAGTAATTAAATTAATTATTCTTTTTTTTCTATCGGAAATAATATTTTAATGCCAAGAAATGTGATGTACAGATCGTATATTTAAGCATATTTAAGTTTTTAATGTGAAAATTCATAAATAATGCAATATAACACAAAAAATTGTAAAATAGTGAAATCTACATAACCGTGACAATATAAATTATATTAATTTTAGGATACTTTCTTTGTATTTATACTGGTCAATAAACCAAAAATATGTATTATTTAAAACACACCATTCAATTTTTTAAACTATATTTTGGAGTATTCACGTTAAATAGAACTAAATTATTAGAAATACTAGAATATTTCTACTATATTTTTATCATCTCTTTACCTATGTATATTTTGAGAACTTGATGAATACATAAGTTTCAATCCAACTTCTAGAATAGAAGATTTTATATAGCACGCAAATACATTTCAAGAATGAATGAAAAACACTATACAATGGTAACTTATCTTAGTCTTAATAATCAAGTCTTGGTTCTATAATTTTTTTTAATTTAGAATAGAGCTTGGTTTTTGTTGGAAATATACGCTTTACAATTTTAAGACAAGTTTTGGTTTTTATAACATTAAATTTTTTTTCAAATTTTTCAATCTTTTATATGTATGATTTTGATATAATTCATTATGATTACGTCAGATAAAACACAATGATTGTACCAATAAAAATTTACACTTTCATTTGCATAACTTACTATAGTTATTATTGAATATAATTCTTTTTATAAGATTATAATATAGACCACAGAGAAAAAAAGTGTTTAGAAAATATTGAGTAGAATTCCTTATAATTTATTCCGTTAGTTATAAAAATAATTTTTTATAAAAAATATATCTTTTATTTTTTCTTAGGTGGTATGGTTGAGTGGTTTTCAAGTCTGACCCCATGGTCAGGGGTCGCGGGTTCCATTTCCACCCAGCCCACTAATTTCCGAAACGAGTTTACTCTAAAGAAAAATACCCAAGGGGGCGGCCAGTGAACTTAAAAGATTTACCATAAAGCACTGACAAGCCATGAGAAAAAGAAGGCTGGTGTGTAAGCCGTTGAACTGTGCCTTCAGTATTGAAAATTCCCACACCGTTCAGCAAGGATATAGGTAAGTGTGGTTGTAGCTTGTAACTCTTAGCGATGAACAGTAGACAGAATCTCTTCCCTCCACATAATGACTGCCGCCTATGAGAAAGGGCCCAATCCACGGTGATTACGGGTGAAAGAAGTGCTGGAGGAGTCCCTCAGAGAGAAGCATCAGTTAAGCAATAGTTCTTATTAGTATAAAGCGAACTTCCTAAAAAGTAATAGAAGTAAAACATAAATAAATAAAGTAAATTCGATTAGAATTTTTTATAATTTCTTTATAATAAATATCCCATGAACAAACCACAATACATATAAAATTTAATCAATTTTGTAGTGATTTTAAACTTTGATCAATCAAAAAAGATTGATATTTTGCAAATATCTATTTAATAAAAAAAATTGTTGAAAATTATGAAGAATTTTTATCTGGTATTTATAGTATGGATTTTTGAGGCCAAATCAAGCAAAAATAATTCTTCATTTTTTATTGAGAATGTGTCTTCATATGATAAAATCCACGGGGAAATAATATTGGTAGAGACAAAAGAATCTTCACAACTTAACTGTGGGCAAAATTCTACCATAAAAGACCAAATAGAAACCAAGTCTACATTTAGTGTCCACCCAAAGACTAAAATTTATCAGAAATACCCCGATCTCATTACCAAAAATAATTTAAAACCGAATTATAAATCCGCAGCTCATATTTTACAAGATACAATACTTTTAGCAACCACTGATAATTTTTCTACTCTTAGAGATAGAAAAACAGACACATTTGTTCAGAATTCGGATGATATGCAACATGAAGATTCAAAAACTAACTGTGAAAATAAATCATTTTCTTTAAAGAGCATCGAGACTTTAAAAGGCTGCCCCAATATTCAACAATTTGAGTCGACTCATAAAGAAAATAAAATAACTACACCAGTAAAAAATCATAGAAAACGGCGTTTTATTGGGACATACTATACAGAGGATTCATCTGAAACAGAGTATTCGATGGCTAGGAATGATGAAGGACATAATATGACGAATTCAGTTAAAATTCGACAAATTTGTCGTATCAAGGTAGGCAGCAAAACGAAAAAAAAGGTTCAAACAAAAGATATTTCTAAGGGTCTGAAAAATAAATTTCTCCAAAGTAAGCTTATAAATTCCAAAAAGAACCTAAAAGCTTATCAGCATGAAATTAAAATGAGATTTCATTGCCGAATTTTAAATAGATATTGTGGATTCATGGAATCTATAAAAAGCTGTTGGGAAAAGACAGTATCTAGTCATTCAACCCCCATTATAACGACTACGAAATCAATAGAAAATCATTTTGATGGAGAAAACCACAGATCAGTCACTGATGATTTCAAAAAAATACCGATGATTAAATTGCTCGATCATATAAATATTTGTTTAAATGTTAAAAGTGAAATGTTTAATAATGATATTTCCCTGTTGTCAATAACAAAAAAAAACTTTAGGGTCTTCGTAGAGGAATTTTTTTACAATAACGAATTCTTTGATACTTACAAACTGCAGTGCAAGTCTATTTTTACAAATAAAGATGAATTTATGAGTAAAATATGCGAAGTTGGCTCTCATTCGCGAAACAATATTCCTTTATCTGGTTTATGCTTTATACACGCCTTCGTAAATAAGAGGTTGCCAGAAAGTCGACTTTTTTGCGTTTCAGAATGTGGAAGATTTCTTTTGGATATATATAAATCGACTAAAAATGTATTGTATTCGCTTAAAAGTAATTTATACCCGGATAAAATCAAGGAAGAAACTGAAAAAAGGCATAAATCCAGATTTTGCGCCCGACTTATAATTAGAATGGATATGTATCATGCAGAAAATAGCGGGTTTTTATATAGAAATCATAAGATTTACACTGATTTATTATTAATTTGTGAGAGCATAGCATTGAAGCGGTATGATCAGATTGAAGACAAACTTTATAGTGAAATGGTTGCACCCGTGTTCAATTTCCTACACACAGCTAACTGTTTTTTAGATAAGGTAAATCGTAGTATATTATTTGATGGTTTAGAGTTTTTGTTTGAATTTGTAATTTATTTATCAAAAGAAAATATTATTTTACCTTGTGAATCTCTTTATACCAAATACCTTCACAAGCACAGTATAAAAATGACAAATAGTATAGAAAAGTGTGTTTTTGGAAAAATAGGAAGTGATGAGATGAACACTTTTTCTATAGAAAAATTGAATGAACAGAAAAAAAATCAAAACGCCTATGAGTTTTACACGGAACTTCAGAAATACACATATCTTCTGAAAGAAATTTTTGAGAAGGAAATAAAAAAATTATTTGAAACTGTTTAGTCAAAATAAAAAACATGTTGAATCTGCTATCATACTTTCTATAAAATAACGAATGAACACGATCGCAAAGATAATATATTGAATAAATTATGTGTGATCATATATGTAATACTCATGGGAAAAAATGCATTTTTTTTTATTCTAAAATATTATTATTATTTATAGATCGACTTATTTATTGAATCCATTTTTAATGCTAAAAATTATTTATTACAGTCAAATAAAAAATAAAACAAATTATAACAGATTATATATATTATAAATTTCTTCTGATCTTTTATATTTATGATTTTTTATGAATATATAATTACTAAATAGGCTCTTGAGTAATTTATCAAAAATACCAGCATCTAGAATAACCCTTCTTTCTAGAAAATATGCAGCCACAGTTATTTATAAAGATTTTTAGGCTATAAAAACTAAAAATCGCCTTAGTTTTTTTCTAAAATAAATACAATAAATTACAATGATAAAATATTTTAAAATTGTAACCACCTTTCAAAGGGGCAAGAGCATGCATCTTATAAAAAACCCTCTAAATAGTAAAAAAGAAAATGGAAACATTCTAACCATATTTGTATGGATATTTACGGACATTATGTCAATGTATACTTTTCATAAAATCGATTTTATATTAAACTATGAACCATTACTGGTTTCTATCTATCAATACTTGAATTTATTTAATTTAAAGGGTAAATTTATAAATTTTTAATTAGAGTGTAGCTTTTAAACTAAAATATTTGAATTTTTTGCCATTTTATTGCGTTTACATAAGCATGACCATACGATGTATTTATCAAATAATTTGATTATTGGAAATTAGAATTTATTCATATAAAGCTTATGATTATAATCCATAAAAGTTTGATTTATTTTACCTAAAGTCTTATTACCTTCCTCATGTATCTTCCTCTTTAAAGATTCTATAATTAAAGCGTCTTATTCACAAGTTTTTTGTGTTTATGTTTCTGAAGACATTCACAACTTCCAGATATAAGATTTTTGATATTTCATGTCCATAACAAGGAATTTTATGGCTTAATATCTAATTTAGGAAATTAGAATGAGTTCAAATGTTAGTAAATAATATTTTCTTAGCTTTTTATTTCTAAAATTAATCACATATTAATATAATCAGAATTTCCATTACTATAAATACGATCAAGTTTTTCTTTTTGTGATAAACAAAAAATATGTCCAATCATGTTGTGATTACTTAATTTCATATTATATTATGTTTTTAATCTTTATTGCAGTTAGCTTATTTTATGTTTTTTTAATAGTTTAGTGTCTACTGATTTTCCTTGATATTTTTTATTTGATTCTTTTGAAAGATCGAGGCGTATATATTGCAACTATGTTATGTATTCGTGTATATTCATGGCTAATAACTCTTGAGATATACTTTCTAAGTGGTCCGATGTTTAACTTCTTCATCAAGTTTTAGTAATTTGACTTTTCCTCAAAGATCATATCCATATCCAATGAAAAACAATCTAGTTTTTTTTAGGCTTTACGTTTTTATTTTTTTAAAATCTTAAACACCCAGCTATGCAGTCATTGGGTTTTCGTGAGGGCTGAATTTTCTATTGTGTTTATTTTACACATTCTTTTATTTTTTAATGTTCATTTTATCATTTTCTTACATTTTTTACATTTCTGCCCTTCTTAGTGGTTTTCCTTTATTCGTGGTAGGGGTCTTATTTAACATTAAAAATAGCATTTTTTGAATAAAATACTAAATAGTTTACCTTTTAATTTCTCACCCTTTAAATATAATCATATTTTTTTAGCCGTAAGTATGTAGATTCTGATTCATGATATTACCATGTAAGTTCATCTAGTTTATAAAAATGTTTTAGTTCTAATTTAAGAACGCCTTTGTTGAAGTTTAGTAGTGCGCTTATGTTCACACAATAAAAATTTGAATAAGTTTTTTTGTAGCTAGGATTAGTTCCATTTAGAATCGATATTCTTGCGCAATTAATCACAGATTTTATTATTTCATCGTTAATTTACTTTCTTATAAGATTACTATACATTTCAATCCATTCAATTCTTCTATAATAGTTAAACATGCTCTAGACACGATATAATTTTTAGCAGATTTTCATTTATTCATTTCTAGATTATTAAATCAAAGAAACCGATGGCTTCTTCTCTAATCATTCTTAATTTTTTTGAATTTTTAGAGACAAGCTAAAAGGCTACCAATATATAGAAAGTAGTTTCTCTTATAAGCAGATTCATCTAGAGGTATATTTACAATGGGTCATTTTTATTTGTGAATTTCACCATATTTATTCATGCTCAAAAAAATAGAAATAATGGTAAACTATTGACCGGCAATGCCCTCTTTTCGATACGTTTTTTTGTGTTTCAATTGTTTTTATACCGTACCAAAATGTTCCATTTACTAGTTATCACGCCTATAAAATTATATACTCACACTGGATGATAATTTTTATCTCAACTGCTGTTATAAATTCATGAAATTCGAATTATACATTTCTCTAGAATCAAAAGATTTATCACCAAGTTTATCGGTAGTCCATACTGTTTGCTTTTTTTATTAGAGTTGAACTTTGGCTTCATGTGCCCAGTGACAATTCAAGTGATTTTATATTGAGAGGTTGCGCTCTTTTAATTTAAATTATAGTTTTTCTGTCTTCCTCATTGAGAAAAATTTATAAATATCATTCTGACTAGTTATGGGCCCAAATAAGATCCATTTTTTGATGCTCTCTTTGGAAAGTTTATATATAGTTCGTTCGAATTATCAAATATTTTCAATTTTTATCCTTGAGTGTGTATAGGCGATGCAATCTTCAAAAATATCTAGAAATAATAAATTATGTGTTTTATCAGATCCTTGAGGTTTACCTTTAGAAAGAAATTCAGTATAATATAAATTTAAAACAATATAAAAGAAAACATATACCAACTTTTATTTCAGAAATAGACACGTAATTATTGCGAAATAGCTGTTATCACATGGGTTTTCCTATATTTTCTTATTTAAAACTACTATTATATTTTAATTACTTATATTTGCATAATGGGAAAAAATAAACTTATTTATGTTGTTTTTTTGTCTTTGTACTCTCTGTTCCTTTATAATAAAACATATTTTAGAGGTTTACATTTGATAGGCTATTTTTAAACTATTTATATGAAATCCTTATCACAAAAGTTTTAGACGTATCTTAATTTACAACGCATTGATACAAAATATTTCTTCGAGCATTTTTTGAATTTTGTTTTATTCACTTCGTATAAATTATATACTTGAAAGCCCATGAATTCTGAAATTCTGTTAAACCATCACTGCAAGCTACGTTGTATAATTTAAACCGCATATTCACATATAATTTAAATATTATTTTCATGAAAATTTATCCATCCTGATTTTTTTTATAGAGTATACATGTATTATGGAATTTGTTACAATAATGTCCATAATTCTCATATATGCATAGATATATAATGTTTATTATAATATGAGTTTAATTGATTTGAGCAGACTTGCATAGATCACAATGACAGTACATTTATCATGTAAAATATTTAAATTGGGATTCTTCTAACAGAAGAAGACAGAATAGAACAAACGAAAGAGTATGAAAGATTGTTTAATTTATCTCAAACGATAACACATTCTAGATTTGAGTCAGGAACTATAAAGAAAGAGTGTTATATGTATTTTTATTCACATCAAGATCAATCTCTTGAAATAGACTTCTGTGAATTTGAAATAAAAATAAATCATATTATTGGGAAGATGCATAACAATTTGATACGACTCAAAACATTGGACATTCCACATTTTAGATTTATTACGAAAGATAAAAAATTGCTTTTAAAATATTATTTGCAGTGGGAACATAAAATACAACTGTCATTCATGACAGAAGAAAATTTAAAAGATGCTTTATTGGCATTGAATAAAACTTTAAAAAATAAATTCATATTTTTTAAAAAATTCTTTGCGGATATGGATAAATTAAATGAAGACAAAACTGTAATAAATGTAAATGATTGCAACTATTTAACCTATGAGGATGAGTGGATTGATAAATTCAATTTTCTTTTAAATAAAAATTAGAAAATAAACGAAATTTTATATTTGCATGGCACAGTTTGAATTTATACTTTAACAATATATGTTTTTTCATTTTTTTAATATTTGACATGTCAATAAAAATTTTTATTTATAATAACATAAAAGAGCTAGCGAAAGATAGTAGTTACAAATTTAAAACAATACAGGTATATTACTGTAACATTTTATCGTATTTAAAAAACACATATTCGATGTTTTGTTATATAAATTATTTTAGAACAGCGAAGAACAATAGCTTTTATGGTTTGGCTTTTTTTGAATTTTGAAAAAATTAATCATATATTTTACAGAAATAATGCAAAGTTTTCACTTTTATGTGATCTTTTTTAAAAATAAAAATATCTTTAAAACCCAGTTTCAACATAATAAAATATATGCAATTGTAGTTCTTAACCTTTTTAAACCTTTTGTGATTAAATAAAATCATTTCAAAATATGAAATAAATTTAAAGATTATTTATATAGGATATTTATGCATTATTAACATTTAAACCACATTAATACAGTTATCTACTAATTAAACACAAAATGTTTAAAATTCATAGTACAAAAAATATAATTTATATTCCGATATTAAAATTAAAAATACCTTCCTCACTTATTCTGGCATTCTTTATTATTATAATATATAAAAGACACTTAGTTAAAACCCACATAACCCAATAATATTAATTTTAAATTTTACATCACAAAGAATTATCGATAAGGTATTTTATAGGCGCTTTATTTTTCTTAATACGCCGTAAAACACAAATAAACAATACAATCACTTTCCCATGCTATTTTTTGTTATTATGATAAATTTTAAAATAATATATTAAAAGATAATTTAAAATAAAATCAGGATAAACCTTTTTTATTACAATATCTTACAAAAACGGATTTTATAGACAATAATATAGTTTGTCTGGAATCAGTTTTTACTTTTTAATAAAGAAAAATCTAACTGTTTCATTTTGCATATTCTTTTACATATTTTATAAATTAAATAAAAATAATATGGATCATATTATATATATTAAATTTCTTTTCGAATTCAATTTTTGCTAAAGCTTAGCTATTCAACGTTTTTTATTTTTTTTTGCCTCGATTATTGCACAAAATAAATAAGAATATAATGAAAAAGGAATTTCCGTTTTTTTATATTATTTTCACCATACGACATATTTAATCATTTCTAAAAAAAATTTAATCATTAGATTGAAAGTTTATATTTTTTTCATCTTGATCTTCTCAAAAAAAGAGCATCCATATGATGCAAATCCAAAATTTTATCGTATATTTGATTTATTATAAGTTTTTCTAGAGATTTAAATGTTATATCGAACAATTTTTATAAAAAATCAAAAAAAGCTGATGATACTACGATTTTAATAATTTACACAAATGTCATATACTTATTTCTTGTTTTGCATCTATTTACAATTAAAAGTAATAGATTGACTTATAAATTTTAGTTTGGCTTGTGTTATAGTCATAAGTTTAACTTGTCTATTTTTAAAAGTGAATTCTTATTTTTGTAAAAAAAAATTCAATTATTCTTTTATTTTATGAACATAAGCAAAAATCCAATAAATTCAATCGTACACAAGAGACACGTATATATAATCGTTTTATCCAGGATATAATTATAATTTCAAGATAATAACAAGTTTATCACGAATTATAATTTTTTTATAGACATCATCAGCTGTGAAAAAGGATTTAAATATATTATGAGTTCAATATTAGTATTTTTTGAATTCAAATTTGCAAAAAAAAATGTAAAAAATCTTGCATATATTTAGAAGATTACGTAGTAAACTATACAATATTTTTTTTTTCTAAATCTGAAGCCGATTACAACCTGTAATTGTGTCAATATGATTATTTTATATTTAAGGGTGTATTAAAAGCTTGCATTATGTAACATTAAATCATAAAAACAGACATGTATATGCAGTAATCAATTGTAATTAAAAAAAATTATTGTAAGCCAAAAGAAATACGATGTTATTATTCATCAGAATAAAAAAAAACTAAAATAACATATTTATTTGCAAATTTATGGGGATCATTTATATATTATTAAAAGAGAAAGTACTGAAATCTCTTTATTACACCAACATAATCTTAGCATATTTTATTTTTTCTGTTCAATTTTGATAAGCCCCTCGTTTTGAATATAGTTACAATCACTTTTACAGTTGAACGTATCCACTTTATTTTTTTGATCAATAATTCATTTTTTTATATTACAAATGATCTATATTTTCTCTTAATTGACCTTTCAAGAGACCCTGTTGCTTCTTTTTAATTTTTGTACATATTTATAGATTTTTTGTGTAAAGTAACATTTAATTAAAAACGGATTTTTTTTTCTTTGTTTTTTTCTGTTGCATATTCAGATAATAAAAAGCATATCTATCAGATGTATTTATACTATTACTGTGCATCTCAACATTTATTAGTTGATATCATTATAGTATTGATAATCAGCCCTTCATTCAAAAAGAACAAATCACTTTAAAATATTTCCATGAAAAAAGAAAACGTAAAATATAGTACAAATCTCTATAAATTATGAATATCACAAATTACGAGGGCTAAAATTCAATATTTTTTTAGAGATTATCATACAAATTTCCAAAATGAATCATATTGCACAAATTCAATAGATATACTTTGATAATCTTGTATCAGATGAATTTTTATAGCGTTTAATTCTTTTTTTTTTCAATTTTATTTATGTGAAAATAACATGTTTTTTATAAATTTAATCAGAACATACTCCTAAACGATATTATGGCCAAAAAACAATAATCAATATTAGATTTAAAACAAGTATTTTTTATAACTTTTATCCGTTAATTTACATAAATAAAGTAATCCACAAAACTTTTTTTCGTATTCTTATAAATTTGATTTCAATATGAAAAATATTTGTTTAAGATTGCTGATATCATCTTTTATAATTTCTCTGTTTTTTACTTCTTTATAAGGTTAGTGAAGCAAGATTTCTTGACTCTATCCACTTTGGCATTATTCTGCTTTCTTTGCCGCTAATGACACATTTGTAGTAAATACATTATATTTATTTACATCATGATGTATAATTTTGTTTTGTTTTATGCTTTATCATCCCTCGAATTAATGTTTTTCATTTGCTTTAATAGGCTTAACAAAAGTATTTACACATTTACGCAAATAAGAAAACGACATGTTGCTTTTTTACGGAAATATATTTCACATTTTGTTATGTAGACCAATATATTTATAATTTAATAGACAGATTGTTTTGTGTGTTTAATGTTAAATTTCAAAATAAATCCAATATTATAGCGACTTAAACCCTGATGCTTGTTACACAATCATATTATTTCAATATATAAAATACTATAAGAATCGTTTGTGAATACATGTTACATCTTATTAAAAACATCACTTTCGTCTAAATTTTTATTATAAAATGTGTAGTAAATAAGTTTCTGCATCAAATTAAAAAATATTTTCTACTATAATTGCAAGGCAAATTTTATTGCTGTCTATTACTTTTTTCCAATTTTTTTATATTATTTTTTTCATAGTGCAGTTTCTCTTTATTCTCTTAACGTTAATCTTATCCAACATAAAAGATTTTTTCATGCGCATAAAACTGCTAACGATTTGACTTATTATTTTCTACATTATAGATATAATGTTTTTTTTCCACGTGATAGGTTTTCGAAACGGCTAAATATTAATATTAACCATTTCCAATGGCAATATAATTTCAGCCCCCTCTCCCCTGTTATTATGCAAAACCATATATTTTAAAGCGTAATGATATTTTAAATTTTTTTTAACAATGTGTAGAAAGCATTTTTAATACTAAAGATACCGATATCTTAATACTATGAATTTGTATCAATATAGTCATCTTAAATCGAATTTATTCAAATAGTACATCTTCCGGGAATTTGCGTGATTTAAGTTTACCGAATATGTGGTACACAACAATATGTCCCCGTTAAAATAAAAGGCTTTCATTTCTAAAAATAAAGTGTTTTTAAAAACTATTCTGGATGTAACAATTTCTTCGAATTTAGATTCAAAATATTTTTGTATAATTTCAAAAGCTTTTATATTCTAAACATAATTTAACTAAAAAAACGCATTTTCCTATGAATTTTTTTGTTTTTGACGTTCTTATTGTTCTTCACAATACTAGATCTATAAAATTCTGTATCATTCCTAAATTTACTTTTTTGATTTAATTCAGAATATATTATTTTTTGTTTTCTTCAACGCTTTCTCTACCATCTTGCAAAGACAGTTTAAAATCAATTCATATTATTTATTAATCGGATTAAATATCAGTTTGACACATTATAGCGCAAATTGGTGCTGATATTTTTCAAGTGATACATAAAATAGTCAAAAAGATAATCATATTCTATTATTTTCCTGAAATTTTTAATGGAATTTAATATATTGTGTACTTGATATATTTAAGTCAGAATAATTAAAAAATATCAATAAATCATTTATTTTGACTTGCGTATATCGCCTGCATATTTATTAAATTACGAATGGGGATAAAATAGCCCACAAAGTCTTTTGACTTATAACATAAAAATAAGATAGTCAACTTATATTTCCTTTTAAAAATTATACCAAGATCATTTTTCATCTGCCGAAATATCTTTATAAATTTAATTGTCTTGCTATTTATTTGAGTGTACTAGTTTATAAAACCATCTTTTGCAAAGAAGTTCAGCAGACCTAGCATGTTTCTATGTATCTTATATAAAAGTTGCATTCTCTTTGATTCCAAAACGAATTTTTTTTTGTTTAATCCTCTGTTCTAGTATTGAATTTAACCACATAAAGCTCTAAAGTAGCATCATTTGATGCGGTACTTTGCAAAGCTAGCTCATCATAAATTAAAATGCGCGAAATATCATTGATCAACAGGAAATATATGATTGTCAATTTTTTTACATCATAAAAATGGAAATTTTAAAACTAGATGAGTCAGTGGTCTCAGCATTTTTACATTATCAGAAACCACTGCATCTGAATAAGAATAACTAAGAAAACACAAGAAAACCGCGAAAATATCATCTTAAAAAAAATATAAACAAATTTAATATAAATATTGTCATTAAATACAAAAGGATAAAATGATTCGCGATTTTCCAGAAATAAATTAAGACATGATTAAAACACGTTGATAATATAGTATATATAAATTATAAAAAATTGTGCCTGTGTAGCTCTTTAGAAAATAAAGTAAGATTAATAATCTTTCTGAAGTAATAGTAGTATTACAATTTGAAAAATAGTGTGTGATATGTTTCTTATAACATTTTTACAAGACCATTGTGCTATTTTCATGCTTTTATTTTAAATAAAAGAAGGAAAAGTATATCGTTTATTCAATATACTAGACTTTTAAATCTTTTTAAAATTTCTTTTTTGCGGCTAGGCCCAATATTTTTAGATTAAGCCACTCATTTACATTCAAGAATACAAAAAATGCAATTAAATATTCTTCTTAAAAAAAATAATTGAAGCTTGAATCATCAAAATCAAAATTCAATGAATTTATAAAAGTTAATATTTAAGGTTGCGTACAGATTACTCCAAAAATAACTTTGATGATTTTTTTTAAGAATAAAATACATACATAAGAGTAAAATAAATATAATCATCAAATAATGAGATTAAAAACTAATATGGGAATATTTTTATACGCATTGTTTATTCTACAAATATACATATGATTGTTTGTTCTAACGCTATTATATCGAAAAAACCTGTTACGACTATTAAAATATTTGAAAAAATGATTTGATATTAATATAGTGGTTATTTAAAAAAAATTAGGCATTGGTTTCTAAAAAAAACAAAAAAACATTTGATTATCGATATAGAATATAGAAAGCAAGAGGTCACTGAAAATAATAATATCAGAGTCAATATATAATAGCAATAAACTATAAAATATATACCCATAAAATTCATTTTATTCCTCTTCGGTAATCTCTGTCATATAAAACGCTACAGAAAGGATAGATATTGTGTCTTTTACCCTTATATTTTCTCGACAGCAAAAAAACTGTTTTCGATTCCTTAATGTTTCATGAAAAATTGAATAGTCTGTTATTTTTATAATAATTAGAAGCAATCCTATTTTTTAATATCGGCAAAAATATCAAGACAGAATGCAATAAAGCTGATAGTTAAATATTTCCTATAAAATCACATATATTTTATAAAGAACTGGTAAATCTCAACTCATAATCTGCTAGTTTATAAATTTACAAATGAACAAGAATTTCTTGACTAAAATATTTTTATAATTATGCTTATATGTATTTCTTGTGTTTTTGTATCTTCTGTCCTGCTTAAAAAATCTTAACATACAAGAATGGATGATTGCCTTTATATCTGTGTTAACAAAAAACTGGATGTTATCTCTAAGATTAAACAATGAAGAAATCTTAAAGAAAAAAATTGAAAAGGGGATTATACAGGGAGATAGTCTATCTCCATTACTGTTTTTTCTTTGCATGGATCCGCTAATCTTCCGATTAAATGAAAAGTTTCCATCGATATCCATTAACCTTGATAAGAAGGCATTTACAACCAATCACTTCCTTTTCATTGACGATTTAAAGATTTTGTCTCTAGAAGAATGTAACTTAAAACTAATGTCCAATGAAGCAACAAAATTCTTCGGATGTATCGGAATGGAAATTAACGTTACCAAATCAGCCACTAACAATATAAATTGCAAAGATATTGCCACAGTAATAGAAGGAAAAGATGGATATAAATATCTCGGGATACTGGAAGATTCCAAATCGAGAACTAAACCCGAAACGATGGATAAAATTAGAAAAGAAATGCTAGAACGAGTGAAAAACATATGCAAAACAAAACTAAATGGTAAAAACATAATAAAGGCGATTAATGAATATGCAATATCACCGATAACTACTATGTGGGGTTATTAAAGCTAGAACCAGAAGATTTTAGAAAGCTAGACGATAAAATAACGGGAATACTAATAGAAAATGAAATACACTTACAACCATCTAATAAAGAAAGATTATATCTTAAAATAAATGAGTTGGAACGTGGATTGGAAAATATTGAATTAAATTTGAAAGAATGCTCTACCAACTATATAAAACTCTAAACCAAGAAAAAGGACAATCTCCCCAAAAAGCCGCAATATTATAATTCTAAAATGAAAATGCAGCCCACCTATCCGTAATAAATGAATTGCTCAGAACAAAATATGGCCTCGTTGACATGGATCTTCTACACTTGAATTAAAACAAAAAGAGAGTTTATTGTGTAAAATACAACAAAAAACACCGCATCAAAAACTCTTCGATACTCATAGAAATCCAACGCTTGAAATATTAGGATCCTCAAAGTGGCTACAATATGATCAATTAAGACTATTAGAAGAAGCGAGACTCTGTTCTATTCAGGATAGAAACGTATTTTTTGGAGAAAGATCCAGGTGCCTGCACTGTAACGACTCAATAAAAACTGTCGACCACTTAGCAAGTAGTTGTAAAAAAATGCTTGGTCATGTCTATAAAAGAAGACACAACGAGATTGTAAGATGTCTTCACTTTATGTTGTCAAGAAAATACAATCTCAAAAAAACCAAGAAAATCCGCAGACACTCTGTAAAAGAAATGATGAAAACGAATTCGCGGAGATCAAAGTAGATTCAAGAATTAAAACAGACATCAAGTTATAAAAGAAAGACCTGATATTTTCGTATATGACAAAAAGAAGAACTGCATCACTCTGATCGAAATTGGTGTGACAAGTATTGACAATATAAACATAGTTGAAAACAAAAAATTGTGAAAATTTTACCTGCTAGCATCTAGACTATCATTACTATACAAATGCAAGACAGAAAATTATTCCATATGTTATAATATGGGACGGTGCGATGACACGATATCATAGAAGGTACCTGAAGGAACTAGATTTCAAGAACCAGGTTGAGGCATATATTCAAACCTTGGGATTGAGAAAAACCCTTGAATTAATAGGTTTCGAAAGAAGGAGGGGTATTGGACAAGACTTTGGAGAGGAGAAGATAGCCGAAAGCATAAATACGCGGTGCGTACAGAGAATCAAGCAAGCTGGGCCTGAGAACAAAAACTAAAATTACGACTATAAATATGACCATAAATAAAAAAACAATTTCTTGTGTTTTTTGTATAAGAAGTTATTAATTAATTAAAATTCAATTTCGATTATGGTTTTTACCATAAAAATCGGAAAATATGCTAAAATAAGAAATAATTACTATTTCAAATATTTTTTTGTGTTGTGTTTAAGGATCTTATATTCAAGTTGGAATAAAAAGGTATATTTTGCTTTTTAAATATGCAGAAGTTTGTTTTTTCTTTATAGGAACAATTACAAGATTCCACAAACTAAATTTTTATCCTGAAAATTTATTCCTTTAAATACTGTATTAATATTAACTTGGCTTGAAATATTTATTATGTCAGCTATATATTCAAAAACCATACATCCTTCAATCTAACGAGTGCCTATCACTTAAATTCTAGTAAATTATCGATTAATTTACTTTTTCTAAAGTTTACAATCTACTATATTTATTTTTTAGAATTACTTCAAATATTTCAACAACAATTTTCATTGGTTTTGCATTTAAATTGATGTAATAATGTATTCGTGTAAATTAAATATTAACAACTACTTTCATAAATTACTAATGATTTTTTTTTTCATTTATTTTACTGCGAAAACATGAATTAATTGCACCATAAATAATTAAGTTGAGATGTATTATGTTCTATATAAACTTGATTATTGCATAATATTCTAAACATGATGTTTTTTTTTGAAAAATAGACGAATAAATCTTCGAAAATACTTCTTTTGGAACGAGACTTAAGTATTTTTCTGATTGTTTTACTTATATTTTAATGACTAAAAACGCATCACCTTTAAATTGAAATAAAATAAGGACATGGGATATCTCTTTTCTGGGCCTGGCGAATTATTTTGTAAAAAAATTTGAGAATTCAAAATAAATAAGAAAAACAAAAACTTTAAACGTTTTTTATAAGACAAGTGTTTTTTTGAGGGGGTTGTTGAGAAAGATACCACATAAATTAATCATAGAATCAAAAAAAATAAGGGAAGAAATTAAAGTATTGTTATAATTACTGTAAGGTTATCATATATATGCAGCAATTTGTAATAGAAAATACGCCGTACTTGTTTTATAATCGAAAGATGAATATCTTTACATTAAAATATCTAATATTGATATTCTTTTAAATGCTTTTTTTAAACTGATTCTTTCACTTTTTTCACATTGAAAATCATTGTCTAATTAATCTATTGAAATTTTTTATGCCATGTAGAAAGAGTTTAACCGAAATCATTAGACAAAAGCATTTCTTAAAGCAAAGCATTACACAATTTTCTTTTTTTTTTTTAAATATTTAATAATTAATTTAATCGTTCATAAAACTAGTATATTTTTATATTCTTTAAAAAGAATTTTTTGGCATTATTGCATCTAATATATACATTTTAAAGCAATAAATTTGAGTTCTATAATGAATATTATGGATTCCTTTTACTTTATTTTCTTTGAGTCCCTTCAAAGTATAAGCAAAAATAAAGTGCTGTTAATTCCAATATAAATACTTTATCTATCTTTTGCAATAAGAAATATTTTTCTAATATGAATTAATATTAATATTTTGATCTTGGAAAAGACGAAAATATATTTATTTGCTGTATTTTATACATGTATCACACTATAATAAATTATATCATGATAGTAGTATCATTCATCAACTTTCTCTTATTCTAGTGACAGCAATTTGAATATAAAATATAAAATTAATAATTTCTAAAAATTATTTTAAAAATCTTAAATACAAAAATTTTTTAAATTTATTTCGCTTGTATCCTTTGAACACACATGATTTAGAGATATTCCTATATTTTATTTATTTATGGGTTAATTTTCTTTTTATCAATTTAGACGTGGCCAGCCCATCAGGAATATTGCACAACCTCATGATGCATCTTTTGACACCTTCTTTGATCTATCCTCATCAACTGCTCTTCTTTTCTCAAATGAGATGAGTTAAAGCGTCTTTCGGAGTGTGGGATCATGTATGTATGCTTTACTTCATCTGGGATTTTTAACTCCTTAACATATTTTTGAGATATTCCTATAAATTCTATTTTTTTTTATATATTATAATCACAGTGAATTACTTGTAAATTCTATATAAATAAATCTTGATCATGCATAGATCATGGTTTTTATAAAAAAAAATTGTTTTAATTCATTAAAACACCAGCAAATATTTTTTTAGATGATCCAAGATATGTGTCGATATCGAAAAAAATCAATTTTGCTTATTTTAAAATGAGCTTTTTGTAAGAATAGAAAATGTATTTGGAAAAACTAGAATGTGTAGAAGAATCATAAGTTTAATAGATTTTTTTAAAATATTCTTTACACCATTCAATAATAATTCATGTATTAGACAACAAAATCGAATAAGTTGTTCTCAATATAAAAATATATTAATTATGCGCATTCTCTTAAAAAATTTATAAAAATTGAAGCAGCTTGTTTTTTAATGATACAAGAGGCGAATTATTCATTCATAAATTTTGTTATCGCAGTTTAATCAAAGAAACCAGGATTGAAGGTGCATTAATGGCAAAAAGATAATAAAATAATCTTAAATATGAAGACAAAATATATTTGAAGTATTTCATCTTAATTATTAATATATTATTGTTTATTAGGGCATTATGCACTGATGATGAAGAATCCTTAGAATTCTAAACAAATCGAGTTCCCAATACTAATATCCAGATAGAAAGAATGGCATCCTTCTATATCACAGTGAAAAAATTTAGATGAAAAAGAAGCAGAAATAAATTTATTTATTTACATAATCTTACTAATAACGCACCTGACCTACATAAATGAAGCCATAAAATAATATAAAGTAGTTCCCCAAAACAACAAGTCTTTAAATATGTTAATACATTCATGTGATTTCTGTTTATCTACAATATATACGAATAAATGGCATTTTCCGAGTCATTTACTAGCTTTTCGTAAAAATTTAAAAACCATTGCAGAATTCGTGTGTTCAATCACAACCATCTAACAGAAAAGAACGCACATAAAATAATAAATTTTGATCAGATGTGTGTTTTTCAAAGCTACCACATATATTTCTGTTTATTTAAGCGAGATAATATTCTAATAAAAAATAAATACTGACAAGGCTTATAAAAATTTTTTGGCTCAAATATAATTTTTAGAAACTATTATTCCACACAAATTATTTCTAAGCAAGCAGCAATTCACAGGCTAAAATGGCGTTCTTGTTTCATTGAGAGGACGGAAATAAGATTTAAATGGTATTTTTGCGAAATCATAAAATCTCCTTTATCTTTTGTTTTTATACGTGTTGCATTACGTTTAAATAGTATTGAAAGTGATTTGCATACATTAATGACCCAGATTTATATTTTACGCCACAAGAAATATTAGATGTTAACATCTCAGTTTGTTGGTTAATATTTGTAAGAATGTAATGAATTGGATACAATTATTATGTTTTTTGTATACCATGTTTGTCTCTGTGTTTATTCGTCAAAAATTTTTCTTTGCAAGATAAAAATATATTGGATAAACAGTTTTATAGCATGGTTTAACATCACACGAATTCATTAGAGTCTATTCTAGTATAGATCTAATTTCATTAAAAATCCTTGCCTGATAATAATAATAAAAAATGTGCCAAGGAAGTTTGTAACGGAATGAAAATACTCTTTAGATCCCGCATAGAAACTTGTATATAGTGATATTTGTCTACACATCATGCTATTATAAGTGATTTAAATGACATTTGAACATTATATTTACAATTCTTGCGAGGCTAGTGAATATATTTTGAATCCTTTTACAAGACACAATGAAGTGGTAAGAATAACAAAAAAATATTTAAATGAAATACTAAATTTATCCGTACTTACAAAAATAATAATATATTCGAGGTATAAAGATTTTTGCAGAATCCATGAATTCATCAAAAATGTATATTTTATCATTAATATACACTTTGAAAAATACATGGAGAATATAAATATGTCTCTGTGTGAATTTGGAATTCGCTGTTTCAGTGACAGATATACAAACTTTCCTAAAAATCAGTTGCAATATAAGAATTCTTAATGTACGATAGCAGCCAAACAACTTCTTTCAAATTTCTTGATCCCATATATGAAAATATTTTTTTTGTATTTAAAGATTGCCCATTCATTCTGACCAAAGATATTAATGAATATAAATTTAGATTTTAAAGAATGCTTTATCTTAATTTGATAAAATTAATTGAACGATATACACAGTATTTTTAGAAATTGAAGTTCTTTGCTCTTTCAGATTAATAAATAAAGAAATTTGAATGATTCTCATATATATAGAAGTTTAAATGTCGTTAAATTGCTCAACTCACACGAGAATGTGGGATTTTATACATTTATGATCATATAATTGACCTAATATACTAATTAAATTGATTTTAGCATTTAAAAATAAATAATGATTTTACGGACAAAAATGATTTAATAAATATTTATAAAAAACAAAAATCATCACATGCGCCATAAAATATGATTTTGTTGGCACAAAGTGCCATACTTCGTGTACTAAGGAGTTTGGCATGCTGCAGAGGCAAAATATAACACAAAATAAACTTGAGAAATAATCGAATAATAAGTTCCATCTACAAAATTTAAGAAATTGTTTGTTTGATGATCAGATTATATGTAATAGAGTAAGACTTTGCTCCATAACGCTTGAAATAAATTACTTGAACAATTTTTGTTATATAAAAATCGATTTAGTCTATGATAAGAAATATAATATAGATAAATCCGATAAGACATCAATTCTAATATAAATTGAAACAATGATATATGTTAATATAATTTAGAGTAAAAAATCCGTAGTTATTTAATAGTATAGTAATTATAAAAGCCTAAAATTCAATTATACATATAGCCATGTCTGTAAAAAAACATATTACAATAAGTTTAAAGAATGAATAATCGTAAAAGAAATTTAAAATTAAAAGTTAGGATATAACACCGTCAATAAATTCACAGATAACATCCAGACCAAATAAACACGTCTTTTATCTAAACTAAGTTTCATGATAAAAAACAATAGAGTGCCAATCTTAGATGCATGATTTTATCTCAAATAATTTATATTTATGTCCTTTCATCTATTCAATTATGAGTCACAAAATATCTAATATATAACATATGTTTCATGTAGTATAAATGAAACGTGATAATATTAGCCCGGCAATTTTTTATCTTAATTCTAATTTTGCTCCTTTATATCACCCTTTTAGTTAACCTGTATCTAATCTGTTAAATAAGTGGTCCGAGCTGGGTTACCACTTGTGTATATAACATAATTTATAATATTATTTCACATTTATCTAAAGTAATTAAACCGTTTAATACTATATATACAATAACAACAAACAAAATAATTATATTTGAACTGTTGTCTTCATAAATTATATTTGATCTGCATAAAGCAATTTTTACGTCCATATATTCTAAGAAAGTATAAAATAACAACCAGATTCGTTCATTTATTATGTCATATTGACATCTATGGATAAAATTTTTTTGTATAAATAATTAATGCCCGTTCTATGCTTCATAATGTGACTTTTAAATGCTGAGGTTCCTTATTTATAAACACCATTTAATTCCGCTAGATCTATATAATCTCGCATAAAAACACCTATTGTTTGTTTCATTCAAGCTTCTAAAATTTTCTTTTTTCGTTTATTTTTTTGCTTATTTAAAAATTCAGATTAACCTTGAAAACATATTTGATTTTTACTTCTTTATTTTTAATCGCATTATAGACCCATTTCAATGAATATTATCCGCTCAATACTTATACATTTAAGTATCCTTTTTAATATTCTGTTATTAGGTTTTGTTCAGATTATGTTGAATCCCCAAGCCCATAGTTTCAACTTGTGGTATTTTGTGATCATATAATATCATGTTATGGAATGCTCTATTTTACTTTTTTTTATCTATAAATTAGAAGGAGTTCATCTGCCAAAAGGACAGATTTTCTTTTTTTTTATAATTTGTCTTATCTTTTCGCTGTTTCTATTATTCTATTTGATCATACATTTGTTTCTACTCTTTTAAAAAATATTTTCTGATTTTTGCATATATCTAGTCAGAATAAAATTGATTATATAAAATATTTTCAAAAATTCCATGATCAAAAAATATACATCATTATATTTTATCAAGGTGTTCAAATTGATCATAAATTTTAATTGGATTTTCTATTTTAATGATAAATATTTGTTGTGAGTTGCATACACAATAGAAGGTCACATTATTGCTGTGGATAATGTGCGTTTTTAGATAAATAGACACATTTTTGACTAAACTCGGCATCTGCACATTTATTACAAAATATTAAGATGCATATTTATTAAAATAATAGAAATATAGTCCTCCAGGCAAAATTACATTCAGGTGGAATACATGAATAAATAGGTCTATGTCTTAGTGGTTTAAAAATACGAAATACAGAGAACAAACATATTTTAATGAAATTTGGTGTTCTTGCGTAAATATTAATGATAACCACGCAAACATATCCTTCAATAAAAATACCAATATATAATTTCCCCGATTTCGGGTGAAATATAAAAATAACAATAAAATCAGTAATAATTATATATCTTTAGAAACAATTATGTAGATAAACATAATTTAATAAGAAAAGTAATTTTTACATAGGCTGGGTGTTGATATTATTCATAATAAATCGTTTAAATTTTATGTCCAAAATTGTGATTTATGGGTTGTATCTTGCACGAATAAAAAAAAGAAGCCTGTTGCCACAAAAAATTCAATTATTCTATGTAAATGACAGAAGGTAATAATTATATAAATTAAGAGCGAACAATATATTTTTTAATATATGAAATTATCGGTTTTCGTACGTTTTTCTTTATAATCTGTTTTTTAATCTTTTAAAAAACGATCGTTCAACTTTTTTAAAAATACAAAATATTCAAATGATATTTTCTATTTTCTTGATGCTTATATTGCTCAAGTTCTCTCTAATATTTTTTTATTGAATTTTAAATGCTATTTATTAAACGCAATTATTGTTTACTCAAGTATTGTTTTGTTCTACTGTTTGTGTTATTCACTTATTTATGTCATGATTTTTTACATATACTTTACGCTATCTTGTAATAAGATCAATAAATCATGGATCTGTGTCTAAAATATTGAAAAGTTGTAATAAAAATACTGCATTTTTCGATGAGTTATCGATCTAAATTAAACCCTCACAGCTTTTCATGTGTATATTACAGTATTGTGATAATTTTGTATATTATATTCCTCAAAATTTTCATATATTTTTAATTTTCTAGTGTAGTGTTGGTCATTGACACGGCCAATATTTTTACAACTTTCGTCCTATTTTATTGAAATTTAAACTAGAATCAAATAATTTTTTAGGCTTCATATTATAATCTAATATTCAGTCTTACGGTCTAAATTTACTTACCACTCTAATATTTTATCACTAATACTTGTTGTATCAATACCCCAGCACTAACTAAGTTAATCGCCTTGAGATATGTCTTTGTTTACGTTCAATACTTTTAAAATTAGAGAGATTGAAAGACTAAATTTATATTTGATCTGTGGAATTTATGTTTAGAAATTTATTTTAGTTCATATTAGAGAATATTTATGATGTGACATACATGACTTTTTATTGTTATTAAAAATTGTGTTTCTTCTTGTTTTGATTGAAATATAAGTTTAATAATTTGATCAGTGAACATGGGATTTAAATATTGAATATTTATCACCTTGAACTTCAAAGCGGCAAATAATAATAAATTTTTTAACCCACAATGCATTCGAAAAGTGAATTTTTCATATTTTTTTGCACAATGTAAATTGAAAATAAAATTATATGCAATATTCGTTAAAATTTTATTTTTGATAGTTCTTATGATTTAAATGTAAAAGCATATATGCGAGTGCTGTTCTAGTTCAGCAAAATACCGAATTAATTTTGTTTTCCAAAACAATATAGTATTCGGGTATGAGAATCGCTATATTTTGTCATATATTCGAACTAATTTTGCAAACTAAACAAAAAAATTTCAATTGCGCCTTCCATAAGCATATTTAGCTATTTTTGATTTTTATTACATTTCTTAGGACCAATCAATTATCGTCTATGAATTTTAAATTAACATTAGACATTGAAATAACTTAATAATCATATCTTTTATAGGACTTTTTTTGTTATAATATATATTAAAAACACATGAATTTTTACTTTTATGTGACAGTTTGATATCTCTTGCCTTTCTTTATAGAAAGTTTCACCTCAAATTTTTTATGGAGAACAGGTAATAATTCCGTATATTTTAAATTCTAACTGAGCTATTTGTATTAAAAATTTTTATTGGAAGTATATTATGAAAAAAACCAATTGCATTCGTGTGATGTGAAAAAGAATTATTGCGTTTTTGATATGTTTATATATAAAAAACGGGTATTATATTCATCTGCGTGAATGAATGAAGATGTTATAAGTGCCCGGGAATTCAATGATTTCTTAACCAATAGGTTTGACAGAAAGATAAAAATAGGACTTCAAGTGCAAAAATAAAGGGGATTTTACGAATTATTAAAAAGGGAATTATTATATTTCTAAAATAGTTAACATCAGAGACAATCAAAATAAAAATTTGTTCATGTTTTTAATGTATGTTTAGTTTCTTCGTTAATTTTGAGTCACACACGTAAAAATTGTATGTATAAACATCTACGAAATTCCAAAATTTGAGAATACTGTAGCCGTCTCAAGCAACATTCGAATTAAATAGTCTATTATAAGATTTCACCCCTGAAAATACATCGTTTAAATTAATTAACCATTTAAAAATATGAAATAAAAATTATTGATTTTCTTTTTTATATTCATATAAGTGATTAGTTGGAATATTTAATTAATGCAACTAAAAAATCGTATACCATTCAAATGTTCAGATCCATTCAAAAGGGTAAGATTTTGAGAAGATTTTTTTCATTGTGAGATGGTTCTTACATTACATAATTTGATTTTACATATAATTCAAAATTTATTTGTTTAAAAAAAATTTTAGGTATAAAACATAGTTAATAGTAAAAAAAAATATTCAGCACTATGTATTTTATAAAAATATTGAAACAGGGGGATTAATCATAAAAAAATATGTTGGTGCTTTTATTATGACATGAGAGAATATTTAATTATTAGAAAAATAGTCGCTAAAGTAGTTATATAGATTTAAAAAAAGCATCAAGCATTACTTTATTATCCTAGTTTCAATAAATGCGTTCGATCAAATTTATTTTTATGAATAGTTAGGCAAGCCGAGATTAAATCCTATTCTATAATGTCTTTGATAAAAATTTGATCCGAAAATTATATTGTTTAATTCGCATAAATTAAAGATTTATCATAAACTATTTATTTTAATGAACTAAGAATACCATCAGAAGCAGATGATACCCACGGAAAATAGTATTTAGAAAAACGCTTGAACTTTATAAGTCATATAGGATGAAAGGGCATATATTAAATGCTAAATTTTAAAGATCATAAGAAGTAGGGTCCAAATCTGCTCTAAGAAGCCAAATAAAGCTTTATTTAAATCAATAAAAAGCAAATTAACCACAAATACATAGATAACTTATAAATATTCATCATGCATAATATAAATAATCTTATGATATTTGCAAATTGTTCTAAGCCTATGTATAAATTAAAATCTGAAATGGCCACATAAAAATCGGAGATATATGTATTTTCAAAGTTATTTTTGATCAGTTTGTTGATCAATGTAGATAAATTTTGATTGAAGTATAGTGTCATTTTTTTAGATAAATAAGAAGAGACTTTAAGTTCGCGTAAAAATATAATGTTGGCCAATCAATATATTTGCCACATAATTTATTGATCACGAAAATCATAATGGACTACGATCTATAGATTTGAGTATACCAAAAATTATCTGCAATTTTATTAAATCGAAACATGAAAAGTAATTGATGATGGAAATAAAATATATTCTTGTTGTGGGCACGATAAACAAATAAAAAATATTTTTTAAAATATTCAATTAGCGAAATTAACATAAAAAATCAATATAAAAATTAATGGCCAAAATATTGCATTTTTTCTTTTATGAGTTCATATACCAAGAAATACAAGATATGCAAACTGCCAAATATGGTAAAAATGATGATATCTATAAATACATCGATAAAATTATCTTTACGGAGATGAATTTGGTTGTTTATTTAATTTTTTGCTTGCTATGGATTCGACTCTGCTGTACTGGTGAGCAAGCTTCTGGAAGTATTGGAAACAATGAAAAATATCATGAAAGAGAAGCCATTATTTCAGAATATAATCATCAAAAAAATTTAGAAGCCGAAATCGAAAAATTCATTCGTTTAGAGGTATCTTACATTGAAAAAAGAATATTTAGGGTAAATAAATGGTTGCATATGTATAAACGCATAAATGTGGACAATAATCTCTTTGGTGAATTAATAAATTCTTGTGATTTAATTATTTTCAGAAACTATGGGTTCAAACTTGATTCTAATGATATTTTGAAATCTTTAAAATGGTATTTTGGAATCGATAGGATCGTTTGCATATTTATGCTGTGAATTTTCAAATAATGGAAATGAAGATGGATTTTTTCACTTTGATCCAGATTATCTTTTTTTAAATATACTTGAATCAATAAGAACTTATTTAGGCTCGTCGATATTGTTGCAAGATAGAGATTCAGTCTTATTTTCACCCTTTTTTCAAATGATTGAATCTATAAATATATTTCTAGATCATCAACTAAATGTGCCTCAAAATAACTTTTATCACCTAATGAAACAACTAAATAATGCTGAAAATAATTTTATAAGCATTATGAAATGTATTATTAATTTCGTCTCTTCATGTAAAATTTTATTTTTTAACGAAAATACAGGAAACATACTTCTATCAATCAAAGTTTTACATGAAAAAATACAAT
Source organism: Rhyacophila brunnea (assembly GCF_057557595.1). Taxonomy (NCBI): domain Eukaryota; kingdom Metazoa; phylum Arthropoda; class Insecta; order Trichoptera; family Rhyacophilidae; genus Rhyacophila; species Rhyacophila brunnea. The sequence continues at coordinate 2,548,368 of NW_028233078.1, read as the reverse complement.
TGTTTCTTGATCATTTAAATAATAATTGCATAAAAAAAATTCTTTCAAACGAATTATTTAAACAAGTTCTAAGCCTTTTCTATCTCAATATTTATCCATTTTTATCACAACCACATCAAAGCATAGGAATTTTTGAGCCAAGTTTTTATGAAATGATAGAGACACTCAATGATGTTTGTTAAGCTGGTTTAAGTATATAACAAATCCAATGAACAAGGTATATCTATATGAATATAAAAATTACACCAGTAAAGCTTTAAAAGTGATGCATTACTTCCTTAAAACCCCTGATTCTAAAAAAGATCAGTTTGCTTCGAAAACAAACAAACATATGAATTCAGAAACATACGAAAATAAAACCACTTCCGAATCAAATGAGAAAACATGCCAAATAATGTTTGAGTTTTACTCTAAAATTTCCCTTTATTTTAACTATTATAGGAATATTGAAAATCTTCAATGGAATTCGACCTTAAAAAATTGTCAAATGAGGGCTTCAATACAAAATTTTCTTGCGAAATTACCCGGTGATCGTGAAGATTACAAAACTAACGGATATTGGGGTTTATGCAACAGCACAGAACCCCTAAATTCAATAAAAATGTATGTCCTATCATTGATATATAACATTCAAAATCCATGGGAGAGGGATCCTATTATTTATATGGATTTCGGATGTATTAAATTTCTAGAATCAATCAAATCATTAACAATTGATTGTATAAATTATATACATAACCCGGTTAGCAATGACCAGGAAGTTTTCTACGGTGTTTTTATCAATTTGATCATAGAAAGATTTTTGTATATTCAAGTTAGAGACACAATTCGTGAACCATCCAATTTTGTTTTATTGGCACAGGACCAATCTAAACTTCTGAAACATTATGATGATCTTGTGGAGTTTATAAATAAATATGAAGATATTTTGGAGGTGGCGACTAAATTATCAGAATATCTTGCTCGAAATGATTAAAAATAAAATAAATATTAATTTTATCTATTAAGAAGATTATATTGTAAATATATATAATTTAGGTCATTTTTAGAAAAATAACTTATAAAAAAAAATGTTTATTTATGGGTTTTGTTCTCTATATAAGCTTTCAATTCCTGAAAAGTATTATTTCCTATTTTATATATTTTATTCTCTGCTTTCAATGCTTTGCTATTTCCTGCATTATGCAGCTGAAGATGATTTATAGAAATTTAGTCATGATCATTAGGAACAAAAATACACAATCAATACTATGTTTTAAAACACGATATTTTTAAATGCCCTGTCTCTGAGGTCTAGCTTGGTTTGGATTTTTCATAGGATGAATTTCAAATTCAAAAAAATAATATCCATAAATTTTCATAATAAAAAGCAATCAAGTATTATTTTCTTTATTTTCATTTTCAATAAATATTTAGATTTTTTTTGAATTATTTAGTTTAATTCTACCTAAAATTAAAGTATTATAAATCTTTGTTGGTCAATAATAAATCAATACAAGATTCAATGATTGATCTTAAAAATTGTGGTTCCTCAACAATTAACACAATATGTCTCAAGTATATTGTTTAATTAATTCAGCTGACTTTTTTTTGGAATTTATTAGTGGCCTAACCTTCTTGATAGCAAAATATTTTGCCTATTTTCATTTAAATCATGCAAAGATTAGAAAATTAAAAAACCTAATCGAGTGGCATAATGTGATCACAAAACAAAATATGTTGCATATAAGACACTTTGAAATTTCAAGGGAATAAAAAAAAGGCTATAAACATCCGGGTCGGGATAGACACCCAAATCGACTATTTTGATGGGCAATAATGTGTAGCAAGGTTGAGAAGATAATAGAATCCCAGAAATATAAATATCATCACCTTTATAGACCCATCTAAAGTTATAATTTTTTGAATTTTATTTAAAAAACGATTCCATTCAACTACCCATTATCAATAAATTCAATGAATTTTAAATAACTGACAATATTAATTTCCTCAAAGAGTAATTAAAGTTTAGCCTGGTTTAAAGATGATATGATATAAAGCCAACCATAAATAATTTTCAATTGATTTATATTTCATAATGCTTGGAAAAGGGCTGTTCTAGAGAAACATCAGTAGTTTTGCTCGTTGAAAAGGAGTAAGAGGCAATTTTACAAAATCTGCCCCCATTTAATTTTTTTAATAAAAATAAAAAACGCTTTAAAAATACTAAATTTGCATAATGAAATGCTAAAAATAGATCCATAAAAATTTAAAACCTATAATACTTCATTTAAGATAGAAAATAAATAATCATAAATCATTCACATATTGAGCGCACATCAAAAACTTTATATACAAAATTAAGTAATTATGATATTATCAACAATATGAACTACATCTTAATTTATATTGTAAATACAATAGAAGTCATATAAAAAGAGAGAATTCCGATAAATGACAGATAATGCTCCAAACATCCACATAAAATTTGTATTCTCTAACAAAATCTACATTTTCTAGTCCACCATTGCTTCAAGAATGTTTTAAATTAATCTTTATGGTTTAAAGCGTATATCTTGTCTCATTTAGCTAAAAATAGTACTTTTCACAATGATAGATTCAAAGAAAAGCCTTCTTATTATATGAAATTATCGCTTAAAAAACACGTAAAAAAGATCTATAATTCTAAGATTAAGTTTTCTCGTTAAAAAAGACAAATTTATAAAAAAAGTATTGAACCAGAACAATTAGTTGGAGGAATAATTTTTTTCTAAATTCAGATTAATTTTTTATAAAATGTAAATAGAACTTACTAATCGAGATATGAAGGTGCCATCAGAACAAAAAGTATAACTACACAAAGTAAACGATAAAATACCAAAGATACAACAACGCTGTAAAAACGGATAGCAAATCGAACCACACTAAAAATATGCCTATAATTTTTAGAACCCTACCTACAAAGTATCAAACTTAATTATCAAGAACCTAAAAAACGAGAATAAGTATTTAAAAAAATATTACATGTCTAGTGAAAGAAGAAAATGCTCGAAATAATCACCTATTTAATAATTTATTCCAACACAAGAAGCAAGTGCTCGATACAATAAAATTATAGAACTGGTAGAAAAAGAGACAAAAAAATATGTTTCTTGTGGTAAAAACAGATAATACACTCTCTTAAAACTTAAGAATAAGTTTACTGTGAATAAAAATACAAGAACTATGAAAAATAATATGGTGAATTATAAATATTTCAAAATAAACACGAATATAGAAAGCTATTACAACTTTAATAGAAGTGCACTATAAATAATGTTTGAAGAGCTTCAAAAAATAATTTTGCTGAACAATGTGATTCAAGAAAGAAAATCGGATTTTCTCGAAGGTATCAATTATTTACATTAAATAAAATCTTGTAAGTCAAAAGAATGTAATATCTGTGGTTCCAACGTGGAGAAAATGAACTCCAATATAACAGAATATAGTTTGATCGTTCATAAAATAAGATAGAATTACTAATCAAACAGAAAAAATAAAAGATAGCATTTTGGTACTAATATATGGAACCCAGTTGGATCATTCGTTTGTAAAATATACTGAAGGTCTATTGTAGAATAAAAAGCTGAATGTATAAGTTTTCATTCTAGAAAAAAAATTCATATTTTCTAGCTAGATATCTGATGGGTAGGTTGAAAATTATAGTTATCACTAAAGTGATGTCTTCCACTTTCTATTTAGATAAAATTGTATCATCGATAAATGCTTAAGAGGAAAATTTTTGAATGATATGTTTTAAGAATATTCTTTACACCGCATTTCGAAGGATGATATTATAAAAGGAAGTTAAAATAGGCCCGTAACGAATATAAATAATATTTATATATTTAAAGCTATAGTATAAACAATAACAAAATAACTAGATCAAAGTAGAGATTGAAGGTTAAAATTCATATCGAAAAATTATTTCCTACAGTATGAGGAATCGAAAAATATAAATAGAAGCGCTTAAAAACACAAAAATATATTAGAAATACGTATGTTTTTAATTAATGAGATAAAAAAACTGCTAATCATATAAATTAATTTTAAGAAGTACATAAAACGGAAAACCATGCCTATATAATTTCAGTGTGTGTAAAATACATTCTCCAATGTGAGCTTATGATTTTATAGGAGTAATAATTATTAAAAAGTGATTTCGATAAGGATAACATTTAAGAAATTTTAAAATAACCTATTAAAAGGGATATCACCTTACAGTGGTTATGATTATATTTTGTTAAAGGCACATAATTATTTGAACATATGCGCAACGAAAAATTACTTCTTTATACATAAGAAATAAGAATCTTCTTGTATTATCAACCAATTTATATTATTGGTGATCTTTAAGCCCATATATAAAGATTCATAAAACTTAAGAATGATTAATTATATTTTCTTATTGGTAAAGGAATATGAACGAATATATTTTAATATGGGCTAGAAGATTGAATTTGGCAACAAATATACTTCTTATATATTCTAGACTTTGATACACCTATCTTTAAATCTTAATAAATATTTAATTTGGATTTATACTGTAGTATTAGTCAAATTTTATACTTAAATTACTTCAATAATTTACAATATTGCAAAAAAAAGATCATGTCTTATCGGGTAAAATCCATATAAAAAAATTTAACGAAAATACAATTTCGCTTGCAAACTACTATATATGGGCTCTTGAACTAGAAAAAAGAGGTTTAATTTTATATATGGTTATGTGTGAGAAGTTAAAGTTAAAATAATCAATTTATTTACAGCAAACAGACAAAGAAACATCTTATTATTAAAGATAAGAACTACGAAAACAATGATCTTATATTTTATTTATATGCAAAAACTAGAGATTTCGCATAAATAAGATACTTTTGACTAATGAAGAAACAATATAAATGAGGGCAGCGATAAATGAAATGTAAAAGGAAATAAAAACACACTTTCCTCAGTAATAGAGTACATTTTGATCCAATATAAATTATACAAGATATGCATATATTAAACAAACAGAAACAAAAATATGTTCAATTTATATAAATAAAGATGCAAAATTGCGTTAAAACTCTTTAGTATTCACAGCCACTTTGGGTTTGGCAAAGCTTCAGATCTTCAAGATGGTTATAAATAGAAATCAAGAACCCAAGAGAAGAAGACGGATTTGTTTCATGCAAACTAGAACTAAACTTTATAAGTAAAAGACATAAAGCCAAGATTCGTAATACTTCATAAGCAAATATAACATATGACAAGTAAATGCGAAAGAGCGCTTGACTAAAGCTTAGCTTAACACATAACAAAGGGATAAGACTTTTGGATTTTTGCCCTCAAGAAAGTATAAATTATAAAGAACATTTAAAATCAGAAGACACACACAGATCAAGAAAAACAAGTAAATATACTGGCATAAATAAAATAAGAATCTAGTATAAGAAGCTGCATCTAAATATCATGTGAACGATTTTTTTTGCATATTATCAAACAAAAATCTTATCATATTAAAAGAAATAGGAATAGCGAGTATTTATAATCCGATTAATTTTAAAAGGAGAATCCAAGAATATGATTCGCTTATTAATTCATCCCCTTAATTTATAAATTCAGAACATTTTTAATACTATAAATCATCATAACATGAAATGGTGCTATTCGGGGTCAATAAATATCATAAGTCTGATATATATATGAGTTAGGAATGCCAGAAAAACAGAAGAATGCCCAAAACAATATGATCCATAAGGACTACTTCAATGTTGAGTATTTAAAAAATAAGATGTTAAATAAAATTATAAAGACCCCCAAGATAAAAGATGTATATAGTAATTTAGCTCAACAGGACCATTAAAATTAGTTTTTGTACATATTTATATAGCATACAATTAAATTAAGCTAGAAATTGCAGAAATTCATTTAAATTTAAATTTTTATATAATAGAGCGATTGTATAGCGAATATCAAAAGTAAAACGTCAAAGTCTTATATCCCACCTGTGTTAATCACTATTTTTCTATTAATTCTTTCATATTGATTTTAATAAGAAAATTGAACGAAAATGTATATAAAATGGAATATTTTGCAAGATTATAATTATTGAAAGACCATTTGCATATGTTGAAATTCGAAAATCGGTTCTTTTAAATATTTATTCTCTTATTATTTACATAGAAATTAAACCCCAATTCGCTTTTTTAAACCTTTTCGGTTTAAATTTATGAATGCAATTTCTTCTATATCGACACTTATCCACTTAAAGCAGTTACAATTTCGAAAAAAGCGACGCCTATTTTTGAATAGAATATACTGAACATCCAGTATTATAAACTGAAATTATCTGTTAAAACTTTGTAAGATTTAAACTGATGTGTTTTTGTTTGAAATAAAATATAAATTATCTTTCGAATGTTCTTTATATAAAGCTAACAAAAAATAACAACCCTAATTCAAAATTGCAATTTAAAAATATTTTATTATCTAAAAAAGCTGTTTTTAAAGCATTAAATATATTCAAGATGATATATATACCTTGTTAAGATTTTGTTTAAATTGTAGAATAGTCATCCATAAACCTGCTTGGTCATGAAAAAAGAATTGATTATTTTAATACTTATGCTCAAAACGAAAATATATCCAATTTTGTTGCAATTATTATGAACATCATAAAACATTGCCAAGATACCTTTTAATTGCTTTAAATTTAGAGTGAACTGAAATACGCGTGCTGATTTAGACATACCTTGTATTTTATAAAAATATTTTTATAAAAAGATTATTAGAAAATAATTTAACTGTCTTGATGCTTTGGTAAGTATTACTGATGATTTATTTATTATTCTGTCAATATTTCAAAAAAAAATTGCTCATAATATTATCAAATAAACAACAAGCCTCATGAATATGATAAGTAAATCACCCAGATTTGAACAATTTTGAATTCACACCCTTATATTTAAAATAAAATTACGCTTTTTCTACCCATTTTTTAATTATAGATAAGTACATTTTATAAAATCTAAATACGCATTTTAAAAGAAATATAGTACTGTCTATAATTCTAAGTATCAAATTTTTCTAGTTAAAAAAAGTCAATGGTTAGTATACCATTTATTGTTTATGTTTACAATTTATTTTAACGGATTATTATATTGAAGACAACCGTAATAAAGGTGTTTAACTCATTTCTAGTAATCAAAAAAAATTTAAAGGCATTTACCGTCGCTTTTTATCAGGTTCTATCGTGCCTTGTTACCTGATATAAATGTTAGCTTAAGCACCATTATTTTTTTTTATATGTGTGAATCCGTTCAACTTAAAAGACAGCGGCGATACGAGTATATTTCGCATATTTTAATTTTTAGAAATGATTAAAAGAAGTTTAAATCATAGTTTTATCATACAATAAGATATTCAAGAAAATTTCTCTATAAAAAAAAAGCAGTTTAATATATTTTGAATGTTTATCTAGAAGATAATAGACTTCATCCAACACATCTTTCTATATAAAAAGAGCAGATTCTTTGCTGCAAACATCTATAATTCACAATAAAATTTCCACGTAATAATTTTTATTCCGAATAAAAATTAGAAATTCACAGCCGTGTTTGCATTATCTAGCAATATCTGCTCAAAATAATATAAGTAACAACATTAGTACTTTTACCTATTCACTTTCTTTCTTCTTGTATGCTGATGTTTTTTGTTTTTTAGTAATATTGACATTATTTTATATAATAAGCGGTAAAAATCCTACATAATACATGATATTATATATAAATTAAACCTTTTTAAATCTAAAAAGATTTTTATGCCGCATCAGGTTTTTTTAAGGTGAAATTTTTTTTAGTTCTGTTTGATTGTCCAACTGATTATGCTTCCACTAAAGAAATAAAAAAAGTAAAGCGAAACTTGATGTAGTTCCTTCAAATAGATTATCTGTAAAAATTGTTGCCAATTTGGCATAGCAGAACAAGTATTTGTAGAATAATCTTATCCTATTGCCAATACATCACACTATTCTATCAGTGAAAATTTTTGTATTTCTTGAATATAATAAATATATGTAGCAAAAATTATTATCTACATTCTTCATTTGTAATATCTATATTAAACCTTCTATATGTATTTAATCATTCACTTTTTTTAAAAATATTAATAATTCGTATCCGTAGGGTTCTGAAATTAATTTTTTTTTGAATTTACCAGAGGTGGGTCTAAATTCACAGATAATTGAAGTGAAAAGATATAGATCTACTATGCAAGTAGTTGGAAATTGAATCTTAAAAAAGGAACATTTCTTTATAACGGCAAAATACTCAATTTTTTAATGATAATAGAAAGAATACCAAAATTATATACGAATCTGCCATTTTATCAAGATTTCTATGGACGAAAATATTAAAGCCGAACATTCCCCTGGCATTGTAAATGGATTAATCGGCATTTTAAAAAATCAAAAAATTATCGTAAGTGATTTCCTAACCTCTCCATAGTACCAGGAAAAATGGTGCATATTTTCACTGATTCTACTTGATGGACAGTTTAATTTTTAAACATTTTTAAAGATCAATGATTTAAATTATCAAAAATACAAGATTATGTTTAATTGGATCATTTTTAAGGTTTTTTTTAGAAAGTAAAAGATCGTTAGCCAGAATATCTAGATCTTTTTTGATTAGCTAAATAAAAGCCAAGAACACAAAAAATATTATATATGAATTAAAAAATCATTGATATATGCAAATCAATTATTACTTATATAAAAGAGTTCATCTTGTCAATCTATATTTTAATTTCTAATCCATTAAAATTAAAAGCTGTAATAAAATAGAAATATTTGTGAAGAAAAGATATATTTTCCGCATTAGTCTACTGTAATAAAATTTAAACTTTGAAACTTAAGCTGATTTTGATTTTTTTCCAAAATTCGAGAAAATTTAATTTTTTATTTAAAATTCGAGAATCTAATTTGTTGTACCTTCAATTTGCCAATCATAAGGCATAATATTTACATTGAAATAAAATTTAGACATTAAAATATAATATATTGACTATTATACCTTTCATTGATATTATGACACCAATAGATTTTTAGAGACTCAAAAATATCGGGACTTGAGCCTATTCACAGAAAAAAATATTTATACATCAATAAAAAAAAATAAGATTTGGGTTATAAGAGCGAATTTAAATTTTGGTTTGTGAATTAAATTATTAAAAAACAAGATTTTAAAATTGTTACACATGACGAATTGAAATCTAATTCATCTCTGTAAAACCTTTCAAATTTTCATTATCGTTTTCATTATTTTTTGTATTTCAAAATTCACGAAATTCGGTAAATTAATTTTTATATTTATAAAACAATCCTTTAAACCTTCATAGTTATTAAAATTGACGAATAAAATATCATATTTGTAAATAAATACTTAAAACCATCATATGTTTATAATGCTATATTAAATTTCGAATGTTTTTTACAGACCCCCTTTATAGCCATATGCCCCCTTTTTGTATTTTATGTATATAAAAAATATAAAAAAGTATATAAAAACGCTTTAAAGATATAATTATATTCTTTTCTTCTATAATTAAGATTTATAAATATGATAAAATGCCTATAAATATTTAAGTTTTTACATAAATCACAAAGCATCAATGAAGTTCAATTTTAATTTATAAATTTTGGTATTTCAATTTTCAAATTAATCGCTATGATTAATAAAAAGATAGTTATATTTTAAAAGATGTATAAAGATTTTTTAAATTTTTCTTTAAACCATATAAATAGTTAAACGTGTATTTTTTTCATCTGATCTCCATTGAAAAAAACTTGATTTTGTATCTTCGACTATTTGTTTGAAATTTTCATTCAAGCATCTATTTTCATTTATAATTATTGATGTTAAAAAGGTAATATATATACAGTGGTCATTTATACAAACAATATAAACAAAAACATAAAAATATGCTATGAAAATTTTTTAATCACCTCTTGTCTATAATTACTATACCACCAAGTGTTAACACTTTCTCTGTATGCTTTTTTATCCTGAGTACCATTTTATTCCCTTATCTAGGATCAACCCTGAATCAGGAAATTCAACGTACATCGGCTAGTTTAATAGAAATTTTATACCGAAACTAAATATTCAACATTTCCACGGTAATTATTGGAAAATTCTATCGTATAATTTACATTTCATGTACTTTCAATCATACAAGAAAAGGCGTGTATATTTAGATACTACGGTAAAAGGTTTTTATAGATAACTTATATTTATGTGTAGATATTCTTGCTTTTATGTATTATATTATGGTGTTTTAAGTTGTCTAAAATTACACAATTTCGAGTTTAATTCGATATTCCAACCGTTCCTACAAACAGCACATAGAAATGTCGCTTATCTAGGTATTCCTTTTAAATATTGATATGCGTGAATATTTTTCTCTCTAGATCTTTATACTTCTTTATATAAGAAATTAAAATGATCGAATTTTGTATATTATAAAACAACACTAGATCTGTTTAATTCGGTTAATAAAGTTTAAACATAAACAAGATTCTTATATTGAAATATAAAAAAATTGTCTATTGTGGTGATAACCTAATAAATATTAACAAGTGCATAACATAAAAAAGAAATATTCATATAGTAGTCTGTTATACTTAACGCATTCAAAAAAAAAGGTTATCGAAATATACTATTTACATCAAAATAAATTTTTTACTTATTAAATAAGTGGTTCTGCCATAAAACAATATCTGCTAAATAAATATACATATTACATAAATAAGTCATCGTAGCAGGTATGTTTTTGTCCGATAAAATCTAAGTGGGGCATAAAAAAGGTGGTTTTTTTTTCTTACGTGTTGTGATGCCAAAACCCTTTGCTTTTTTAAAATAATCTGGATTTTTAGTTTCAATAGAAAATAAAATAAAGAATTAGTTTTAAAAAAAGATAAAAGAATATTAATTAAATTTTCGTAGTAAAAAAACCAAGTTTACGACGTATAAGTTTTAATCGAATATAAATGATGCATCATGACTGGAATGCATAATTTATTATGACTTTGTTTTGCGTCATTTAAATAACAGAAATTGTTTTCAACATATAAATGATCTGTAAATCCAAAACCGCCGCATTGAAAAAATTTATGTAGCTTTATGCTTATAATTAATCTTTTATCTGCTTTTAGAAACAATTTTTTAGAAAAAAAATATTTTAGGCAGATAAAATGCCTATTTACACAATTAAAACAATTTATGTAAAAATTAAATCCTTTTATACGCATAAAAAAATTTACAATGAACTTATTTCGTGATGATAAAGGGTTTATTTAAACACAATCATTTATGTAAAAAATTGTAAAAATATTAATATAAAAGTATTACATTCTATGGTAGAAATATTAATTTTGTTGTAATTTCCATCACCATCTTTCTTTTAAATTATATAATTAATATATATTTTTATTTTTTTTAATGGTTTTTAGCCATGAAAATCCTGTGATTTTTCTTAATGAAGTATACAAAATTAATATAATTTTTAGAAGCGTCGGTGAGAATTACTCTATTTGATGTATCTGATATTTATGATTTATTTAATTAAAAAGGCGATTCCACCTACTGCAAGCTATATTTTTACCAATATAGTGGTACAGAAATATAACATTAACCCAGCATAAATTATTCAAATAAGCTAATCGCATTAAAATCATCTTTCATACGTTCAAGGGTGTATATATGTAAATCCACTTTTCAAAATAATTCATGTGCAAAAAATCAATTTTAAGGCGAAAAAAGTCAAACTCTTCTCTTAATAAATTTTATGTAACACAAATTTAAGATCAAATTCATGTTATGGATTTTCAAAAAAATATCAATCCGCAAAAAAATCAATTTTCAGTCAATCAAATGAAAACAGCAACAAAAAAAGATTGTAATAGCTTGAAATATATTCTTAAAAACCGATATATAGACTGTAAGTGCCGTTAAAAGATATTTGTGACACAAACTATGTCTATAGGGATAGTAGAATTAAAACTAGCTGAATGATCATATGATAGTTTTCAGAATTAACTTTATATATTTCGAGTTTTATTTTGCTACAATTTCTTAACTTAATATATTTACATAAATTTTACAAAACTGTTTAATTTAAAGGGTTGGATTTGTGTTTTTAAATTTAAAATTAATTACCTGTTAATTTATGCTTTACCTGTTGCTTTAATGGATCGATTATTAATTAAATTACTACTTAAGATGTCATGTTTCAATCACGGAATAAACTAGAACATTTATTATGCCTATAAACTTATAATTTTCATCACAGGGGAATTATAATACATCAACTAATTTTCTATTACGAAAAGATGGCGCATATAAAATGCAATTTCATGTGTGTAAAGATAATTTTATATTAAAGTTTTATAGCAGTAAAATAGCAGTACCATTATTTCACTATTTTTTATTTTTATGCTGTATTTATACGGAGCCTATAAACTTTACTTTATTCATAAATTTTTATAATATTAAGCATCAGACATTCTAAAATTTACGTGATTACTAAAAAGTTAGCTAGCTGAATTATTTATCCATTAATTTTTATATAATTTACTATAATTTCATTTCATTTTTGGTTTACGGAATTTCGAAATATTTACTGCACCGATTAAATAGGGACCTTCATAAATATTATCAAAGCGCATTTTAATATTGATTTAATGGATAATATTTATATAGTTTCATATTTCCAGTTATCTTCTTAGACAGAATTCAAATTTGTATACTGTTTTAGAATATACATATCTTTTTCTTGATTGCATTTATATAAATTTTAAATTGGATATCATATGTTTATTCCACTAAAAATTGAATTATGATCAAAGTTCTCCACATAAAATCACTGATTATTAAGAAATACCAATTTTTCTTTTATTTTTATCCATAATCGTATACATTGCAAATTTAAGACATTACTATGATGATATGCTTTTAGTTCAAAAATTCAAGATTTTTTGATGAAAGATATTCATTTCTTCTATATTGATGGTATAGCTGCTGTTTTCAAAAATACATACACTCACTATGAATGTGTCGACATCAAAATATAAATTGTATAACTTAATTTATAATTAAGCTTGATGGTGATTTACTACTAAATATACACCAATTTTTAAATAAATATCAGCAAATTTATAATTTTTACGAATATTAAAGTGAGATTAATTTAAATTTTATTAATAACTATCTACCCATTGATATGCAGTATTTCATAAGTTCTTTCAAAAACGATACACCAATAACTAAATTCCAAACTCAAATGAACTCCCCAGTGGACGTCTATATAATGAATCACGAAGAAAACTACTATCTTATTGAACCAGTGAATGACCACACGCTTCAAAATGACAGAATCAGAATCGGTTCATTTTATAAAACATTTTACAAATTGCAGAATAATTCAAAAGTCAGTTTAAAGGAATATAAATGTGCTGTCAAGGAAGCAGGAATTGTTGTAATACATGGTGATCCACCACAAAATATTTTCAAGATATTGAAAGGAATAAAATACATTAAGCTTGGTTTAAAATTAGAAAACTGTGAGATTACAAAGGTGGATGATTTATCGATTGATGATCAAGAGTTAGATTCTGATGAAGACCCGTTATTTTTTAAATTCACCAGCAAAACTAGAATTTATTGTGCTAAAAGAAAAATAGATTTATATGGTTTAGAAAGGCACGAAACAGAATTTGAAAAGCTTTTGTTTGTGCCTTTGCTAAAAAAGAGCCAACTAAAGAGATTTGATTTGTGGGTTAATACACTTTTTATTCTTGAAGGTGATATTGGTATGAAAAAAGATGAATTTATCAAGAAGATATGCCAGAGAATGTGTTTGAACCACATGGAATATGATTTTTTAAAGAATGGTGATGATATGACAACTTTTAATACAACAATGAAGATGGTCGACGAAATAAAACCTTGTATTGTGACTTTAAAGAATTATATAACCAAATCCGTTGATTTTATTTCGGCTATAGAAAATCTTTGTGATAAGAATAGGGCAGAAGAAAATGACTATGGTGCCGTTTTTATTTTCTTAGTCGACAAAAAAGAGCAATTTGAGTTTATAACTAAGCGATATAATGTAGATGTTAATTTTAAGCTTGAAAATCCGGGAAAGGAAGAAAGAAAAGCTATAATTCAAAATATACTTGAAAAAATTCCAAATAAAATAACCATGGATGAAATTGAAAGGTTAAGCGAATCTATAAATTTCAAATCCATTAAAGAAATAGAAAATATTTTTGGAAGCATAATTGAAGGGAAAATTTATGAAATTGAAAAGAGAAAAAATGAAACTAAAAATCATAAACCATGCTGTAATAACAATTATTCGACTGAAAATGGAAGTAATGTGGGTGATAAAAATGAATATATCAGAGAAACGAGTTTTTATTCCCAGTTTCTGAAAAAAGAGAGTTTAAAACCCCTGGATCAATTAGCAGAATCTTTCGAAAATATTCGAATAACGGATATAATATCAGAAGAAAGATTTTGTCTCATTTTTGATGACTTTAAATTTTTATTTGATAAAAAAATCATCAGACCAAACGATGAAATTTGCAACAAAACAAACATTTTATTTGATAATATCGGTGGTTACGATGACGTGAAGCAAATTTTAACGGAAACTGTTATATGGCCTTTAAAATTTAAAGATTATTTTAAGAAATTGAATATTAAATCCTCTAAAGGAATCCTTTTTTATGGACCTCCCGGATGCTCAAAAACTCTTCTTGCAAAAGCTATATCAAATGAAAGTAAAATGTCGTTTATAAGTGTGAAGGGTTCGGAATTGGAGAACAAATATGTTGGAGAAACCGACAATGCTATAAGGAATCTTTTCCAAAAAGCGCGTAAAAATGCACCTTGCATTATTTTTATTGATGAAATTGATAGTATTTCTAGAAAAATCAATGAATCATCACATGATCATCATTCAAAGACTTTAGCTGCCTTCTTAACCGAAATGGACGGTATGGATGAACTTAGTGACGTAATAGTAATGGGGGCTACAAATAGGATAGAAAGTATAGATTCAGCGTTCATGAGACCAGGTCGAATTGATAAAGTTATTCATATAGGACTTCCAGATGATGAAGCCCGGAAAAAAATATTTAAAATAAAACTTGGGGTTAATACAACAGAAAAAATCGACTATGATATTTTGGTTGAGAAAACTAAAGGAATGAGTGGCGCTGACATAACACTTGCTTGTCAAGAAGCATTGATGATTATTCTTCGTGAAAAAATAGCAAATAATAGAGAACTAAAAATATCAACTGAAATTCTAATTGAGGCTCTAAAAAACATAGAGCGAAAAGAATTCTAACTGTTTTTTTATTGTGTTTCAAAATATTCTTTTTAGATAACTATGATCTAAAACCCAAAATATATAATTAAACTCCGTGATAAAATTTTAAAATATTTTTCTTGTGTTGCGAAATAATCGTTTTAGAGAATTATGATCTAAAATCCCAAAAATATAGAATTAAACTCCGTGATAAAATTTTAAAATATTTTTCTTGTGTTGCGAAATAATCGTTTTAGAGAATTATGATCTAAAACCCCTAAAATATATAATATAACTCCGTGATGAAATTTTAAAATATTTTTATTGTGTTGCGAAACGAATGTTTTAGAGAATTATGATCTTAACTACAAAAAAATATTAAAAAATTCAACATATAAATTTTTTATGCCATATTTTATATGTTTTACGACAAAATTTAGGCGCTGTAATGCATTGTTTCGGTCGCAAACATAATCAATCACAACAGATTAATGTATATGCCTCCATTTTCGGTTCGAATGGTAATTTTGATATGTGTAAACCATTAAGGGGCTCGAAGAAACCAATTCGGTGATAAATTTATTTGCTTTCTGCATATATTTAATGAGGCCTTTATAAAGAAGAATAAGCTGAAAATCATTCTTCTTTAGCCACATTATTTATTTTATTTGCTTGTTATTTCATATTCACATATTTATTTAGAGTGTGTTTTGAACTTACTATTACTGTTAAAGGTACATAATTAAAGATTGTTGTCTCACCTCTATTTTTCAGGCACAAGAAATTTAAAATATTCCATAATCCGAATAAATTAATATTCTCTTAATTTTTACAATATATTTAGATATCGAAAACTATGATACTTTTTATGAATAATTTTATTTTATATATTTGTTTGCTTACGATAATTATAAAACGGCATGCTGAGATTACACCATAAACCAACTTTGTCGGATATTTGATCCAAAAAAAGTATATCACTATTAGTGAAAATTTTTATATGTATCATTGATATATCAGGACATGTTTTTCGGATAGATATGTAGGGATGAAAACTGTATAAATATATTATTCGTTAAAAATCATCCTTAGCTTAATTTAAAACCCGAATACTTTAATTGATAAGAAAAAATTATACGGGTAATTTTCGATCAATCATTATATTTTTCTGCGTGATGTTAATATAGACAACCAAAAATTTAATGTTTAAAATTACCAATATAAAACATATAATTTTTTTAGCACAAAAATAGTTTCGTTAATTCCTGATATCATCACAGTTTAGAAAATTGAAAGCAAATTAAATTTAACAACGTCAATGAGCCACCGCCTTTTGAGAAACATGAATTAATACTATAGCAGCTTTAATTATAAACACCCGCGTTTCGAAATATGGTTCATCTGTTTTTGGGTTCATATCTAAAAGCTTTTTTTGATGTGAGCCTGCCTACCTTTGTTTGGTGTATAAAATGCGGTTATGCAGCAACTATTGCCTGTTTGTTGAAAAAAATGATTTGTTTAAGCAGATTCGAACATTGAATTTTTATATCAAACATTTGCACTGGTCAAGATGTGGACACAAAGTCTAAATTAACACAATTATATATTTTCAAAAACAATAAAAATATTTTTTCTGTGTAAAATAAGATGAAAAACATACGATTCATCACGTTGATACATATTAACCAAAACGCTTCCCATGTTAAAATTGGGTTTATAAAAAATATGATTGAAAAACGTCATATAAAAGCTAATTTTTTGGCTTTTTTTATCATCGCATATATTAATATACATAGGATGACAATATTTCATATTTTTTTGGAAGCTATTTATAATTAAGAAGATATATATGAAATTATAAATTTCCAATAGTTTTCAAGCATATCGCAGTTTAAATCTAGTCCAAACGGGTATTCCTAATGTCAAATTAAATTAATTAATTTCTTTGGATTGATATAACAAACAGTGGTATTTTAAACTTATTTTATTCGTTGCTTTTTTTTTGTATTTTAATTAAATACTAATAATAGGCTTTGAGCTCCTGTTTATTCGATTTTGTTAATATATTATATTTTTTATTTATGGGTTAAGTTTATTTTTAACAATTTTATCTATTTAGACTCGACCAAACCATTTAAAATACTGCACAACTCATTGATGCATCTTTTATAACCTTCCCCAATTTATCTTAATCAACTACTCTTCTTCTCTCAAATGAGATGAATTCGAGTTTCTTGCGGTTCAACATATTAAATAATATTATATTATAAATTTTAGTGCAAATAAGAACGCTCTATTAGTTAATGAAGCATTTTTCCAATTTTCTATTTGAAATCAGCTATTTGCATCCTTTGAATCATTTAATTTCTTTATAGATTATTATCTAAATAATTTTATATTTTAGAATGAAATTCTGTAATATCTAGCTTAATTTTATTTTTAGCTACATAAATATGTCAAGAAAAATTTAAATATCCTTATTGAACTAAATTGCTTAATACATCATTCGGCTTAAGACCCGTTAGAATTTTATTTGATATCATATTTTTTTTTAAAGCTTCAAATCTAAGTAGTTCTTATGGAGCATATTGTTGTGGACGGTCTTCTGCTTCTGCTGGCATTCCTAACTCATTAATATCAGACTTACGGTATTTTATGACCCCGTATAGCACCATTTAATGTTATATATTTGTATATTAGAGACATAAATTTCTAAGCGAATCATATTCTTAGATTCTCTTTTTTACTATCTATCGGATTATTAAATATTTTTTATTTATGGGCTACATTTATAGTCATAATTTTAGTTTTTGTTCTCAGGGATAGCTTGCTTGATTCTCTGTACGCACAGTGTATTATTACTTTCGGCTATCTTCTCCTCTCCAAAGTCTTCTTCAATACCCCTCCTTCTTTCGAGGCCTATTAATTCAACGGTTTTTCTCAATCCCAAGGTTTGAATATATGGCTCAACCTGGTTCGTGACATCTAGTTCCTTCTGATACCTTCTATGATATCGTGACACCACACCGTACCATGTTATAACATATGGGATAATTTTTGTCTTGCATTTTTAACTCTATCGGATCATCAATATTCCTATTTAATTATGTGATCATATTTTTTTTAGTTAATATGCAATAAAATTGACTTGTTCACATGATATATAGATGCAGATTATTATACCAGCTTCTTCTTTTATTTATGCTAGCATATTTTCTTTTTTTCTTGAGTTGTGTGTGTTTTCTGATTTTTTTTTGTTCTTTATAATTTATATTTTCTTGTGGGCGAAAAATCGATGAATCTTATCCCTTTGTTATGTGTTAAGCTAAGCCATGGTCAAGCGCTCTTTCGCATTTACTTGCCAAATGTTATATTTTTTTTATAGAGTTCCTTCAACTGTCGGCTGTATACCTTTTCCTGATAAAATTGTGTTCTAGTTTGCATAGAGTTTAATACGTGTTCTTGTCTTAGATTTATGCTTCCCATTTATAACCATCTTGAATATCTGGGGCTAAGCCAGCATTTTAGTTGCTTTGAATTTTAAAGAGTTTGGACGCAATTTTGCATCTTTATAAATATAAATTGAACTAATTTTTGTTTCTGTTTTTTTAATATGTGCATAGCTTTTCTCATTTATATTGGGTCAAAATGTACTCTTTTACTGTGAAAAGGTGTGTTTTGTTTTCCTTTTAGATTTCATATATCGATGCTCTCATTTATATTGTTTCTTCGTTTGTTAAAAGTATTTTATTTATGCACAATCTCTGGCTGTTGAATATAATAAAAATATATGATCATTATTTTTGTAGCTCTTCTCTTTTATAATATAATGTTTCTTTGTCGGTTTGCTGTAAATAAATTGATTATTTTACCATAACTTCTCTCATATAACCATATATAATAATTATGTCTCTTATTTCTAGTTCAAGAGCCCATATATAGTAGTTTGCAAGCGAAATTGTAATTTCTTTAATTTTTTTATATGGAATTTACCCGATAAGACAAGATCTTTTTTAAGAATATTGGAAATTATTGCAGTAATCTAAATATAAAATTTGAACAATACTATATCCTAAATACAAATAAACTATTTATTCGGATTTAAATAAATATGTATCAACATCTACAATATATAAGAAGTTTATTTTATGCTAAATTCAATCTTCTAGGAAATTAAAATTTATTCGTTCATATTCGTTTGCAAATAAGAAATAATATTTAATCATTCTTAAGTTTTCTGAATCTTTAGATATACGCTTAAAGATAATCAATAATATAAATTGATTGATTTTATAAGAAGAATCTTCATGTCTTATGTATAAAGAGGGAATTTTTTGTTGCGTAATTGACCAAATAAGTATGTGCGTTAACCAAAGATAAGTTAAATCATTGCACAGTAATATCCCTTTTATTACGTTATGTTAAAATCTCAAAAATGTTGTCCGCATCCAAATCACTTTTAAATAATTATTACTACTATAAAATCATGAGCCCACATTGGAGGATGGTGTTTCCACACAATAAAATTATATAGACATTATTTTCCGTTTTATGCACTTCTTAAAGTTAATCTACATGATAAGTAGTTTTTTCATCCCATTAATTATAAACATACGTATTCTTAATATATTTTCGAGTTTATTAGCGCTTGTTCTCTAACTTTTCTATCCCTCATACAGTACGAAATAAATTTTCGATATAAATTTGAACTTTCAATGTCTACTTTGATCTAGTTGTTTTGTTATTGTCTATACTATAGCTTGAAATTTATAAATATTATTTATATACCTTACGGGCTTATGTCAACTTTCCTTAATAAAAACATCCTATGAAATATAGAGTAAAGATCATTCTTAAACCATATCATTCAAAAAATTTCTTCTTAAGCATATATCGATATAATTTTGTCTGATTGAGGTGTAGAAGACATCACTTTAGTTCAAACTATAATTTTTAACAGACCCATTCGTTTCCTAGGTAGAAAATATGAATTGTTTTTATAAATATAGAATGAAAATCTTCACATTCCGCTTTTTATTCTCCGATAGACCTTTAATATATTTTACAAACGAATGATCCGACTCGGTTCCCTAAATTAGTACGAAAATGCTACCGATACACTTTCTGTTTGATTTATAATTATACCATATTTTATATATATGTAAACCATATTCTGTTATATTCGAGCACATTTTCTGCACGTTGGAACCACAGATATTACATTCTTTTGAAGTACATGATTTTTTTTCATGGAGATAATTGATAACTTCGAGAAAATCCGATTTTCTTCTTGAAGTACACTGTTCAGCAAAATTATTTTTTGAAGCTCTTCAAACATTATTTATGGTGCACTTCTATTAAACTTGTAATAGATACCTATATCCGTGTTCTTTTTTGAAATATATATCATTTTCTATATTTTTTACCATAGTTCTTAAATTTTTATTTAAAAAGCACTTCTTCTTAAGTTGTAAGAGAGATCATATTCTGTTTTTATCACAAGAAAACATATTTTTCTGCCTCTTTTTCTACCAGTTCTATAATTTTATTGCATCGAGCACTTGCTTCTTGAGTTGGAATAAATATCTAAAAAGGTGATAATTCCGAGATTTTTCTTCTTTCACATGAAATGTAATAATTTTTTGAATTATTATTCTTTTTTTGTAGGTTCTTGATAATTAAGTTTGATACTCTGTAGAGTTCTAAAAATTACAGTAATATTTTTAGTGGAGTTAGATTTGCTATCTGTCTTTACAACATTGTTGTATCTTTAGTATTTTATCGTTTACTTTGTGAAATTATACTTTCTTTGTTCTGATAACACCTTCATATCTCGATTAATAAGTTCTATGTACATTTTATGAAAAATTTACTTGAATTCAGAAAAAAATTATTCCTCCAACTAATTGCTCTGGTATATAATTTTTATGGAATATGTCTTTTATAAGATACAAACTTAATCTTAGAACTATAGATCTTTTGACTAGTGTTTTTTATGCAATAATTTTGTAACCTTGTTCTTTTAATATAATAAGAAGGTTTTTCTTTAAATCTATCACTGTGTGACGTACTAGTTTTAGCTAAATAAGCGCAAGACATACACTTTGAACAATAAAGATTGATTCAAAACATTCTTGAAGGCATGAAGGACTAGAAAAGGTAGATTTTGTTTGAGACTACAAAAATCATTAGAATGTTTGGAGCATTATCTGTCATTTATCTGAATTCTCTTTTTTATATTACTTCTATTGTTTTGACAGGATCAACTAAGATGCAGTTTGTATTGTTGATACTATCATAATTATTTAATTTTGTATATAAAGTTTTTGGAGTGCGCTCAATGTGTCAATTATTTGTGATTATTTATTTTCTACCTTAAATAAAGTTTAAAGTTTTTGAATTTTTATGTATCTATTTTTAGTATTTTTATAGCGTTTTTTATTTATATTAAAAAAATTAATTATGGGCTGATTTTGTAAAATTGCCTTTTGCTTCTTTTAAACAAGCAAAACTACAGACATCTCTGCAGAACAGCCCTTTTCTATGTATTTATGAAATATACAATCAATTGAAAATTATTCATGGTTGGCTTTATATCTTTACATCTTTAAACCAAGCGAAAATTTAATCATTCTTTGTGGAAATTAATATTGTTAGTTTTTTAATAATTCACATAATTTGTTAATGATGGGTAGTTGAATGGATTACAATTTTGAATCTTTTCAACCATTTAAAACTTTAGATGGGTCTATAAAGGGGCGATATTTATATTTCTGGGATCTAATTATCTTCTCAACTTTCCCCATATCATCGCCCATCAAAATGGTCGATTTGGGTGTCTATCACAACCCCGGATATTTATGGACTTTCTTCAAATACCTTCGAATTTCAAAGTGCCTTATATGCAACATATTTTGTTTTGTGATCACATTATGCCACTCGATTAGGTTTATTAATTTTCTAATCTTTGCATGATTTATATGAAAATAGGCAAAATATTTTGCTATCAAGAAGGTTAGGCCACTAATAAATTCCAAAAAAAAAGTCAGCTGAATTAATTAAACAATATACTTGAGATATATTGTGTTAATTGTTGAGGAACCACAATTTTTAAGATCAATCATTGAATCTTGTATTGATTTATTATTGACTAACAAAGATTTATAATACTTTAATTTTAGGTAGAATTAAACTAAATAATTCAAAAAAAATCCAAATATTTATTGAAAATGAAAACAAAGAAAATAATACTTGATTGCTTTTTTAATTGAAAATTTATGGATATTATTTTTTTGATTTTGAAATTCATCCTATGAAAAATCCAAACCAAGCTAGACCTCAGAGACAGGGCATTTAAAAATATCGTGTTTTAAAACATAGTATTGATTGTGTATTTTTGTTCCTAATGATCATGACTAAATTTCTAAAAATCATCTTTAGCTGCATAATGCAGGAAATAGAAAAGCATGAAAGCAGAGAATAAAATATATAAAATAGGAAATAATACTTTTTAGGAATTGAAAGCTTATATAGATAACAAAACCCATAAATAAACATTTTTCTATAAACATTATTTATCTAAAAATGACCTAAAACATATATATTTACAATATAATCTTCTTAATAGATAAAATTAATATTTATTTTATTTTTAATCATTTCGAGCAAGATATTCTGATAATTTAGTCGCCACCTCCAAAATATCTTCATATTTATTTATAAACTCCACAAGATCATCATAATGTTTCAGAAGTTTAGATTGGTCCTGTGCCAATAAAACAAAATTGGATGGTTCACGAATTGAGTCTCTAACTTGAATATACAAAAATCTTTCTATGATCAAATTGATAAAAACACCGTAGAAAATTTCCTGGTCATTGCTAACCGGGTTATGTATATAATTTATACAATCAATTGTTAATGATTTGATTGATTCTAGGAATTTAATACATCCGAAATCCATATTAATGATAGGATCCCTTTCCCATGGATTTTGAATGTTATATATCAATGATAGGACATACATTTTTATTGAATTTAGGGGTTCTGTGATGTTGCATAAACCCCAATATCCGTTAGTTTTGTAATCTTCACGATCACCGGGTAATTTCGCAAGAAAATTTTGTATTGAAGCCCTCATTTGACAATTTTTTAAGGTCGAATTCCATTGAAGATTTTCAATATTCCTATAATAGTTAAAATAAAGGGTAATTTTAGAGTAAAACTCAAAAATTATTTGGCATGTTTTCTCATTTGATTCGGAAGTGGTTTTATTTTCGACTGTTTCAGAATTCATATGTTTGTTTATTTTCGAAGCAAACTGATATTTTTTAGAATCAGTGGTTTCAAGGAAGTGTAGCATCACTTTTAAAGCTTTACTGGTGTAATTTTTATATTCATATAATACCTTGTTCATTGGATTTGTTATATACTTAAATCAGCTTAACAAAACATCATTGAGTGTCTCTATCATTTTATAAAAACTTGGCTCAAAAATTCCTATGCTTTGATGTGGTTGTGATAAAAATAGATAAATATTGAGATAGAACAGGCTTAGAACTTGTTTAAATAATTCGTTTGAAAGAATTTTTTTTATGCAATTATTATTTAAATGATCAAGAAACAATTGTATTTTTTCATGTAAAACTTTGGTTGATAGAAGTATGTTTCCTGTATTTTCGTTAAAAAATAAAATTTTACATGAAGAAACGAAATTACTAATACATTTCATAATGCTTATAAAATTATTTTCAGCATTATTTAGTTGTTTCATTAGGTGATAAAAGTTATTTGAGGCTCATTTAGTTGATGATCTAGAAATATATTTATAGATTCAATCATTTGAAAAAAGGGTGAAAATAAGACTGAATCTCTATCTTGCAACAATATCGACGAGCCTAAATAAGTTCTTATTGATTCAAGTATATTTAAAAAAAGATAATCTGGATCAAAGTGAAAAAATCCATCTTCATTTCCATTATTTGAAAATTCACAGCATAAATATGCAAACGATCCTATCGATTCCAAAATACCATGAAAAGATTTCAAAATATCAGAAGAATCCAGTTCGAACCCATAGTTTCTGAAAATAATTAAATCACAAGAATTTATTAATTCACCAAAGAGATTATTGTCCACATACATGCGTTTATACATATGCAACCATTTATTTACCCCAAATATTCTCATTTCAATGTAAGATGCCTCTAAACGAATGAATTTTTCGATTTCAGCTTCTAAATTTTTTTGATGATTATGTTCTGAAATAATAGCTTCTCTTTCATGATATTGTTAATTGTTTCCAATAGTTCCAGAAGCTTGCTCACCAGTACAGCAGAGTCGAATCCATAGCAAGCAAAAAATTAAATAAACAACCAAATTCATCTCCGTAAAGATAATTTTATCGATGTATTTATAGAAATCATCATTTTTACCATAATTGGCAGTTTTGCATATCTTGTATTTCTTGGTATATGAACTAAGAAAAGAAAAAATGCAATTATATTTTGGCCATTAATTTTTATATTGATTTTTTTATGTTAATCTCGCTAATTGAATATTTTACAAAATATTTTTTATTTGTTTATCGCGCCCACAACAAGATTATATTTTATTTCCATCATCAATTACTTTTCATGTTTCGATTTAATAAAATTGCAGATAATTTTTAAAATACTCAAATCTATAGATCATAGTCCATTATGATTTTCGTGATCAATGGATTTAATGGCAAATATATTGATTGGTCAACAAAAATATGTTTTTAATCGAACTTAAAGTCTCTGCTTATTTATCTAAAAAAATGACACTGTACTTCAATCAAAATTTATTCAAATTGATCAACAAACTGATCAAAAACATCTTCAAAAATACATATGTCTCCGATTTTTATGTGGCCATTTTAGATTTAAAATTTATACATAGGCTTAGAACAATTTGCAAATTTCTAAGATTATTTATATTATGGATGATGGATATTTATAAGTGTTTTGTGTATTTGTGGTTAATTTGGTTTTTATCGATTTAAATAAAGCTTTATTTGGCTTCTTAGAGCAGATTTGGACCCTACTTCTTATGATATTTAAAATTTAGCATTTAATCTATGCCCTTTCATCCTATATGACTTATATAGTTCAAGCGTTTTTCTAAATACTATTTTCCGTGGGTATCATCTGCTTCTGATGGTATTCCTAGTTCATTAAAATAAATAGTTTATGATAAATCTTTAATTTATGCGGAATTAAACAATGTAATTTTCGGATCAAATTTTTATCAAAGACATTATAAAATAGGATTTAATCTCGGCTTGCCTAACTATCTATAAAAATAAATTTGATTGAACGCATTTATTGAAACCAGGATAATAAAGTAATGCTTTATGTTTTTTTTAAATCTATATAACTACTTTAGCGACTATTTTTCTAATAATTAAATATTCTCCCAAGTCATAATAAAAGCACCAACATATTTTTTTATGATTAATCCCCCTGTTTCAATATTTTTAAAATTACATGGTGTTGAATATTTTTTTTTACTATTAACTATGTTTTATACCTAAATTATTTTTTAAACAAATAAATTTTGAATCATATGTAATATCAAATTATGTAATGTAAGAATCATCTCACAATGAAAAAAATCTTCTCAAAATCTTACCCTTTTGAATGGATCTGAACATTTGAATTGTATACGATTTTTTAGTTGCATTAATTAAATATTCCAACTAATCACTTATATGAATATAAAAAAGAAAATCAATAATTTTTATTTCATATTTTTAAATGGTTAATTAATTTTAACGATGTATTTTCAGGGGTGAAATCTTATAATAGACTATTTAATTCGAATGTTGCTTGAGACGGCTACAGTATTCTCACATTTTGGAATTTCGTAAATGTTTATACATACAATTTTTACGTGTGAGACTCAAAATAACGAAGAAACTAAATATACATTTTAGAACATGAACAAATTTTTCGATTGTCTCTAGTGTATAATGTTTGGAAAATTAAATCTTTCCCCTTTTAATAATTCGTAAAATCCCCTTTATGTTTGCAATCGAAGCTCTATTTTCATCTTTCTGTCAAAACTCTTGGTTAAGAAACTATAGAATTCCCGAGTGCTTATATTTTTTTGTTCATTCATACAGAAATATATAATTGCCGTTTTTTTATATATAAACTTATCAAAAAAGGCAATAATTCCCTTAAAACACAGGAATGCAATTGTTTTATATTAAAATATACTTCCAATAAAATTTTTAATACAAATAGCTCAGTTAGAATTTAAAATATACGAAATTATTACCTGTGTCACTCCATAAAGAATTTGAGGTGAAACTTTGAATGAAGAAAGGCAATATATTTCAAACTGACACATTAAAGTAAAATTTTTATGTGTTTGAAATATATATTATGACAAAAAAATCCTATAAAAGATGAAATGATTAAGTTATTTCAATGTCTAATGTTGATTTAAAAATTCATAGATGATAATTGATTGGTCCTAAGAAATGTAATAAAGATCAAAAATAGTTAAATATGCTTATGGATCGCGCAAATGAAATTTTTTTCATATTGTTTGCAAAATTATTTCGAATAAATGACAAAATATAGCGATTCTCATACCCGAATACTATATTTTTTTTTAAATCTAAATTATTTCGGTATTTTGTCGAACTAGAACAGCACTTGAATATATGCTTTTACATTTATATCATAAGAACACCCAAAAATAAAATTTTATAGAATTACACATATTATTTATTTTTCAATTTATATTATGCAAAAAAATGAAAAATTCACTTTATGAATGAATTATAGGTTAAAATTTTATTATTATTTCCCGCTTTTAAGTTCAAGGTGATAAATAATCAATGTTTAAATCCCAGTTTCACTGATCAAGTTTTTAAACTTATATTTTTTTTAAAATCAAAAGAAACACAATTTTGGATAATAATAAAAAGTCATTTATGATACATCTAAAATTATGCCTCTAATATGAACTAAAATAAGTTAATAAACTCAAATTCCAAGATCAAATATAATTTTGGTCTTTCAATCCTTCTCATTTTAAAAGTATTGAACGTAAAAAAAGACATATCTCTAGACGTATAGCTTAGTTACTGCAGTGCATTGATACAACAAGTATTAGCGATAAAATATTAGAGTGGTAAGTAAATTTAGAATGTAAGGCTGCACATTAGATTATAATATAGAGCCTAATATATTTTTTTAATTCCAGTTTAAATTTCAATCAAATAGGACGAAAGTTGTAAAAATATTGGCCGTGTCAATGACCAACACTGATCTAGAAAATGGAAAATATATGAAAATTCGGATGTTATATAGGATAGAAAATCATCATTAATATTGTAATATACACATATAAAGCCACAGAGTTTTTATCTAGATTGATTAATCATCAGGATGGCGCATTTTAATTACGACTTTTTTTAATATTTTAGACACAAATCCATGATTTATTGATCCTATTACAAGATAGCGTAAAGTATATAAAAAAATTGGTTACATAAATAAGTGAATAATACAAACAGTGGAACAAAACAATACTCGAGTAAACAATAATTATGTTTAATAAATGGTATAAAAATCAATAAAAAAAATATAGATAGAATATGAAGCAAAATAAGCATTAAAGAAAAATACAAAGACCATTTGAATATTTTGAATTTTTTAAAAGTTGATAGATAGTTTCGTGAAAGATTAAAACAGGATATAAAGAAAAATGTTCGAAAATCAATAGGTTCATATATAAAAAATTATATTGTTCGCTTTTAATTTTTTGAATGATTACCTTCTTTCATTTACATAACATAATCGAATTGGTATAACTGGCTTTTTTTAATCCGTGCAAATGCAACCCATAAATCACGATTTTGGTCATAAAATTTAAGCGATTTATTGGGAATAATATCAACACCCAGCCTATGTAAAAATATATGTTTCTATAAAATTGTTTCTTAAACTATATAATTATTACTGATTTTATTGTTATTTTTATATTCGACCCGAAATCGGGGCAATTATATATTGGTATTTTTATTGAAGAATATGTTTGCGTTTTGTCATTAATATTTACGCAATGACACCCTATTTCATTAAAATTGTTTGTTCTTATGTTTCCGTATTTTTAAACCATAGAAACAAAGACTTATTTATTCATATATTTCACTTGAATGTAATTCTGCCTGCAGGGCTAATTTGATATCATTTGAATAGATTATTATTAGATTTTTGTAATTAATGTGCAGATGCCGAGTTTCCAAAAAAAACGTATCTATTTATCTAAAAACGCATATTTACCACAGCAATAATGTAACCGTCTATTGTGTATGCTCTTCTCAACAAATATTTATCATAAAAATAAAAACTTATCAAATTAACATTTATTATCAATTTTAATACCTTGATAAAATATAATGAAGTATATTTTTTGATCATGGAATTATTGAAAATATTTTATATAATCAATTTTATTCAGATTAGATATAAGCAAAAATTAGACAATAATTTTTAAAAGGGTAGAAACAAAGATATGATCGAATAAAAGAAAAAGAAACAGCGAAAAGATAAAACAAATTTAATAAAAACAAAGAAAATATGTCTTTTTGGCAAATGAATTAATTCTAATTTATAGATAAAAAACAAGGACAATAGAACATTCCATTCCATAATATGATATATTAACAAAATACCACAAATTTAAATCATGAACTTGAGGATGCAACCGAATCTGAACAAAACCTAAAAACAGAGGATTAAAAAAGACACTTAAATGTATAAGTATTGAGCGGAGAGATTCATAGAAGATGATCGTAAATACTATTATATTAAAAGATGTATAAATCAAATATGTTTTCAAGAGTTATCTTAATTTTTACATAAGCAAAAAATAAACGAAGAAAGAAAAATTCAGAAGCTTTAATGAAACAAAATATAAGTTCTTTCTATCGGGGATGATATAAATCCAGCGGAATTAAATGATGTTTATAAATAAGGAGCTAAAACATATAAAGGTCTCATTATGAAGCATAGAAAACCATTAATTATTTATACAAAAAATTTTCATCTATAGATGTCAATATTTACATAATAAATAGCCGCATCTGATTGTTATTTTATACTTTCATAGGATACATAGACATCAAAATTGCTTCATGTAGATCAAATATAATTTATGAAGACATCAATTCAAATATGATTATTTTGTCTGATTTTATTGTGTAGAAAGTATTAAATGGTTTACATTCCTTTAAATAATTGTGAAATAATATTGTAAATTATGTTCTATACACGAGTGTTAACCCCGCTCGGACCACTTATTAACGAATTAGATAGAGGTTAACTAAAGGGGTGATATAATGGAGAAAAATTAGAATTAAGAAAAAAATTGCCGAGCGAATATTTTCACGTTTCATTTATACTTAATTGAACATAATTTATAGATTATATATTGTTTGAATTGTAATTCAATAGGTGAAAGGGCATAAATATAAATTATTTAAGATAAATTCATGCATCTAAGATTGGCATTCTATTGTTTTAAATCATGAAACTTAGTTTAGATAAAAGATGTGTTTATTCGGTCTGAATGTTTTATGTGGATTTATTGGTGCTGCTATATCCTAACCTTTCAATATTCAATTTCTTTTACAATTATTTACACTTTAAACTTATTATAATATGTTTTTTTCCAGACATGGTTATATATAATTGAATTTAGCTTTTCTAATTACTATAATATTAAAGAACTACTAATTTTTTTACTCTAAATTATATTTACATATAAAATTGTTTCAATTAATATTAGAATCAATGTCTTATCGGATTTATCTATGATATATATTTTATCATAGACTAACTAGATTTTTCTATGCCAAAAATTGTTCAAGTAAAATATTTCTAACGTTATGGGGCAAAGTCGAACTCTATCACATATAATCTGATCATCTAGACAAACTTATTTTATTAATTTTGTTGATCAACTTATTTATTCAATCATTTCATAAGTTTATTTTATGCAATATTTTGCCTCTGCCCAACTCCTTAGTACACAAAGTATGGGACTTTTTGTCAACAAAATCATATTTTATGGCGCATGAGATGATTCTTGTTTTTTATCAATATTTATTAAATCATTTTTGTCCGTAAAATCATTATTTATTTTTAAATGCTAAAATCAATTTAACTAGTATATTAGGGCAATTATATGATGATAAATTTATAGAATCCCACATTTTAGTGTGAGTTGAGCATGTTACGACATTTAAACTTCAATATATGTGATTCCTGTATATTTCTTTATTTATTAATCTGAAAGAGCAAAGAACTTCAATGTCTAAAAATACTCTGTTCATATCCTTCAATTAATTTAGTCAGATTTGGATAAAGCCTTTTTTTAAAATCCAAATTTTCATCCCTTAAATATCTACAGTCATAATGAATGGGCAATCTTGAAATACAAAAAAAAACTTTTCATATATGGGATCAAGAAATTTGAAAGAAGTTGTTTGACTGCCATCGTATTTTGAGAATTCTTATATTTCAACTGGTTTTTTAAGATAGATTCTACATCTTTCCCAGAAACAGCAAATGCCAAATCTACACAGAAACAAGTTTATCTTCTCCATGTATTTTTCAAAGGACATATTAATGATAAAATATACATTTTTGAGGATTTAATAGATCTGAAAAAATCTTATACCTCTGATATATTACTATTTTTGTAAGTATTGATAAATTTAGTATTTCATTTAAATATTTTTTGTGTTATTCTTCCCACTGAATTGTATCTTGTAAAAGGATTCAAAATAGATTCAATAGCCTTGCGAGAATTGTAAATATAATGTTCAAAACAAGATCTAAACTCACTTAAAATTGCATGTATAGTACACAAATCTCCAGGTATCAGTGTTTCTTCATGGGATCCAAAGAATCTTTTCATTCCGCTCCAAACTTCCTTTGCACATTTTTTTTATTATCAGACAAGAATTTTCAATGGAATTAAATCCATACTAGAATAGACTCTAACCAATCCGCGTGATGTTTAACCATGTTATAAAATAGTTTATCCAATATATTTTTATCTTGCAGAAAAAAAATTTTTAAATGAATAAACACTGAGACAAACATGTCATACAAAAAACATAATAATTGTATATAATTCATTCAATTCTTACAAATTAATAATTCACCAACGAACTGTGATGTTAACATCCAATATTTCTTGTTGCGTAAAATAGTACATCTGGGTCATTTATGCATGCAAATCGCTTTTAATACTATGTTGACGTAATGTAAAACACAAAAAACGAAAGATAAAGGATATTTTATTGTTCCGCTAAAATATCTTTAAAATCTTATTTCTGTCCTCTTAATATAACAAAACACCATTGTAGCCTTTAAATTGCTGCTTGCTTAGAAATAATTTGTGTGGAGTAATAGTTTTATAAAAATTATATGTGAGCCAAAAAAATTTTATGGCCTTGTCAGTATTTATTTTCTGGTAGGATATTATCTCACTTAAATATACAGAAATATATTACGGTAGCCTTAAAAAACACACATCTGATCAAAATAAATTATTTTATGTGCGTTCTTTTCTGTTGGATGGTTTTGATTAAACACAAAAATTCTGCAATGGATTTTAAATTTTTAAGAAAAGCTACTAAATGACTCTTAAAATCCCATTTATTCGTATATATTGTAGAGAAACTGAAATCACACGAATGCATTAACATATCTAAAGACTTTTTTTTTTGAGGAACTACTTTTTATTATTTTATGGCTTCATTTATTAAGGTCATGTGCGTTCTTAGTAAGATTATGTAAATAAATAAATTGATTTCTGCTTCTTCTTCATCTAAATTTTCACTGTGATATAGAAGGATGCCATTCTTTCTATCTGGATATTAGTATTGGGACCCCAACTTGTTTAGAATTCTAAATATTCTTCATTATCACTGCATAATGCCGTAATAAATAATAATATATATGAGATTAAGATGAATTACTTAAAATATATTTCTTATTCATATTTCTAATTATTTTATTATCCTTTTGTCATTAATGCACCTTTTATTCTCTCGATTTCTTTGATTAAACCGCGATAACAAAATTTATGAATGAATAATTCGTCTCTTGTATCATTAAAAAAACAAGCAACTTTAATTTTTATAAATTATTTGAGAGAATTCGAATAATTAATATCTTTTTATATTGGGAACAAGTTATTCGATTTTATTGTCTAGTGCATGAATTATTATTATTGAATGGTGTAAAGAAGATTTTAATAAAATCAATTAAACTTATGATTCTTCTGCATATTCTAATTTTTCCAACTAAATTTTTGATTCTTACAAAAATATCAATTTCAAATAAGCAATATTGATTTTTTCGATATCTATACATATCTTGGATCTACTAAAAAAATATTTGCTGGTGTTTTAATTAATTTATGGTATAATAATTTTTTAAAAATCATGATATATACAAGATCATGCCTTATTTATATAATATTTACAACCTATTCATTGCGAAAGAAATTTATATAAGAAAAATACATATAAAAATAGAATTACTAGGAATATCTCTAAATTATGTTAAGGAGTTAAAAATTCCGGACGAAGTAGAAGCACACATGCAAGCCCTCATACTCCGCAAGACACTTGAACTCATCTCATTTGAGAGAAGAAGAGCAGTTGATGAAGATAGTTCAGAGGAAGGTGTCAAAAGATGCATCAAGGAGTTGTCCAATATTTCAAACACGCTGAACATGTCTAAATATATAAAATTGATAAAAAGAAAATTAACCATAAATAAATAAAATATAGGAATATCTCTAAACCATGTGTGTTCAAAGGATACAAGCGAAATAAATTTAAAAATACTTTTGTATTTTTGATTTTTAAAATAATTTTCAGAAATCATGAAATATTATATTTTATATTCAAATTGCTGTCACTAGAATAAGAGAAAGTTGATGAATAATACTACTATCATGATATAATTTATAAGGTGTAATCTATTCATAAAATACAGCAAATAAATATATTTTCGTCTTTTCCAAGATCGAAATATTAATATTGATTCTTATTAAAAAAATATTTCTTATTGCAAAAGATAGATAAAGTGTTTATATTGAAATTAACAGCAATTTATTTTTGGATATACCTTGGAGGGTATTCAACGAA
This sequence comes from Rhyacophila brunnea, assembly GCF_057557595.1. Classification (NCBI taxonomy): domain Eukaryota; kingdom Metazoa; phylum Arthropoda; class Insecta; order Trichoptera; family Rhyacophilidae; genus Rhyacophila; species Rhyacophila brunnea. Next base: position 2,514,773 of record NW_028233078.1, on the reverse strand, counting down.
AATAAAGTAAAATGAAAAAATTTATTATTATTTATTTATGGGTTAGTTTTCTTTTTATCGATAATATCTATTTAGACGTGTTCAGCGTGTTGGAAATATTGGACAACTCCTTGATGCATCTTTTGACACCTTCCTCTGATCTATCTTCATCAACTGCTCTTCTTCTCTCAAATGAGATGAGTTCAAGTGTCTTGCGGAGTGTGAGAGCTTGCATGTATGCTTCTACTTCGTCCAGTATTTTTAACTCCTTAACATATTTTTTATGATATTTTGTGACATTCCATCCCAAGTCATCACATATGGTATTATTCTTGTTTTACATTTGTAAATTAAACAAAATGAAAACATAATATTCTTTATAGAACTTTAATTTATTGCTTTAAAATGTATATATTGGATGCAATATTGCCAAAAATTTCTTTTTAAAGAATATACAAATATACTAGTTTTATGAACGATTAAAATAACATAAGAAAATATTAAAAACAATAAAAATAAAATTATGTAAATGCTTTAGTTTAAAAATTTATTTATTTCATGATTTCGGGTACAAATCCTCCAAAATACCAAAAATTATTTAAATATATTAATGAGAGAATGATTTCATTTGAGAAAAAAAGTGAAAGAATCTGGTTAACAAAATACATATATATAATATGAACTTTTATATTAAAATTTGTTTTTTGTTGTAAAAGATATTCAATTTTCAATTTAAAACAAATACTGCGGATTTTCATCACAAATTGTACATATTATAAATTTCTTACAATAACTTTTACAGTTATTATATTTTTTCTCTTTTTTTTGATTCTACGATTCATTTATGTGGTATTTATCTCGAAACCGCCACCTAAAAAAACCTTTCTTATTAAAAACTCTTTAGAAGTCTTTTATTTTCTTTTTAATTTTAACATCTTAAATTTTTGTACAAAATAATTCGACATGCACAGAAAAGAGATAGCCCATGCCCTTATATTTATTTCAATTAAAAGGTGATGAGTTATTAGTCAAAAAAATAAAAGTAACAAAAAGTATGTTCATGTAACTATCGTGTATGAACTTAAGTCTTGCTATCAAATAAGTATTTTTGGTGATTTATTCGGTCTATTTAAAAAAAACATCATTTTTATAATATTATACAATATTCCAACTTATAAATAATATAAAACATTTCAACTAAATTATTTATAGGGCAATTACTCTATTTTTTCGTAGTATAATATGAAAATAAATATTTTAGTATTCAGTGAAAAATTTTTTTTGTATTAAATCTAGACGAATACATTTATATATCATTTATAATGATAAAGCATATATAAACTGTTTTAGAAAAATCAAGTAATTTAAAAAAATAAATATGGTGGATTTTAAACTTTAGAAAAATCAAATAAATCAATTATTTATTGGAATTTAAGTGATAGGCTTCATCGGTACATTAAAGGATGTATGGTTTACGAATATATATAATGCATAATAAATATTTCAAGTCAAGTTTATATCTATACAGTATTTAAAGGAAAAATTTCACTGAATAAAGAATTTAGGTTGCGGGCATCTTTTAATTTTTCCTATAAAGACGAAAAAACACCCTTCAGCTCATTTAAAGAACAAAAATGATGTTTTTTTTATGCAATATTAAATATAAGATTCTCAAATACAACAATAAAAATCCATTTGAACTAGTAAACTATTTCTTATTTTAGCATATTTTTTTCCAATTATTATGGTAAAAACCATAATTGAAATCTAATATGGTATTATAATATATGAATTATATAGTTGTTTAAGATACAATTTTATTTTAATTAATTAATAACTTCTTATACAAAAAACACAAGAAATACATATAATTGTAATTAATAAAAATATTTTAGACAAGAAATTCTTGTTCATTAGTAGATTTTAGGACCAACAGATTATGCGTTAGGATTGACCAGGTCTTTCTAAAATTTATGTGATTTTATAGGAAATATTTAACTGTCAGCTTCATAGCCTTCGGTCTTGATATTTTTGCGTATTTAAAATTAGAACAGTGTCTATTTATTATAAAAATAACCAATCAATAAATTATCATTTTTTAATTAATGAATCAAAAACAGTTTTTTTGCAGTCGAGAAAATATAAGGGCAAAAGACACAATTTCTATCCTTTCTATAGCTTTTTGTATGACAGAGATTACCGTGAAAGAATAAAATGAATTTTATGGTTATATATTATATAGTTTATTGCTATTTTATATTAAATCTGATATTATTATATACAGTCACTTCTTGGTTTATATATTCTATATCGATAATCAAATGTTCTTATACCTTTTTATGAAAACAATGCCCCCATTATTAAATAACCACTATATTAGTATCTTATCATTTTTTAAAATATTTTAATCATCGTAACTAGTTTGTTTCAATATAATAGCGTTAGATATCAAGCAATCATATTATCTATTTGTAGAATTAAATATGCATACAACAATATACCCATTAAGATTTTTAATTACACAATCTGATGAATATATTCATTATATTCTTATCTATGTATTTTATTCCAAAAAAATCAATAAAGTTTTATTTGAAGTAATCTTTGAGCATACTTTAATATTAACTTTTCTAATTTCTTTTTTTTTGATTTTGATGATTCAAATTTCAATTATTTTATTTAAGTAGAATATTGAATTTAATTTTCTGTATTCTTGAATGTAAACGAATGGCTAAATCTAAAAAATTACCCCTAGCAACAAAAAAGATATTTTAAAAGGAATTAAAAGTCTAGTATATTGCATAAACGAGATAATTTTTCTTTTTTTATTATATTTAAAATAAAAAAGATAAAAATAGCACAATGGTCTTTTAAAAATGTTATAAGAAACATATCACACACCGTTTTTAAATTATGGAATACCACCAATACGTCAGCAAGATTATACAACCATTACTTTATTTTCTATAGAGCTACACGGGATAATTTCATTTATTCTTTATATATGGTATATTACCAGCGTGTTTTAATAATATCTTAATTTTTTTTAGAAAATTGCGAATCATTGTATCCTTTTGTATTTAAAGACAATATGAATCAGTAACTTGTTTCTGTTTTTTTTGACGATGATATTTTCGTGGCGTTCTGCAGTCTGCTTGGCCATTCTTATTCAGATGCAGCGGTTTCTGATAATGTAAAAATGCAGAGACTGCTACCTCATCAGGTATATATATTTCCATTTTTATGATGTAAATCAATTTAAAATCATATAGTTCTTGCTGATGTGTGAAATTATGCGCATTTTAATTATTGATGAGCTAACCTTGGAAAGTACCGCATCAAATGGTAGTACTTTAGAGCATTATGTGGCCAAATTCAATGCTTAACAGAGGATTAAACTAAAAAATCGTTTTGGAATCAAAGAGAATCCAAATTTGATTCAAGATAAATAGAAACACATCGGTCTACTGACCTTATTTGCAAGAGATGGTTTAATAAACTAGTACACACAAATATATAGCAAGACAATTGCATTTAGAAAGATATTTCGGCAGATTTAAAATGATATTGGTATCGTTATATACAGGCAACATATAGTTGACCATCATATTTTTTGTGTTAAGAGTCAAAAGACTTTATGGGCTATTTTACCCTCATTCGTAATTTAATAAATATCAAGGCGAAATACAAAATGCAAAATCAATGATTTATTGATATTATTAATTTATTTCGACTTATATCAATCAAGTACACAATATATTATTTCATTAAAAATTTCGAGAAAATAATATAATATGATTATCTTTTTGACTATTTTATATATCACTTGAAAAATATCAACACAGATTTGTGCTATAATGTGTCAAACTGATATTTTATCCGATAAAGAAATAATATTAATCGATTTTAAACTGTATTTGCGGATGTTAGACAAAGCGTTGAAGAAAATAAAAAAGAATATATTCAGAATTAAAGCAAAAAAGTAAATTTAGGAATAATACAAAATTTTATGGTAAAAATAACACGAAGAGCAAAAAAAACATCAAAAACAAAAAATTCATAGAAAAATGCGATTTGTATAGTTTAATTGTGTTCAAAATATAATAGCTTTTGAAATTATATAAAGATATTTTGAATGAAATTCGAAGAACATTGTAGAATATACAATAGTTTTCAACAAAACGTTATTTTTAGAGATAAAAGCCTTTTATTTTATCGGGAAATGATGTTGTGTATCACATATTCGGTAAACTTAAATAAAGGGAATTCTTGGAGGATGTACTATTTGAATAAATTCGAACTGACATGACTATATCGATACAAATGCGAAGTATTAAGATATAGGTATCTTTTAGAATCTAAAATACTTTCTACACCTCGTTAAAAAAAATTTAAAATATTGTTGAGCTTGAAAATGTAAGATTTTGCATAATAACAGAGGAAAAGGGGGCTAAAATTTCATTTACATCAGAACATGGTAAATATAAATATTTAGTTGTTTCAAAACCTATCACGTGTAACAAAAACATTGTATCTACAATGTAGAAAATATAACGTCAAATCGTTAGCAGTTTTATGCGCATAAAAAAATCTTTTATGTTAGATGTGATTAACATTAAAGAAATAAAGAGAAACTGCACTTTGAAAAAAATAATCTAAAAAACTTGGAAACAAGTAATAGACATCAATAAAATTTGCCTTGCGATTATAGCATAAAATAATTTTTAAAGTGATTAGAAACTTATTTACTATACATTTTATAAAAAAAAATTTAGACGAAAACGATATCTTAAATAAGATGTAACAAATATTCACGAAAATATCTTAGCGTATTTTATATATTTAAATGATATATTCGTGTAACTAGTATCAGGGTTTAAGTCGCTATAATATTAGATTTTTCTAAAATTTTCCATTGAACACGCTAAAAAACTGTCTAATCTAATATAAATATATTAGTCCACTTTAACAAAATGCGAAATGCATTAACATATTAAATCCATTTTTTGTTTTTTTTTCTTTCGCAATTGTGTAAATATGTTTGTTGGGCCTGTCAAAGTAAATGAAAAAGATTAAGCCGGGTCATCATAAACCATAAAACAAAAATTTCGATACATGACTTAAAGAAATATAATATATCTACTACAGATGTATCATAAGCGGTAAATAAAACAGAATAATGCCAATTGGATATATCAAGAAATAATGGCTTCACTAGCCCTATAAAGAAGCAGAAAATAGAGAAATTTTATAGAAGATGATATCAGCAATCTTAACCAAATATTTTTCATATGGAAATCAAATTTATATGAATTATAAAAGGAAAATTTGTGGTTAATAAATTTATTAATATAATTTAACAGATAAAACTATAAAAAAAATATATGTTTTCAGTCTAATATTGGTTGATATTTTTCAGCCATAATTTCGTTTAAGAATATGTCCTGATCAATAATATAAAATACATAATATTTCACATCAATGAAATAAAAAAATAAAGAATTAAACGCTATGAAAATTCATCTGATACAAGATTATCATAGTATCAACATTGAATAAGGACATTAAAATTCATTTTGGGAATTTGTATAATAATCTCTAGAAAAAATTGAATTTTAGCCCTCGTAATTTGTGATCTGCATAATCCATAACGATTTACACTAGATTTTTTGTTGTCTTTTTTTATAAAAATATTTTAAAGTGATTTTTTCTTTTTGAATGAAGTGCTGATCATCAGTACTATAATGATACAAACTAATCAATGTTGAGATACTACAGTAATAGCATAATTACATCTGATAGATAGTTTTTGCATGATATAAATATCGTTTTAGTATTTGAGTATATGACAGAAGAAACAAAGAAAAAAATGTCGATTTTTTAATTAAATGTTACTTTACACAAGAAATCTATAAATATTTATAAAAATCTAAAAGAAGCGGCAGGATCTCTGGAAAGGATAATAAAGAAAAATATCGTTATTTGGAATATAAAAAAATGAATTTTTGATTGAAAAAATTAAGTAAATACGTTCATCAGTAAAATTGATGGTAACTATATTCAAAAAGAGGGGGTTTTAAAAATCTAACAGAAAAAATAATATATTAAGATTATGTTGGTGTAAGAAAGTGATTTCTGTATTTCCATTTCTAATGCCATGGAAAATGTTCATATACATTTGCAAAGAAATATGTTATTTTGTTTTTTTTTATTTAGATGAACTATAATATTGTATCTCTTTTAGCTATAAACAATTGTTTTTTTTGTATATTACAATTGATGTTCGGATATACATGTCTTTTTTTATGATTAAATGTTACATAATGCAAGACTTTAGTACACTTTGAATATAAAATAATATAAATTAAAACAATTCCAGGTTGTAATCGGCTTCATATTTAGTAAAAAAAAATATATAGTTTACTGCGTAATCTTCTATATGTTTGCAAGATTTTTTTCATTTCTTTCGAAAATTAGAATTTGAAAAAAAATAAAATTGAACACACGAGTTAAAAGAAAATAGTTAAAGGAATCTAAAAATGAAAAATGTGTATTTCTAAACCCATAAACTCACGTTTCTAAAATGATTCAAATGGTATCTTTTGTTAAAATTGAAACCATAGCTCGGTTAGAAATTGTGTACTAGTCTGTAGTTTGAAATCATGATATATTTAAATCCTTTTCACAGCTGATGATGTCTATAAAAAAATTATACTTCGTGGTAAACATGTTAGTATCTTGAAATTTTAATTAATCTTGGATGTATCGATTATATACATGTCTCTTCTGTACGATTTAAATTTATTGAATTTTCGCATATGTTCATAAAATAAAAGAATAATCGAATTTTTTTTTACAAAAATAAGAATTCACATTTAAAAATGGACAAGTTAAATTATGGCCATAACTCAATCCAACCCAAATTTTATAAGTCAATATATTACTTTAAATAGTTGAAATAGGTGCAAAACAACATAAGACAAGTCCATGACATTTGTGCAAATTACTAAAATCATAGTATCATCAGCTTTTTGAAATTTTTTCTAAACATTGTTCGATATAACATTTCAATCTCTATAAAAACTTATAAGAAATCAAACAAACGATAAAAAAATAGGATTTGCATCATATGTATGCTCTTTTTGGAGAAAGATTAAGATGAAAAAAAATATAAAATTTCAATCTAATTATTAAATTTTTTGGAAATGTTTAAATATGTAGAAAGGTGAAGATACTATCAAAAATTTTAAAATTTCAACTGAAATTATTTTTTCATTCTATTCTTAATTATTTTATGCAATAATCGAGGCAACAAAAAATAAAAAAATCGTTGAATATCTAAGCCGCGAGCAAAAGTGAATTTGAAAAGAATTTTATTGTATAGAATATGATCCATATATAATAATGATGAATGTTTAAAAATATGCTAAAAAAATATATAGAATGAAAAACGTATTATTTTCTTTATTAAAAAGTAAAAACTGAAAAAAGGCAAACTGTATTGTTATCGTAAAAATAAGTTTTTTTTGTGGGATATCATGATAACAAAGATTTGTCCATATTGTATTTTTAATTATCTTTTAATATATATTATTAAAATTTATCTGGATAACAGTAAAATAACTTTGGGAAGTCATTTCATTGTTTATTTGTGTTATACGGCGCATTAAGAAAAACAAAGCGCCTATAAATAAGCTTATCGATGATTCACTGGGATGTTAAAAGTTTAAATAAATATTATTGGGTGTATATATGGTTTTTAACCAACTGGCTTGTATATATTCTTATATAGACCAATTCTCAAATTATTGAATACGGTATTTGTAATTTTTTTTATCGGAATGCAAATTATATTTTTTGTCCTTGAATTCTAAAAATTGTGTGTTTAATTAGTAGATAACTGTACAAATGTGGTTTAAATGTGAATAATACATAAATTAGCCTATATTTAAAATCTTTGGATTTTTTTGTTATTTTGAACAAAACTTTATTTAATCACACAAGGTTTAAAAAGTTTGGATAACCATATACATATATTTTATCCTGTCAAAACTCGGATTTAAAGATATTAATATTTCTTTAAAAAAGGACATTTAAAAGTAAACAGCTTGAAAATTGTAAAAAAACTTTGCATTGTTTCTGTAGAATATATTATATAGTTTTTCACGAATGCAAAAAATGCTAAATAATAGGCTAAAACTATAAAAGCTATTTTTCTTCACTTTTCTGAAAAATTGGATAGCCCAAATAAATTTATAGCATAAAAAATCAAATATATATTTTAAAATACAAAAATTACGGGATGAACGAAATTGTTTTATGATTGAATTTTTTAAATACAATAAATGGTTACAGTAATAAATATGCATCGTTTTAAACTTTTAACTACTATCTTTCGCTTGCTCTTTTATGTTTTTTTAAATAAAAATTATATATTGAGAGTTCAAATATAAAAAAAATTGAAACTCATATTTTGTTAAAATAATATTTTCAAACTGTGTAATTCAAATATAAATTACTTTTATATTCTAACTTTTATTTATAAGAAAATTGAATTTATCAATCAACTCATCCTCATTGGTTAAATAGTTGCAATCATTTATATTTATTACAGTTTCGTCTTCATTCAATTTATCCATATCCACAAAGAATTTTTTAAAAAATATGAATTTATTTTTTAAAGTTTTATTCAATGCCAATAAAGCATCTTTCAAATTTTCTTCTGTCATGAAGGAAAGTTGTACTTTGTGTTCCCACCGTAAATAATATTTTAAAAGCAATTTTTTATCTTTCGTAATAAATCTAAAATGTGGAATGTCTAATATTTTGAGTCGTATTAAATTGTTATGCATCTTCCCAATAATATGATTTATTTTTATTTCAAATTCACTGAAGTCTATTTCCAGAGATTGATCTTGGTGTGAATAAAAATACATGTAGCACTCTTTTTTTATGGTTCCTGACTCAAATCTAGAATGTGTTATCGTTTGAGATAACCTAAACAATCTTTCATACTCTTTCGTTTGTTCTATTCTGTCTTCTTCTGTTAGAAGAATCGCTAATTTAAATATTTTACATGATAAATGTACTGTCATTGTATTTCATGCAAATTTTCTTAAATAAATTCAACTCACATTATAATAAACATTCTATATATATGCATATATGCGGATTATGGACATTATTGTACACAAATTTCATACTAAATTTATACTATATGAAAAATCGGAATGAATAAATCTTCAAGATAATAATAGCAAAATTATTTGTGAATATACGGTTTAAATTATACTACGTAGCTTGCAGCGATGGTTTAACAGAATTTCAGAATTCATGGGCTTTCAAGTATATAATTTATACGAAGTGAATAAAACGAAATTCAAAAAAAGCTTGAGTAAAGGACTTACATCGTTGCGTTTTAAATTATGATGTGTATCACAACGTTTTTGATGAGTATTTTATATAAATAGTTTAAAAATAGCCTATCTCATGTACCCTTTAAAATAGTATTTTATTAAAGAAGATAAATGAAAAGGATAAAAAAACAACATAAATATATTTATCTTATCTTATCGTACAAATATAAGCAATTAAAATATAATAGCTGCATTTTCAGTATAAAAAAATACAGGAAAAACCGTGTGATAGCATCTATTTGGCAATAATTACATGTCTAATTGTAAATAAAAAGTTGATACTGTTTCTTTTTGTATTTTTAATCTACTAAATATCTGTCTAACGTTAAATCTTGAGGAAATGATAAAACACATAATTTATTTTTTACGATTGAATCACCTATCTATGCACGCAAAAGGTGAAAAATAGAAAATAATTGATTTTGCGAACGATCTAATACCTACTTTCAAAAGTAGGTATCCTAAATTGGATTTTTTTTAGGCCCATAACTAGTCAGAATAATGTTTATAAATTTTTCACAATGGGGACGACAGAAATATTATAGACTAAAGTTATAGAGCGCAACCTCTTAATATAAAACGATTTTCATTGTCACCGTCCCCATGAAACCAAGGATCAACTCTAATAAAAACAGCCAAACAATATGGTATACCTCGATAAACTTGCGGTAAATCTATTGATTCTAGGTAAACGTATAATTCGAGTTTCATATTTTTATAACAGCAGCGCTGAAAAAATTTGTCATCCAGTGTGAGTATATAATTTGCAGGCGAGATAACTAGTAAATGTAACATTTTGGTGGTATAAAATCAATGGAAAAACAAAAAAAAACGTATAGACGGGCGGGCTGGCTGATAGTTTACCATTATTTTTTTTGTTTTGTGTATGAATAAATTAGGTGAAATGCACAGAGAAAAATGACCGATTGTAGATTTAGCTATATATGAATCTGCTTATAAGAGGAACCACTTCTATGTATTGATAGCCTTTATGCTTGTCTCTAAAAATTCAAAAAAATAAGAATGATTAGAGAAGAAGCAATTAGTTCCTTTAATTTAATAAATCTAGAAATGAATGAAGTTTAATCTGCTACAAATTATATCGTGCATAGCGAATTTTTAACATTTATGGAAGAACTGAATGGATTTAAATATACAGTAATCTTATAAGATAGTAAATCATAGATAAAATTATAAAATCTGTAAAATATTACGAAAGAATATCGAATTCAATCGAAACTTTTCTAGCTACAAAAAAATTATTCAAATTATTTTACGTGAACGAAATCGCACTGCTAAACTTCAAAAAAGACGTTCTTAAATTAGAACCAAAACATTTTTATAAAATAGATGAACTTAGATAGAAATAGAATGAAAGAGAATTTACACACTTACGGCTAAAATAAAAAATGATTTTATTTATAGGGAGAGAAATTAGGGAGTAAACTATTTATTATTTTATTCAAAAAATGCTATTTGTGCAAAAAAAGACCCCTACCACGGATAAAGGAAAATCACTAAGAAGGGCAGAAATGTAAAAATGTAAGAAAACAATAAAATGAACCATTGAAAAATAAAATAATGTGTAAAATAAACACAAAAAAAAAATTCAGCGCTCACAAAAACCCAACGATTGGCATAGCTGGGTATTTAAGATTTTCAAAAAATAAAAACGTAAAGCCTAAAGAAAAATAGATTTTGTTTCATTGTACATGAATATTTTCTTTGAGGAAAATTCAAAATACTAAAACTTTGATGAAGGATGTAAAACAGTAGACCACTTAGAAAGCATATGTTAAGAGTTATTAGCCATGAATAAACACGAATACATAACATAGCTGTAATGTATACGCTTCGATCTTCAAAGGAATCAAATAAAAAATATCAAGGAAAATCTGAAGACATTAAATAATAAAATATTATAAAATCTGTTAACTGTGATAAAGATAAAAACTATAATATGATCAGAAATAAAGTAAATACAACATGATTGGACATATTTTTTGTTTATCATAAAAAGAAAAACTTGATCGTATTTATGGAAATAAAAATGCTGATTACATATATATGTTGATTAATTTTCGAAACGGGAAGCTAAGAAAATATTATTTACTATCATTTGTACTCATTCCAATTTCTTAAATTTGACTACGATTAGATTATACGTCATAATATTCTTTGTTATGGTTATAAATACCAAAAATCATATATCAGGAAGTTGTAAATACTTGCAGAAACATACGCACAAAAAACTTGTGAATAAAACTCTTTAATTTTAGAATATTTAAAAAAGAAGACAAATGAAGAAGTTTTATAACTTTAGGAGAAATAAAGCAGATCTTTTATATAGAATAATCATAAGCTTTATATAAAAAATTTAAAATTTTAAATTTCCAATTATCAAATCATTGATAAATACATTATATGGTCATGCGTATGTAACGCAAAAAAATTCAAATGGTTTAAAGTGAAAAGCTACACTTTGATAAAATATTAATAAATTTACCTTATATGTTAGAAAAATTTAAGTATTCATAGATAGAAACCAATAATCGTATATAATTAAATATAAAATCGATTTTATGAAAAATTATAGATTGATTATATGTCCGAAAATCACCATACAAATATTGTTAGAATTTTTCCGTTTTTTTTACTATTTAGAAGGTTTTTTAAAACATACGTGCTCTTGCTAACTTGGAATGTGGTTACACACTTAAAATATTTTTTCATTGTAATTATTTGTTTTAATTTTATAAAAAAAACCAAGGCAATTTTCCGTTTTTTTTACCTTAACATCCTCATCAAAAAATATGGCTGCATATTTTATAGAATGAAAGGTTATTCTAGAATGCTGGTATTTTGATAAATTTCTCAAATATAAATTTAGTAATTAGTTATAATAAAATCATCAATATAAAAAATCTGAAGTAATTTACATATCATATAATCTTTTATAATTTGTTTTATTTTTTATTTGACTATAATGAATAATTTTTGCATTAAACATGGATTAAATGAATAAGTCGATCTATAAATAATAATATTTATTTCAAAATGCATTTTTTCCCCTTGGGTATTACATAGATAATCACAAATAATTTATTCTATATATTTCCTCTGTGATCGTGTTCATTCGTAATTTTATAGAAAGTATGATAGCAGAATCAACATCATTTTTTATTTTGACTAAACAGTTTCAAACAATTTTTTTATTTCCTTCTCAAAAATTTTATTTAGAAGATATGTATATTTTTGAAGTTCTGTGTAAAACTCAAAGATGGTTTGATTTTGTTTTTTTTCATTCAATTTTTCTATAGAAAAAGAGTTCATCTTATCACTTCCTATTTTTCCAAAAACACACTTTTCTAGACTATTTGTCATTTTTATACTGTGCTTGTGAAGGTAATTGGTATAAAGAGATTCACAAGGTAAAATAGCATTTTCTTTTGATAAATAAATTACAAATTCAAACAAAAACTCCAAACCATCAAATAATATACTACGGTTATATTGATCTAAAAATATATTGGCTGTGTGAAGGAAATTGAACACGGGTGCAACCGTTTCATTATAAAGTTTGTCTTGAATCTGATCATACCGCTTCAATGCTATGCTCTCACAAATTAATAATAAATCAGTGTAAATCTTATGATTTGTGATATCATAAAGGTGGGTACCCATATTATTTTTATGTTTTCTGATAATAAGTCGGGCACAAAATCTGGATTTATGCCTTAATTCAGTTTCTTCCTTGATTTTATCCGGGTATAAATTACTTTTAAGCGAATACAATACATTTTTATTCGATTTATATATATCCAAAAGAAATCTTCCACATTCTGAAACGTAAAAAAGTCGACTTTCTGGCAACCTCTTATTTAAAAATGCGTGTATAAAGCATAAACCAGACAAAGGAATATTTTTTCGCGAAAGAGAGCTAACTTCGCATATTTTACTCATAAATTCATCTATATTTGTAAAAATAGACTTGCACTGCAGTTTATAAGTATCGAAGAATTCGTTATTGTAAAAAAATGCCTCTACGAAGACCCTAAAGTTTTTTTTTGTTATTGACAACAGGGAAATATCATTATTAAACATTTCACTTTTAACATTTATACAAGAATTTATATGATCGATCAATTTAATCATTGGTATTTCTTTTGAATCATCAAAGACTGGCCTGTTGGTTTCTCCATCAATATTATTTTCTTTTGATTTATTGGTCGTTATAATGGTAGTAGAATGACAAAATATGGTTTTTTCCCAACAGCTTTTTATAGATTCCATGAATCCACAATATCTACATAAAATTCGGCAATGTAATCTTATGTTTATTTCAAACTTATAAGCTTTTAGGTTGCTTTTGCAATTTATAGGCTTACTTTGGAGAAATTTATTTTTCAGACCCTTAGAAATAACTTTTGTTTGAACCTTTTTTTTCGTTTTGCTGCCTACCTTGATACGGCAAATTTGTCGAATTTATACTGAATTCGTCATATTATGTCCTTCATCATTCCTAGCCATCGAATCCTCTGTTTCAGATGAATCCTCTGGATAGTATGTCCCAACAAAACGCCGTTTTCTATGATTTTTTATAATTTTAGTAGGTACAGTTATTTTATTTTCTGTATGCGTCGACTCAAATTGTTGAATATTGGGGCTGCCTTTTAAAGTCTCGATGCTCTTTAAAGAAAATGATTTATTTTCACAGTTAGTTTTTGAATTTTCATGTTGCATATAATCCGAATTCTGAACAAATGTTTCTGTCCTTCTATCTTTAAGTAAAAATTTAGCAAATATTGCTAAAGGTATTTGACCTTTTAAAATATGAGCTGTGGATTTATCATTCGGTTTTAAATTATTTTTGGTAATGAGATCAGGGTGTTTCTGATAAATTTTAGTCTTTGGGTGGACACTAAATGTAGACTTGGTTTCTATTTGGTCTTTTATGGTAGAATTTTGCCCACAGTTAAGTTGTATAGGTTCTTTTGTCTCTACCAATATTATTTCCCCGTGGATTTTATCATATGAAGACACATTCTCAATAAAAAATGAAGAATTATTTTTGCTTGATTTGGCCTCAAAAATCCATACTATAAATACCAGATAAAAATTCATCATAATTTTTAATAATTTTTTTTATTAAATAGATATTTGCAAAATATCAATCTTTTTTGATTGATCAAAGTTTAAAATCACATTAAAATTAATTAAATTTTAATATGTATTGGTAGTTTGTTTATGGGATATTTATTATAAAGAAATTATAAAAGATGGAATTTTTTTAATAAATTTTGTAATTAACTAACGGAATAAAATGTGAGGAATTTCACTCAATATTTTATAACAGGCCTTTTCCCTGTGTGGTCTATATTGTTTCGTATAAATACACTTATATTCAATAATAACTATAGTAAGTTATGCAAATGAAAGTGTAAATTTTTATTGGTACAATCATTGTGTTTTGTCTGACGTAATCATAATGAATTATATCAAAATCATACATATAAAAGATTGAAAAATTTGAAAAAAAATTTAGTGCTATAAAAACCAAAACTTGTCTATAAAATTGTAAAGCGTATATAATCAACAAAAACCAAGCTCTATTTTAAATTAAAAAAAATTATAGAACCAAGACTTGATTATTAAGACTAAGATAAGTTACCATTGTATAGTGTTTTTCATTCATTCTTGAAATGTATTTGCGTGCTATATAAAATCTTCTATTCTAGAAGTTGGATTGAAACGTATGTATTCATCAAGTGTTAAAAATATATATATGTAAAGAGATGATAAAAATATAGTAGAAATATTCTAGTATTTCTAATGATTTAGCTATATTTAACGTGAATACTCCAAAATATAGTTTAAAAAATTGAATGGTGTGTTTTAAAGTATCTATATTTTTCATTTATTGACCAGTATAAATATAAAGAAAGTATCCTGAAATTAATATAATTTATATTGTCACGGTTATGTAGATTTCACTATTTTACAATTTCTTGTGTTATACTTCATTATTTATGAATTTTCATATTAAAAACTTAAATATGCTTAAATATACAATCTGTACATCACATTTCTTGGCATTAAAATATTATTTCCGATAGAAAAAAAAGAATAATTAATTTAACTACAATTAGGCATATATTTATTAATCAATAAGTTATTTATAAAATGTTTAATAAATCTCTTCTTGATCGTAAATTTAAGGATAAGCTAATTTTTTTTTAATTTTCTATAATATTATTGTTTTGGATTTAAAATAATAAAAAACTCGCAACTGTGCAATTTAACTCATATTGATGAAAGTTTTGAATGTAAAAGGCATTTTTATAGTCTCGAATTAGATATTAATGAGGTTATACTCAACATTTTTTAACCTATTATATCATTAAAACTAACTTGTCGAAATTTTCTTATAATCGATGAGCGTTCTAAATGTAAAAAGACTAATTTTTTCTAATAATCATTATAATATTTTAGTATATTAATCTAATCAGTCTTTTCGCCATTAAAGGAAATTATATATGAATTAATTAGAAATTTATTGAATATTCAATAAAAAATTTAAAATATAAATCCGAAATTTCGCATTATTCAAATGAAAAAATACAAGAAATAATAGCCAAAAGGCGAAAAAACATTTTATTTTGACAGTTAATGTGATAAAGAACGTAAGCTATGTCTGGTTGTTTTTATTTCTTTCCTTGGGAAAACTCAGCCAAAATCTTAAGAAAGTATTTCCTTTCTTCTAAAAATATAATATATATTGCCTATTTTAAACAAAAAGAGAGTTTATTGTGTAAAATAAAACAAAAAACACTAGATCAAAAACTCTTCGATGTTCATAAAAATTCAACGCTTGAAATATTAGGATCCTAAAAGTGGCTACAATATGGAAATATCAGATCATTAGAAGAGGCATGATTCTGCTTTATCAAGGATAGAAACGCATTCTTTGGAGATAGATCAAGGTGCCCGCACTGTAACGACTCAATTAAAACTGTCGACCACTTAGCAAGCAGATCTAAAAAAATGCTTGGTCATGACTATACAAGAAGACACAACGAGATTGTAAGATTTCTTCACTTTATGTTGGCAAGAAAATACAATTTCAAAAAAATTAAGAAAATCCGCAGACACTCCGTACAATAAATAATGGAAAACGAATTCGCAGAGATCAAAGTAGATACAAGAATTAAAACAGACATAAAGTTATCGAATGACAGACCTGATATTTTTGTATATGACAAAAAGAAGATCTGCATCACTCTGATCGAAATTGGCGTGACAAGTATTGATAATATAAACATAGTTGAAAACGAAAAATTGAGAAAATATGACCTGCTAGCATCTGAACTATCATTAATATACAAATGCAAGACAAAAATTATTCCATATGTTATAACATGGGACGGTGTGGTGACACGATATCATAGAAGGTACCAGAAGGAACTAGATGTCACGAACCAGGTTATGGCATATATTCAAACCTTGGGATTGAGAAAAACCCTTGAATTAATAAGTCTCGAAAGAAGGAGGAGTATTGAAGAAGACTTTGGAGAGGAGAAATAGCCGAAAGTATAAATACGTTCAGCGTACAGAGAATCAAGCAAGCTGTGCCTGAGAACAAAAACTAAAATTACGACTATAAATATGGCCCATAAATAAAAAATAATATATTGCCTATTTTAAAATTTAAATCAACTGCGAAATATTATATAAATAAAAACTAGAATTATATTTTAAAATAAAACATTAATTGTGAAAATACGTGCAGTATAATGTTATAGCCTTGCAAATCTTGTGATTCATACTATTTGAAAACAGAATGTGCCACAAAAAAAGTATTTAAATTTTTTTTCTGGTAGTTTATACACATATAAAAAATTACTTTTATGCATACATTAAAATTTTTTTCTAATAATAAAAAAAGAATACATTATAAGAAAATAAAATATCTAATAACAGTGTTTGATATTTTGACCCAATCGAGGCGCAAATCGAAAAATTTTAAAAAGTTCCGTATTGTTTAAAAATACAAGACCTTGCAAACATAATTCATATCTTCTGAATAAGTTTTTTAGCAATAATAAAAAAAACAATCATGATTTTATGTGCTGGGGACAGAAATATCAACACCCATTCATATTTCTATCTTTTCATATAAAAAATAAGAAAGAATTATTATAAAATATCTGGATTCAATGTTAAGTAAAATACATATGCAAAAAATCATGAAGACAAAACTGTTTTTAAAGCCTTTGCTGATAAACACAAATTTTTCAGAAAACTATTTAAACATTCAATTTATAATCAGAACATTGATTATATTAGAATATAAGCCCTATAATTTTCCCTCTTTTGTTCGAATCACCATTTTATTTGTTTACATAATGAAGAAGCTGCATTTAAAAGAGACTTACAAAAAGTTTTCAGTTCTATACAAAAATGTTTGGGCAATAAATTGCAATGTCAACACACGCCTAGAGCTCATAATCATATGCATTATCCTAGTCCAATAGAATACCAGAATATAATATCCAAACAAACAGAAAGCTTCACATATCAATATATAAACACAATACCTTAGCATAAAAAACTCATTGGTTTTTAGGGGGTATCATGCCCCCATTCATAAGAAATGAAAGCTAACTGAAGCATAAAAAGAATAAATTAAGGTGAGAAACTTATTCAAAAATGTCATTGACCAATTTGGGATGATAAAGCGTGATAAATCGGGTGTATGATTTAGATAGTATAATCTCTTATATAAGAAGTATAATTACCCTCTATTCTTATCAAAACTTATATAAAAAAAGGCGAGAACACATCCGGCAAGCCCTCGAAATATTCTAGGAAATAGCACAAATTTCTTCGAAAAAGAAATCTTTAACCCACTTCCATATATTTTCAAGTTGATGAGTTAATATATCATAAATTTGCAAATCATTAAGGCTTAGCATATTATGTTCTTATCGAGGATTCTAAAGTAACTGCCAAGGCAAATCACATATTTCATTCTGTAGAATAACCATCGCCAAGAAACATATGATGGTGTTTCTATGGTGCTATAATACCCCTTTGTTAGTTATTCAATCTGGATTCGTTTTTATTCATAATAGTAATACTAACGGCACTTAAAAATTCTAATCGAATTTACTTTATTTATTTATGTTTTACTTCTATTAATATTAGAAAGTTCGCTTTATACTAATAAGAACTAAAGTTTAACTGATGCGTCTCTCTGCGTAACTCCCCCAGCACTCATTGTCACCCGTAATCACCGTGGATTGGGCCCTTTCTCATAGGCGGCAGTCATTATGTGGAGGGAATGAGATTCTGTCTACTATCATCGCTAAGAGTTACAAGATACACCCGCACTCATCACTTACATATATCTTTACTGGACGGTGTGGGATTCTTTTCATTCTGATGGCACAGTTCAACGGCTTACACAGCAACCTCCTATTTCTCATGGCTTGTCAATGCTTTATGGTTTATCTTTTATTGTTCACTGGCCGCCACCCTGGAACTTTTTCTTTAGAGTAAAGTCTTTTTGGAAATTAGTGGAGTGGGTGGAAGTGGAACCCGCGACCCCTCACCCTTTGGTCCGACTTGTAAACCACTCAACCATACCACCCCCTAACGGCACTTAAATTATATTTATGTATAGAATGGTCAAATATCTTTCAATAAGGAATTTTAAAGGTCAAAATTTATAATGTATATTCATGCTTTGTTAGAAGATATGACCTCAAATGTAATTCTCGGACAAGTAATGTCTGTTGTGTATATGAAGGAGTCTAAAGACAAAGTTAACATATTTCAAACATTATAGAGTTTTATTGACAACTTTAGGATAGAAAAATTGCAAAAATCAATAAAGAAATTCATCTGAAATACCGGATAAATTAAATATTCTTAATGTATTAAATTTTGGCTAACTACGTGATCAATTAATCATGTGGATATATTAATATCAACTTATCGTGTATGAAAATTGGTGTTTCAACCAAATATTATTCAAATAAATACAAAATAAGCTTCAAAGCAAATCGATGAACCTATCGTGAGAACAGAAGAAGTATAAAGGATATTTATGGGTAAAAAATAACAATTTAATCTGTAGAAATGTATTTTTACAAAATAAAAATAATATATTCTAATTATAAGGATAAATTAATGTTAAATTATACATGATGATATAAATTAATATAGAATATTTACAAATATATAAAGGCTTAAATTTTAAAGAAGTAAAATTGTTATAAGTTGTGAATTATATTAATACAATATATATGAGCCCCTGAAGCTCCGGTGTGTATTTTCAATTATAATATTTATGATAAATTCCAATCAAATGTATCTTAGCCTGTTTTTCTTCATAATTGTTAGCCATAATGCATGTTTAAGAAAATAAAAGCCTGCATTATAGAATTCATATATAAATACCATGCTTTTGACCTTATTTTAACTTATCAAAGAGGATGAAGAGGCAATATGGTATATAATACATAGATATAATTATATTTTTTCTAAAAAGATAATCTTTGGGGAAAATAAAACAAATATGAAGCCATATTATAACAGTATCTTTAGAGTAAAAAGCGATTTTATTCCGAATTCACTGATTATATGGCAAGGGGTTTATTTTTTAAAAAAAATATATATAATGTTGATGGTGCTAGAATACTAAAATTACAGAAACATTAAAACCGTAATTCTTTTTTCTAATAAACTAAAATAGAAAAATTTGAAAAATCGTTTTTTTGTTGTATTCCAACGAATTTAAAAAATAAAGGCATAAATTTGGGCATATTATCGTATAGACAATGCTATCGATCAGTATAAAATATTATCTAGAGCTATACTAGAGGAAAAAATTTTCATAATTGCACACTAGAAGAGATAAATACAAATTTTCATGGTAATTTGTAAAATTAATATGCGAAAACATGTTTAATTGTTCGGAATGGAACTAAAAAAAAGGCAGAAAGACATTTGATTCGTGATTTTAAATCTAATTAAGAATATAAAAAAGTATGAATAAAAAGAATGTAGCTTAATAAGAACAAACATATGCCTTTTTTATATTATCAATTACGTGCAAAAGTTTTTTCATTCATCATTCGCGGAGAGTTCACTGATTTTTATAAATATGTAATGCAAAACTTGTATTTTCTATTGCAAAGATTTCAAGATCGATCTTTATCTTTTGAAAACAAAAAATTTAGCCGTAAATCTTTTAAATGATGTATTAAATATACACAAGCGATATAAACTTACCTGACTTTTGCATGTGTGCACTGTACTAGAATATCTGTTTATTCGCCGATTGAGTTAAGATTCAATAATTTTAAGCTTATATTAATAGATATAAACCCAAGTATGAAAATCATGATCAGATGTGATGGGTGAAATTTTAAAATGGATTAAAAAAAGCAATAGCAAGGATAGAGCATAAATATTTCACAGGTTGTGATTTAAAATAAACGTTCGATACAGTTTCAATAGACAATAAATACAATTAATGTGACGGGCGATATGCAACTTGACAATCGTGAAAATGTCCAAGTTAATACTTACTGAAAAATTTATATCAAGAAAAAAACATCTGTTAAACAGTTAGCTTAATTCCATCAAAATAGTCTATAAAAAAAATCGAATATAATATAGACATACAATAAAATTACAGAGTGCATGAATATATCTTTGATTATGTGTATAGAAATGTTTTAGATACAGATAATTATAAAAATCAAAATTCAAAATGATATCCAAAGCTAAAAATGGTACTTGAAGTAGACCAATAAAAAACCATTAAAATAATAGATCATAGCGAGAAAATGTGATATACTACAGACTCTATTGTCTATAAATATAATTACAACAACAAAGATTTTTAAATAGAGTTTATCAAAGGCAAAAAGCATCTGTGATGTCCAGATGTAATTTAATTCTTAAAGTTTGTGTATTTTGATAGAATAAGAAAGATATTGCAAAACGTAATATAAAATGCAAAACATATATTTTAGTCCCCACATATACATTTAAGAATTTTTTGCGTATTTAGTTGCAGTAAAATAGAAAACATAACCACTCTTGGGGTTTCATCTTGCTCTTATAGCAACAAGTTTTCTTTTATTTATAAAAAATTTGAAAATATTGATATTCTAGTAGACGCAGTTTTTATATATAGACAACGGTATGTAGATAATTTGAAACAAGAAATTCGTGTAAGCTCAAAATGCATCAGAAAAAAATAAAAATTAAAACCGGGAATATTATATATAAGGAAAAGATAAAAAAATAGGGATCTTTGAATATAATATTGGATGTATTCGTTTCATAATGTTATAAAACAAAATTTACAATAGATGGGGGTATATTAAGATTATAATATATTGCATGGATGATTTTCTTTGTATAAATTCGCTTATTCTAAAAAGTCAATTAAAAGAATTATTTAGAAGGATAATTGATATTTGGCTGTATATATTAAGAACATATAGTAAAAAAAATTGAATGTATTAATACTATTCCTATAAAAAATAAAAGAATAATTTCTAAAAATATAAAAACTTGGATTAGAAGAAAAGTATATCCTGAAAATAATTATTAAATGAATTTTCTTATTTTCCATTTTTTTTGTATATATAGCAGAAGAATAAGGATAAAACAAGCATAAGTTGATGGGTAAAACATTTATTTTATTGTATGAAAATATCGGATTTTATATAAGATATTTAAGACGAACTAATACAGAAAAGGAAAGATAATTTTCACTTTTTTTTTATTTTTTATTGTGCAATGCAAAAACGAGCACTTTAGCAGTATAAATAATAAAATTAATGGTTTTAAGAAACAAAAATTGAATCCTTTTAAAGTCTCTATGCATCATATCCAAAATTAGTAATATGTAGATCTATAGATTTTTAATGTGATATTCCAACGAAGAAACCTGCGATTGTAGTAGATATGCAAAAATAATCTTCAGGGGAATATATCTAAAATTCAGAATCAATTATTAAAATCTGAAATATATACCAAAGATTAAATAAAATTCACATATTTGTACTTAAAATAGATAATAGTTAGTCGTGAATTGAAAGCTAAAAGATATGCTGTATTATATAAAAAGAAGAATGTGGACCTTTGACCATCATTATATTTATAGTTTTTTAAATCTAAAATTTTTCTATAATTGACAGATAAAATTTTGTTGACAAATCAGGTGGTATGATGGACTTCCACTTAATGGGTATATTTATTTTCATGTTTCATATAAAAAGTAGTTATAAATCAATTTCTAGTTCGATTTATGACTAATAAACCAAACAAAATTTAATAGAGCAAGCTACCGCATGTAAATAGAGATATAATGTACGTGGGTTTTAAAAACAATTATAACCAAAACTAATTATTTTCTGGCAACACTAAAGTGTATTCTTGTCTATCTTCATTCAAATATGATTTTTATTGAGCTCTTTTAATTTAGCTCTTTTAAAATTTTTTTCTTCATATGGTTATTTCAAATAAAATAAAAGCTTTTTAATAATATTTAACTTACGTTCTAAGCTCTTTAGAGGTTTATAGAAAGTGAAAAAATCATCTCCTGCAACATTTTTTTTCATATAATACTTAGGTGTTACATTCCTATCCCATCCGCAGCTTCTATTACTGATTAGGGGGTTAATCTTTTATTTCTGGAATTTTTAAGTAATTAATGTTTGAAGATTCAGATTTTCATTATCCTCTCTTGTCTATAATAAAGCCACAAAACATCATGTGCGTGATATACAGATACACTAAAACAAATGTTTTTTTTTCACTTTCCATGACATATTGATAATCTTCTTCGAATGAGATTAGAATTTATAGCTATCTAGAAACTAACTAAAATAGCTTAAGTAAACAGTATAAGTTAAATCCGAAATGATATAATGCATGCATGCGCATATAGAACCAACAAAGATAATTAAAATTTGCAAAATTTAAATTTATGAATTAAAATAAATCTAAATGTCATTCAAATCGGAAAAGTGGAAATAGCAGGATCTTACAATGCAATCTTATCGAGTATTATCAATTAAATGCTGTTATTGCCTAACGTCATAGATATGCGATAAATAATATTGAACATTTAGATGGTATAAATTATAAATTTATCATTTATAATACACATATTTAAAGTCAAAAAAATCATATAATCATAGTATATTTTGGTGACAAAGTGCCTCTAAGGTAATTCACCATGGCCATCATGAATATATGAAACTATTTTATGCTTTAAAAACTAATAAAAGCATATTAAAAGATATTTTTAAATCAATATTAAGGGTTTCTGGGTTGTTTCTGTGATAAAAATTCAACTGTATATGAATAAACACTTAGAGGTGTTCGCGAATATAAATATCAAATGATGCCAAATAATTCGAGAAGTCGTAAATAAAACAGTGTTTTTCCTTAATAAAAATACACAATAGATTTAAATGCATGTAATATTTGGCTTGATTTTTCTACGATAAAAAGAAATACGTGATCACATTGATAGAAATAGAAATAAAAAGTATATATTACCCCACAAGTATGATAACAGAAAAGATAGTAAATTTGAATTACTTGCAAATAAACTATCCCTTATCGACAAAAACAGAACGCGAGTAGTATCTACGTCATAACTTAGGATTAGCGATTACAAAATACCGTAAGTCATAAATCAAGGAGTTGGGAATGCTAACTGAAGCAGAAGAATACAAAAATATAATAGGTAACTTAAATGAAGAATCCTGGAAAGAAAGTGCTTTATTATATAATTGTAAAAATATTGAGGGGAAAAGAATTAGCAGATATGTATGTTCTAAATAACATTCCGAAGTTTTGCTTGAATAAGAATAAGTAGCTACAAATTGAAAAAATTGATTAATACACAGAAAGTTATCCAAAATTAATTTAAAAATGTTCTTTTATAACACAAATATCATTTGTTCTTTGTAAACCGAGTACTCTAGATTTTAATAATCAATCTTTTTGAAGTATAACCGATATCCAAACACAAAAATACAAACTTAAACCATAAATTCTTGTTTTGATGTTCATTCGTTGAATTTTTATGATTCATTTGATTTTTAACATCGAAAGTGTTATATTGTCATCGAAAAAAGAATAAGACAATCATTTATTTTTATTTGTCTTATATTTTTAGACACAGGGCACCCTATGTATTTTTGAAAATCTCAAAAAAATCATCATCAAATCTTTATTTAATCTAGTATTCGGATGTTACACCCCTGTGATATTTTTTGGCTTAAGTTGTCGTGATTAAGTAATTGATTTCACAACAATTTTTGTCGTATAAATAAATGATTTCTAACGTTAATTCATTTAAATTTAACCTACTGATATAATTTTTTTATTTTAGACAGACATTTAAATTTAGGGTGTAGAATTTATCCTTTTAATCGTGCGATTATAATATTCTGGGAAACAACTTAAATACAGTTAAAATGTAATAAAATATAATGTTTTATAATTTAATACAATATTCCATAGAAACGCGATGTAGCATCATGTGCTAATTAACAAAAAAAATATCTGAAAATATTTTGAGAACGATAACTTTGAACTTGGTCATCCTGTTTATTATTTAAGGGTATTTCTGGTGGTTAATGAGGTTTGTATAAATAAAATCTTTTTTTGGGATTGAATATTTTGACTGTGGGCGTCTATCGGATGATATTTCTTGATTTATGAATCGTGCAAAATGGCTGATGCATTTAATAAAAATAAATTAATTATACGCATACATTTATTTATCGATGTTAAGTAACTTAATATACGGAAAAATACTTACAAATAAATAAAATTCTATTATATTAACAAATAATTGACTTTATTGAGAATAGACACCCAGAAATACAATGGCAGAGCAGAACGCGCATAGTAAGTATAAGGTGTTATAATATAAATAAAGTAATAGAGCGACATATAGAAATCTGACATAAATTTATGATTAAAATTTCTTTCAAAATTTAATTTAATATTTGAAAGTGACTTCATTTAATATCATTAATTGTGGATTTGTTTTTCTTTCAAATTCCTTTAAAAATATAAACTTAAAGGATTTAGAAACATGGTAGGGTTTAGTGAGCAGAGAATCGGTTAGTTTTAATTGTGACAAATATACCCGAAGATAATTAAAGATTAAAATTGTCTCTCTGTTATAATCAAAATAAAGGGACATAATAGGAAATAAATAAACATAAAACTAAGCGAACTCATAAGAATATATCTCTTAAAATAAGCTATAACAATAATATAAAAATAAACTGCAATTTTTGAATCTAAAGTAGAAAACTAGAGTGCGTCTAGTTTTACTGTTTATTCCAAATTTACAAAAATGATGAGAAATATAAAACACGCAAGATAAAAAAAATGCAAAATTTAATTTTTGTTTTTGAAATTATAGCAGAAATTTCTATGGTTTTATTTAGAAACAATCCAAAAAATATGGCAAATCATAAGTCTTCTTCTGGGAAAATCTGTGAATTTAAAAAATATTCATGAATCCTCAGCCCAAAGTTAAAAACCATGCCAGACAAGATTACTTTTATTAACAATATGTTTTATATTTGGTTTTCCTTGAATTTTTTTGTCTAATCAAAAATAATAAGGCCTCTAAAATTGTGAAATACTGGATTATAGATAATATTATTGAAAATAAATAAAGAATACAAAGATTCCGACGGAAGCGGAAGCATATGAACTAACAATAACATTGAGAAAATTGCTTTTATGTATAACTCTTGAGAGTAAAAGATTTCTTTGAGGAGATTTTAAAAATGATATGCCTGAAAATAGCACACAAAAAACCGTAATAATAAGCAATCTAAAGTTTTGACAAGCTAAAATAAAAAGTTGAAAAAATAAGCCCAGAATAAATATTTATTCAAGAGTACAAGTATCGTATATTTAAATGTTTTAACGCTAAAATATTTATATGGAAGATAATCTGATAATATTTTGGCTTTGATTATTAATGCAAAGTGTGTCTAATATGAGACTATTTAGAGGGTTATATTTTATAAAATAATTATGTGTATATAATTGGTAAATACTAAAAAGCTTAAAATACAATTTTATGGTGTATTATTTATATGTAGTTAACGCGGGGTTCCATATCAGTACTCGAATCTTCGGTTTGATTTCTCGTGGCCAGACAGATTTCAAAAATGCTAAAATGAAGAACTTTTATGATAATATTTCCCAAGAAAGTTTTTTTGCATGTTTAGATTGGGGTTTTAAATTAATGAAAATACCATTCAAATTAAAAATTTAAAGCTCCCAAAAAAATTGAAAATAACAAACTATTCACACTGAAAGATGGAATAATTAATTTTTTTAAATTGATAAAGTTTCTATTAAAGTATTTGTGATTCAGCAACACCATATTAAGAACCAATAATTTTGATTCTGGTTAATTACTTTCATAAAAAACATTATATTTCGCGGTGTAAATAAAACTATAATGTCATATCTTAAATTTGATTGAATTTTAACATATTTATTATTACCAAACTCAAAATTATGCGTACTTCGTAATTTTATAGCCCTCAAATTGTCTGAGAAGTATATCTCTGTTTTTATTTTAGCTTTTTAAGTATTCAAAATAAGCTAATTTGATTTATCTTATATAGTTTGAAGCCCTGTATCGATCATGATGTGATATTTTTGGAAAATAACATCCTAATTGGTCTTAATAAAAGGTTTGACGCGAAGGTCACAATATTATTTATTTTGAGTTTTTAAAGGGGGCTCGCGATATTTTTCTTAATATTTGAAAACACATTTATATCTTTAGTTTACAGTCTAGATATCAATACAAATTGAAAGCAATGTAGATTAAATTTTTAACTGGCTAAAAAGCTATTAAGCTCGGCTATGAAGAAAAAATAAACATTTATTCCTTAAAATGGCTTAGAATTTCAATAAATTATAAAAGTTATATTTTATTTCTAAATTTTTTTATTCTATAAACAAGTGACTGTAAACATTTTTAACTTCATCATCACAATGTTTTTCGATAATTTTAAGTCCTTCATATATACTTCCTTTATGAATATTTCTCGCTGGACATTTCTTGATCCAAATAGTATAAAAATCAACGATACCATCAATACTTCCGAGTAATGATTGTTCCGATGCCAATGTATCTTCTTTAACATTTCCTTTTAAATTTACTACGGCTTTGGAAAATAAGCCGATAGAGCTCCCTGTCTCCTCTTTAATTGGTTCATCTTAATTTTCCCAAAAGCTTTCTGAAAATAAATTAATTGATTTTTTTTCTAATATATTGTCACTTTCATCAAATTTATTCAAATCTAGTCTTTTTTCGTCTTCGTCCCCGACTTTATTTTTAAATACTTTATTGCTTGATTTTTCGACTGTATCGAGAAAAAACTCCAGTCCGACCTCTCTATTCTTTAAAAATTCTTTAACAACTTGTTTCTCATTATATCTTACGCCATTCTCGTTATTCTTTTTCTCAATAGTTTCTGTACTCGGTTTATTTACCATGTGGAGACTCCTTTAAATTATGGTTGAGGAATTTGAGATTATTTACAAAGGAACATCACTGAAGGACTGTATTGAGGTAAGAAAATACAAAGACAAGAAAACCATTGTAATTGATGATAAGAAAGAGTATGGTGATTTTAAAAATTTAAATAATTGTATTATTGAGAATATACCTCAATTGATGAGAAAGAATGATGTTCTTGTAAATTATTTGACAGAAATGAATGTGCATCTGCTCATTGAATTTTTAACGATCAAGAACCATTTTTATTTTGACAGGAAAAAACAAATAAAAATACCTACAAGCAAAAATGAAATCTCAGAATGCTGTTTTTTAAGCAACAAAGAAAAATTCTTTCTTTTTAAAGCTATTCGTGAAAGAAAAATTGAGCATATAAAAGATAATTTGTCATCAGAGTCTTATAAAATATTTTGTGTTGCTATTTGTGGTTCTACTAACATTGAAGAATCTAAACTTTTAAGATTTTTGTCTGATTTCCAGGACTATTATTTTTTATACCCTGTTTATGGATTTAAAGAAATTTGTGAAGTAATTTCACGATGCAACGCTGTCAATGGAATATCTTACTTACTTGAGGAAAAAATTAATATCAAAAAGCATGATGGCTATTTCTCGGCTTTAAGTCGCTATGGAGAAATAAAAGCCAAAGAATTAATAAACCAACCTTCCTTGAAAAATAGAAAGAAATTTTATAGGGTTATAAACTATGCCGAAATTTTCAAAACGAAAGAATTTTATGGGGTTTTTGATTTAGAGGAACGTATATATTGTATATGCCTAAATAGTACAGCAAAAATATGCCCTAAAGATACTTACCTGATTTATTTCTGGAAGTTCGAGAGAAAAGTTGAAAACGATGATTTATTTGAGCTAGGCGTTGATATAAAAAAGGTTATTATGGACATTGATTTTATAAATGAAGAAGATTTTGAATATGATCTTATAATACCCTAGATAAAATTTATTATTTAAATCGGGTATAAATTATATCGGGCTCTATCCTTAACTTTAAAAAAAAATCAAATCCTTTTTTGTGATAATTAAAGAAAAACTAGTGTTTAAAATATCATACTAAATTTTACATCATATTTTTTATTTATGTACTTATCTGATCAGAGACCTTTAAGCTTTTTTAATGACTTAGTCCAAGATATTTGTCAATTTTAAAGTCTTTAAACATTCAATCAGTTTGTAATTAGAATTATAGCTTAATTCTAAATAAATTAATAAAATTCTTTATTATTCAAATGATAGTTTTGCCTAAAAAAACGCAAATCGTCGCAGAATTTTATTTGGGGACAAATTAAATTTCGTAAATTTCTTATGTTTAGGTCATTTTGACTATAAACTTTAAGGATAATGATTTATATGGTCTACAAAAACAAATATCCCTTGAAAGGCAAATTGTAATTATATTGCTGCTAAATAATCGTAAAAAAAATCAAATTGTATTGTAAATTATTTCTTAAAGATCGAACATTTTACATTATTTACAGTTAAAATAAAGCATGACTTCTGATATCTATAGAAGTTTTATCGCATAATATATATTCTTCTATCGTAATAACCGGGCACCAAAAATTTTTATTACGAATTTTACTATCTTTTTATTATTGACCGTGGTTTTTTAACTTTGAAAAATTGGGTTTTCGGTTCCATACATAATATTTTAATATTTATATGATAGCTAAATTATAAAACTAAAAAAACATATCTTATGTTCCTCACATATTATGCAAAATATGAATATGCTATATTTAAGCCACGTAAAAATTTTATCTCAAACAATTTTGATATTTTACAGAAATATTTGGAGATTGGTGTATACAGAAACAATAAAATTTTAAATCTTACGTTTATAAATACCATGTTATGCCTATTGACACTATAAATTATGATATATTGAGAATGACACATAAAATAGGCATTTAATTGTTATATATACAAAAAATGTGATTTTCTTTAATTTTTTGGATACTATAATTATAATAAGTACAAAAATTGCAAAGCGATCGATGTATAGAAAATATGTTTTATTCTAAAAAATAGTGCTTGTAGATGCATTTTACATTATTATTCATGTTTTTGCACCAATTAAACCTAATTAATAAAACCATGTAAATTTTGATATACAAAAGCTACTTTCTATTCCCATAATTTTTTTGTCGTTTCTTGAGCTTGAAAACATTTTAAGACATGAAAATACCAATTATAAAGCTTTAAATAAAATTAACATCACAGAATAATTTTGATCCTTTAAATATTTTTTAGCTTATTTTTCGTCTTTATTGATCTTGTTTTATTAAATAAATATCAGTTTATTTAAAATGACACATGCATTTTTTTATAATTTAATTAAGAATTTTGTGTTTATTATTTACAGAAATAAATTGTAAAAATGCATCTTTTTAAAATATTAAAATTATGATTCTGTATTTTGGTATTTAAATATATTGTGTTTCAAATTTTTAAACGACATAATTCGATTTAACTTCTCAATCTAAAAAAATAAAAATATTTAAATCTTTAAGAAATTTTACATAAATTTTATCTCAAAATATAAATCTCTCTTAAAATAAGAATTTTGCTTCTTTTAATTATATTTGCACGGCAGTTATTCGTTTAACTGTAACCGCATTTTATATTTAAATTTTTTAAACGATCTTATCATTTATTTATAGTTCTAAGCCATAATATAAATTCTATCTATATTTTATCATTATTTTTAAACTCCGTTATATTTCATCTATTAAATAGATCCAGATTTTCTTAACATATTATAATTTTTTTGTGCTTATATTTTTGTGTAAAAATTACAAATTTGTATTAATGTTAAATTTTTTTAGAAAAAACTACTTGTATGATTAAAAAAAATTTTAAAAGTAAAAGAAAGCAATTCTTATGTCATTTAGTGAAATCAATCTAGCTTGGCTCTAATTCTTCGAGACTTAATCCCATGATAATTATTTTTATATATTTTTTAACCTGATATGATCTAAACATCATCTTGTAAAAAAAATAAGCGCTTTTATGTACATGAATTTTCTTATGGTTCAATCTAATTTAATTCCTTTTTTTTAATAAATATTACTATAATACAATATTATACCGGCAGAACTTTAACTTATAAAGGTTTTTTTATTCTGAAAATCCTCATTATAACGTGTCACAAATCGTTAACAATATTAAACATGGCTTCTTTACCCCGTAAGATAATTTAAATTAAATTTAACAATTTATAAACTTATTATTATTTATTTATGGGTTAATTTTCTTTTTATCGATTTTATCTATTTAGACGTGTTCAGCGTGTTGGGAATATTGCACAACTCCCTGATGCATCTTTTGACACCTTCCTCTCATCTATCTTCATCAACTGCTCTTCTTCTCTCAAATGAGATGAGTTCAAGTGTCTTGCGGAGTGTGAGAGCTTGCATGTATGCTTCGACTTCGTCCGGTATTTTTAACTCCTTAACATATTTTTTATGATATTTTGTGACCACCCCATCCCAAGTCATCACATATGGTATTATTCTTGTTTTACATTTGTAAATTAGACCAATTTCATTTGCCAAGATGTCATATTTCCTATATTTTTCATTCTCAACTTTAGTCAAGTTATCAAGGCTCGTTATACCTATTTCGATCAGCGTAATCATATTTTCTTTTTTATCGTATAGAAAAATATCAGGTCTATTTTGTTTGTTTAAAATATCTGTTTTAATTCGGGTATCAACTTTTATTTCTGCATTTTCGTTTTCACAGATTACACAATTTATAAACAATATGTAATTATATTTAAAAACACCCATAAGTAAATACGACTATATTCTATATTCCCCATAAAAAATATGTTAAGGAGTTAAATATACCGGATGAAGTAGAAGCATATATGCAAGCTCTCACACTCTGCAACACACTTGAACTCATCTCATTTGAGAGAAGAAGAGCAGTTGATGAATATAGATCAAGGTAAGGTGTCAAAAGATGCATCAAAGAGTTGTGCAATATTCCCAATATGCTGACAACATCTAAGTAGTTAAAATGGTAAAAAGAAAATAAACCCATAAATAAATAAAAGGTATTAAATTTATCTGCAAAATAAATCAGAAAAATCACATAAGTCTACTTTTAAAAAATAGATGCGGTTATCATGATGAAAGAAAGATGCATATCCTTTTATTTATTTTATGGTCTTCAAGTCGTGTTTTATCTAGATTTCGACTTTAAGTCTTGATGTATTAATCTTGGATGGTGATATACGCATTCGTTTTGCACAACTAAGACTTTCGTTATCCATTTTTGTTTTTTAAGGCTCTCTTGTTTGTGTTTTTCTACATTTAAAGCCAATCTAAAATCACATGTTACCAGTTTAAACACTATTTAGTGGATAATAAGCTTATTAAGAGACGTAATCGTTTATCTACATATTAAAACCATATAGAAATTATCTAAAAGACAATATATCTTTCAGTGATGATTTTAATTTATCACTAGTTTGTTGAAAAGGATCAGCTATCATCTATTTTAATTTAAATAGTATAAACAATTTCAGAGTATACTCCTTATTTAAAGCGATACAAGTATTTTTTTCTAAAAAAAAAGAATATATATGAAAGGTATACGTTAATATTTATTTTAATTTGTATAACATGTAATTTTGAGATAAAAGATTGGAATTTTTTATTTAGGGGTTTATTTTGCTATTGTAATTTTAGATTTTTTTTTCAAACATAACGTGATTAATTTCCTAAAGTCACATCAATATTATACTCTTGACTATATAATCTTTTTTTTTAAATATTCTTCGATACTTCTCCTCCTCTCAAGCCCTATTAGTTTAAGGATTTTCCGAAATCATATAGTTTGAATATATAAATCGATTTGATTTGTGGGTTCAAGTTTTTAGTTGCCTTTATGATTTTGTGTTACCACTTCATTCCATTTTACGAAATATGGTATGATCTTTTCCTTATATTTGTACATTAATGATTGTGATAAAAAAATCAAATAATTATAATGTTTTATAAAATTGATATAGATATATATTATATTTTTGTGATGTAGTTTAGTTCATATTATTCATTTCAAAAAACCTGTATCATTGCATTATTTAGATTACATATTTGTATTCCCATTTAACCCATTTTTTTATTCTCTGCAATGCAACTCATAAATTTTAGCTATTTTTTTAAGAAAACTTTTTTGTAGAAAGTTTAATTTCATAAATTTGATTTTTAGCAAGCTTTATTATGGTCCTTCGTTCATTGGTAAGTATAACCAAACCGATCATATACTTATGAGTTATTTTCTTATTGGTTTTTCAGTCTCTTCTATTTCAAATCCATTAGGCAGTTTTATAACTTTTCTGCCATCTATTCCTAAAATCACCCATATATAAATCATATCATTATCTTATTTATTTCTGGTTTCATCGATTGGAGGATTAAATTACCCTTCAAAATGACTTTTTTCTTTATCATTTTACTCAAATTTCACACGTTCTTCGAATTTATTTACGCTATTTATAGATAGTATTGCAACCGGGTTTAATAAACAAAAAATCCCTATAACTAGCATTTTGAATATATTATGAAAAAATATTAATAAAAGGATGTATATCTTATCCATTATTTTACTAAAATGCATCAGTACCTATTTAAAAGCATTTATCCACTTTTTTTCTTTCAACTAGATTCATTGCATTTTTATTTCACTCGATACGAGTTTATTTCCTATAAATTTCAATGTTTTAGATGCTTCGTTCATGCCTTTTTTTATTATTATTCTTTATTTATAAAATGTCAAAGAAATTAAGTTTTATCTATTTTATTGGTATAAATGTAAATAGTGTGATTTTGTGTCAATTTATTGGGGGTTTTGCATTTTATGTACAACTATGAAATTAATTTAAATTTTTATGTATGCCTAAAATGTCTTTTCACCAAAAAATATTATACTTCCATTTAAATTTGATTATAAAATTTTTTTATTGCTAAAAAAATTCCTTTTCTCGGTATACATAGGTTATTATATTTTTCCACATGGTGTTTCCCTGCAATAACATCCAAAAAATTATATGCTGTTTGTTTTAAAAAAAATGTATTTATAGAGAAGAAATTCTAGTTCCTACCTTGCTAGCTTATGTGAAGTTACCAATAACAATAAATTTCTTCGGAATCATAGATAATTTTCTTTGATATTATTATTATACTTTGATAACTTTTATTTTGGTAATAGAAACTTTTACACAACCGCCGAATTTCTCAGTTTTTACCGGTACCCCACTTGCCGTGATTTTGGTGTTTTTCGAATAGCATGTAAAAAGATGAAGTGAATCTGATTCATTTAATTTTTTTTTCCGCCAAAGAAAATACCACAAGCAAAATGTGCCCTTACCAAATTCTTTCTAGTGATTGAAGTCGTTTTTCTAATGCCCATGGCAAATATCCTAGATTTACTTAGCAAACACCCATTCTATCTCTGAATTGTAATTTTTTTCTACTAATTAAGCGCCCTATTTAAGGTACCTTTCTTTAAGCAGATTCATAATTCTAGCCATAGTAGTGCGGGTGAATATATTGATAGTTTAACGTGTGAAAACGCATTCAAGTATATTCCAGTATGAAAACCACCACTCTTGCATTTTACAATTTTTTGATTATATTACATTGTAGGTTCACCCACGCCTTCACAATTTTAATTCTTCGATAAGCTTATAAGTTAGCCGACAATATAACGAAAAATGATGTTTTATTGCTTTTTTCGCTGTTAATGTGGTTATATAAAACATTTAAATTTTTTAAGATTTTACTTGCGGGTGATAAGAAACTATATCCATTGAGTTAAAGATTTAAATATTTTATAAATATTTTTTTATGATTTTATTGAGAGTTTAAACAACTACGTGTCTTGAAGGAGAGTATTAAAACATATTCAAAAACACCTCTTATATATATAAAAACTTTTTAATGAATGGGGCTTATGTAAACAGACTTAATTGTATTTTTATGTGCAAATGAATCAAGGAATTAGTTTAGTACAAAGAAGATGCTTCCAAAATACCAAAAACCCGAGTGAGCGTACTCAACAGATACACTCATGTTTTTATAATATTATGCCGAAATGAATAAGCTAATGAAATGCGTATTAATGTAAAACCTTTTAATTAATTTTATAACTATAATAATATTTTTTGAATTCAAAGATTTATGTTGCATTCTTATTTTATTCAAAATCAAACGCAAGACTTGTCCGGTCAATGTTTTCATATTTCAATGGTACAGATTTTGGGTAACGCATCATACCATTCATACTTTGGTAAGTATTCAGTGCTTCTTTTATTTTGTTACACATATCAACCTCCTCATCACAATTATTTTCACTGACAAATATATCATTTTCAATATAACCTTTAATAAAACCTTTCTTAATATTCTTAACCAATAAAAAGCATACTACATCATTTTCAAGATTCAAGGCTTTTCCCATGTCGCTTATAGAAATCATATGGTATACTAAGCTTAATTTTCGTATGCCTTCTTGTATTACATTTTGATATAAACGTCTAACGATGGTATAAAGATTGTCTTTAACATAGACTTCTTTGTTTTTTACCAAAATATGATTGAAGAAGACTTTACATCCCTTTTCCATGCATTGAAATATTTCATAATACGGCAATAGGGCCTTTCTCCATCGAAATCGCTTAAGACTAAAAACATCACTCATGAGAAGAAGAGTTGTGACGATATATTTGTCAAGGAACTTTGCAAATGCAGTATTCGGACTTAAAATACTTGCGTGTTGAAATGCTTCGAGTGCACAGTTATATTCTTCATTAACAAGATGAACTCTTCCTTTATAATAATTAAAGAAACAAAGCTGTAAGCCTTCAACAATTTCGTTATCTAAATATTTCTCACATTCTTTGAAAGATTTGTTTGCAACCAAAATATCGAGTATAATGTTTGTTAAAACAGCCACACAATACTTATTCTTTCTTTCTTTATTCGATACTAAACAGTTGAAAAATGTATGAACAGGCCAACGAGGATCATAGACATTCCCACTTAGCTTTATCGACATATAGTAATTCATCATTATTTTACCTATAATATAGTCGTATCTCCTTTCTTTACCGTACAGATTTGTCATTATTCGATTGTTTATAAGATTTTTGGCTTCTTCATATGATTCCGAAGAAATGCAAATTACCTGCGCTATGGAAATAAGTATCAATTCATCATAGATGGATAAAGTGTCGAAGAGCTTTATATCAGCTGTTGTACACTCGGAATCAATCTTTTTTTCGTTGTCAATATATATATTTAGCTTTAATTCTGGGTCTTCAGTAATTATTAAATCCAGTAGAATTTGATACGCTGCTCTTTCACCTTGCATTGATTTGAGGGTATGCTTTAATCTTACATTTAATAGAAATAAATTCAGCCAATTGTAGATTTATGGTATATAATTAGTAAAAAGATAATTTTTTTATTCCCGCTACGTTTAATATGTGATTTAGCAGTTAATTATTTAAAATATTATATATTAAACTAATTTTAAAAAAATACAAAAGACTTTGATGTATGGGTCAATTTTTATATTGTAAATTAACCCATACACAATATGATTAATCCCCCTTGTGCAAATATTATACTTACTTTAAAATTTTCTCTTATCTTAAATCTTCTTTTGAAAAGAATTTAAAATGCATTGGATTAAACGCCATCCAATTTAAAATAAAGTGCAATAAAAAACGATATTATATTTTATACTTTATTAAAATGGTTTAGTTCTTAAAAACCGTTATAATATCATTTATATTTAAATTTTTGAGCCCTTGAAATATATTAGATTCATTTTTTTAAAATAAATGTTATACAAACAATCAACTTCTAATTAAAATTCAAATTTTACAGAATAAAAGTCTTAAAAACAATAAGTTCATTGATTTTTATTATGGGATGGATTTTAATAAATCCAGAAAAAATTATTCGTTAAAACTTTAAATCATGTTTCTATTAACTAAATATTAGATAATATCTCTTTTTTCCAAACTAGATTAAAAATTTGCTCACATAAATATTTATTTTTATTTTTTGAGAAAAAAACCTTAAATTAAAGTCAATAAATATATAGTTTGCATCTACCTTTAAACTAGGTGCTACCTTCGAATTTTATAAAGTAAATAGTGGAATTCGATATCCTGATATATATTTTATAGCGCAATTTATATTTTTTATTTGAAGAAAACCTTTATAGCCAAATCGCTTCATAAAATTACATTTATATTAATTTGGATATTCGAGAGACTGAAAATAATGATGATAATTTATAGTTAGTCTTTTACTATTTTTTACCATAAAATATTAATTTAAAAGGATAATAACACATATCTATCATTATTATCGCATGTGAACCCCTCGCTAATAATTATAGCATATCATATGATGTTAGGGGTGGATAAATTATTGCAATTCAGTGACATGCATAAAATAAAGATTTCAACACACAGGCTATTATAATAAAGGAAAAGTCAATAATCTATAATAGGGTATTTTTGTCTAAAGGTTTTTAATAATTTATGCAAAATTTATTTAAGTTGTGTTTCTAAATAAAGAATCCTGTATAATTAATGACTTTTCATCACCAGAAATAATTTAAAAATTAAACAGCATTTTAAAAGGCTTATTTTAGAAATCAACAAACATAAATCTTATGTTATGAAAAAAACCATTTCAAGACTTTCGATATAAGATGAAAATTCATAATAACATTTTTTTATTGTCGCAGATAATAATTGCCATATAAACTTCAGAAAGACCATGAATTAATCTATTAAACAGAAAATTAACGACATCGCGATAGCAGTAAAAAAAATAAATGTATTTTCTATTCGATGGATAACCTCATGAGAATTAAAAAGCATCTCTATCCAATAAAGTATTCATGCGGTCATTAAGGATTGCGGTGAGAGTTCTTGCAGGATAATAGTCCCCTCGCGATCAGAAACACAGTATTTGACTGAGTAAGAGAAAATCTAATGGGATAAATAACTATCTATATCAGAGCTCTTCGTGCGAATAGTTGAATTCTTTGTCAGTAAAATAGTAATCGTTGAAAGAATCCTAGATTGCTCTTCGAATGAAATTTCAAAGTCGCCGGAGAAGTTCGTCGAGATGATGAGAGATGCTGGTTATCTATTTGATGATAATGGATATACGTAACTTCTAGTTATATTTGACTGAATAATCTCGAGATTCCCAGTGGAAATCTAAAGAAGACTTCTAAAGTATTGCAGGATACATCCACAATTTCTTCGAGTATAGCTATTCCGTAGAATAGGTATTTCTATTTGCATATAGAAGAGGTTTCTGGATTTAGATAGAGCTGTTTGGCAGTATTTTTGCACAAAGATCACAAGGACTGGGCCATGCACAAAAAAAATTAAATTTCCGAAACGGAAAAAATTTCATGAAACAAGAAATAACGATAAATGCAGCGACTTTCATGAAAAATAAACCATGTATATGATATATTTTGGGGGCTAAGAAATTAAAAAATAATGGAAGGGATTACAGGAATTGAAGATTACAGAGGGGGGAAAGATAAGAAATTCGATAAAGTATTTTAGGATTCATCCGTAAGAATTTCAATTGGTTATATATGAATGAAAAAATCTTTCATACTTTTTGGTTTTAACAATAATTAACGAATACGAGAGCTCCTTGATACAAGGGCTGATATTTTGCACTATTTATCAAAAAATATTGATTTAAAGCAGGTTAAAATACAGCAACTAACCAGGGAACAAAATCACAAAATAATAAATGAATAAAAACCAGAGAAAGAATAAAAAACATCGTTTTAATTATAATAATCAAGAGTACCAAATAGAAAAAGAAAGAATGCTGTGTATACTACTGGGTCTACCAGAGATTTTTTTAAACCCAGAAATTCCGATTATTGTTTATAGATATAAAAAAGGGACGGCGCACAGACACATCAATTCTTGTTAGAAAAAACATAAATAAGCACATCCTTTGATGCAGAAACAGGCGATAAAGAAAAAAATCTAGCTGAATATGTATAAAAAGATCACCCGTTATAACTGTCACATTTAAAAAGCACGTAATATATATAAATTCAGTGGATAAGTATATTATTAATGGTAAATCAAAGTCACGAAACATCAAGAGGCATTGGCTATGGTAGAAAGAGAAAATCAAATACACATACAAAAACTAAAAGAATTGACAAATTTGTCATAAAATTTGATAATCACATTAGAAGAGTAACAAGCATATGCAATACATCATTTTAAAAGATTATATCACCATTTATAATCTAATATGGTTATATTTCAATATTAAAGAAATCCTACAATTTAAAGTATGTAACTTATTTCATTCACAAATATATCGATAAAAGAACGCTGATTTTTAAATTGCAAAAATACGACAATTAAGGGAAGCTAGTTGTCAGTTTTATATTAGCATAGAGAAAGCAGTTATAATATTCAGCATCCCATATCAGATAAATTTATAATCTGAATAACAGCAGGTTCAAAAGTAATCAGATCCTGCCTACAAAATACCTATAAAGTAAAAAATAGGCAATAATTATGAACTTCATATTACTCACTTATAGAAAATACACGAACTAAAATCATTTTAGGTAGAGATGGTGTTTTTTTAATGTAATATCAATAAGAATATAAAATAATCTAAAAAGGTACTAATTGGAAAAACTATGCATATATACAGGTTATTTTACCATAAATTGTAGGTAAAGACAGTGAAATATCGACCATTTTATTTCCAGTGGATTATACATTGTATTTTTTTATATTATTATTAAACATATATATTTATATTTAAAATCGTTATAAAACAGATATTTACATCTTTCAGTATTTTTAGGTCTTTAAAACCAAATTACACCATAAGGTTAATAAATATGATATCATCAATAAAAAATATACATATGATTAAGTTCTTCTGATATAATAAAAAAAAAGTAAGCATTAAGAATAAAAATGCATATACGTGGCTTTATCTTTTTATTTTAACTAAAAAAACACCAGTTATGCTATTTCTTAAAAAAGAATTATTTTATTTTAGCCATAAACAAAAGCTATTTCATTGATATATTTCAGATGATAAAATATGAATTTTTTTGTGGTTATTTTAAACCTTTGTGTGAACTAGATGTCGATGTTTATCAGAAAATCATAATATGATTTCTTTTTTAAACTTATTTTTAATGTTTTAAATTGAAATTTATTATATCTTTAAGCTTTGCTATATTTTTGCAATATTATTGACGATGTTCTAGATGATTGATTTGTGCTTTGTTTTATTAGTTTTTATGAATAAAATTGTTATATAATATACATAAACTTAAAAAACTCACTAGATATTGCTTTTAAATAATTTTATTTTTAGGCTCAGACCTATATAATTTTATATGAAAATTATGCATGACATCCAGATCACTAATAAACTGTAATTGTTTTATTTCATCATACACATAGCTTTATATGCGCATCTTATATTTTTATTATCAATACAGCTTTAAAGCATTTTTACTTTAGCTTATTTTTAGGAGCCTTTTTATTATTACAAAACAGGAAAAAAGCTTTTATTCTACCCCATATAGAATCATTAATGTGTCATTCGTGTAAATATAATCTCTTACTGGCGTTTTATCAAAGAAAACGGTTGAAATTCGCATTAAATTTACAATGCTTTTGTGTTCTAAATGTTTAAATACATTCTAACGAAATTATATATCTATAAATCTTTTTTTTTATTTATTACAATTTTGGGGGGCAAACATTTTCTATAAAAAAATAGTATTGGAATTTATTTTAATCTTATCAATTCATGAATAGAATAAATGTTTTCTACGAGTTCCATTTGATGAAACCTTGTATTTTTTTTATGATTATAATCGGTTGTTGGGGACAATTTAAAAATGCTTATCGGCACAAAAAAATTCAATTTATTTTTTATTTCATAGGTTTTTTAAACTAAATATTTACACGACGTATATATTTTTTTTTTGTTTTTTTGATTCAAAATAGTACATCAAATTCTGAAGAGTAAAAGTTTACGGTTTAGATACCAGTTTTCTCTGGGAAAAAAGTTGAAAGGTTCTAATTTTCTCACGTCAATCGGGTCACCGCTAAGGCTAAATACCCTATCTACTAATAATGACTTATATTAAATGCACTTGCGTTCGTGATTCGAGTTGTTTCAGCGCAAAAAATATAAGTTTAAATTAAAACTTTATATCCTTCAAAGTCAATTATACACTATTTTGGCTGTATCTCTTGCATCTGGCCTTAATAAAATTCCTTTTTCGCAATTATATAATTTCATTACATGATAATTTTTATAATTATATGTCATTTAATATAAATGATAGACTAAACATTTGCATATCACAACCGTAGTCGCATGGGACATTATATATATAAAATTCACCCTATGAGGAAAAAAGATTAAAGGAAAATTAAACGCTGCTCTTAAATGAAAATTCCACGCATAACTAAATGATTTTTTTCAGATAAACACAAGGTTTCTTATATAATTCTCCTAAAAATGAATTATTATTTTATCGTATGTAGCGAACAAGTGTTCAGAAAAAGAATTATATTATACTAAAAAGACACTTAAAATATAAAAATTTTTTTAATATTAAAGCACAAATTTTTTCTGGTTTTGTTGGGTTGGATCTATCAAGGATCGCTCACATAAAAAATTTATCAACACTGTACATCTTGCAAAAAAAGAAGGTTTAGAAAATATAAAAATTTGTATTAAACATAAATAAATCGAAGTTATCGCTAAAGATATTTTTGAATAGAAATATAATATGATTTTCATATATAACGATTCTTGTAAGAACAGTAGATTAATAAATACCATAAAATATATGGAAACCCAAGTTTAAATAGAAAAAATATTTTTTTTGATCAGCAATAAATTCATAAAATCAAAATTTATTCCCCTATAATTTATTTTTGAGTGAGTTTATCTTTTTTCTGTTACTTTTTTTCACCATGAAAAACTTAATACGGTTCTAGAGATTTGTCCATCGTTATAATTTTTTATAAACGTTTACCTTAAAATTTTTCTATAAATCAGCCACTTTCGATATTTTTAAAAATCGTCTGTGCTTTTTTCTTCTTTTGTTAAAATTCTTAACTCTTCTATATACGAATCATGGCATTTTTTAGTCAATCAATCCCCCTTTATGACAATAAGTTTTAGTTTATATATTTTGCTTATTTACAGTGTTTACAGATACACAAGAATAGATTCAAGATATCTTTATATTTGATCTGGATTTGAAATTTTTTCTGAATAACTGTCATTAAACATATCACATCTTCTTGCTAGCTAATTTTATAACCGACGAGGTTGTATAATTTGATAATCTTTTAAATTTAATTCCCCTAAAGAGAAATTATCGTGGAACCAATGAATCTATAAATAATTAGACTATAGCGACCATACGATATGATCGGTATCGTGGATTCTATTTCCGTGGGAAATCTATAACACAGATGCTTTTTCAATAAATTTATCTGTGTATTAATTGAAATTTTCGTTATTAAATTTTTTCCAATTAAACATTAGAAATCTCTTTAGAACATATTTGCTTAACATCTCTTTCAATTAATTACATTGAAATTTTAGGCTGAAAATATTATTATTTCAAGAATCATCATTCAACTAATTTCTTCGATTCTATTTTTTGAGCCTTTGCTTTCGCTCCAGTTGGCATTTCTAAGACCTTAATATACAACCTGTGGTATTTTATAGCCATCTAACCCCATCCTAGATAAATTAATATAAATATTATATATTTTCAAGTTATGAGTGTCATTAATTTATTAAAAAAACGAGATATAATGAACCAGAGCACATACCCACTTTTTCGTTAATTTTTAATACAATAGTAGAACCGAAAATTCAGTCTAAAACTTTTCTAAATGCATCACTAGACATAAAATTTAAATTTTAACGTTTTTTAGATATAATTTGTTATATTTAGAATGGGATGATATAGCGCAATTTTTTCTATTGATCGTCCATTATAATATTGTTATAACACTCAAATGCGTGTATTTAGACGCCAATAAGATCACATATATTTTTAATTTAGTATAATTAATGATTTTTAAAACATTAATATCTTAAATTAAGGCATTAGAAAATATATAACAGCAAAAAAATTTAATATTTAATCAACAAATAAGATCTAAAATAGCATATGGTTTTCAAAAGGTTTATTATATATTAATTTCATTTCATATTTATAAAAAAGGCTATCTAAAAACTATATATAAGGTAAATTAAAATTAGCATAAAAATGCTATGTGGTTTTTTTAAATCCATTAAATACGTGAAGTATAATAAAACAGATTCAGAATTCACAATCAGCACACATCAAGTTCTGATAAAATGTTCTAAATGCAAATATGTTGGTCCTACAAAGATAGTAAAAAAATGCCAGAAATTTTACATGTTCTGGACACCAGTCTTTAAATATAATTTGACAAAGTTCCGCCCGGGTTGCACAAGATGCGGAGAGGATTATAAAAATTCGTGTATAAGTGTTTATTGTGAGATTTGTAATCGTTTAACGACAAATAAAGATATAGATGTGTGTGAAAAGTGTCTTCCGAACTATCCAAAACTGAAAAAAGATCGTATTGCAGACATTGAAAGAAAAATTCTATTGAAAAAAAGATATTATATCAGAATCGCTGAGTATGAACGAAGGAATGAAATGCATAGGGGAGGAATATTGGGAGAGAAATATGCTAGAGAGGAATCTCTTAAGGCCGAAATAGAAAAACAAAAAATCAAGGAAGCAAAAAAACATCGCAATGATAAGCATGAAAAGAAAAGAAAATAAAAATAATTCATGGAATTATAAAATTTATAATTATTCTGTGCTAATCGTAATTTTTTATGAATTCACAAATTAATTGCACATATATGAAACAAATTGGATATAAAATAAGGGTGCATTAAGGAGGAAAACCCTTCTTTAAACTTAGAGGGGTTTCTTTTAAGATTAGATATATTTTCAAAATCAACAAAACTTAGTAAAAATTGTTATCTTTTAATCATCATTTT
The DNA here is from genome assembly GCF_057557595.1 of Rhyacophila brunnea. Taxonomy (NCBI): domain Eukaryota; kingdom Metazoa; phylum Arthropoda; class Insecta; order Trichoptera; family Rhyacophilidae; genus Rhyacophila; species Rhyacophila brunnea. The sequence goes on along the minus strand of NW_028233078.1, from coordinate 2,470,605 downwards.
TTATACAAATGGTAATCATTTATTTGAATCAAAAAATTTAAGTATTCAGGATTTTTTGTTTCATGCATTCGATCCAAAAATTCCTAAGATAGAGCTCTATAAAATTTTCATGGTATGAAATGCCATTTTTTCCGTCAAGTTTAGTCTTTTTTTATTGATATTAAATCGTCTATTAAATGACCATACACCTTTAATTTATACTAGCCTTAACCTATATAAATACTTAATATGGCGATCTCAACTCAACAAAAAGAATTAGTATCTTTAAGCCATACTTTTGATTTATTTTTTCAGGTATTTTTAATCTAATTCAAGTAAAGAACTAAAAAAAAAGAAAGTTTTGACTTGATTACTTGATAAAACATTTTCTATCTTTATAATTGTGTTTATTTTAGGCGAAAAACACAAATTGAACTATAATTTTTATGTATATATTTCAAAAATGTATCGTTTCTTTTACAATAAGAAAAAAATACTAAAAACCAACGAAAAAAACACTACATCTATTCTGTCGTACCTAAAATATTATAAAAAGCCACCTAAAAAATAAAAACAGCCAATTTTACTAAAATTTAATAAAAATCAACGAAAAATAACAAATACAGTTTTTATACTAAATTTTTTGAAAATCGATAAAATTTGAAAAGCAAAAAGTTGCTTTAAATTCAATAAGATTATTTAATTATATTTTTGGAGAACCAAGAAAAGTATATATTGAATCATCTCTGTTATTAAAAAAATAATTAGAACTGAATCTATTTTTGAGCGAAGAGAAAGCCAAAATGCATTATCTTCTAACTATAAATTTATGTAAAAAATGTTCAATTTTTTATGGATAAAAAAGTGTCAAGAATTTATCATAAAAATAACTTTTAAATGATATAAGCTTGATCATGTTTTACGTTGGCTTTCAAATAAAATAAAGATTTTAGCTTAAAAAAAGGTTGTTTGCTATTAGTTCATTAGTTTGTGTTATTATGGTTATTTGAAGCCACATCGATAGTGATTTTATTTAGTAATATAAAGCTATTTATAATTATATGGAAAGATAGTATATTTTACATTTGAAACAAAATTGATCGGAAATTGCCGATAAATTTTTATAGGATTTCACAAACTCAACAAGCGATCATTTCAAATTTTAGATACTCTTATGTGTGAATTGCATACATTTTATCATAATCATCTGTTTAAAAAATCTTTTATCCGTGAACTGGTATTAATCACGCAATAAAAAGTATAATTCCAAGGCAGTATTTTACTAATCGCAATTCATATCCGCCTACTGCCAGATCATCTGTGAAGTATATTTATCGCAGCAAAAAATAAAAAATAATTTTTTTAGCCTTTTAAATTTGTTTTTACGGTCAAAAATTATCCTAAAATATGTGTTTTGCATTTTTATACATATTAATCCTGCTCTGGCTCATTTTAGAATAGTTTTTATATTTTTTGAATATTTTTTTCTATTCATAAATCGTTTTTATTGAAAATATTTGAACCTAACAGTATATTTGTACTTTTTGAATTATTTTATAATAGATATTTATTTTATTTGTGTATATTTTTTTGTTATAAAATATTTGATAGAGAAATATTGGGATCCTTCGTGCATATCTTTTCTTGTATTTTTTAGTCAATTCCTTTTGTAATTAAAGTATATTCTTGCGCTTATAAATTATTCGAAAATAATTGTTTGAGGTTCTAGCAAAGTTTTTGGGATTATCAATGCTTGGATTCTGAAAAAACATATCCTTCATGATCTATTTTCAAATATCATCATCTTTTTAATCTATTTTCATTATTTTCTAACAAAATAAAATTTCGCATATTATAAGATCATAAATTGTCATCTTATCAAACACCCTTATGTTTAATATTGAGTAAATACCTTCAATAAATCCTATGTAATTGTATTTCTTCAACTAAAACCAATTTTATCTTGTGTTTACTAATATTAGAGGTAGTTATCTCTGGATAAATTACCTTTCCAATATTTTTATGATCATAAATTTTTTTCAGTGATCCGAAATATTTTAAAAATTTTAATATCGCATGTTTATCAATAAACATCAAAAAATGTTTATACTTCATATTATTATTTTCTATAAAAGTTGATTATAATTGTTTTTTCGATTTTTATATTCTAACAACCAAGAAATGCAGCATCAGACGATCATAAGGTACCATAATGCATAAAACTACTAACTGTGTGGTAATTTGTAAAAAAAATTACGAGATAAGTGTTCATAAAGATAAACGTGGGCTAAAGCATTGTTTTTAATAATTAAAATGTCACTTTTATTTTATTCAGATGTATATAGTAGAAAGTATGCACATAAACGCCAAATAATATAATTTACCTTTGGAAAAATTCAATATTGAACAATTAAAAGATATAAATGTAATACACTGCAATTTTGTATTAAATCTTAACAATTTTGAAATTTTTTTAATTAAGACATATATTTGATTCAAAATCATTAATAAATAAAACCTAGATAAATAAAGATGATCTTTTTCTTAATAAATTTTTTTATTTTTTAGTACCGAATATTAAAAAGCCAGTATGACTATAATCATTTCGAGAACCCACAAGGCCCTTTGAGTCTCTACCCAATTTATGATATTCTCTTTTTATATGCTCAAACATTTTAATCTCAAAAAATATTGAATTCATTTCGTTTCTAACCGCAATTGCTTGCTCTACATTTGGAATAAAAACACACAATTTTCTATTACTATTTAATTTATCATGACATTTTCTAATAACTGATTCTGGCCCGGGTATATCAAGAAAAATAGCATCAAACAGAGTTTCATCAGTTTTACAGAGAAAATTAGAAATACAATCATTTATTAGTACTGTATTTTTAGATATCCACGCTGCTTTTTGCGAAGATTCATATCTTTGAATATTTTTTTCAACGCTGAAAACTTTACCGGTTTTGCCAGCGAATTTCTCAAAAAAATAAGTAAGCGTGCCACTTCCTGTTCCACTTTCGAGAACTTTGAATCCATTTTGGATGTTTAATCGAAATATAATGTCTGAAATATCAGATTCAAAAAGAATTTGCGTCTTCCTTTTTAGTGTTTCTATAAATAATGACGGGTGTAGTTTTAACATAACTACTGTTTTGTATTTCGTATTAAACGTCTTGCCAATAATTTCTCTGTGTGATATGTTGAATTGTTTGTTGTATTCACCAGGACACAACATTATTTTTTTATTTATTGCCACGTATAGTATTACTATATCATTTTCTTTTATGGTTGATTTGCAACTCATCATTTATATGGCCACTAAAAATAATTTTCGTTGGTCTAATTTTTCTTTAATAGAACAATAAATATAGTTCATTTTAATTAAACAAGGAATATTATGAAAACCAAAAAATGCGGCCATTAATTAAAAAAATTAGATAATATTTGGTATAAATTATCGAATCCGAACCAAGACATTAAAACATGAAAAACGTCCTTTTTCAGCGCTAAAATACCAGTTCCATTATCCTTATATATAATTAAATAAATATTTTTATGTAATTAATTGCACAGAGTTGATATTTGATTTCATTTGGGGATAATATATGAAATTTTTGAGCTCTTAAAACTATATTCATGAATTTTTGTTAAAAATTTTCAATAAGAATTTAATTAAATAATATTAAAGAAAATATGCTCTTTTTAAAATACCGTAAATTTACTATTTATAGGTATGAAATCCGGTGAAATAAGTTTGTTTAAAAATTTTGATTCGATTTCCATTAAAGGCACAAATTTAAATACCTGCATCATATGTATAATATAAAATTCAATGAAAATAAAATAACTTTTATTGTTAAAAACAAAAATAATCATAATTTAGACTTTAGAAACCAATGTAAAATTATACAATAAAAATGAATTAAAACAAAGATGCAACTCTTGAATTAAACATATAGACAAAATTCAAATATTTATTTTATTTAGGTTTAAAAACCAAAATAGTTAAAATAAAGAAAATACATTATATTTTAATATCATATAAAAATATACACAGGATTATTTATTTTATTTTATTTATGATTACAAACTGAACCAACTGAAATGCTATAAAATTATGTGCCATGGGATGATCGGAAAACCAATTAATATAAAAGCTACCTGAAATAACACAGATTCTAAATCAAATCGAAGCATATATTTATTTCATAGGATTAAGAAAACCCCTTGAACTAATATGTCTTGAAAAGAGGTGATGTAATAAAGAGATGTAAGATAAGAAGGTATAATCAGTATTATATATATGATTTTCTGACGGTAAACAATCTCTACTATGCTTAGTGAGATAATATAAATTTATTATCAAAATGAACCCATAAATAATAAGATCAGTTGCATATAAACAAAAATTTAGCCTTTATAAGCTTTAGTTTATTAAAATAAAAAAAAATATATGCTTTTATTTATTTGAATTAATTTTACCCAGCATATACTTAATTTTCTCTCTATACTCTTTCTTATCTTGAATAACTTTGCCAATTTTTGCCTTGGCACCAATCTTGCCTTCTCGCCTAATTGTTTTCTTCTCCAAATTATCCTTTCGCTTTCTAGGCTTTGGCGCAATGAATACAGGATCAAGTATTTTTATTTCTTTGACCTCTTCAAGCTTTTTATATGGTTTTCTATTAGTGCTCTTTATTTCACCATTAAAAGCTTCATTCACACCAGGATTTGCTTGAAATAAACTTCTATATTTTAAATACAGATCAACATCATTTTCTTTCAAAAATGATTTTATTTCATATAAGTAAATTGGTTGGTGCTCGCTAGAAATCAATATTCTAATTATTGGAACAAAACGTGGATCTTCAAGTTTCTGTAATGATAAAAGATTGTTTATATGTTGATATTCACGGTTGCTGAATGCTTCTTTTCGTTTTGATAATATTTCAATCATATCCTCTGTTAATTTTTTTGAATTTAATATTCTATCCATTTTGAAAGAAGGCCATAGTAAATCCATTTTGTATTGAAACCAAATAAATCTTAACAAATATTCTATTGAAAAGAAATCAATTTTGTTTTAACTACGGATATATGATTTTTTTGGTTTTTTTTTATAAAAATATTCGGAATTGAATGGTTCTATTTCTTAAAAATAGATTCCCATATCTTCAT